>NC_056407.1:17823312-18454645 GCF_905147365.1 Aricia agestis | reverse complement strand
TCGATTCAAGAGTCTCGGGGCCGCAAGATGCACGGTGTGTTGTGCGCGCCGAGTGCAATTTACTCCGCCAACAATATCGCACGAACTTCGCGAAAGTTCCAGAAATACTTGATACTGTCTCGCCAATTACTCCTCCTGAAATGCTAAAATGTTAGCAACACAAACATTCGAACAATCTCAGTAAGAGTTGCGACTTCTTTGCTGTTTTAATTTGTAGAGTTAAATTATGTCATTAGGTAGGTTATTTACTGTTTTTACGAATCGCTTGACATTTATGTTAAGTTATATATTTTTACCCAAGGACAACTAAATTAGACGCTGTCTTTGTCCTTGCTTAGAATTTAGACAAGGATAGCATCATGATTCATGTTTCACCACTCGATTCAAAAGCTTTAAAGTAAGTTAGTTCTAAGAATATTGTGATTAGAAATATCGCGCCATTTGTAACGTATTAATATTGTAATGAAGGAGTCGTTAAACCTTGCGGTAACGGTCTAGTAGCCGCACATGTTCCCAGCGGTGTATTGTATACGAGCTGTATAATATCTAATCCTTTCACAATATAAATATATACAGTAGACCATCTTGGTATACGCGCATTTTGGCGTAATTTCGGATAACTTGAAGTAGCAAAATAATGCATCGCGTTTTTTTGTCTCTGGTGTTAAGTTTGTTCGATTTTAAGTAGAGTGCTCACGAGCGCATTCAGACCCGGCTGTCGCATAACAATTGAAAATCTATTGTGTCTGCGATCCCCACGATCAAGGTATTAATGAAGATTTTGGCATGAACTCCATAGGTTTTTTGTCAAACTCTTCATTTTAATGAATTAAAGTAATCATTAGTCTACTGTATGATGTTATGCTGTGCTTTTACTTTGAAATGATGGCGCTCATTGATGGCTCAGAAGTTTAATTACGTAGAAGTTGTAACGGTGTTCTAAACTATTCCTAGAGTTAATAAACAATGTTTTTACTTTTTGATTTTAGCACGTTATTTCGAAACATTTAGTAATTGGTTCATTTCAGTTTTACTTTTTACGTCATTTTAGTAACTGTTGTAATTTTACTTGCAGACTCTAATCTCTAGCCTTTTATAAATATTTACTACACTTTTTCTAGCGAAGAAACTTCTCTAGCGTATCAGAGAAAATTAACTACATGGGTTTGTCGTCAGTGTACATACATATTTGGTTAATAAGGGTCTGATTACACCTATCGAGTAGAGGCGAGACAGCGCCCTTGGCTGCGTAAGTAATTCGGGAAAGTGTAATTCGGCCATAATAGGTACTAGAGTATATGCACGTATATTATGACTCTAAGCACAGCTCTAAGTAAGATTTGGTCTTAATTTCATTTGTAACTCCTAACATGTTTTGATAATAACAGCTGTACCTCTATGATCTCCGTCTTAACGTAATTGGTAATTACCACAACACTCGTGTAAAATAAAATTCGGCGTGACATTTTATTTGGGAGAGTTATTTCACTTACAAAAACAGCGGGTAATTCGTTTATGTGTTCTTTTGTTTGATTATTCTGTCTGCCTCGACTCGATTATGTGAGTTCGTGGGACGCAATTGGAACTCGATCATTAACTTCCAATAACATTGTTGCGGACGACACGTGGAAAAACAACTTAAAGACTTCGGTGACCAATTTCGAGAAGTAAAGAAGTAGAATGATACGTTAAAATACTGAAACATTTCGGTTAAATACAATATAATTGTTGGCGACACGACAAACTCGGCCGGGCCGTGGTCGCCAGGTGGCAGAGCTGTGGACTGTATCTTGAGGGTGAAGGATGCCGGATGGAAGATTCCTGGAGAAGGAGGTGCAGGTTGAGGAGACGAGAAGGAAACACAGGCGGAAACTTGGTACTGCTTGGAGCGGAGTGTTGGTGGAGCAGGGCTTATGCATGCATCTGCTTGGCTTGTCGGATGTGAATGTCTATGCACCGAGAAAGTGCGTGTTTATATAGGTAATCTGTACCGTTAGAGCCCGTGGGGTTCTATCGGTTGTTGTCGAACGAATGCAGTCCGTTTATTGAAATATAAAATTTTACACATAATATGACATCAAATAGGATTCTTATAAGCTAATACAATGGTAAACAAACATTCTTATAAGATAAATTAACAATAAAATGTGTAAATAAAACTATGTAAAAGAGAGACAGCAATACAATTGTATGAGACGTACTACAACTACGAAAGAAAGGGACAGCAATAACAATTGTATGAAATACACTACGTTTCTGTGCGAAAGGGACAGCAATATTATAAAAATAAGACACAAGATAATACATTTTCCAATAGGAATTACTAATATGGAATCTTAAATCTAAGTGTAAATAAAACTTAAGCTATTATTTACAATAATATTAAAAAATATGTTTAATAAGATGTACGGAATTTTATTGCGCCGTACATTTTTGCTGATAAAGTATCCTTTGTCCTTTTCCTGAGTAATGGATTCACAAAGTGTCTACGTATCAATTTCAGTAACGGACAAACAGTCTGATACAATATTTTTACAAAGGGCATCAAAGTATTAAAAACACGTCTGTAAAACCTTGTATACCTGAAACGATAGCCCATTTTCATAAAAAACCATTCCTGAATATTATACCTTTACTTTTCGTATTACATCAAGTGAATGAAATTAAAATATCTATGAAAATATTTGCTAGTCGTATACTGTATAGTGAAGACCAGCCTGAAAAAAGTCTCAGGAATATAGAAAATCTATGGAGGACGGTAGAGGCCTATATTATGTCCCATAAACAAAGAATAAACCAGTTTTTATCTGTAAAAGCCTCTCTTTTTTAACGGATATTATAAATAATTGTTGTTGAACTGTCTAGGTCCTAGGACGTAGATCAAGTGCAATTAAAAACAAATACGTCCCTTTTCACGTTCGTAACGTCCATCACGGGCCAGCGTAAAGAGGCTGCCTTATAGGAATACCAGTAAACTAACTACATAAAGTAGCAATATGTCGATACGTTGAACGTTTTCATATCTCCCAGCAACACCTCATTTGTCAGTATAACAAATAGCTCGCTAAAGCTCATACTTTATACGCCGAACTGGCTCGGATATTCAATATTCGACAGGAAAAATTGAATTCAGCAGTTTCAAACGCTGGCCAATTAGTTAGTATTATAATAACGAGGTGTTACCGGCGATTAATCCGCTAAACATTCCCCCCGGGCATACTGTCATTTTCGATTTTAAAGGTTGAACAAGCGCAGTTCAAAATACATTCTATACATTTTGCACTTACTACAAACGTTCTTGACCTTTGTGTGCTCTTTGCACTTTAATAGTGTTCAAGTATCTTCCTTACGAATTCCTCTAATACTTACTTAGAATTTTGGGAACTCTTTTTTTGGCCGACCAACTTTCTTAATATTCCGTTTCACATCGTTGAAAGTTAAAAATAATATGTAGTCTGTCGTAATCTTTCCCCTTTCCCGGTGCATTAAAAAATGTTAATTGCAATACCGCATCAACGGCTGCTCTAATGGGGTTTGAAATGGGGTAGCCGTGATAGGGTCCGTCCGCGGCAGTAATTATTTATTTATGAAGTTACAGGCGTCTTACCCAACCTCTTGGGACTCGCCGAGCATGGGCCTGCTGACATAATTATAACGAATGAGCTCAACTATTAAATGATAGGTATTCAGTTCGGGTTGCCAGGTCGCTAAACCGAAAAGCCGGACAAAACAGGCAGCTTGGCCGGACATTCGTATAAAAAAGCCGGAAACTTTTATTCAATCTAAATTCAAATTTCTGTACAAATTTTCTGTTTTATTTAAACAATTTAACATCTGATTGATAAAAATATATTCTGATTGATAAAAATATATAACATCTCGTTAGGTGTAAAACCGTCTAAAATTAGTAGGATTTTCATATAAAATTATAGATTCAAAACTCTACAAAAGCCGGACACCTATTCTTAATTTTGGCCGGACACGCAACCAAAAAGCCTGACTGTGTCCGGATTTATCCGGACGCCTGGCGACCCTATATACAGTAGTTATTATGTTATACAAATGTGGAGATTGGAGAGAGTATTGACGTTCAATGGAATTAACATGCACTTAATCTTTAAATCATATTTATTCTTATAATATTGTTAGCCTAAAGGCAAAACTGTCCCGCTGCTGCTGCTGCTCCCCCAAGGTCTTATTCTCTCCTGCGCCACCGCTGGCCAGCCTGGCACTAGCCAGGCATACTAGGCATACTAATGCCTCAAGCTCGTCGCGCCATTTCCTAGGCCGGCCTCGGCGGCGTCATTCGACTTCGAATGGCCACTCTGTTAAGATAAAAACATCTATTTAAATAAAGAAAAAATGAACCCGTCGTTTGTTTCAGGATAACGTACGCGCCGTCGGAGGGTCGCTACGACCTGATCGTGTCGAACGTGTCGTACGAGCGGGACAACGGGCGCTTCGAGTGCCGGATCAAGGCGGGCGGGTCGGGGCGGACGCTGCACTCGCAGACCTACAACCTGGTGGTGCTGACGCAGCCGCAGCCGCCCGTCCTCAGCCCCGGCCCCCGCGTCGCCGCCCAGGAGGGCCGCCAGCTCAACCTCACCTGCTCCAGCACCGGCGGCTCGCCCAATCCCAGCATCAAGTGAGTCATTTAAAAAACTGAATTTGGAAGTAAATACTTTCAGAAAGTCCTATGTGCTCACGTTAGTAACATAGAATATCATCGTGCACATTACATCTGTAAATTTTCATCAGTTGTCGTAAATCTGGACTAAGGCACAGAATATATATTAGTTTAGTAGTAAGTACCAAACTGAGGTTCAATCGGCTTTCAGAATTGTTGATTTAAAATGAGAACGCGAGTATTCTAGGTACGAGTACAATAGTCTACAATAGTTAAATCGCAGCAAAAGTTGGTCTCGATCCCGGTCTTAACTTAGTCTTCCGTCGGCCTTTAGTTTAGACCGATTTTAATTAAGTTATACCTAACTACATAGTTCAGAGCCGCTATAAAACCTGTTTGGATGAATTATTATAATATTACTAGATGTCCCGCGCGGCTTCGCCCGCGTAAATTAGAAATTTTACAGAATCCGTAGCTACATTTTCCCATAAAAAATATTTCCCCCGTTTTTCGCACATTTTCCTGAGTTTCTTCTGTCGTATTAGTCTTAGAGTAATAATATAATATAACCTTCTCGATAAATGATGAGTCTTACTCGATAAATGATCTATCTAACACTGAGATAAGTTTTTAAATCGGACCTGTAGTTTCTGAGATTGACGCGTTCAAGCAAACATACTCTTCAGGTTTATAATATTAGGTAGATATAGATTTTTTTTAATTATCGCTTGACAAACTCGAGTCTCGATCTAAAAGACTATGAAATGGTATAATATGGTAGTGATGATGATGATGATGATGATGAAGAATGTAATTTGCATAGTAGCATATGCTTTCTGTTCTTAAAACAACGCCGAAACTCCCAAACTTGTATCTATAAAGAATCAGGAATTCTCTCAGCACCTTCCGAACCACGGTATACCAGGTATATTTCGGTGCAAAATCTTACTTGTTGGTAGCATATGCTTAGAATACTTCTCACGAAACCGAAGTCACCATATGTTTCCCTATAAGTTTTGAGGAGTTCCCTCGATTACTTATGGATCCTTCATCAGATCACCACTTTTCTGAATATAATACCACATTGGGAAGATACCCTATATACCAAAAGAAAAATTTTGAAAATCGGTTAACAAACGGCGGAGTAATCGTTGAATATAAGAAAACGAACATAACACCTCCCCCATTTTGAAAGTCGGTTAAAATTGTAGCCTATGTGTTATTTATTTAATATTTTAATCAGCACATGAATTGAATAACAAAATTTTTTTCAAATTAATCGTAGCACCATCTGTCAGGACAAACTAAAATTGAAATAGAATAATATTGAATGCGATGATAGCGCCGTCCGCCGGATCTAATGTAAAACATTCCAAAATCAACAACTCTTTATAAATAAGAAATTAATTGAAAAAACATTTTCCAGTAGACCAAACTGTAAATCTAAACCATTCTCGAATCTCCACGAACACACACAAAAAATTTCATCAAAATTGGTCCAGTCGTTTAGGAGGAGTTCAGTCACATGCACACGCACACAAGAAATATATATATTAAGATGTAGTTTTTGTAGTATGCTTTGTGAGCTATATCTAGTTGATGAGAAGAACCAGAACTCGTTTATCGACCGGCAACCGTACATTTTGCCGAGATTAAAATATTCTGCCCTTTTCCGGGACTCAAAGTCTCCATATTAACAGTAAAATCGGTTGAGCGCTTTGGACGCGAAGAGGTAACAGACAGAGAGACACAATTTCGCATCTATATTTATTTACTTATTTAAATTAATTTTAAATTTTGTAAATCTCGCCAAAACTTGAGAACGGCTTAACTGATTTGACTTATTTTAGTCTCGATTCTTGAAATATTCGTGGAAGTCCAGGGAAGTTCACCGGATCATCTTGTTTATAATAAGTATTATAATAGTATGGATTGTTATTTTGTCCGAAGTTCTCGTTCAGTTTTAACTTTTAAGTGAGACTCAACGCGCCATATATCTTGTATAATGTATATTGGATAGACTGTAAAACTTATCACCGGATTCAGGGCACACACCGCATTTACATACCAAAGCTTGACGGCTGCAGTCTAATGTATTAGCATGTACCTTGACATATACAACTATGACTTACAAGTTTCTACGTATGTTGAATAGTATGATAGTGCAAAATGCTGAATGTTTTAAGACTGTAATTTGGTTCTAGTAATTTTTAAATACATATAACATTCCAAAACACTGATTTATCAAAGTCATAGTTTTGTGAATACATACCGAACTTACTTTTAAACTTTAAACATGTTTAGGCTGTTTTAATTTTTCATAAAGTCTGACTACATACTAAAATATAAGCTTGAGGGACTGTCCGCACTACGAATTTATTCATATAAATTTAACGCGATATTTTTATCGCATATGCGGATACTCTCATAAGATTCAATGTGTTAAAAAAATTGCGCGATTAAAAATCGCAGTGAGGACACTCCCTTATAACGTAAACACTAGGCGTATTCAATACCCTTAAGACAATTCGACGTTGGGGTCATTGGCGTAGATATAGCGTACCTTTTTCTCCTATCCAGAATTTTCTGTAAAATCCTGAGTTTTTAGAATGTTTGTTTTATTATTTCAAGAGGTATTTAGCTGGAGTACAGCAGGGAGCGATGTTTGTAGGGCTCCATTGTCATTTGTCAAGCGTTTGCATAGCTGTTGGCCGGCTAGGTATGCTTCTGTAACGTAATATTACCAATTATTATTGCATTCCCGCCCTCTGTGTTCCAATTGTTAGAACAATGCAATGATTTACACTACCCACGTATTACTTACAAGTGTTGGAGACCCTAGCACTGAGAATGTAGAGCCTCTAGAAACAGTATTCGGTTCCAAATAATTCAACTATAATTAATTCTCAACATTCATACCTACCATACATACTTTAATGCGAATTTACGTTAATGCGAAAGTGGGTCTGTCGGTGTGTCTGTTCCCTCTTCACGCCTAAAGAACAACCAACCTTATTATACGTGTACAGCAAAATACGACATTTTAAGTACTTGAAACTCATTAGGTATGCCACGCTTCATACAAAAAGGTTCGAACTCTTTTAAGTGAGTATTAGCCCTGGAAATAGGACTGCCAATTGCCATCCGTCCGGCCGGGTTTTTGAAAAGTGTCTGGGTGTCTTTGGAGAGTAATTTAACTTTTTAGTCATGTGCAGCAATAAACGAAAGATGAAAATCGCTAAGCAATAAGCATACCATACATACATAAATACGGTTTATTCTCTGATCTTAATCAAGTACTTGAGTTAATCAGATTTTTATAAATTTTTGTTGGAACAGAAAGAACTTTCAGCAAAAATTGCGTAATAGTTGTAAATACTTTTTAAGAGGTGTCCGGGGAAATAACCACATTTCGGACAAATGTCCGGGATTGACTGGCGGCGGCAATTTAGGTGATGGCAGCCCTACCTGGAAAAGACGTAGAATACTTTTTATTCCAGAAAATTGGCCAAGTGCGAGTCGGACTCGCGCACGAAGGGTTCCGTACCGATACAGAGCAAAAATACTCAAAAAATTGTGTTTTTTGTATGGGAGCCCCCTAATTTTTATTTTATTTTAATATAATTATTAAAAATTAAAGTAAGTACCTACACATAAAAAAAGAATGTGTCAAAATTTCAAGTGCCTACCTCTTGCCTTTATTGAATGGGAGCCCTTAAATATTCGTTTTATTTGTTGTTATAGCGGCAACAGATATACACAATGTGTGAAAATTTCAGAAGTCTAGCTACAGCGGTTCTTGAGATACAGCCTGGAGGCAGACAGACGGACTACGGACAGACAGACGGACAGACAACGAAGTCTTAGTAATAGAGTCCCGTTTTTACCCTTTGGGTACGGAACCCTAAAAATGGTGCACCTTTATGTCGATCTAATTAATTACCTGTTTAACACCTCCATCGTGCATCGTGGGTATTACAACAACACTCCAGACACAATGTATTTTCAATTGTTATGCGGCAGCCGGCTGCCGCGGCCGCTTGGGGATTGAAGGGAAATGTGTACTTCAGAACTTCTTAAAGTTCTGAAGTACACATTTCGACGTGAATATAATTTTGCTTGAACCTTAGGCAAAACCTTGTAATTTTCAACATCATAATTATTCTTACATATTAATTAATTTTTTTTGTAACGAAAAATTGTTTTGTGTTCACAACTTTTATAACTAGGTTAACCATAATATTAAGCTTTTTAATTTAGTTGGTTCTTGTTAAACATCAGTAGGAGCCTGATTAAGAAACGTTTTGCTCTGAACTTTTGTCTCGTAAAGTTGTAATTTAAATCTTTTACCTTCAGACTACGCTAATGACTAGCTAGCTCTCGAATTTAAAAAGAAAATAAATAAGTAAATATTAAATATTAAGTTATATTTCAAAGTACGAAAGCGTAGTGGAGGCTTTATTGATGGTTTTGTTGACATAATATCTCGTGAGTCGTGGCTCATTCACATCCACACTCGGAGACATAGTTATTTAATGAAGACTTTGACTTAAAATGTATGGAATTCATATCAAAACCTTCATATAGATAATATTATCAACTCCTAAGTAATCATTAAATCCTTCCGGGTGTGGCCTTAAGTTTGATTGATATTATGTATTACTGAGCTTTAATTATGTATGGGCCCAATCCCCTACCCTATTCCCTTCCCTACCCTCCCCTATTCCCTTCCCTACCCTCCCCTATTCCCTTCCCTACCCTCCCCTATTCCCTTCCCTTCCCATCTCTACCCTCCCCTATTACCCTATTCCCTCTTAAAAGGTCGGCAACGCACCTGCAGCTCTTCTGATGCTGCGAGTGTCCATGGGCGATGGAAGTTGCTTTCCATCAGGTGACCCGTTTGCTCGCTTGCCCCCTTATTTCATAAAAAAAAAAATGTGTTACTGTATTCTTCTACGTAGAACTTGTGATTTTTTAACGGCATTGGCTTACAAGTGCATCTTCATCTAGCATCTATTATTCTATTATAATAGCTATTTTCATTGAGGATACTTAATTTTAATAGCGTTCCAACTTCCAGTAGGCCAAAATGTATACGCCCAAAAGCCTACGGAATTCCATTCAGAAATCGCACGATAATTATGGACGTCCACGCGTGCAAATTCTCGTATTAATCACGTACGGACTAACTAGTCAGCTAGCCAGCGGCCAGCCTGAATCTATCACACAAAAATTCCTCCCACACGTGTGGCCTGTAGCTTAAGCTCAATTATTTATATAATTTACAACGTCGTCAACAAATTCGTCTATATCGCAGGAACCGTACATTTTTTCGGGATAAAAAAATATTCAGAGGTTTAAGCAAATGTCACAAGACTTTCGCACTTATAATTTTAGTAAAGATGGTGACTGGTTGCGTTACAGCCGTATATGGGCCAGTAATACGAATGGACAGTGGTTATTGACTGTATCATTAGTAGTTTACTAGTTTGACTTTGGTAGCTAGTGTCCTAGCCGTGGTTTGAACTATATTGACAAATGACTTTTGATTCAATCGTTTCTGCTGATCAGAACTTTCTAAGGGTCAATTCAGACAGCAACGCGACGTGTACATTTTCTAAATTTGTATGGATTTGTCAGGCTTCAATTGCGTGAGACGTCATGCAAATCTATCAATTCAGTACAAACCGTTAAGTAAATATACCTAGCTAGGTATATTAACTTTATGGTACAAACTTAGAAATGCATCTTCGCGTCACGTTGCGCTCTGAATTGGCAAGGGTCAATTATAAGGTCAAGCATATAAGATGCTTCAGGATGCTTTTATTCATAAAATACCATAACCAATATTTTCCGTTGATACTTTTGAGTTTTGCCAAAAGTACACCCGTCCCCGATAAACTGACATCTGTATTTGTGCAGGTGGTACCGCGACGGGTCGATGTACCCGCTGGAGGCGATAATGGTGTACGGGCGGACCCGGTCGGAGCCGTCCGTGGCGATCCTGGCGCTGGAGCCGACCAGGGAGGACGACGGAGCCACCTTCCGCTGCGTCGTCACCAACCGCGCCATGCCGGAGGGCCAGCAGCTCGATGCGACCATGGAGCTCAGTGTTAACTGTAAGTATTAAGCAAGCATTTTTTTCTCTCCCTTTTAAGATTACGTAGATAAGAATATTTTTTATTAAACTAATAATTTTGTGTCTTAGATTTTAAAGGAATTTGTCCTGTAAGCCGTGTTCGTATGCTCTTGATCAAGTTATTGAGGTTTCCGGTCGAGCCAGTGCAGCCCCTACGTGCCGAACCGTTGCTCTTTTACGTTGGGAGTACTCAAATTGACGTCTCTAGTTTTCAAGTGAAACTAATATCATTGTTATAACTTATAAGCTTGAGAGTTACGCTCTCAAACTTATAACAACAGATAAATGCCATTGGACAAATATTAGTGGGTACTGGGTAGGTAGTAATTATAACACTAACTTTTAGTGTTCACCACTCTGAAAACAGAGAAATGGTGCGTGGCAAAGATAGGAGTTAGTGCAACTGGCGAAATTTTTACCCCAAGATCTTTCTGCTACAATTGAATGGTGGACCGTGGAGCACCAGGAGCCGCGCCGGCCAGAATAAATCACATCGCATTGTTCGAACTCATTCCGCCGTAAACACGATATCTGGTTGTCGAAATGAATAACGATCGCTGTCATCGAAATCCACCTGAACTTATTGTACGGAGCACTAGAGTATTTAATTAAACTCAAGTATTTATTAAAAATATGATCTATCTGAGCCGAACATAATGAGCTATTGAAAATGCACGAGCCATTGTGACGAGCTATTGTGCTGTGAAATAATTGTATGCTAACAATGTCGGGAATTAAGCGGTGTTAAATGTTCAGGTTGTTTTGTGCGGACTGCGGATGCCACTAAATTGCTTCGGAGGACCATCCTTTCCAGAAAAATAAAAACCGTTTCGGCGCCTTGACACTCATGCGTTTTTTCATTCATTCAGTCAATCAATCAGCATTAATCACCTCACAATCTAAACTAAGTGTGACCTTAAGTTGAGCAAAAGACTGACCGAATGTAAGAACACGAAGACTCACTTGACCTGGGTTAAAGTTGACTTTCGATTAAATCATACCATCTATTTTGTTCTTTAAGGTTGGGTTGCACCAGAGGCGTGGTTAAAGTTAAAGTTATTTTTATAGTTAAATATGACGTCCTTTAGCTTTAACTTTAACCTTAACTTTAACCAGAGAAATTCACGTACGAGCGGAGGTAAGGACGCCGTATTTAACTTTAAACAAAGATTTGACATTTTGCACTGTAGTTATAGTTAAAGTTAAATTTACAGTTAAAGTTAGTTGGTGTAACCCAGTCTAAGACGATTTCTAACCCAGGGAGTGTTAACTCAAATCCCAAAACATAGAAAAATAAAACATTTCATAAAGTAAATGATTTCGTATTCAAGTGAATCTAGCAGATCAAGAAAGGATTATCGGCTTATTCGGAGTTAAAACAAACACGGCGAACCGATCGATCAATTCGATCTATATTCTAAAACAAGCAGAAAATATTGTTCCATCCATTAGAATTAGCGAGTGCGGTATTTCCAGAGATATTCCCGCTTGGACAGATCGCTTTTGAAACTAGTTTTTATCAAAAGTTTATAAAGCTCCTTCATGTTTGTGGAAAATTTATGTAATTCTGGGGAGTTTTTAAATGAACGTCAATTTATTTTTCATTGTGGTCTCTCCGAGCCAGGTATAAAATTAGTCAAATGGATGGTTAGACTTACATAGAGTGCTAGTTACACGTAGCTGTACAAACTCATTGTCTTATTTGTTCACCGACTAGGGACAAATATTTTTCGTGTATTTCATTATCACAACACTGAAATGGTTTTCTCGGAATTTTTGTTCAACGGTCGATTTTGTGTGTTTTCCGCTGTGAATTCATGTGTCAAATTCAAATGCGCGATTAGTGATTACTAGTGACCGACCGAACTTTCGGTTTCGGCCAGGTTCGGCCAAAAAATCTAGTTTCGGCCTTAGTTTCGGTTTCGGCCAAAATATAGCCGAAACTTTCGGCCCCGCCGAAACTCATGCATCGCTTGGTAAACTTCGCAGTTAACTCGTGCTTGCTTGCCAGCGAGGCTCCGGCTCAGTTCGGATTTCGGAACCATATTCTGTTTAATCATGTTTTTCATGTTTAGTGGCGAAACGCCTTCTGGAGCAAAAAAGAATGTGACGCCAACTGCAAGTTTGCTTAGTAATTTCGTTTTGAGCTTCGACCGCGGTCGTGTCAATGTTCCCATAATATACCTACAGCAATTGATTGTGTTTTCAGTAGTACGTCATTAATGTCTAAGGGAGGTTTTCACCAATCACACAACTTCGTTTTATAAAACTTAGTTCTCATTAAACGCGTTCTTGCGGGGAAATTCGTTTCTAAATCTCGTTTTCTTTCAAATGGAATTCATAATCTTCTATTAATCGCGATTAATAAATCTAAATTTATGTAACATCACGCGATGATTTTACATGGTTTTATCATTTTGGAGTGAGTCTAGTTACGTTATTTTATCAACAAAAAAAGGCTTTTATGAAGTTTAATCGTGCAACATATTTGGACGTTCTGAAGATAAAACTCGGATTTGCTGCAGTGAACGTTTTGTTGATGAAATGCAATTTAGTGCTGTAAACACGTTTATACGTTTAGAAGTGATTTAGTGTACACTAAGCACTATATATAAGTATTTTAAGGTGAAATCGCACCTAAATAAAATGACTTGAAATAAATTCTGCTCTTGTTTCTTAAGGTAATCATTCGTTGTATTACATTAAGGGGAAATTGACCAATCACACTTAAAACTTCGTTTTATTAAATTAAGTTCTCATTGAACAATGAACGTGTTTATATGGCGACGTAAATCTCGTTTTGTTTAAAAAAAAATTACATTCTTCTTTTAATCGTGATTAATGAATATAAATTTGCGTTACGTCGCGCGATGATTTTTATATCTTTTTATCATCTTGGAGCCTTGTCACGTTGTTTTTTTTTATTAAATAGCAAGAAACGATAAATAAGCTAACCAAACGCATCTATGAAAACTGTCATATTAACAATTTTTTTGTCTATTTTTTCGATCTCTCAGGACTTAAATATGTTTTATGAAGTTAAAACTCAAATATTAAGCCTTCAGAAGATAAAAATCGGATTTGCTGTAAATGAGTTTAGTTTATGCTGGTGAAATACAATTAAGTGTTATAAACGTGTTTATATACGTTTAGAACCGGTTTAGTGTGCGCTAAGCGCGTTCAAATTCTTTGGTAAAATCGCACCTACTTGGAATCGTATAAAAAATAGAATATAGTACAAAAAGTTTCTAGGGAACATATTCGAGTCTAAGATTAATAATATTTATTTTAAGAAATGTCGCAAAAAGTAAAAAAATCAATGTGGTACTTTTTCTTTAGTTTAAAAAGTTATAATTTATGTTAAAAATAAATAAATATATTCTTAATTTCAAATGTTTTACCAAGTTTCGGTTTCGGTTTCGGCCGAAACTGAGAGTGCGGCCGAAAGTTCGGTTTCGGTTTCGGCTGAAAAATCAGTTTCGGTCGGACACTAGTGATTACTGATTGCGTTGAATTATATACCACACACACAGTGATGGGGTACGGCGGCCGGTGGTAAGTTAATAATTTTCATAATTAATTTTGCCTAAATCCTGTTCATCATTAAGCGTATTAAGTTCCAACTTCATCTGTTACAGTCAATCGTTAGTCTACATATTTGCCTTCTCATACTTACACGATTAACCAACGTTGGTTAATTTGGCTCTATGTAATCGGTGAGGAGTTGTTTTGTGGGTACTCCTATCAGATTTCGGCGAATCTGTATCCAGGCGGCGGGAGTTGGTAACGCGATCATTGTTCCCGCCGCCGAAGTTTCCCGACTTAGTTCGCGATAGGGCTTGAGCTCACGTTAACGGCTAACACTCTTAACGCCCGCGGCCGACTTCGCTACACCCCCCTAATTATAACGTCTAAAGTCTATACAGTTATAATAAGCTGATGAAAATGTGTTCCACCGAGTTTGGAAACTTCTGACAATTTGACGCGGTAATTAGTGCCTATAATAACAATTTATGATTGAATTAGTTGGGAACACGTGTTTACTGGTTGTGTCGCTCGATTTGTATGTAATTACTAACTTTGGTAGGTACGTTAGCCTTTACCATAAGAGAATTGGTTCATGAGATCAGACGACGGACCTTACTTTGGTTGCGTTATGTCAAACCGTTTACCCTGCCGAGTGCCAAAAGAACATGACAAGCTTAGTGACCTAAGTAAGACCATTATGAACAAATTTATTTTATAAATGGTACAAAATAGTCTTGGATATATAAACCTTTTTATATATTATGTACAACCTTTTTGGGAAGTCACGAGAGCGTCCTACATTTCACATTTGTCTCACACCCGCCGCGCGTCTACCCAGCGAATACAAGTTCGTAACACAGCCTCTTAGTGTTGTATTGAATTTTGTGTTGCGGCTTATACGGCCCGGCACATGACAAGCCGATAAGCGCAGTCGCTCCAATACCGACTTTCTGACGTATTAGCGGCTTACAGCTGTTACTTTCTGGATCTATACTAATATTATAAATGCGAAAGTATCTCTGTCTGTCTGTCTGTCTGTCTGTCTGTCTGTCTGTCTGTCTCGCTTTCACGCCAAAACTACTGAACCGATTGCAATGAAATTTTGTACACAGTTATTCTAGAGTCTGAGAAAGGACATAGGCTACATTTTGATGTGGGAAAATATCTTATTTCCATGAAAATATCGATGAAAATTACTTCGCATTGCGCGTGGCCAGCGCTCATCCCGGGGGTCCTGGGTTCGAGTCCCGCAGGCGGAACAAAAAGTTTTCAATGTTCCTGGGTCTTGGATGTGTATTAAAATAATATTTAAAAAATCTTAAATATATTTTATGTATAATATTATAAAAAATCCAGAAATATATCGACGCGATGCAATGAACATTTTAGTTCTAATGCGATTCAACAGATGGCGCTTTTTTTTACTTCGTTGTTACATAGAACTAATCATACTTATTAGTTATTATGTTTTTGTTTATAGTTTTTAATACGTTAGAATATTATGTTTAATAATATTATCACTTGCTATAATAATAATCAATCTATCTTATCTTATAGAACTCCTACTGCATTTCTAAGGAGTTCGAGTGTGTTGTGTTGGCCTATATTCCATCCAGAAAATATATCAATGCAATCAGCAATCAACATTTTAATTCTAATATATGAAAACAGATGGCGCTTTATTTTTTTACTTCATTATTATAACAGAACTAATCATACCTACTTTATTATATATTATTGTTTTTATTCATAACTAGCTGTTGCCCGCGACTTATAAATACTGCGAAATATACTGCGAAAGTATCTCTGTCTGTCTGTCTGTCTGCCTGTCTGTCTCGCTTTCACGCCAAAACTACTGAATAGATTGCAATGAAATTTTGTACACAGTTATTCTAGAGTCTGAGAAAGGACATAGGCTACATTTTGATGTGGGAAAATATCTTATTTCTATGAAAATATCGATGAAAATTACTTCGCATTGCGCGTGACCAGCGCTCATCCCGGGGGTCCTGGGTTCGAGTCCCGCAGGCGGAACAAAAAGTTTTTAATGTTCCTGGGTCTTGGATGTGTATTAAAATAATATTTCAAAAATCTTAAATATATTTTATGTGTAATATTATAAAAAATCCAGAAATATATCGACGCGATGCAATGAACATTTTAGTTCTAATACGATTCAACAGATGGCGCTTTATTTTTTTACTTCGTTGTAACATAGAACTAATCATACTTATTAGTTGTTATGTTTTTGTTTATAGTTTTTAATACGTTAGAATATTATGTTTAATAATGTTATCACTTGCTATAATAATAATCAATCTATCTTATCTTATAGAACTCCTACTGCATTTCTAAGGAGTTCGAGTGTGTTGTGTTGGCCTATATTCCATCCAGAAAATATATCAATGCAATCAGCAATCAACATTTTAATTCTAATATATGAAAACAGATGGCGCTTTATTTTTTTACTTCATTATTACCCTACCCTACTTTATTATATATTATTGTTTTTATTCATAACTAGCTGTTGCCCGCGACTTCGTCCGCGTGGACTTTAGTTTATAGCGCGCGGTGTCAACAAAATTTGTGTCAAATTTAAAAACTTTTTAAAACCCTGGTAAGTGGTACCCCTCTTAGGGCCGCGCAGCGCGCTACACCGGAATGGCAGCGCTGAAAGTGCTTGCCTCGCCGCTGCCATTCCGGTGTAGCGCGGCCCTTAAGAGGATACAACAGCGGCTAGAGAAATGAAAAAAAAGTACGTGTAATATCTATAGCTGTCTCCCTTACCTCAAGCCTATACCGCAGAACGCGATAGAGACAACTGCAGAAAATCCAGAAAATCAACGATTCGTTGTCCCCTGATTCCTTCTCCAAAACTTAACCGATTTAAGTACTTTTTTCATTAAAGATTAAAAAAGGCTTGAGCTGTGTTCCTATGTTTTGCTTTTTTTGTATAATCTAGCCAAATCTGTTTTCTGGACGTTTGAACACAGTGGAAAATCTGGCCATTTTTTTGGGTTTTTGAACGTTCATATCTTATTTAATAATTAAATTATGAAAAAAAAAATAAAACATAGGGACATTGTATTAGTGGCCGTAGATATTCAGGAAAAAAAATATAACTCTACTAGCATTATCCAGGGAGGAAACAGGGGACAACGTTTGTATGGAAAAAAGGGCGGTGTGGAATCCTCTTAATTAATCAAAATACCCAAAAACAGCTGTGCAGTGTGCACATAATCTGTACTAATATTATGAATGCGAAAGTATCTCTGTCTGTCAGTCTCGCTTTCACGCCAAACGCCAAAACTACCGAACCGATTGTAATGAAATTTTGTATACTGATAGTCTAAAGCCTGAGAAAGGACATAGGCTACTTTTTTACTGGAAAAAAGGGTTGTAAGGGTCGTAAATTTGTTCAAAAAATTCATAATAGATGGCGCCGTGCGTCTTCTACATCGCGCTGACGCTTGCTCAAAAGTCTTTCTATAAGAGGTGGTATCATCTTACATTTAAGTCTCGATTTTTTTCGATTGTTATATCTATTCTACGGTATTATATAACTCAGTACTTTATCTGTGCAGGCAGTGACGTAACCTTAATACCAAATTTCACCAACGACTGTTAAAGTTAATGCTCGAATTAGTATCACGTTAGCTGTTTCGTTTTTCATATGAATGAAAGAGAAGACAGGATATTTTAACAAGCTGTTAACACTAACAGACGTTGGTGAAATTGGGGCGAAACCTATCAATGATAAATAGTTTATGGGTAAAGTTGTGTAATTGGGGGGCTAAATAAGCTTTAAAATTTGGCATAATATATAAAGTTTAACATACAAAAATGAAGTACTTATTGTTTGCACGCTGCACAGCTGTATTGATTTAATGGGTACCAGGGTTTTTTTATAAAAGCTTTTGACACCAATTTTGTTGACATCGCGCGCTATAAACTGAAGTCCACGCGGACGAAGTCGCGGGCAACAGCTAGTAAGTCATAAGCCGAATTCGTGAAGAATTATTAACCTTCAAAGCAAACATCGAATTGTTAATATAATTCACAATTCGGCCTCTTTTAAAATTACTTTTTTTTACCAAAATCAGGACTGAAAAATTTTTCAGCCCTACATGATCACCGCGTGCAAAATCAAGCTTATACTGTAAGCCTGATTTTGCACGCGGTGATCTTGTATAATCCTGCCTGTAAAGATGCTTATATATGTTGTTAAATTGGCGTATATCTATCATACGTGGTAGAATATCATTTACGCCTGCTGCAGTCCTATCATGGTTTGCGTATCACGTGGACGAAGGAATTATTTTAATTTTACAGTGATTTACAGCATGCGATTTATCCGGAACAAAGTCCAAACGTCATAACTTGGTGCCTGGAAATAATTGGCGTGAAACTAAAAAGTAAACGCAACTGAAATATGGCCGTCATAGTTATAAACGACTGCGCTAGTAACTATCCTTTTAACCGAGGTTTTTTATTATGCTGTATAATCTTTTTTTATCGAAAATATATGAAGTATTATATTATTCTTTCGTAATATTTTTCTATTAGGTCCCCCTAAAAACTGTTTGTCGCATCAAGTTACCCCTTAATGAATTAAGGGGAAAACGAGCAAACGTGTTACCTGATGGAAAGCAACTTCCGTCGCCCATGGACAGCATCAGATGAGCTGCAGGTGCGTTGCCGGCCTTTTAAGAGGGAACAGGGTAATAGGGGAGGGATGGGAAGGGAAGGGAATAGGGGAGGGTAGGGAAGGGAATAGGGTAGGGGATTGGTCTTACGGTAAACTCACTCACTCGGCGAAACACAGCGCAAGCGTTGTTTCACGCCGGTTTTCTGTGAGAACGTGGTATTTCTCCGGTCTCCGGTCGAGCCGGCCCATTCCTGCCGAAGCATGGCTCTCCCACGGTTAAAACGGGGTTAAAATCATTAAACGGTAGGAAATGTAGAAGTCTCCAGCAGATATCGTTTTAAACTGCTAAGTACACCGCAAAGCAAAATGCTGAACTCAAGGCGAAGATGAGCAAATTCTGTGATGATCGTAAAATCGATTAAGCTTAAAATAAATCCCTCATATTCACAGTAGGTCGAGATTCCAATCTCATGTACGCGGACTGCATACTGTCACTGCATTACCGCATAGGTACCTAATTTAGTATCTACTTCGAAATAAATTACTATAAATAACTTAAGTGTGTTTGAAATCAAAGGTAGAGACGAGAATTGTTGTTTTGATTTCTGATCCTTGCATTGTTTCTCTACAATATTATGTCTGTGTCCATAAAAATCGATATTTTAGTTTCGAAACTGATCTTTAAAGAATCAAAATAATATTATTTTCGACTTCAGGTTTTTCTGAGCTTATTATAAAAAACCTAAACAAACACCACCTACGTCCCGGGTAACAGCGTTACATTTCTAGTGAGTTGTGCGTTAATTATTGAACTTCCTTCCCAGCGGATACATCATACACCTCATTATAACCTAAAAGCGTGCCAAGTTGCAATCGGTTTAGGTGTTGATATACCCCTATCAGTGCCGTTTGCCCTGGAGCAACAGGGCAACAATGGAGCCTACGTATATTTCCAATGAATGGTTTTGATTTGAGCGGAACATCAAATTACTGACCTGAGTCGAACTAATGAATTGAATGCTAGGCTGCAGGCGAGCGGCGAACCGTGGCGACAACGGCAATGGAACTTTCATTCAAACTTCTTTAATAACATCCTTCCGAGCTTCATTTAATATACCCATCGCATTGAGTGTTTGCTCGAGAATTCTATTAGGTCCTACATTCGCAGGCCGTCCCGCTCGCCCCTTGAGCCCTGTCATCGAGATTAGATTAATAGGGCTCCGGTAAATATTGTGTTCTTACTTCTTAATCATACCGAAGTGGGTAGAAGGATTATCTAGTAGAGGAAACCGGTAAAAATAATATGATCGATAAACAAGATCGGAAGTATTTGCATTCGATATTATTTTATCTCCCGGCCGCGCTGATCGTAAGACATAACACGTGGAACTGTCGTAAAATTGACTGGCACAATCACACTTAGAAGAACGTACCGCGCTCCGTCGATATAACCTCATAAGTTTTCCGCTTCGCCCCGTACGTATTTATTTCTTATTGACTTGCTTGGCGACGTATTATTACTTTTGGGATGAGTACAAAATGTTAAACTCGTGTCAGGAGTTTAGAACACGTGACCTGATCGAAAATTCGTAAGACAGAGGGAGAGTAGACTCGGCGTAGTCGAGAGGAAGTAATATCCTCATATCTTACTACAGGTGGCGAAATTGTATGCTTGCTGTTTCGTTTTTACCACTGCCGCCTACACTTCCGTAGTTCTACACGCAGGCGCGGTCGCAGCCTGAAGTTTTGGAGGGGGTCACACAAAAAATTTATTACTGATGTAGGATAACTAGCCTTTTATTATTTGGCAAGATTTTGAGATTTTTCAATTTGACCTTAGAATTGGGGAGGGGGTCATGTCCCCTGTGAACCCCCCCATCGGACCGCGCCTGTCTACACGAGGGTTGATTTTATTCAGTACACTGTACTACAGCTTGCATGCCTTTACATGACGAAATGTATTGACCGTATACAAACATAAAAGCACTTGTCGTGTTGAACATGGCTGAAACATTGTCAATTAAAATACAAATTTCACACAACTACCACAAATATTGTTAATAATGGATGCTGTTAAGCATTGGTGTGTCATCCCACATCGGACTAGTTTTGAGTAATCTGCGTTTTAAGTTTTTTTGGAATAATCTTTATTTTCTGCTTATTTTAAGCAAAAAAATATTATTGTGCGGTATCATTTTTTTTTGTTGAAATGCGTAGATTATGATTATGAAAGAAAATTAATTAATTTTACATTCGTTTTTAAGAGAAACAGTATAAAAATGGTTAATGCTATATTGCTATAGGGCTAATTACATATAACGTTAATGTCCTATTATATAAAATTTCCTCGTCACGCCCACACCGCTGCACCGATTTTTCCGAAATTTGGTATGGAGATACTTTGAGTCCCTGAAAAGGACATAGGATCCTTATTATTCTGAAAAAATGTACGGTTCCCAGGCATTCAATAAAAATGATTTCTGCTTATACCGCTACATGGATTTCAATGATATTTGGTATGTAGGTACGTTATGTGTCGGGAAAGGACATAGGATACTTTACATCCAGGAAAAAGGTACGATACCCGTATGATAAACAAAAATGATTTGCGCCTAAACCGCTGAACCGATTTTGATGAAAATTGGTGTACACATACTTTGACTCTCGTGAAAGGACATAAGATAATTATTGTCTTGAAAAATGTACGGTTACCGCGTTATAAAGTTTCCTATTTTGCGCCTAAGCCGCTGAAAAATTTTTGATGAAACTTGATATGGAGATACTTTGAGTCCCGGAAAAGGCCATGGGATCCCTTTTATCTCTGAAAAATGAACGGTTCCCAGGCGTTAAATAAAATGATTTCTGCTTATACCGCTACTCGTACAATGGATTTTGATGACGTATTTGGTATGCAGATATACGTTATGTCTCTGGAAAAGACAGAGAGTTCCCGCTTCTTCTTCCCTTCCCGCACTTCCCGCAGAAAGCTCTTATGTTTTGCGCACACACTTGGGCACTATGATATTCCTCCTGCGTAACTGGCCTGGTTTTATTGAAACCGGCCACCGCCACCGAAACCGGTGTGGGAGTTTTTAGGGTTCCGTAGCCAAATGGCAAAAAACGGAACCCTTACAGATACGTCATGTCTATCTGTCTGTCTGTCTGTCTGTTTGTCCGTCCGTATGTCACAGCCACTTTTCTCCGAAACCATAAGAGCTATACTATTGAAACTTGGTAAGTAGATGAAGTCTGTGAACCGCATTAAGATTTTGATACAAAAATTGAAAAATTATCAAACATTTTAGGGATTCCCCTAGGTACAACTGAAACAAAAAAATTTTTTTTGTCTAACCTATTCGTGTGGGGTATATATATATATGGATAGGTCTTCAAAAATCATATTGAGATTTCTAATATAATTTCTTTGTAACCTGAATAGTTTGCGAGAGAGACTCTTCCAATGTGGTAAAATGTGTGCCTCCCTCTCTAACTTCTGAAGTAGGGGCATGATAATTCTAAAAAAAATATATGATGTTCATTACTATAAAAACTACCAACGAACCCTTTATGGGCGAGTCCAACTCGCACTTGGCCGGTTTTTATTTATTATAATTACCAGCATTGGACATTGGGCATAATTATGGAAATACTCGTTAGTCTAATTAAATTATTAATCTAATTGCAAACTAAAATTAGAATACATTTTATACATATTATTAACTAATTAACTTACGGGTAACTTCAGATGCACAACAATTACTTCATTAATCTGATTAAATTGTAATCTGATTAAAATTACTAATTACTTTTTGCCCAACTCTGCACGTGATAAACGAATTATTTCTACATTAACTAAATTTAATCAAAATCGGTTCAGCAACTTAAACGCAAATTAATAAACTAAAAACCGAATATTTTCCATGATAAAAAATATTATCCTATGTCCTTCTCCAAAACCTTACGTAATATCTACATGTACTCTATATCGATATCATAAGCCAAATTCATTTTTGTTGACTGCGCGGGAACCGTACATTTTCCGGTAAAAAAGTATCTAATGTCATTTTAACTGATTCAAAGTATCTGCATACAAAATTTTATCAAAATCGGTTAAGCGGTTTAAGCCCAAATCATTTTAGAAACATAGTACATAAATGCTATATACAAAACCTCACTTACAGAAATAAGCATTAACCATTTTTGTACTCTAATATATGCTACAGTTGGTTTTCAAAAAAATGGATTTCACTATCGTAAACCTTATGTTATAAAGAACAAAACTGCATTATTAACTCAAAATCCGATTTTATGTGGAATGAAACACTAATGCTTAACAGCAGCCAATTAATTATCATTTGATTGAGCTATACTGTGTGATGAGGTTATGACGATTAATGATTGCACTACGAGGAAGCTGGAGAGAAGCTCTTAAGCCTGTCAAGAGTCAACACAAAGCTTGTTAAGTATGCTTAGCTTATAGATGTATGTTATTGCAGTAGCGGCTGAAGACTCGATTATATAGATTTTAGAGTAAAACGACGTCTGTGGCTCAGTTCGTGGGCGAGTTCGAATCCCGCCGACGGAACAAAAAGTTCCTGGGTCATGGATGTGTATTAAATATGTGTATTATATAATACAAATCTTAAATATATGTATAGTACAAAAGTATTAAATATACATATTTCCGTTGTCTGGTACCCGTAACACAAGTCCTTCATATACTTAGCACGGGGCCAGTCAGACGGATTGAGGATTGACGATTAATTTTCACACATGCGCGGTAGGGTTGTTGAGGAAGTGATTATGAGGAAGAGGAGGAGGAAGAGGAATTTTCACGCGCAAATTTAGAGGATGCGGATGAGGAAGAGGATATTTTTTGAGGAAGAGGATGCGGATGAGGAAGCGGAAGAGGAAGCGGATGAGGAAGAGGATGATAGGAAATTATAAATACTAGCGTACCCAACCCAAAAGTCTTTGTCCTGTCTGTACATAACTAGGTACATAGGTACATTACACAAAAATTAATTAAAAGGGCATTTTCCAGTGGACCAAACTATGAATCTAAATCATTCTCAAAACATACACACTAAAGAATCATCAAAATCCGTCCCACAATTAAGGAGGAGTTCAGTAACTAGTCTAAGAAAATTAGTTTCAAAATCGACGATCAGACCGAATAATTCGTCTAGTTTTGAAAGTTGGTACAGTTGTTCCTAAAGGTGTCCAGATGAATATACTAAAAGTCCCCGAGGGTGGGACAAGAGCCGGCGGTGGGGAAGGGGGGGAAAGGTCTCTTTTTCAAGGTTTTAGCTTGTGACTCGAAAATTATTTAAAATATCTCTTTAGTGACTTCTACCTTAATTATCTACATTACTATAAATTACGTCCAAACTGTACGATCAAACGATCATTACTTTAGGAAATACAGAGTATTAAAAGGGTACGCTCGCACTGTTTTTCCATACAAACGTATTCCCCAATTTACTCCCTGGACAATGCGTTTAGACAAATGATTTTTATACAATAAGTACTATGATCTGTTAAAGCTACGTTAGATTTTTTCTAAATTTACTAATAAATAAAAAATAATGCCCCGTACCCCGCCAATCGATCGACCATAAAATAAATTTGAAAGATGTTTACGATAAAATAAAAACGTAGTGGTATAGACTCATTCTTCCTGAAGATATTTAAAAAGAATAAATTTAGATAGGATCAACTTTGAAGGAAGAATCACGGGAATGCGTTACCTCGATTAACTGTACCTAGAGACAGATACAGCAAATCGGCGTAACGTAGTCCCCTAATTCCACCGCGCGCTGCTCTTGTCCCACCCTCGGAGACTTTTAGTATATTCATCTGCAGGGCAATCGCGTTATTTTTAAACGTTTCAATTCAGGTTCACATTTGCTTTGGTTGTGGTTCAGACACCTTTAGGAACAACTGTACCAACTTTCAAAACTACACGAATTATTCGGTCTGAATTCCTTAATTTTCCCAAGCTAAACATACACAACAACGCACACAAAAAAAAGATGAATGATACAATTCTCTGGCTCTGGCGTGTGCGTTGCCGTGATTGGATTCGCGACGCGCATGCGCAGTGAAATTCCTCATAAATTCCTCTTAAATTTTGAGGAAGCGATAGCGGAAGAGGATTTTTTAATTTTTATTTATGAGGATGCGGTAGCGGTTGAGGAACCCAAAATATTGCGGAACTTCCTCATTATGAGGAAGCGGAAGAGGAATCCTCAGCAACCCTAATGCGCGGATTACCCCCTCTAGTTTTTCCCAGCAATCTTAAAAATAAGCGTATCCCATACAAAAAAATTTAAACATTTGAATAAAGTAATTTTCTAATCCAGATGAAAGCAAACTTGGATAGCTGAGGTTTGGATAATCAATTTTTTTAATTGATTATCCAAATTTTTTCCAAATTAGTTAGGAACCATTTTTAGAAAATGTCATTTTATTCGTGTTTTTACCGAGCGAAGCTCGGTCAAATAGCTAGTTAGGTATATATATACTAAAAAGTAAAAACTACAAGTATTGGATTTTGTCAGTAACTTACTTGGCGCGAAAGGAATTAATCAGCTGTCTATGACATGGATGATGGAAATCACATTTGCCGGCATAAAATGTTAGTGCAACAATTTACAGTCAACTCGTAAACTAAAATTTTGCATTTACATTCCACATGCGCTATTTTTAAACATTATAATTACATTTTTACGTTTTTTCCTTCGTATATAAAAACAACAAAACATCTAAATTAAAAATATCTGATACCATATTGGTGCCGGTCACCGACGAATGACGATATCACTTTCGACATTATGAATCCCACCAAAAACATTTTCATGTAAAAATGTTGCCAAGATGAGAACATAATATTATTATAAAATTGCGTGCAAAAAAAAATTAGTATTAAATAAATGTTGGAATCGTTTTAAAGGTAGTACAATAAGGATTTAATTATTGCTATAGTTATTGTAATGGACATTGTCCAAAAAAAATCACATGTACTTTTTATATTTTTTTTTCGTTAAAAAAGGGTATTTTAAGAATATAAATTAAATAATTTTGAAATTCATTGGCTAGTTTTTTCTCAATAATTTTTTAATAAGTAATTCGTATTATTATTTAATAATTCGTGGCAGATGGCGGTCGTACGTCATTTGGTTGTGTTAAGTCAAAGTCAGTCATGAATGATGATCTGTAGGCTGGGTTGGACATAACCCAACAAAATTACGTAGGACAGCCATTTGCCTATGAACACCACACATATTTCGTAGATTCACGTCTATTGTCAACGGATGCATCTGATATCCGGTTGGCTCAGCTCTAGAGAGACTCTACCGGTCAGTCTGAACTTTCACAGATTCTAGCGTATAGGTACCTAGTTTAACTATAAATCAAAGTCATAGTGTATAAGTGTTGGCATATTCGTTATAATAAAGCCACAATATATAAATGTATATTGTGTTCGCAAAATTATATTAAGTAATTCGTTGAAAGCGAAACGAATAATGGATATAAATTTAATTTAACCTTGTTCACGAGTTGCGAGTATATTGACACAAAATGAGTAAGTAATTTAATATTGGCACAGCGAATAATTTAATTGAATCGTAATGTAACCGCTAACGTTTTATATGTTCGAGTCGTCACGTGACACGTCTCGACTCAATTCGGGGAGCACAAAGATCAATTATTATCATACATAAAGTGAGATCAAAATGCCTGGCGCGATGAATGAGCATGGGAAATAGGACGTTTTGTGTAACCGAGGCGAAAACAAATACGACCGACTTGCGACTTGCTAGCTAACGCGGAGGAAGTAAAAGTCGCTTTAATATTTTATATCGCTTTATGTGGAGCGTTTCCAGCGAAGTCGGATATTGGCGGAGTCCGTGTAATACTCATCTCGATTTTACACTTATGTTATTCCACCGGAGCCAAGTTTTTACGTGTCACGGAATTTATGGGACACGCGCTCCGCTGGTGATGGTGCTAAACACTTCTACTAAAATCGTAGTTAAAAAGTTAATTACATCGACTGATACAATAATTACGTCCATATACATGCTGACGTGTGTCTGTTTGTCTGTTACCACTTCACGCTCAAACCGCTGAACCGAATTTGCTTAAAATTTGGAATGGAGATACTGCGACTTGTGAGACCCGGGGAAGGACATAAGTAGGATACTTTTTATCTCGAAAAATGGACGGTTACCGGGCGAGAAACGAATTTTGGCACAAAGGAATTGCGGGCGTCATATAGTACAAAATAATACTTTAGGATTTTTAGTAGATGAATGAAAAATGTGTTTTCATTAGCGGTATAAAAGGTTTCAGAGTTGACGACCACGAGTCACCACTCGCGAGATAACAGAATCTAAGGGTCGCGAGTCGTTAGATGTTTAAAAAGGATCCCAAATTAAAAAAGAAAACCCCTAATGATGTCGGGTTGTGTACTGTGTAGACAAACATGTTGTTTTAAGTCTTAACCTTTTTGACCGTTGAGGTGAAAAAATAATAAAGAAAATTAAAAATTTTCTCGCGTAGGCCAAGCTTTTGTGTTCATTGTAGAAATGGGAACAGTTTCTACAAAGAACACCAAACTACCTTTCGAAATTCATTCGATTGATATTATTCTAGATCCGGATAAAAGTTCACGGAGTCTGCCTTAGATCAACCCACTTTAACTCGAAATAAACTTTTCGTCGAGCGTCTTATGTTTTTGTTGCTCAAATATTTATCAATCGCGGCGCAGCGCACTCGTCCGCGAGGGATCGCTTCCAGATGTGTAGTAATAATTTGGATTGACCCAAATGAAAAATGTAATGTAAACTGTAAACATTAGTCCGTCGGACGGTACTAACATTCGGCTGGCGGTGTTCGAATTTAGAACGCCGCACATCCGTTTCCTATATGCCGCTAATGGTATTCGCATCTCTAAACGTATCCAGAAATATTCCCGTGCTGCGCTAGCGGGCCGTATGTACAAACTGTGCATCTTTTATATTATGTAGATACACGCTGCGTTCGCATGTAGATAGCCTCTATGTTTCAACAAACTTTACGACAACATTCGTTTGTTTACCTTTCGCAATTCGTACACGGTTGCAACTTTTATTTTCAAGATTCATATTTTGTAGATTACGTAAGTAATTTTTTAATGAATTCGAATATTTTAAAATCTTGCGATATCGGTAAATACTCGCTTATTAATGCAAAATATTCGTTATCGCATCGAGTTAATTAAAAATGTAAATGTCGAGGTACGTCGCTTTAATTTTGTTAATTAATATAAAAATTTTACTTTATTGCATACGTGCAGCCGCGACGCGAAATTCGGAGTCGGACTCATTTAAATAATCACCGGTAAAAAAGGACATTTTGTGCTCATTGTGTAAAATGTATTATTTTTATGTAAGCCTATTGACATAATACTGCTCGAAGCTGATCACTCGCTTGCTTTTCTAGAGCCAGGTTCGATCCCCGAGATAATGTACCTAGACAGTAGAGCAGACTAGCAGAGACTTATGTTACTAGAGTCCTATTGAGAAGCGACGAACACTTTAAAACAGGCTTACTTTTAAAACAGGGCGTTAAAAGTTAACCTACAACGCAATCCTGGAATATCTAGAAACAACAACGAGGTATACGATAACGATGTCTATGTAGACTTGTTCAAAAACTTGGTAACGAGTATGTGGAGCCAAAACAAAATAAAGCAACAATTTCTGTCTTTTGAACGTGTTCATTATTCAAATACAAAACAAATAACCGTATGTTAGGTTTGCGCTCTAACTACGTACAAAAAGGTGGGGTGTCTATACCTACATCATTTACTGGGAGCACAACGCGAAACTCCTGTTTGTTTTGTTCCTACACCTATCGAACCCGCCGGAGGTGTGTCCTCCTGATTTCTCTTTCGTCTTCAGTTATTGGAATCTCATACTCCCTGAGCTGCCAGGAATGTTTTTATTAAACGTCGCGCGCTTTCGTTGACAGATAATAAAAAATTAAAGAGGAACCTTTTCGTACGAACAGTTTTTATGTGTTTGTAGTACTCTGAATTTCCTTAAATAAATTATGAGCCATCTTTACATACCTAATGCGCCGCGCCCTTTACTCCGACATCTTAGCACTAAAAACATTAACAGACGCTTTTCCTTTCATTGCAGATTTTCCCCGAATAGAAATCGGCCCCGAAAACCCCCTGCGAGTTGAGATCGACGGCACCGCGACCATGGAGTGCAAGGTGGACGCCAAGCCCAAGGTCAACTCCGTCAAGTGGACCAGGAACGGCAAATACATCTCCAACTCCTTCGTGCACACCGTCCAGGGCGCGACCGTGCAGGACTCCGGCAAGTACACCTGCAGCGCCGACAACGGCCTCGGCCGCCCCGGCGAGAAGGAGATCTACCTGGACGTCATGTTCCCGCCCACCGTCACCGTCGATTCCAAGACCTACGAGGCCGAGGAGGGCGGCACCGTAGAGATCCGCTGCGACGTCTCCGCCAATCCCGAGCCCATCTCCGTCGAGTGGACGATGGAGGGGCGCACCGACTTCCGCCAGAAGGGGAACACGCTGTTCTTGAGCAAGATCGAGGCCGACATGGCCGGCACGTACGTGTGCCGCGCCGTCAACGTGATCGCCACGAGCGGCGGCGCCCGCGCCGAGCGCGCCAGCAGCGCCTCCGTCGCCGTGCTGGTGCGCCACAAGCCGGGCCGCGCGCACATCGCGCCCGACCGCCCCGTCGCGCAGGAGGGCGCCGTCGTCACCATGACGTGCAGCGCCAAGCCGCCCGGCTGGCCCGCGCCGCAGTACCGCTGGTTCCGCGACATCGACGCCGGCGACACCAAGCCCAACGTGCTCGCGACCGGCAGCAAGTACACGATCCCGAGCGCGCACCTCGGCAGCGAGGGCGTGTACCACTGCCAGGCGACCAACGAGCTCGGCCACGGCGAGCTGGCCACCGTCAACCTGGAGGTGTACCAGCCGCCGCGCTTCCAGTCGAAGCTGCAGCCGCACGTGATCAAGAACTCGGGCGAGCGCAACTACTCGCTGTCGTGCGTGGCGCTGGGCAAGCCGATGCCGAGCGTGCGGTGGTTCAAGGACAACTCGGAGATCCGGCCGGACGCGAACCTGTACGAGGTGGCGACGGCGGTGAACGAGAGCCGCAACGCCGTGTTCGATGTGCACAGCACGCTGCGGTTCCGCGGCCGCGCGCGCCCCTCCGGCGACGACCTGCTGCCCGCCGACCGCGGCGTCTACACCTGCGCCTTCGAGAACGAGGTCAAGAAGGTCGAGTCCACCATGCAGCTGCGCATCGAGCGTGAGTCACATTTTATTCATTTATAAGAAACGTCAAGTTGTTACTTTACTAGTTTACTCTGAAATGTAATCAGGTTAGGGTTGCCAGATGTCCGGTATTTAAGCGTACAGTCCGGTATTTTCGAGACCTGTCCGGTAAAAAATAAACATACCGGACAGAACAATGTCCGGTCTTTTGAGGAAAGTTGGTGTTACTGGTACCTAGTTTTAGGTGATTTTAATTTTTTTAGAAGCTCCTACCTTACCTTTATTTCGTTAAGTAAATTATAGTCCCGCGCGGCTTCGCCCGCGTAAATTAGGAATTTTACGAAACCGTACATTTTCCCATAAAAATAGCTTATGTCCCTACTCCCTTCACTTGGTCTACTCTATATCTGTGCCAAATATTGCCATAAAAATTGCTCCAGTAGTTCGTAATTTCTAATATTTCCCCCATTTTTCCCACATTTTCCTGAGTTTATACGTGGGAGAGCCATGCTTCGGCACGAATGGGCCGGCTCGACCGGAGAAATACCACGTTCTCACAGAAAACCGGCGTGAAACAGCGCTTGCGCTGTGTTTCGCCGAGTGAGTGAGTTTACCGGAGGCCCAATCCCCTACCCTATTCCCTTCCCTACCCTCCCCTATTCCCTTCCCTTCCCATCCCTACCCTCCCCTATTCCCTTCCCTACCCTCCCCTATTCCCTTCCCTTCCCATCCCTACCCTCCCCTATTCCCTCTTAAAAGGCCGGCAACGCACCTGCAGCTCTTCTGATGCTGCGAGTGTCCATGGGCGACGGAAGTTGCTTTCCACCAGGTGACCCGTTTGCTCGTTTGTTTCATAAAAAAAAAAAAAAAGTTTCTTCGGTCGTATTAGTTTTAGCGTGATAATAATATATAGCCTTACTCGATAAATGAGCTATCTAACACTGAAATAAGTTTTTAAATCGGACCTGTAGTTCCTGAGATTAAGGCGTTCAAGCAAACATACTCTTCAGGTTTATATTATTAGGTAGGTATAGATTTTTTTAATTATCGCTTGACAAACTCGAGTCACGATCTAAAAGACTATGAAAAGTACCAATAAAAGGGTGTCATTATGTAGGCTCGTAAGTCATAACCATGGGACGATGCATGGTATAATATTATTGTAGTGATGATGATGAATGTAATTTGCATAGTAGCATAAGCTTTCTGTTCTTAAAACAACGCTGAAACTCCCAAACTTGTATCTATAAAGAATCAGGAGTTCTCTCAGCACCTTCCGAACCACGGTATACCAGGTATATCTCGGTGCAAAATCTTACTTGTTAGTAGCATATGCTTAGAATACTTCTCACGAAACCGAAGTCACCACATGTTTCCCTATAAATGTTGAGGAGTTCCCTCGATTACTTATGGATCCTTCATCACATCACTACTTTTGTGAATATAAGACCAAATTGGGATGATACCCTATATACCAAAAGAAAAATTTTGAAAATCGGTTAACAAACGGCGGAGTAATCGTTGAACATAAGAAAACGAACATAACACCTCCCCTATTTTGAAAGTCGGTTAAAATTGTAGCCTATGTGTTATTCTGAGGTGTAAGCTATGATATTGTAAAGTTTCATTAAAATCCGTTCAGTAGTTTTTGCGTGAAAGAGTAACAAACATCCATACAATACATCCAAACAAACTTTCGCCTTTATAATATTAGTAGGATAATGGCGACCACAATTAAATGACCGTATTTTATAATATAAAAAACTGTATTTTAGCGACTTTCCGTACAACACCACAACCCCCACCCCCGTTTGGACTTTGGGTTTGTCCGGTATTTTTTCGCGACTCACCTGGCAGCCCTAAATCAGGGATATATACTTACTACATAATATTATAATCTAGGTGGCCCAGACAATGCTAGGACAAATATAGTAATTCAGCAGCGTCTATTTTCGTTAACTCTAGTAAAATGATTGATAAATTAAGTGTACATTATTGGTGGTCTACATGAGGTCATATTATACTCGGTGACGTTGGAAATATCTGCCCATATAATGCTAAGTGCTGCGGCGTCGATGCCACAGCGAGCGGTATTCGACGGTAGACTTTGAAGTTATTAAAATCCGCAACTGTCGCTAACTAGAAACTGTATTATCTTGATGTTTCTGATACCGGAACTTACTAACAAAAGGGCAGGTAATGTTTAATTTAAATGAATATAGGAAATAAGGAAGACAAACATTTACTATCATTGGGTTCTGTTTGTGTTTAGTAATTAGTGTTCCTCTCAGCCGTTGCAGTGCTCTGTCAGCCGTTATTACCTATTGTTTCAGCTTACTACATGTTGGCTCGATATTAAACTATAATAATTAATAGAGATACGCAAGGCGAGTCTGAATTAATCCAGCGTCTAGCGACGACGACGTGAAGACTTCCTTGACATGTTAGACTTGCAGTATTTATATCAGTTCCGTGCACAAAGCACGGTGTTATTTAATTAACTTAGGTATATAATGTATGCTTTTGCGTTGAAAGGAATGAAACTGAATTGGTAATTTTGCTTACTTATAAGTTATAACCACCAAAAGATTACTAACCAGCAGATTTTTTGTTTATTAATTGGTTAATTTAACAGTAACATTGTCCTACAAATAGAACAATCCTCCATCCATATTTTAGGACCAATCAAATCAAAATATTAAATCCTTTCTATCTCTGTTAGCTACCACTTTCGAAAATTTTCGCTGAGAAAATTGTGATTAATCATTAAAATTGTGTTTCATCTTCGTTCAGGAATCAGGACCCTAGACTATTGAATCTTCTTCAAATTGGCACAGATCACAAGTGTACAAAAAAGCGATTGAAGCCTAGATGTCAGTATTAGGTCGACGACTAGGTACTAAGTACTAGGTAGTTGGTTGTCGCGGACAAGTAACGGGCCGGCCTCGACTGACTCACAGCTTTCCATTGCAGATCACTGACTAGTCATATATTTTATCGCCCTTACTAATAAAAATATTTAAACTCGACAAAATTTATACAATGTTTTGTCCTTGTCCGTTACATTGGAAAAGGGGCTTCATTGACAAGGACAAATTATTATTGTATAGACTTTGGAGGGTCTATTAAATGCTTATTGCTTAGCCGTTTCAGCTGGAATATCCAGAAAGTTTCTCGTCGAAAACTGTAAATTACATCAATCATTATATTAAGCCCTACTGCATTTATGTTGCCAGCCAACTACCTGTTACTAAGTGAATATCGACGGCGGAGAAATTCTGCTCGGTTAAGTTCTAAAAGCTTTTTGATTATTTACAAAGACCAACGCGGCATAAGTGGCAGCGTAGGACGGGCGTAGGACGAGGGAGTTTCGAGTGCGTTGAGATTTGAGAAGGATAAAATTGGCGAGGTCAACACGTAGCGACCGAATCCTGGAAATACGAGATCCGGGATTTTCAATACTTAACACTACGAATAATAAAAACTAAGGAAATATAACTCCCATACTATTACTGTTTAAAATTTAATTCCTCTCGAACCATAGACTTATAATCTCGATCTGTCATGTAACGTCCGCCTAATACCGCTCGAGGCCACTTAAATATTGCAAATGTATTGAAATGTGTACCTAACCTGCCACACGACGTTTTTTTTACGCGCGTTTGTATCGTTACAAACGCAAGTTGAACTCTCAGCAAACGCAAGGAAGCCGACACGCTTGAAAGCAAAAATAAGGATCGTGTAAAGGTTAACCCCGTTACCCCATAACCTCATTTTTGTATTGATACAAACGCACGTTTTCACGTTTTTCGAACGCAACTAGGACGTGCTGTAAGCGCGCGCTTGTATCGCGTCTGTATCGCGTCTGTATCGCGTCTGTATCGCGTTTATATCGCGTTCGTGTCGCGGTGGGGGACACGGCGCGCGAGCCCCTCCACCCGTTGTTCCCCGCTGAATCGCAGTGTGTTTGTATCGATAAAACGCGTGTTCAAAGCTGCGCGTTTCAATAGCGTTCAACTTGCGTTTGTAATCTGTATCGATACAAACGCGCGTTAAAAGCGCGCTTCATTAGCGTTTATCCTGTGTTTGTATACAAACGCGCGTTGTATTTGCGTCAAAAAAGAGTGTAATATCTGCCAAAACGCGATAAAAACGCGCAGGTGACGCGCGCATCAGAAACGCACGTCGACAGTCAACGTCGTGTGGGAGGGCCTTAAGGTACACATTTTTGACAAGTATTGTAGAGCATGTTTTTTGACGGAGTTACTTTTCTGTAGTTTTTATTATTCGTAAACTTAACAATAAAAAATAAGTATGCAGGATTTTGCACTGATAGGAGGAAAATTCTCTATCTTCTCTATGTTTTGTTTGTTATATTTTCATTATAACGAATGTTGAAGCACGAAAGCTCGATTATGAATTTCGTAGTTCAATAATGATGTTTATTTATCGATTTTTTCCGTCGTGTACCTTCCTAGGTGATTATTTCTAAAGTAATAACAACTTCGCTGTAAATATTTCCAGCCGGACTGACTTTCCCAGAACGAATTTTATTCATATTTGTGTACATAGTAAATGGTACACACTACACAGTTAATAATGCTCGAGACATGTTTGTTTTTCGTTTGCTTGGAGATTATTCCATATAAGGTTGACCTCATATAACTTTTATAATGTTTATTCTCGATGACAAAATGTACATAATATTATATTCAGACAAAGTTATAAAATACTAGCTGTTGCCCGCGACTTCGTCCGCGTTAGCATAGTAGATCACATCCCAACTCCCTATTATTTATTGTACAAAAATATTCAATGTACAGAATTAACTTTCCTACGATTTTATTATATATAAGTACTTAGATGTTCCGCGCGGCATCGCTTGCGTAATTTACGAATTTTACGCTACCGTTCATTTTTCTAAATAGTCTATGTCCCTTCACATAGCCTATTCTTCATGTTTGCTAAATAACATAAAAATTGCTCCAGTAGTTCTTAAGATAATAAGCCCTTTCAAATGATTTCCCCCCGTTTTTTTCCATATTTTCCTCTATTTCTTTTGCTCTTGTTAGTTATAGCGTGATAAAATATAGCTTTTCTCGGTAAATGGGCTATCTAACACTGAAAGAATTTTTCAAATCGGATTAGTAGTTCCTGAGATTAGCGCGTTCAAATAAGCCCTTTCATATAATTTCTCCCGTTTTTTCCACATTTTCCTCTATTTCTTCGCTCCTATTAGTCTTAGCGTGATAAAATATAGCCTATAGTCTTTCTCAATCAATGAGCTATCTAACACTGAAAGAATTTTTCAAATCGGATCAGTAGTTCCTGAGATTAGCGCGTTCAAATAAGCCCTTTCAAATAATTTTCCCCTGTTTTTTTCACATTTTCCTCTATTTCTTCGCTCCTATTAGTCTTAGCGTGATGAAATATAGCCTATAGCCTTCCTCGATAAATGGGCTATCCAACAGTAAAATAATTTTTCAAATCGGACCAGTAATTCCTGAGATTAGCGCGTTCAAACAAACAAACAAACAAACTCTGTAGAATTATAATATTAGTACAGATTAACATGGCGAATAACAACAACTACTAAACTTTACTCGATAGACAAGAACAGCGCACTAATTTCATGACGCTTTGAAATATTTTTATCGTTTTGCCGTGGACGTCCACGATATTACCGTCACGTCCAAAATTGTAAAAGCGCACAATAGCGCATTATCTTATATCTTTAAACGAGCAATTCTTGTATATTTATAATTGGAATCTCGAAATCGGCTCCAACGATTTTCATGAAATTTAGTATATATAGGGGGGTTTCGGGGGCGATAAACCGATCTTAGCTAGGAATCATTTTTAGAAAATGACATTTCATTCGTGTTTTATCGAATACCGAGCAAAGCTCGGTCAAATAGCTAGTTATTATTATTCTACAAAATTATAGGACGTTCAGAAGTAACTTGCCTCTGAGTGTTGTGAGTAACCTTTATTATAATAGTCGGCATAGAGGCGTTGTCAGATGGTGCCTATTTCGCAACGTATTTGTAAAATTTGAAATTAATATTCCAACAGTCTTTCGGTTGCGGTAGTTAAGGTTAGCGTTCAGTTGTTCTACAGCCAAACTTCAAACGAGCACCCCTTATCAGATTGGCGTCGGGGTGCAGTTCGAACTTTGTTCTTTGAATTGCTCCAACCTCCTTTGATTTATTTAAATATTACGCTGCTTCCAATTTAATGATAAACTTAATTGCGGAAAACATGGGCCTTCTAATTATTTTTTCTGCATGCATTCTATTCAAGCTAGGATAAATCGGATTACAACTCAGGGCCTCAGAGACTACCCAAACTAAACACGACCACTTTACACTTTGATTCGTTTAACTTGTCAGTATTGTCATGAAGAGGCTAGATCGGCAACTACTAATCCGTTGGCATCTTAGTTATATGTTAAAAAAAACAACGAAAGCCAGCAATATGATTTTCTGTAGTACTTATGAAATCTCGATGTGCCAATAACTAAATGCTTGTTCAGACACAGCGGGAACCGCGCGGTTTGGACTCGTGCGTTTTAACCGCCCGCAGCTTTTAACGAAGGCGTTGCATTACAGCGTTCACGCTTAACCGCTCGGTTTCTGCACGGGAAACGCGCGGTTCTGGCTATGTCTGAACAAGCACTAAATGTTGCACCTTGTAACAAAATTTTAATATTGCAGATGAGCCGATATCGATAAAACAGCAGAACAAAGTCGCGTACGACATAATGGAGAACGCGGAGATATCGTGTCGGGTGCAGGCGTACCCGAAGCCCGAGTTCCAATGGTACTTCGGCACCAACGGCGCGCCGCTCCAGATGTCATCCGACGGCCACTACGAGATCACCACCACCACCGACAACAACGACGTCTACCTCAGCGTGCTGCTCATCAGGAGCATCAAGAGCCAGGACTACGGCGACTATCACTGCAAGGTAGAGACAATATCGTGTAAAGGTGATAACCTATAGATATATACACCTTCTCCTTGACTGTCCTGCTCTACTACAGAGCAGAAACAGGCACCTTGGTCGCTACGAATACTCATCCACAGGAAATTCGTGGCACCAACCTCAGCCACATCGTTCAATTCATGAGCATTTGGTTGGGGAGGGTATTCTAACGCGAAGGAGTCACAATAGATCCTCGAGGGTCGCAGTGATATCAGGGCTACAATGACCCTTTCAGGACAAAAAAAAGGTGATCGCACGTTTATCAGCACGCACGCGCCGAACGCGTCGCATTTTAGAATTCGTTCTATGAAATGATGTGAAACATCCTACCGTACGTGCCGTATTTCGTGCACTATGCGGTGCGTTCGACGCGTACGGCGCGTACGGTGCTGACAAATGTACGATCAGCTGATCTGTCAAACTCAAACGTTAAACCGTCCCGTTTATTTCAAGTACGATAAAGAGATGTTGGTCCAGTCGTTTCTGGGAAGTTTGGTAACAACACTACGACACTACAATTTTATACGCAGAAAGAATAAAGATACTATATTATTTTGTGTTTGTTGTCTTTCTGTAAAAGTGTGTTTCAGCTTTTTCTTCCCATGCTCTGCGCAAAATCTGAAACAGATTGCATAAGCCTAATAGAACTTTTTCCCGTGTACTTAGAGAATATTGCTAAAAAATATTCAAGTATGAAGTAGTTAACTTTTGCATAATGTTTTATTCAACTCCTTAGGTGAAGAACTCGTTGGGCAGCATCCGACCACAGATACGACTGCAGCCGAAGGGCGCGCCGGAGGCCCCGAAGGCTCTAGCCAGTCAGAAGGTAAGCCATATTTTATGAAATTTATTGTATGTTTAAAATTTACTTTGTTGTTGTAGTCTGATGTGGCTTGGGTTATTTATAGAGATATTTTTTTGCTATACTATTCATCCGTTACTGGTCTCCTTGTTATCAAAGTGGTCTCACACCTTCCGGTAATCCGGCTTAATATTATATTCAATCATACATTTTGCCGCGGGGTAGTCGGTTACCGGAAGGTGCGAAAAGGGGCTAACAGGATCCATGTAAAATACGAACTTGTGTCATAGTAAAAGGATATGGTAATTTGGTTATTTTTATTAGGGTTCCATACCAAAAGGGCAAAAATCCTACTACTGAGTCTTCGCTGTCTGTTCGTCTGTTCGAACGAGTCCGACTCGCACTTGGCCGTTTTTTATAATTACGCCAAACAGTTTAAGCCCGGGCGCGCACTAGCGGCCAGGCCGCGGCGGCCATCGAGATAGATATTTTAGTATGAAACCGCCATAGACGACGCACCTGGCCGCAACGCGGCCACACCATACTTTCTACAGAGCTAGATTTAGGGTTCTTCAGTATTCTATACCATCGAGCCTATACATAATCAAAACATTCCACCAGGTGGGGCCGACATACGTGACCCTGAAATGGGAGTCGGGATTCGACGGCGGGTTGTCCAGCACCAAATACTTCGTGTTGTACCGGCGCGTGCGCAGCCTGGACGGCGAGCGGTGCGTCGCCGACAAGCCCGAGACCTACGACTGGCGGGAGTATGACTGCCGACGCTCCAACCCCTGCAACGTGACGCGACTGGAGCAACACAACTCCTATCACTTTAAGGTGCGTATTCATCGAAGTAGATGCTAGCGTAGCTTAGCAGCTGTAGCTATTTAGGGTAGGTTGCACCAGAGGCATCGTTGAAGTTAAAGTTATGGTCAAAGTTATGGTTATAGTTAAGGCTAATTTAACTTTAACCTTAACTTTGACCACAGAATTTGACAGAAGACGGTGCTGGTCCGACAAGGCTTTAAATGTACGTGGGCGGGGGCGCTGCTGGTAAAGGAGAACCATGAAGCTAATATAGAGAGGGGGTGTCAAGCTCCGCCCACTTTTCAATCTTTCATCTATCGGCTAAAAGCAAAACTACTAGCTTAGGTCGATGTTGATGTTACTACGTAGTTAAGCTCTCTAACACTAGATGTCAAAATTCTTGAATATTATGGGACGTACTCAGAACTTTAAAAAATGTATATTATTAATCATTATAATAAGTGCAATTAATAAAGTAAGGGTTAGTATTTTGACCGATTTTTTAATGTAAAATAAGGGGACATACGATTAACGAGTCACCTGATAAACTCAAACTTTTTTATTCAGAATAAATTTTTGCAAATGTTCTCTGAACGTCTACATGATGCCTACCACCGGTGATAGAAAGCAACTTCCGTCGCCCATGGACACTCGCAACATCAGCAGAGCTACAGGTGCATTGCCGGCCTTTTAAGAGGTAATAGGGGGGGGGGGGGGGGGGGGAGAGGCGGATCGCAATGATAGTTTTGTTTGCTAAAAAGTAGCGTTAGCAAAATTCTGATAGCATTATTTTATAGGTAAGTAATCGACCAATTCTGTACATTAACGGCAATTCCCAATATTTGATCTATCTCTGGTTTTGCCCTATTAGGGATAGGAATAGCTCACATTAGACATTAGAAACATAATATATTTTATGTCAATTGTGAGCTATTCCTATCTCTAGTAGGGCAAAACCAGAGATAGATCAAATATTGGGAACGGCCGTAAGACTGGGTTGCACCAACTAACTTTCACTTTAAGTGTAACTTTAACTACAATGCAAAATGTCAAATCTTTGGTTAAAGTTAAAAATTGACGCCATCAAGACGCCATATTTAACCATGACCATAGAGCTCGACAAGGTTTTAAATGCGCGTGACGAAAAAAGGAACTAACGCTGTCATCATACAAAAACGCCATTTTTGACAGTTCTCCTTTACCAGCAGTGCATTTATAACCTTGTTGGACCAGCTGTCACCTGTCAATTTCTCCGATCAAAGTTAAGGTTAAAGTTAAAGTTAAATTTACCTTAACTATAACCATAACTTTAACCACGCCTCTGGTGCAACCCAACCTTAAGGCATTACCTTGTGTTTGGTCAACCCCGTGGCAGCTTCAACTCTTTTAGTTAAGTACTTTATTTTTTTATTTTTGAGCGAATCCAAAATTTTCATGAAAAAGATTTGTGGTAATATTTTATCAATGAATGTGATTCAGCTATTATTTTATTAATCAATTACTATAATAATATCACATATTATCTATTATTATCACAAAAAAAAAAAACAAAAACTTAGAAATATCCGCAAATAAAAACGTTTTTGTTTGTCGACCCTACGGCTGGCCCAAATATCAGCCGCGCGCGTCAACAATCAACATTAGCAAACAAAGTGTCATTGCGATACTTAATAAAAATACAACCTCCTCGTTTGTTGGAAGTCGGTTAATAATTTAATTCTAAATACGGCCCTGGATATTTGTTACGTTCATAGTAGTTATCGAAGATGACGACAGATGGCGCTTTATAAGCAATATGATAATAAAAGCTATATAAGTACGGTTTTAGCTATTAAATGTGTTTAAGACAAAGTGTATCACGGTTTTAAGTATTCAAGTATGATTATTGCAATAAACTTATGCAAAATTATAAGCATTTACGTCTGTATTATCTTTCAAAGGTCTGGCCATCTAGTGTCAAGTAGTATAATTAACGCTAAAAGCTAAAATGTTCTAGAACTTTTATATGTAAATTACATTTAAAATTATTTACAAATGAAATATGATGGTATTTATATTATCAGAACGTCTGTCTGAGTGTTTTCGACATTATATAACACAATACTTCATCCTTTCCTTGTTAAAAACGCAAAACACTAATTTATTAGGAGTCTCGTTACGTGTGCACCTGACAAATGCTGAAAGTGTACTGACTTAAGCCCCGCCCATAATGATGACGTCAGGACCTAGTTGAAAATCACAGTGCACAGTTGCTTAGGCCATCTCCTCTCTATATTAGCTTCATGAGGAGAACTGTCAAAAGTGGCGTTTTTGTATGATGACAGCGTTAGTTCCTTTTGTCCCCACGTGCATTTAAAGCCTTGTTGAGCTCTATGGTTGTGGTTAAATATTGGCGTCCATTTTTTACTTTAACCACAGATTTGACATTTTGTATTGTAGTTAAAGTTATAGTTAAAGTTACAGTTTTAGTTAAAGTAAGTTGGTGCAACCCACCCTTACTAAGTTGTGGTAACCGCCGCACTCAAAGAGATACTTCATTTACATTTTATTTTAAAGAATGAAGATTTTAACATACATTTTATGAATGTTAAAGTTAAATGTGAGAATAAATTAAAAGAATATGCATATACTAGCCGTCCCGGTGAACTTCGTGTCACTTTAAAACCTTCCCTGGACTTCTACGAATATTTTAAGACCAAAATCAGCCCAATCCGTTCATCCGTTTTCAAGTTTTAGCGCGACTAACACATTTGAAAATCCATTTTTATTTATTAGAAGATTTTTTTATACATTTGATAAAAATTTTAACTTACGCGAGTTATTTTCTCCATTTCTTTTCGAAAGTTTAGATAACTGTTAAGTATTTTAAACCTACATTTTGAAGGATCAGCCGGTGTTCTTTGTTATTGTAATCTGACCCTTATTAAGTCTACTGGGTTTACAATTCCCGGAAACGCTCTTTACACCGACCTTACAACAAACTGAATATTCTCATTTGCGAATTCCGTGAAATATTGAAAAAGACAGCGTTAATTTATTCCATATCGTACAGCCGCCATTAATCCGTCGCAATAAGATCAAAAGGTGTCTGTGACACTTTAGCCGTTCATTGCTTGCGTACTTCGTGTAGGCTTTAAGCCTTTATTAATTAAGATAAAATAAATAATGGCAATACTAGCAGTATTGAGTAAACTTAATTGACATAAGTATGCGTGAATTTCGTTTATGTTTCACTAGACGATGCCCGCAAGCAACTCTGTTGTGCCCTTGTTGCGCCAAAATTAGTCTATCGCGCGGGAACCGTACATTTTTCCTGGTGAAAAGTATTCTATGTATTCTCCCGGGACTCAAGGTATCTCCATGCCAAATTTCAGCAAAATCGGTTCAGCGGTGTAGGCGTGAAGAGGTAACAGACAGACTGACAGACAGACACAATTTCGCATTTATAATATTAAATAAGTATTAGTAATAAATAAAGATATTAGTATGGAAATATTAGTATGGATTTGTATGTGTAGTAGTATTGAAATCGCTTGACTGACCGTTATGGCCCGTAACTGTATCAAATTACTCGTCAAAGCTAGCGTCCACCGGGAAATACTGGTAATGCCTCATCAACTTAGTAGTCAAAACTCATGAAATCTGAAATTTGGCAGGTAGATGTTATAACGTAGGCATCGGCTAAGAAAGGATTTTGATAAATTTCAACCCCAAGGGGTTCAAATAGGGGATGAAAGTTTGTATATAATAATACTTCTTAACGCGAGCAAAGCCGCGGGAAAAAGCTCGTTTACTATAAAGTAAATTATTGTTTCTAATATTCAAAGAAAATTATTTTTCTACATTGTCAGTTGTAACACGGCAGTTAAAACCATTATATATTTATAAAACAAGGCTAAAATGCGAGGCATTACTACAATAATAGACCAGCGAGGCTCCCTATTAGTTCGTTCGCTCTTGTGTTTTCCTTTACACATTTATCAAAATTCAAGGAACTACGCGATCTATTAGGAAAATTCAATAGCAAACCCGACGACAATTTTTTAACAAACGAGTAGTAGTAAGATGATATGGTACTTATAAAATGTATTCACTGTGAAAATATCCGCCTCTTTTTTGAAGTGTGTTAAAATAACAAAACTAGAGCATCAAACATTACCTAGGCCGCGTAGAACGAACTACATTAGGGAGCATACCCATACTACGTGACCTACTTTTTAAGATTTTTTTACAGTGAAAGTAGAAGCGTTGAATGAGCAAATTTTTTTTTTCTTCATAAGTACAGAAGTGAAAAAAAAATGGTCTTTTAGCGCTGCTATTTCACAGTGAACTCTGTGTTAGGAACACATACACATCCTAAAGTATTATCACTTAGATTTATGTATAATATTGTATAATAACTAGCGACCCACCCCGGCTTCGCACGGCCCGGGCATAATAAAATATATAGCCACTGAAAAAATGACTAAAATCGATTCAGGAGTTTTGTTTTATATTCATTATACTCTATCTATATCTGCCCGTGGCCGGTGGCCGGTGGCCCGCATTGGTTGGTACCGCCCCAAAAGCTAAGTCTCGCAATTTTTTAATTTGTAATATCTTCGAAAATATATGTATTAAAATCATATGCTGTGAAGGGCCATATAGATCTACTAGTTGTTGCCCGCGACTCCGTTCGCGTGGACTTTAGCTTGTAGCGTGTGGTAGTTTCCGTTTCCATGTAGGCTACAGAGATGCTTCCGCGGTACGATTACTTCAAACTTCAAAAATCATCTTCTAACTTCAAATAAAATCGCGAAAAACTTTTGTTATCCTTACCACCTTTTATAGAAACACGTTTGAGTAAGCGCTTGTGCGATGTAAGACGACGCACAGCGTTATCTATTATGAATTTTTGAAATTAACTTAATTTGAACAAATTTACGTATAAACAACCCTTTACGACCCCTATTTTCAGTGAAAAAGTAGCTTATGTTTTTTCTCAGGCTTTAGACTATCTGTGTACAAAATTTAATTACAATCGGTTCAGTAGTTTTGACGTGAAAGCGAGACAGACAGACAGAGATACTTTCGCATTATAATATAAATAGTATAGATATTCAATTTACAATGTATATAAAGTGGGTTTATTGAATAAGGATAAATGCCGTATTGGTTAAAATCGCTTCGAAAATTAGCCATTATAATTTATAATATTTTGTCGTTAAAAGTTATTGACAAAAAACTGTTATTGTTTTTTTTTTGAGACCTTTTTTTTCTGTAGACCTTTTCAATGTGTACAGTTATACTGGGTACATTATTTTGATAAATCTCGTAGTATTCAGCCTGCGTTTGCAATGTAAGCGTTTTAATGTAATTATTTACGACATCACATTAGAAACCCCAACAATAACAATATTTCTACACTATTTAAGGAATGTTAATATACTTATAAACCTTCTTTTTGAATCACTCTATCTATTAAAGTAAACCGCATCAAAATCCGTTGCGTAGTTTTGAAGATTAAAGGGACATGAGGGAAAAAGCTTTATTTTATAATATTTAGTGATAGTCTAAAATTACAATTACAAAATAATCAGATAAATTAATTTTTAGGCAGATGGCGGACCTAAGTAATTTGGTCGCGTTTAAAGTTAAACCCAACCGACAGATCACAATAATTAACATTGAATTGACATGATCCATCTACATGACGTTGGTCTGTCAACTACTTAGGAATCAATTTCCTCGATGGTACCTACTATTTTAGTCACGACTGTAGTTTAAATTGTAATCGAACACCAAATATAGTAAATATGATCTTAAATTGTAATCGAACACCAAATATAGTAAATATGATCACCAAGCTTCAAGCTTCACCAAACTTCAAAATGCCTGATAAGTGACAACAGTGCCTGTCTCAACTCTGACGCTGGCAACTCCTAAATGGGGAGGCTTACGCCAAAAGAAGAAGAAGAACAGTGCCTGTTTTTTAATGGCTGTTGGGCGTTGGCTATAAATAACCATAATAAATGCCAGTGTAAAGTATTAAATGACGAGATAAAAAAAAAATCGTATGACGTTTCTCTCGGCAAAATTGGCTACGTGACAAAACTCTAGACCCCCTCCCCCCTCTCGTGACCGAGCGTAGTATTTTGAAGACCCCCCCTCCCCCCCTAAATAGGTCACGTAGTATGGGTATGTTTCCTGACGTTGCAGGCTTAATCCCCCGAAAACAGAGGTGTTAAAAGTTAGACGAGTTTACTCTGCAACATTTTATAGATAGGCGTTATATTTTTGCTGTCTGATTTCATCTACTTACATGAATATTATTGTTTCTAATCAACCTACATAAATCTACATTTTAGTTTTCCAAAACACAACAAATTATTACACCAGGTCATATACCAGGTCGATTAGATGCCACTATCTAATTAAGTTACTTAAAATATTATATTTCACGAAATTTCAGCTGATTCTATATCTCTATCGCTTGTAATATAATAACATAATGTCGGTTAGTTAATTTTCTACCAATAGAGAACATAGTTAAATAGGTTTAAATTAATTGCTACGCTCACGCGGCCTCATTTTCATCGGAAGTCTTACTTGTAATAAAATAATTTACTTATAAGTTATAACATATTATAACGCTTTGCTAAATCAATACCGGGATTCAGAATGATTTACTGCTAGATTAGATTATTTTTCGAATCTTTTCAGAAGTTTCCGTGTAAGATTTCGCAAAACGGTACCTACACAGTTAGTAATAGACAACTCTTACTAATAAAAATATCGACGTATTTAATTACTATAGAGAATCGTCTTATCTTTATCTGACACATTAGAAAGTCGCATGATAGACCGCGGACCTTGAATACGCTCCGTAAATATATTAATTAGTAAGGAGGTTAAAGATAGTTGGTAAACGAATTAAAAGAATAGTCTCGTATCTATATATATAAAACTCAAAGGTGACTGACTGACTGATTGACATAGTGATCTATCAACGCACAGCCCAAACCACTGGACGGATCGGGCTGAAATTTGGCATGCAGGTAGATGTTATGACGCAGGCATCCGCTAAGAAAGGATTTTAAAAAATTTTCTCCCTAAGGTGGGAAAATAGGGGATGAAAGTTTGTATGTAATAATACTTCTTAACGCGAGCGAAGCCGCGGGCAAAAGCTCGTAATCTATATATATAAAACTCAATGGTGACTGACTGATTGACATAGTGATCTATCAACGCACAGCCCAAACCGCTGGACGAACCGGGCTGAAATTTGGCATACAGGTAGATGTTATAACGTAGGCATCCGCTAAGAAAGGATTTAAAAAATTCTCTCCCTAAGGTGGGAAAATAGGGGATGAAAGTTTGTATGTAATAATACATCTTAACGCGAGCGAAGCCACGGGCAAAAGCTCGTAATATAATATAGTTGAATCATTCTGTAACATTAGTTGCCTTTTTGTGCTAGAAGTTTTCGAAATCGAAAGTAATGTTTTTATTGTTATTGCTACCACCAGCATGAGACATACGCATTTCAGGTAACACGCCGAAAACAAATAAATTTTCGCTTTATCACAATGATTTGCTTTAGATTTTTTTTTTATTAAATATTCTTCTGTATTTAATATTCGTCATCTCTTCGTCATTTAGTCTGTTTTGTTGTTATTTTGTTATAGGCACATAGAATTTGTTTTTATTTGCGTGTGTTTTTTTAGTTTATTCGTCAATGTAAAGGTGCGTCCAGATTAGACATGACGGTGACAAAACAGCGGAAAATACTAAATATCATGTATGTATAGTACAGAGAAGTTGATTCCTAGACAGATGAGGGACCCACGTAGTTTGGTCGCGTTATGTCAAACCCAGCCGACAGATCACACTTATTATTAAATTGATATGATCCGACCATGTCGTAAGTCTGTCAACTGCCTAGGAACCAATTTCCTAGATGGTACTTACGTACGGTCAATATAATATATATGATTGTAACATTGAAATGCCACGGTAACGGTCACTGTCACAGCAATCTAAACGCAACCTAAGGCTTATTAGGACACCAGTGGCGCTATAAATAGCATAGACAGAGAAATATAAGACAGTACTTACTGATTATGAATAGTTTGCATTGACCACGAAACTTGTGCCAGCGATGTCCTACTTAATGACTAATAGCTTTGTCCACACTGTGCCTTTTTTTGTTCATCAAGGGCATGCGTTATAGCGCAGTCAACATCGCACGTGAGGCATGCCCGCGACGCTATGACACTTTTCTTTCCAACGCGGGTGGATTTTGACGCATTCAATTATTGAATATGCCAAACGAAAGTTGAATAAAAAGATGATGACGAAAATTGAAGATGAAATTGCATAGTGTGGACTGTGGACGTAGCTAATGTGTTTTTTCGCCTTGTATCCGTCTATTTTCCGCAGAGTAACATCCGCCATTTTGTTTTTAGGTGAAAGCTGTGAACACGAAGGGGCAGAGCAACTACTCCAACGAGATCACGGTGACGACGAAGGTGGACAGGATCGCGGTCCCGGAGGAGGTGACGTACGACCCCAGCAAGAGGAGCATATCCTTCCGGGTGGGAGCCACCTGCCTGCCCCTGGTGGGAGTGGTGAAGGGACTCGGCGCTATGAACAACTGGCAGGTAAGACCATATAAATGAGCCAGATTAGCTCACTCTTGTCTTCTTTAGCTGGCCACATACGAGCCAAGTTGGCAAGCTTTGAGCTCTTTCGGCGGATTATACAATGTACTCGGCTCCATGAACAACTGGCAGATAAGACCGACTATGTAAATGAGGGGCCAAATTAGCTGACTCTTGTCATCTTTATCTGGCCATATACGAGCCAAGTTGGCTACAACTCTTTCAACGTTCCGGTTCTTTCAGTGACCAATTTGGCTAACCTTAGTCCCCTTCAGTTGACCACACACGAGCCAATAAGAGGCTAACTTAAGCTGACCACGAGCATTCTATGTGAAATTTATTAGTGCGTTGAGTGCAGCTACTTCAAATGCCGTTTAGAATCTTTTGGTTGTAATTGGTGAATGGGCAACCTTTTATTTGCATTTCACCAGAAGTGTATTCTGTGCAGAACAAATAGTTTGGCTCGATATTTCCACCGTTAATACAACGTGCAATTGCGATGACTTACGGCGTCCGTCCATTTCATTATTTATTGAACAAATAACACAATCTCTCTCCGGTCTCCACATGCAATTGTATTAATTAACGTGTCCACCAGCTTCTGTTGTAATTAATTAAATACATTTGAAGAAAATAACAAATGAAACGAGCGACGACGCTTTGAGGGTTATGCTTTTTCACTTTTTGTTATCGGACAATGTAATCAATGTATGGTTTATAGGAATTTTAATTACTGTGTACTTTAATGGATACTTTTATGGAAATAATATCTTGCGGGAAAGGTAATATAACGTAAATACCATCACGCAATGTTAGATATGCATTAGATAAACATATTCGAGCTTCCACGCCCCTTTTGTATCATTAGATTTCTTTATACACCATTTGGGAGTTTATATTCTGATTAGAATACAAACTCGTACCTCTATCCTTTACTTACTTTACGCTAGTGCTTAAATTGCTTTGCGGTTTGCGTTTTTACATTAAAACATAGAGTTGCCTAGGGATTGCAAAAAACGGATTTTGAAAAATATCCGGAAGTTCGGAATCGGAGGACGCGGAGTTTGTAGAGTTCCCGTGTCCCACTGGAATGGTGCTGGAAGGAGGGCATGGGGGGGTTTTAGTGGGTAAACCTCGTAGAGGGAGTCCCACATACCTCCGCCCCTTCCCCCGGGGGGGTGGGGGATACGTAACGTATTTCCCCTCCTTAACAAAAAAAAAAGGTCGGCCAGGCTTCATACAAAAATCTTCATACTTTATTATCATTGCATTTATATTATCATATAGAAAACACAATAATATAGTAAAATAAGGGCTAGGTTATAAGAAATAAAAAAATTGTCGTTATTTCTTTTAAATAAAATGAAAAAATGCTAAGAAATTAATTACAACCAACAAATAAGTACACAGTGGAATGTTAGACATACGAAACTCTGACTTTGGTACGTGTAGACCACGCAAAGTTGTGATAGCGCCTTTAAACAAATGTGAATTTGTATGTCAGATATTACAGGATACATTTAAATTAATTTTATATTACGTAAAAGCTTATTTTTCATAATTTTATCTACTATTCGAAAAAACCGAAAATCCGGATTTTGAAAAATATAAATCCGGATTTTTCAGAGGCCCAAACAATCCGGATTATCCGGATTTTTTGGATTTCGAAGTATCCGGATTGCAATCCCTAGAGTTGCCGACCTTAAAAAAATGTAATATTTTTTATAATAATTTGGCGTCAAAAATATACAACCCTTAATTTTACAATAATTAATTACAAAACAAGACGCAGGTCTTGTTCTAAAATAATTGAGAAAATTATCAGAGTCCAATATTTTTAAAATGTTTAAATGGCTCAACGTTTTTCTTTCTTTTAACCACCGTTTCATCTTCAACCGTCTTTTTTACGTTTTTTTTTCATCACATAAAGCTATACAAGCCAGCGCTATTGCGGTCTTTTGAGGTTTAGTTAGTGGTTCACAGCCTAGCCAAGACAGACGAGTTGATTTACGTGTAGATAGAGATTTAACTTTGTTGACCCAACCAAGGTGACCTCTGTTGGTGGTTGGGACCGATCGTATATACGGCCTTATACGGTATAAGAAAATCGCTTAAGATTTTTATTATATGATACACATATTTAATACACATCCAGACCCGGGAACATTGAAAAATTTTTGTTCCGTCGGCGGGATTCGAACCCGCGACCCCCGGCTTGAGCTGCCACACACTCAACTAATTGAGCCACAGAGGTCGTCAAACCGTTCAAACCGACATCAAACGGTTGCATCAAACACGTAAGGTTTGAATCAAACCGTTTGATCGTCTCGGGGGGGCTCTTTATGGTCAAAATCTTGACATATAAGCCACAATAGACATAACTACCAGTAGTTCGACTGCAAAGAAACGGACAGGTTTCAATATCTGTCAAATTCGTCGGGTTTCACTAGGATTATGAACGGAATGTGCCTCGCGCTGGCTGATATAATTTATTTTTACATATTTAAAATAAAGATTTCAAAATTGGATTCTGTCAATTTTAATTTTGGCATTTGCCAAAACACAAACAACAATACGACCAAAGAGGAACACGTCCAGCGAATATGTCATAGTTTTAAATTCGTAGATAACAAGTTAACAACCCTAGCGACGATTTTCGTCATACGCCAAATTTAAAAATTTCAACATCAGTTCTAAGTCGGTATACTCTATAATTCTGTCTACTCTGTATAAGCTCCGTACTTTTTCTGTCAAACTTTTCGTTGAATTAAAGTTACTTAACTTTAATAATTAAGATCCCCGTTATTAAATTAAAAACGTAAAGTAATCATTAATACTCCCTAAGTGGGGCCACTACTCATTAGTATCCAGGATGTGGGCTATATTATTGTATGTTACAGGTGGTGGATACGATGCCGCTCCAGCTGTCTGGCGCGAGCTCGACCGTGCAGGAGAGCGAGCTGGAGCTGCGGTCGGCCGACGGCGGCCCGCGCGTCCGTCTGCAGCTCTGCCTGCAGGACAACCAGGAGGTCTGCAGCGAGGACGTTGACGCTGCCAGTGAGTATACACTTTATGGCTATTTGATTATGGTCTATATTTGTACTCCGCCTGCAGCTCTGCCTGCAGGACAACCAGGAAGTCTGCAGCGAGGACGTCGATGCTGCTAGTAACTATAAACCTTATAGAGACAGCGTCATACTTTCAGATTTCAGAGGCCAACCTTACGACGTTATTAGAGTAACGATGCGTAGAGCATAGAGACAGCGTCATGCTCTCAGATCGGACATAGAGCCTTATTTTACAACGTTTGAATTACGACTTTATGTAGTAGTATCTCAGATTATAGACTTATTTTCCTGTCCTGAGAGTAGTATAATAATAATTCACCTTTATAAATTCGTAGTAATATTGACTCGAATTTGGACTCAAAAACTGGGACGACGTTTGAATAAAGTGAAGAGACATGTTTTGTTCTGATTCACGCTTTTGCTTTGAGGTTTTGTAAAACTTATTAGCTATGTTTAATTTTGTACTATCAGATAAGTTGATTCCTATGCAAATCGGGGAGCTAAGTAGTTTGGTTGCGTTACGTCAAACCCAGCTGACAGATCACAATTAACATTGAATTGACATATTCGACCAAATAACGTTGCTCTGTCAATTGCATAGGAATCAACTTCCTCGATGGTACAATACGACCATTATATATTAAGATTTGCGATTTACCGGCAACCGGTAATATTTAGTGCAAACAATTTTTTCCTGATACTTTATACGTCTGAAAGCTGCTTTTCCGTAAAAAGCATATTTTCTTAGAACTGACAAGTGAATATTAAATGTTGAGAAGAAAATTTTCAGCTTTTAATCTTTTTTTAGCAAAAATTTAAGTGTAGTTCCATGGAATGCGATCTAAATCCGTCCTGCATTTTTTTCATTTTCATTTTTCTTTATTGGAACAAAAAACAGTTACATGCTAAAATCTTAAAATAAGTACAATTAGATATATACAATATAGACAAACACACAACCCACACTATTGTTCGCGGCGTGACAAAAACAATACAAATTTTGCTAAAAAAAAGGAAAAAATAAATACATTATCAATATTAGGTGGTTCGTAAAAGATGAAAAACATTTCTGATACTATTCTTAATTATGCAAATACTTTAATACAAAAAAGAAGAAAATAAAACAACAATATAACTATTATAAGATCATTATAAAATCATCCGCAGCTGTAACAGCTGATGACAATTTTTTAAATGGTCATGGACATGTTTTTTAAATTGATTATAGGATAGTGCAAAAATATCAATATCATTAAAGTAGTTATTGTATGTGTCCACTAAGCGACGAAGGGGAATGCGAAATGCATTTTGATGTGAATAATAAAAAGCACCCACTCACATCTCGCTTATTCATAAGTCATAAGTATTTGTATAATCAAAGAAGATGACATAACATATCTACTCAGCCGAGTTTTCGCAATTTCATAACTTAGGCCTCCATCCAATAGGGAAAAACGAGAAATGGAAGAGCGAGGAATCCCGGCGAATTCCTCGCTCTCAATTCGCTAGTGTGGAAGGCGCCTAACACTTGCGATTACGATATAAAACTATGTTCGCTATATCATACACGTCACGAACGATGAATTCAGTGAAAAATGTTTGCTCGTAACTACTTATCGTATAAAATATACTTACCCGGTTACGATCGTAAAACCTACTTTAGCTTACGACTTATGATAGTCCTATCATAATATAAGGGACCATTCATAAAGTATGTCACACTAATTTCGTGATTTTTAGACCTTTCCCCCCTTGTTACAGTATTTCCCCATTCTTCCCCTCCCTGTGACTTCATAAATTGCAATTTTACATCTAAAAGTTAAAACCATTTTAATATTTCAAATTCGCGATTCAATTTATTAAATTCGAAATGTGATGTCACTTAATTTACGACCCTTGTCACATCATGGCACTTCGTCTCTAGGTATGACATACTGTATGGATGACCCCTAAATAACACAATTTTATGCTGTCTTTCTACCATCACAAATATATATCAGTAAGTCACGAAGGCAGTTTGACTCCAGCGGCGATTATATTTACGGCCTCGATGTTATAATAAAATGTGGTAATATTTAACAGCCGGCTGCCCACGCGGTGATAATTACGCTACATTTGTTAATTAATTTCAATTATTCTCGCTCAATATGGTGCTTTTAATTTTGTTGTTTAAACGACCGATTCTTGTAAGTATAACATTAATCATTACCTCGGAAACGGCATCTCGTTTTTCATGAAATTTATTATGTAGGTACATAGAAAATCTATCCAACTAAGTTTCATCTCTGGGATCTGTGTATTTTTAAGCAACACTCTTAAACTTTGTCATTCCTATTTTACCAAATTTTATTTATACCAAAAAACTCATGATTCCAATTGTTCATTATTTCCAGTCGGCCCATCGTACACAAAGCAGGAGGCAACCATCGCGACGGTCACGCTGATTCTCATCATCGTATCCAGCCTGGTCTTGCTGGCCGTGCTCGGGCTCTTCTGCGTCTACTGCCAACGGAAGAGGAACGACAAGAAACAACGAACCTCCAAGGACTACGAGATGGACTCCATCAGACCAGCGATAGTGCCCCAGAACCAGGCCCCGCCTCCGTACTACCCGTGCTCGGGGATGGAGAATAAGGCACTAGAACATTCCATGGACCTGCAGCTCGACGACTCCAAGAACGTGTACGCCGCGCAGGGCTACGGCTACCACATCCCGCAGCCTAGACCAGGACAGAACATCTCCAACAACGATTGTGAGTAGTAAATAAGTAGACTTTATTCGAATTTAGAACACAATAGAAATAGTAGGTACTTTAAAACTTGTTTGAAAAGGAAAAAAATATAAAATGTTCGAATTGTGCGGCCTTACTAGCTTCCAGCAGTTAATCCTACGAACGTGGATTCTTGGAATATTCTATTGTTATTCTATTGTGTCTCGCTCACCGGTAAGCTTATGGGGCTTGATGGGTTAATACTATATAAGCCACGGGCAAAAATTACTGTTTCTGCCCGTGGCTTCTCAAAACTCACAAATTTTTACCTCTTTATAATATTAGAAAAGATACACATACATCTTTACACGTTACACTCAAAACAGAAAAATCTTGAATTAAAAAAAAATTGCAAACATGCTATATTGTAGTTGAAAATTAAACACACTCAAGCTCTACTAGTACTACTCTACTAACTCTAGCTCAATTCTCGAGTATCGAATTACATCTATTTCCATTAAATTATATTAGCCCCACGTTTTCAGTGGTCTAAATTTTCCCCGTCGCTCCAGATTCCGTATGAGTATTGAGTCTCAGTATAAACTCTAATCAATTATGTGAAAACAAAAGCTCAGAGGTGGTGGGATTGCGGTGTTTGCGGCAGCTGACTCGACTAGAGCTCACAATCGGTTCAGTTTGCTATTCCAATGTTGCCGATGAAGTGAATTTTTATCTTCAGCTTAGATTTTGATCGCTTTAGTACGTATTTTAGTCAAAATGTGACTTACGGACAAATATACAGAGAAGACGAATCCATGAGGGTTCGTTTTTTGCCATAGAACCCTAAAAAAAGGCTGTAAAAACTGAATCAAAAAGATTGATATGAACACGAGTAAATCCTGTGAACTTGGTAACTTTGAATATTCGCTCTAGATATTTGCGACCTGTTTCTCTACAGTAAACCAAGTGGCTGCCCAAAAATTCCGCGACATTCGTATATACTTCAGTGAATGACCCTTGTGTCATGTTAACAAGCTAGGGCCTGATTCTCATCCCTCGAATGTCACCTAGGGAGAATAGAATTTAGATCAATGGTCCCCAACCATTTTTTCAAGCGAGCCTTCATGCGGGCCACTAACATGTTTTGGTCTTATAGTGTCGCGGGCCGCAACAAAAAATTTTAGGTCACAAATAAAGTCCCGGCGGGCCGCACGCGGCCCGCGGGCCGCGGTTTGGGGATAGCTGATTTAGATCATAGGACGCAGGCTGTCTCGCTCGCTAGTAAGAAAGCTAGCGTTCGAAGGGGTATTCGAAAATAGAAGCATAAGAATCGGTCCCATGACTAACAATATTGTTGTAATTTGTAGGTACCCTCAAGTGACGACAACAGTTTCCCTTACGTTATTCTACACGACAGGCCTCCAAAAATCTAGAGCGAATAGTTTTGAACTTCACACTCAAACATAATTAGTAGGCCTGTTTGCGCCAATCTGGATTACAGTTAATCCCTGTTTAAAAATAATATTGTGAATTGTCTCTTTTTGTATACGCAGGAAGAGAAGGCGTGACGTTTTAGCACAGCTGATTAGCGTAGCTGACTAGGGCAACCGGGCCTATTTAGGGTTCCGTAGTCATTGTTTTTATAATCATATAATTGTTTTAAAGATAGAGTCCGCAATTTCATTACTCACCACTCTCCGTAAGTACAAAATCACAAGTTCATGTATATATGTGTCAAATATAAGAATGATTTGTCTCTATCACTAATTAAATTAATTATTATTAAAGTGATATATTAATTATTAAGTTTGCAGAAACAAAACTTCGGAACAAGCGATCCACGTCGTATTAGAAAATTGTGAAGTAAGGTCTTATTATTTTCCGGGTAATAGACTGCTGTGTTTTTGTCACCTCACTGGTATTTTTATTATAGACGTTAATTAGCAGTCGATAGCGCTTTCACTCTATTTCGTTTTGTTGTCATTCGCTTTAATCAGACCATTGTGAAGGTGAAAGGTCCGCGTTTGTCGAACATTTTATATACAAAAACTATAATTAATAGATACATTATCATTAATAATATTTTAGCATTTACACTGAAATTATTAGCGCAAAACAATACCGTCCGTACAGTGTTAATATACAAAGTTCCAAAACTGAACTTTCGTTAATTTTAATTATACATATTAACCACAAATAATGTAGTTTTCATGTCATTTGAGCACATTGATTTCGTTCCGATTCATTTTGGTCTAAACGTAACTAAATTAATGTGTAATTTCTTTATTGCATGATTGTCGAGCTGCATTCGGTAGCATCATCGCCGCTTTCCACGTCGGTTCTCGATTAATAACCATAATTGCGAGCACGATTGTCGATGTCCATCGTGGGCTAACATAGACGGACACGGAACCTCAATTTTTGTCTATGAGCCGACGTGAAGGGGCGGTGCGTTTGGACCGAAACGACTCGGCTAACAAATTGGGGCCTTGTTTCACGCATACCTAAGGACTAAGCTACGAGTGCGACGGTAACCACAACACGAGCCAAACGACCGTGGTGCTGCACGCCGACCTCCGTAATCACAAGTGTAACGTGTCCATAGGGGTGAACGGGTACATAGAGAACAGCTACGGGACCAGCAACAACGGCGGCAGCGTCAACTCCCAGGACTCGCTGTGGCAGATGAAGGCGGGCGCCGCGCCCCTCCCGCACCAGATCCTCGACCGCCAGAGCAACTACGGGTGAGTCTAATTATTCTGTATTTCATTATGAGCCGCACATAATATGGCGTGTCTGTCGTATAATCGTAACGTGGTTAAAACGACATCTTTTTAATATACAAGTTTGACGGCAGGTATCTATATATATAAAACTCAAAGGTGACCGACTGACTGATTGACATAGTGATCTATCAACGCACAACCCAAACCACTGGACGTATCGGGCTGAAATTTGGCATGCAAGTATATGTTATGACGTAGGCATCCACTAAGAATGGATTTTGATCAATTCCACCTCCAAGGGGTTAAAATAGGGTATGAAAGTTTTTATATAATAATACTTCTTAACGCGAGCGAAGCCGCGGGCAATAGCTCGTTAATATTATAAATGCGAAAGTGTGTCTGTCTGTCTGTTACCTCTTCACGCCCAAGCCGCTGAACCGATTTTCCTGGGTATGGAGATACTTTGAATCCCGGAAGAAGACATAGGATACTTTTTATCGAATATTTTATCGATATAAACGAATTTTGGAGCAACGGAGTTGCGTGAATATATAATATCTGTTGCAAATTTTGTATATTGAAAATATTGTGCTATACGTCCTGCTGACAAACGCATGTTTTAGGGAATGCTTAGATTGCAACTATTCCAAATGGACGGCTTCTGCGCGGTTATTTTAGTGCATTTAGTAAGTCGTAGAGAAGACGTATTTGCTGGCTAATTTAATAATTTTACTAGCTTTTATCTAATAGAATATGAGTAGTCAAATTAAATAGGTTACTTGCTAACGTTCAGTGTTAGCAAATAACGCCCCATATAGGTACACTATCCTCAAATTGCAAATTACACTCGAAAAGCGAAAAAACCTGCAAACAACTCTGTGTCACCATCCGATCCATCTGTTTATAGTTCATATTTGAAGTATTCAAATAAATATTTTAACTTGCAGAGTGTAATTCTTCTTTTAAGTATAACGGTTTTAAACAAACTTATTTAGCGAGTGCCTCTAAAAGTAAATTTTAAATGTTAAAACTTCATAAAAGTTCGTCGTTAAAATACTCGCGGAATGACATGGACGCGGGAACTTTTATTCCGGACTGCACCTTAGTATATTTTAGTTTTAAATTCTACACAAATCAACTCGGATCTCGTATTTTCGTTCTTCTGTTATGATTCGATTTAGTTTTCAATTATTTTGTGGTTTTACAATTCCGATAGTGCCGGAGGTCCGTCGAGTGATTAAACATTTCTATTTCGAAGCGTAAACGATACCGATTGGGGAATATGTTCTCGATTTTTCGACGGAACAAAGGCTATTTGTTAGCTTTTGTCGATGCGATTGGGATTTGTTGAAATGGACGTTTATTTTCGGTGTAAAAAGGCGTGCGTTGCTGTTTGCGTGCGTATAATCCGACATCCGACTAATAGAGACTGGCGTAATCTCATCAGTCATCTCCCAACAAAGTTTTCAGGGCCTCCGGTCGAGTCGCATTAAGATAAGCGTAACGTTGCGTTGATTAAATAGATTAAAATCAACGCAACGTTCTGCGACATAGTGTTTGCTATGAATGGCTATAATTATTCCTACTTCGCTGTCGAAACGACCGAATGTTAGTTTAAGCTTAGGAGAATCAGCTGAAGTGATGCATTCGATCATTTTGACAGATGAAGTCAAACAACAAGTAGAAATAGCTGTAGATGCTACAGCAAGCCCAACCAACTTAATATTGTCAAGCCGAGCTCAACACTAGCAGTTCTCTCGCGAAAATGCGTTCGCGTTTTGCAGTCCACAGGTGGTAAGCTGCAGTAATTGGTTTATGTCAATCTTGTAACGCTCGGTCGCCAGTCGACACACATACGAGCCAACGAACCTGGGAACCGCTAGGACGGCCCTCAATCCGCATTCCGCAACCACTGTCAACCCCTTTTACAAAAGTAGCTGACCCGGCAAATGTTGTTCTGCCATGTATGTTATGCTAAGTTATAAAAAATCCCCATCAAAGAATGTTCCTATAATATAGGGATAGACAGCGGTAAGAGACTCTATTTTATGTTCTGTACTGTAGCATCTTGTAATGCAGAGAGAATATGTATATTTTATGACGAAATTCTACATGGTAGCGTGAATAGTGGTTTCAGGATTTCAGACAAGCGAAGGTCTACACTCTAAACTCAACACAGTATAATGCTGAACCCTTGAGTTTTTGGGTCATGAAATATGTACGGAGTACGGACATCCGGTGAAATCTTATTATTTTGTATCTTTATCGGTCCAAACTTAAGATAATCTAGATTACTAGTAGCTGCAGTGCTGTGTGTAAACGAGAAAACAAACAAGACAGTTTGAAGCTTTTTTTTTCATAAAAACCATTAAACAAGTGTCCCCAATGTTATACATGCAAGAGTTGTGTCAAATCACATAAATCAAATTCTCGCTGAGGGAGCATAATGCACTCGCGAGTTTTACTAATGCATGCAGTCTCCGGGCTATGATGTCACTCAGCATTACATTACTGAGCATAGTTCAAGTTGCTTCTACCAGTAAGTAATGTCAGGCCAGTAGGTGATCTCGGAAGATTATTTTAATTGTATTAGCGACTGTAATATTATACAGTAAATAATCCGACATGTTGCACACGTCATATCAGGCCATTTAGCCGAAACTTTTTCGTTTTCGCTTCGTCATGGAATCACCGATCAAAATGTATGGAATTGACATAAGACGAGTCGAAAGTCAACGTCATATTAACGAACGCTTAAGTCAATTCCATACATTTTCATCGGCGATTCTATAAGGAAGCGAAAACGAAAAGATTTTGGCTCACCCCCCAGGTGCCTTACTCCCGAAACTGATATCGATTTCGATTTGCGATTTCAACGGTTTTTTGACACTTTAGCCATCTAAAAAATGTCTAAAAAATGTCAAAAAACCGTTGAAATCGAAAAACGAAATCGATATCAGTTTCGGGAGTAAGGTACCTGAATTCAGAATATTGACAGAAACTTTGTTCAACGTAGTGCAAAAATGTTGCTTACTGCCTACGCTGGTGCTGCACTCAAGCGTCAAAACATTGCAATAATAATAATAATATACCATATTGTGTGTTGCGTATATTTCAATTACGTCACATTACGAGTATGCGTACCTCCGATTGGATTTTGAGGCCAGAGAGTCAGACGACGCAGTTATCCAGATAGAAGATATTATCCAAAATTTAAAGATCCGTACTCATTTTCTGGTGTCCATAAAAAGGGCAGATTGCGTTAGGATTCGCACATGTCCTGGTAATGGGCACTCCGAATGTCGATTTATTACGGGGAAACAAAGGCCACGCGTCCCGCGATTTATTGCCTCGACTCTGTTCCTCCAAGGCTCTCCACATAGGGGTCCATTCATACATTATGTTAGGCGTGACGAGGGAGGTTGAAGATGCTGAATTGCAATCGCGCCTGGGCAATAAGGAAATACTCAGTGTGTTAAAAATGCGAGAAGTAGTGGAAATATTAAGAAAATTGTAAAACCTTGTTCTGCACGTCTCATGTTATGGTTGATAAAATAAAACTAAATAAATAATTTATCGAAAACTCGGTTAATGGAGTGGAAAAGAAGGGATTTAGGTCTGGTATCTCAATATCCCAACTTTATCCCCCTTGAAATTCTGTCAGTTAAAAAAATCCTGAAAATCGCCTCACGTAATTTATGAACGTCCGCTAATAAAATTGAAGAAGAATATGCCGTAAATACGAGTATGCACAATTTTGAAGCAATTTGCTAGAAAAGTACCCGAATATAGGTAATCGGGTTGACAATTTTGCGGCAAATAACGTACGCCTCTTGGCCTCTTGGCTCTTGCTGAGCTGAGGGTAATTAGCGGAATGCCTGAAGAGTGACGAGACACCAGCGCCATTTGCAATTTTATATTCGCTTTAATTATATTCAATGCGCGGAAAGATTATTTGGAAACGAAAGAAACGGTATTTTACAAAAATATGCATGTAGGCTAAATTGATGTTTTGTTCTCATTTCCCTTTTATGTACATATTTACGATACGCGATCGTTATACGTAAAGGCTAAAGATGCTCTAAGTGGTAAATGGCCAAGATCAAGTAATACTCCTGTTTTCGGCTTTGTAGTCGGACAAAACACCCTCAAAGTTTTTTACAACTTAAAAGAATTAGGAACAAAAATATTAAACTTAGATTCCATTAATATAAGGAAGGTTTTAAAAGAGCCTTTCAATAATTTAATGCAATAAAATCATCTTCTAGATATTCTATTCCTTTTTAAAGGAAATACGACAAGATAAATAATGTATATCGTAAGCGTGATTTTCTTGGAAAATATAGTTCAGTGAAACTCAGAAGTTGCCGGTCTACCAATTTCTCTTTGCGCCTTATACTGTTTCAGGAATTAACAAAATCATTTACCTATGAATTAAAAATCGTAGGTATGTATTTTACCTTATATTCCACGTGCAAACTAGAAGGCTCTTCCTATGTACTACTTCCTATATATTATGTAGACACTAGACTGTCGCCACACCTCCAGTCCAGTCTGAATATTTTTAATTACTTAAGCCTACAGTTACACCCGTAGCATCTGCCGTGTCTACTCTCTAGTCTTAACTCTTAAGGTGACGCCCGCGCCGCGTTAAGGTAAAAAACAGTGTTGGATATGTATGTATTCTATGGGAGAAAACAAGCAATGGAACAGCAAAAAATTTTTGCCAATAATTTAAAAACCATAAATACATTTCATATAAACTATGGGCAAATTAAAGTGTACTAGAGATCGCCCAATGGTCGAAATTCGACCTTACTTGCAACGACATTAGGACTACTACCTATATTTTGTAAAAAATATTGATTTCATCATAGTTTTTTCCAATTCTTGTCTCTGGGACTCAGCTGATCTCAGACTGGCCGTTTAAGCATTGTCTAATTCTATCTAAAATTAAATAAAAAAAAAACAATAATACATTTTCAATTTGTCAACTTGTTGTCAACAGACTTCAACGATAAATAAAACAGTATAATTCGTCTGTATAGGCTTGTCACTCAAAAATCTGTCATTTTTCCTAGTAGTAGTGTCGTAGTGTAACGTTTTATTTGTTAAAAATATATATGATAAAAGCATAATTTTAAAATAATATTAGCTCGATGCACTCCTTCACCATATAAACTATAACTGTGCAAAATTTCATGCACCTACGTTTCCCCATTTTTCGTAAAAAGGGTTACAAAGTTTTTCTCTCACGTATTAATATATAGACGCTTGAACCAATATTCTACAAATTTTGGAAGCTTAAATCACTCTCCTCTGTTGGCAAAATAAAAATCCCTTTTTTTACAGAGGTCTTTTTGATTGATTAGTCAGTGTTATAAAAGTTGACCAATCGTGTTATCTTATGGGTACCTAATTCAAAGACATGATGAATACTGACAAGTGACAATGAACTTTAATTTCTTAGCTTTAGTCATTGCTGAGAAGAATCGATATCGCTACAGCCAAATTATCAAGGCGTCACCTTAAATCGTAATAAATAGAATCTTTGCATATACATTATACAGTCTGCACATACTATAATTATAATGATGGTGATCATTAGGGCTTCTTTAACGTTAATTGTGATGTTTGTGGTCCCAAAAATGCCAATTTTTTTATTCCTGTTTGGCAAACAGCTTGCATATCGTGTGTAAGCGGGATATGCACTAAAACGAACCTATTACTTAAGACAAGAGTCGGCCCTGACACACAGAGCACAGGTCACAACTCGGAAGCCCTACTCAAGTGGTCACGACTCACGAGACAGTTCCATTCCACTCTATTTACGTATATCCAATTTAATCCAAACGTTTCGTATGATCCAAACATTTAGCGGTAGCAATAGAACATATTAATGCTACTATAGTAAATATTATTGAGACTCAGATTTAGATATGCAACGGGGTTAGCATGGCATTCATAGAAATTTTTTTCTAGGGAGCAATAAAACAGCGATAGCGACAAACTGCAAGGGATCGCCATGATTTTCTCCCTAAAATATGTCATTATTTCTATTCTTTATCATTTTATATGTTACCTGTTGGTATATGTTCGTTCTGAAATATAAACAAAGTATTCGTTCAATACGTTACTGTAATTTTATTCAGTTGGAATTCTAAGATTTTCTTCGTTTTTAGCGTTCCGTAGTCAACAAGGAACCCTTATAGTTTCGGTCTGTCCGTCCGTCTGTCTATCCGTGGTTTTGCTCAGAAACTATGGGACCTACAAAGCTGTAATTCGGCATCAATGCACTATATTAATGATGCCGACAAAATGGTATACATATAAGTAATATTTTTGTTATGGTACCTCCCCTACACATCAAGCGGGGATGATTTTTTGTCATGTCCACCCGACTCTGTTGGGTATAGTTGGATAGGTTTTTTTTTAAATATTACGAGTATTCATAGCTATCATTTTCCGATTTAGGGATCCATTTGTGAAATGTGCAGTTTTAAAGTGGACAAAATCGTTAGAGTCTAGTGTCCCCCTTCTACCAGCTAAACGGTTGCTTCTGGGAATGTGAAAAAATTCACGGGAGTAGGAAATATGCTGAATTTAAAAGGAAACTATCACGGCTCAGAAGATTTCATAAGTTTTTGAATTATAGTCGATCAATTAAAAAAATGTATTCGGCGAAGTATAAAGGAACTTTTCGTTCAAATTCCTTTGAACGTAACTGAGATGATGTTGTTAGTAGTGTAAAACACGTTATAAATGTACATTCATTGAAAATACAAAAATTATCAAAAACTAGCGGTACCTACTACGGGACCCTGTATTGCGCGACACGCACTTGGCCGGTTTTTTCTCTTAATAAATACAGGAATTTTTCATAAAAATATCAGTCGTCGTTTATTAAAAAAGCAATTATTATTACTAGAGGTATTATTATTTTATCTGAACATAACTTTCGGAATATTGTGTATTCCGTTATCTTATTATGCTAGTAAATTAATAATAATTTGTGTACATTAAAATGTTCTCGATGCTTCGAGAACATTTTAATGTCACAGACGGCAGAAAACTACTCGTAGTAAAATTAGCTAGCCAATGCTTTTACATTAGCCGCTCATTGAATGTTGGCATCCAATGCAATGAGTACGGCAGTAAAATCTGGAAGTACTCGTACCATTTCAAAAATTGACATATTGAAAGTTCCTCAGGCTAACTCATAAAGTTAATATATCTATCGGAATAGGGCAACAATCTCGAGCTGTCAAACGAAACCAACATTGGTTTTCATCTGTGTGAAAAATATGTGTATACACTTACACAAGTATGATTGAACATGAATTCTATGAGATTAAATTGTCAACGTGCGGCACGTGCCGACTGGACGTCAAAAAAAGAGTGCTGCTGTCATGTATCACACGTCGCTTTTTACCACGCAGTGTTACTGATAGTGACATCTCTCTTGCTCAGGCCTTTGTTTCTCTATTCCGCTAGGTATATTAACTTTGTCAAAAATGTCCAAGTGACACCTAATTGCATGAAATTGAGAACATAACTTACTCAATTTCTGTCGATTACTGTAGTCCGGTCGTAGGAGTGATAGGACAGAAAGAAAATTTTCCATGTACCTATCGCTGTTTGTCTCTTTCCCACACTGCGTTTATTACAGAGAGAAGTAGGTTTAGGATGAAATTACAAATGAGACACAAATGAAATAATTGTAATTGATATAGACTACTATATTATTTAGTCGTGTATGTAACGAACACCGCAGTTGCATTTGGACGCCGCTAATGTGTACTAATGGAGTATCCATCTTGTCACTTAAGAGGATACCACAGCGGCTAGAGAAATGAAAAAAAAGTACGTGTAATATCTATAGCTGTCTCCCTTACCTCAAGCCTATACCGCAGAACGCGATAGAGACAACTGCAGAAAATCCAGAAAATCAACGATTCGTTGTCCCCTGATTCCTTCTCCAAAACTTAACCGATTTAAGTACTTTTTTCAATAAAGATTAAAAAAAGGCTTGAACTGTGTTCCTATGTTTTGCTTTTTTTGTATAATCTAGCCAAATCTGTTTTCTGGACGTTTGAACACAGTGGAAAATCTGGCCATTTTTTTGGGTTTTTGAACGTTCATATCTTATTTAATAATTAAATTATGAAAAAAAAGAAAACATAGGGACATTGTATTAGTGGCCGTAGATATTCAGGAAAAAAATTATAACAATACTAGCATTATCCAGGGAGGAAACAGGGGACAACGTTTGTATGGAAAAAATGGCGGTGTGGAATCCTCTTAATCTAGCTTATTATCTTGCTATATATTATCTTGCTATTACATCGACTCGTTGCTATTTTTTTGGTTAAAATCACTTCGAAAATTGGCCATTATAATATTTTGTTTGTTTTGTTTGAAAGTAGCAGCGCTGAAAGACTATTTTTTTAACTTTCGGGGATCCTCGTGACGCTGGGGCACTTGCCCATACAAAAGTGAAAGAGAAAATTGATCTTTCGGCGCTGCCACTTTCACAGTGAACTCTCTACAAGGAACACATACTCACTCTAAAGTATTAATATCACTTAGTTTCGTTACACGCTGTAGAGATCCTGTTGAGTTGAGAACACTTTAAAAAGAAATTCGCCGGACGTGTAATATATTTTTCGTCTTATTTTCAATTACATTTTCCTGGAAATTCCTGGACTGAGCTATAATTAAGTTGCTGAGATGCTATTGATGTTGATTTCAATAGAACCGTACCGATGTCGTGCAGAGATTCCAAGTTAGATTACGACCTTATGTTATTGTGATAGAGTTTACTTTTGTATCGCAATTTTGAAATTCCATGTAACCGCCTGCTAGACTGTCTAACAGCCTTCAAGATCTTAATCCGAAGGCCATTTCACGCCTTGAATAAAACATAGAGTTCCAGCCTCAGTGTCATTTATCTCATTGACAAATTAGAACAAACTGCGACTTGAAGATTTTTTTACGTAAATTAGATCCTAGAACGAATTATATCTTGAGATGACAATCGTGTAATGCCTCCTGATTGCGTAACTATCTATACTACGCGCAAACGACTACTAAACACGTTCATACTGTCCGTCATGGGCCATGGCCTAAGTTGTAGAGGCAGTATGAGGAAGTAGAATCTTAACTACTGAATTATCTAGGGAAAACCACCTAGTTATCAATCAAGTGACAACAGGCCCGTTAGCCAATGGTCAATCAGCTGATTTACCTTACTAACGTATCGTTTATATTGGTAGGTACGACCCAATAGCGCACGGCGGGTACGGCGCGCTGGACGAGTATGCGGCGTACCCGCACGCGCCGCACGGGCAGCACGCGCCCGAGTACCGCGCCGCGCAGACCCCCTCCCGCCAGGACTACTGCTCCGACCCCTACGCTTCCGTGCACAAGCCCAAGAAGAGGATCGACCAGCATATCGGTGAGTACATAAGAATTTAAAAAGGGTTTTTTTTACATTATTCTTCTCTAGATGCGAAGAGTGCTGGGGACTGGGGTACAAAACGATCACCTGAATATTATCTTAATCACAGAAGTCAAGATCTAGGGCACTTTACCCTAAATAATGCCGTTAGTATACCGACGCTGCAAACCGAGAAAAATCGACGAAAAGCGATTTATCAAGATCTCTTAGCAGCTGTTTTGCGGTTCGCAGCCTCATGCAACCACATCACTCGGTAACCAAAATGTTTATTAATTGAATATAAACTAAGTGTGGACTCTATAACCATTGCACGAATCGTGTGCTGGCGATTGAAGTACCACTAACCTGAACTTGCGCTTGAAATATGTACTTCAAACTCCTATTGAATTATTTGAGACGTATTGCAATTTCTATTGCTAATAAGTCATGCGTAAATCCAAAATATAATAGGTATAAATTCAAAAGCTATTTTATTTGGAAATTTGAACCAAGGTATTAGTATTTTCGATGATACGCGCGAACGAATTTGAAATAAATACTAGTTAGGCAACTATAGGAATAAAACCCGATGTAGGAGCTAGGTACAGTTACGTACGAGACGAAAATGTACTTTATTTACCTTGGAGACTGCAACTGGATGAGAACTTATATATGAAGGAGATATTTACGCATTTTCTGATATAAAACTATATTTTCTGCAATACAGTTTTCATTTTTAATATCCGCAACAACAATATAGATTTTCTATATTTCGAGTCACAAGAGTACGATAAAAAATACACGTTTTTGCCCCCGCCTTGCAGTTTGGCATGCAGAAGCGAAGAAGTACTTTAGGGAAAAACTGCTAAAGTTCCTTTATCAATCTGTCACTTTGTCTATTCTACTACAGAAAGAAACGCTTGGCCGTACTAAGCGTGCTGACGACTTATTTGATTTGCTTCTAATGTGCTTTGTGGCAAGCAAAATAACGAATTTTGACATTTTATATTGAGTTTTGTGCCTCAATTCGCTATTTCGACTCTAGGCTCTCAACCCAAAATACATGGGCCAGTTAATTGACACAGTTCTTTGTTTTCGGCGAAGATAATGGCGGACGTACAATTGGCAGGGCCACAGATTGGCCTCGTATATCTGGTTTATTGTGGACTTCGGAGTCGTGTGGCGGGCCCTCAGGCCATTTTACATATTTTTCAGCCGAGACTCGGGCGCTTTTACCGATGTATTTATGTGGGTAAACCTTTCAAGTTTATGGACATGATAACTTGTGATAAAACATTTAATAAGTCGGTAAGCGAAGATGTTATCTTTCTGTCGAGTGATTTTTCTAACGTATCAGACAAAAATGGGAATATTTCACTGCTTTTTCACGTCAATGTCATTAACAATAAATATTTTACTAATAAGGAAGTTTGATGATGATGATGAAGGGAGTTTAACATAGAGAAACTTACTGTGTATTGGCAAATGCAATTCAATAGTATTATTATTTACTACTTTAGCAGATATTTACCGAAATTGCACTAATTACACATAATAATTAATTACACTCAGTCTGGGAAAACCGTTCACAATGGTACCAAGTACGGAGCACAATCTACCTATTGTATTCCCACTTCCCAGCTTATATTAGTGTCGATAGTCTCCGAGCTCACACGCTTGAAATACGCTCGCTGAAATCTGTTTTGTGGTTTAGAAAAAGCTCTAGCGTATTGCATTAGATTCATTACAGGCGAAGCGCCCGCCCGTACGTTGCTGTCGCTTGGAGTCCAATAAAATTCTATCCGATACAGTTTTAAATAACGAAAGGCGTTGGCCGCTCGCCAGTCCAGGTTTTCAGGCGTACACAAAAGTATGCCACCCGAAGGTGCAGCTAGCTATTGAAAGTGCAGATAATTGGATAGGCTAGAGTTTGGATTACAACGTGAAATATGAACTTTATTGTGTTCTAATTTTGAGGCTTCGCTTCAACTTCTAGATGTTTCATTTTCGTAATTATTAACCACGTTATTTGTTGAGGTCGGAATAGAGTTAAAAGTGTAGGAGTTGAACGCAATACGGTTAAACTATCTCTGCGATGTTATACGACGTGGACGGCGGGATGGATGCTAAATAAAACTTTATATTTAAAGTCGAAACTTGCATGTGTGACTTCCCTCGTTCCGAGCATAGTGCTGTGACTGTTACGATACCTATAAACCGGTTGATTGAAAGCTATACGAGGCAGGTAACGAATTGAAAAAGCGAACGAAAACCCTGAAAAAATAGAGTCAACTGGAAACGTTTGTGTTGCTCGCGCGGCCGTTTGTCGGGCAAATGGCTGCAGCTGCTCCAAATACATTCGTACATTACCGTGCTGGGTACAAAACTCGAGCTGTTGCCTGCTATTAATTTGATTTATAGCTTGTTAGTTGCTAACAGCTAGCAATTATACAGCTCGCGGTTGCGGGTTCGACTCCCGTAACTTTGTCTATTGACAATGAACAGGACTGAGGCTAGATATTCAAACAAACAAACAAATATACTTCATTGTGCACATATTGATAACATTACAAACACAAATAGGTATAATATAATTAATCGAACTGCACACAAAGGCGGCCTTATTACTTTAAAGCAATATCTTCCAGGTAACCTTTAACACGTCTTAAGAGATGAAGAACTTAGGAAAATGGTGATGTGCAAAAGTATAAACATTTTTGACAACGATTGACTAATTATGTTATAAATATTATATTCAATAAATATTACAATATATATTAAATATAGTATATAATACATACATATTACCTACATACTATACAATACATAAAATTACATACTTACAATAATAATATTATGTTATATATTAAATATACAATTTAATTCACTTTGTTAAGATAAACAACTGTGGCCTCGTTATAATTTGCACGAATTTCGAACTGTCCCACGCTTACAGTATAACTAGAGTTATAATCAATACTATCAGTATAACCGATTTCACATGAAAACAGTACAATCCCATTCAATTGCGTTTATTTAGCTAACAGTTTCTTGCCTAACAGGATCTCATTATTAACAGTGTCGTATGTCCACAGAGTCCCCGTACCACGAGGTGAGCGGTCTACCGGAGCCGTACGGTGGCGGCGGCGAGGCCGAGGCGGAGGGCGCTCCGCCCCCGCACCTGTCGCTCAGCTACGACGAGTCCCTCGAGTCCGGCTACTCCACTCCCAATTCCCGCGCGCGCCGCGTCATCCGCGAGATCATAGTTTAGGTACCCCATCACCAGGAGACAGTGTTGACGCAAACACTGCTGCGTCGACGCAATGCTCTCCGCTCGTCGGTCGTGGCTTTTTCACGTCAAAGTCGTGCCACAATTTCGTTTTAAAAACGCAGCGAAAAAACGCTTACACCGAACGTAGAACTGTAACGCACACTGTTGACACTGCATCACAAATCCCATCTGTCAATGTAAAAGTCCCCCGCACGCGGACGCCGTGTGCGGCGCATTCGCGTGCGCGACGCCCGGTGCGTACGACGATTGAGTTTTACATACGTAAGCCCGCTAAGTGAATTGAAGTCGTGGAAATGGGTACTCGATATGGTATCGAATAAGCTGGGTAAATTTAACGATCAATATGTATTCAACGAGGCGCGCCTCGAGTTACTGAGCACTTCCACGAAACACTAAGGGTTCTCCTCCACTAGGACATCACTCGTACAAAATATGGAACCGGTGAGTCGCTCTCGTTCGTCAGGTCGGCGCGCGGCGTCCAAATTGGACGCTTTCCGATCGGCCACGGGCGCCCGGTGCGGTCCTAGTGGACGAGGACCCTCACATCGCTCGCCGAGCGCAGGTGCTCCGTTCAAACGAGCTACTTAATCCACTGCCGTGGACTGTATTATATAGGTGATAAGTCGCATTTGTATTATATTAAACGAATTTACTGATTGTTGACAATATTTGTCCTGAGATGATATTTACGAAGCTTCGCGTAAGGCTTAGGTTGTGATCGTGACGCCGATGTCGATGTTAGGTGGTACGCGGTACCGCGCCGAGCCCGCAGGCGCGCTAGGCGGTAGCACGGGCCTAAAGAATGTCGCGTGATTTTTATCACAAACGTACGTTTTGTACTTTAAATGTTTTATTGAAAAATGGAGCGAGTAATGTATGTTTTACTCGACATTTTTCTATCGAAAAATATCCATTTCGGATGTGCTTTCGAATCCGAATTCACCATTTTGTTTGGTCTGAATCTGATATTTTGTTCGTAATGTTGCTACTAAACGCCATATTTTAAACAACGAAATATGTTTGCAATTAGTCTGTAAAATGTGTGTTGATTCCGAATTTAAATTACTGTAAATTATTCCTGGAATTTATTTGTAGTAATAACATGAAAAGCAGAGCTTCCCAAACTTTTTGATGATTGTGGACCATCAAAAAGTTTGGGAAGCTCCACACTCCCCCTACTAAATAATTATGGTTGTACTTTAATGCGAAAGGGTTTGGAGATCCCGATTTCAATGATCGTTTAATATAATCGGCTCGAGATGATATAAAGTCGGAACCGTGAGCCCGCGGCTCGCAGCAAAAAACTCGAAAAGCTTTTACTCTACATTTCCATAGATAAGTGCATGCACTTCTCGGACGCAGAAATGGAATAAAATTATATCGCGTCTAATATATTCCGCGCCATAAAAATCACGTATAATGTGTAGCGAAAAAATGTGAGTTATGTCCGCCCGTGGTATCCCTTCCCGTTTATTCCGGGTCCTACTTACAATTTACAAATTTACAATATTGTTTACGGCGTTCACGTAACTAAAGTTTAGGTCCGTCGTGACTCGTGACATTACACGAATAATGAAACCTAAAAAATAAGTCTAGGTCTTTTCATAAACTTTTACAAGTACGAGGTTTTACAGTCGCGACGATATAAACGCGTTTATGATGTAGGCTGCGAACAGTATTTGTAGCTTCAATAAAAATGTCCATCAAAAGAGCGAAGTGTTGTCGCCCACTTTATATTTCCCGCCCTATAAAAACTGTTCGCGGCCACTCGCGAGGAACCTTAATATTTATTTTCAAGTTGTTTAATAATTAATTACGGCCCTGTTTTTAATTAAAACTGTAAAGTGACTGATTAGATGAAAAGCTTTTCACGGAAATTATGGAGCATCTCGAGTAATTTCTTATTTATATTCATGAACATTTTCTCTAAACTATGTTGTATAAAATAAGTATAATGCAACTAAACGTTTATTCCATTGTACGCAAGGTCCTTCAGGGAAATGTTTATAAAATATCCCTGCACTCATTCTGTTTAAAACTAATTACTATATTTCACTTTAGTTAAGGAGCTAAAAGTTCTTTAGTAACATAGTTAATATTACTGCTATAAGTCATTTCATATTTTCCTTAAACATACTTTTCTTCTAATCACTTACTTTTTACTGAAAAAAACTAGGTTAATAACTTGATCTCCGTTTCGAATAAAATTCTAGATACGAAAAGCAGGTATCGCCGTATAAATCGGTTATCGTCGTGAAAAATCACCGGTTAATGCGTCGTTACCCGACCGGAGAGTACGTGCGCGGTGCGATACTTACCTGCACCAGATAAACTCCCAGATACACATAATCTGCTTTATGTATGTTTTATTACCCTAAAAACTAACTAATTGAAATGCACAGCATAACGTAGCATACAACGAAACAAATAAGTTTTCAAAAAATGTTTTCTCTTTATGATTCATTTGTTATACCGAAGTAATTAGCTAGTTTTTACTTCACATCGTTGTGAAATAGTATTTTGTATGGTATAAATGAGTTTTTACATTAGCGAGCGCCGGTTTTGTGGGGATCCGCACGAGACGCGCAACAGAAAACGTTCATTAATCGAATGTGCTCTCGTCATGTAATTTTATAAAGTGCATTCCCGTCCATTGTGAGACGACAGGGCGGATCGCATTGTCTCCGCGCCGTATATATTGTTCTGAAGGAATAATAAACGGGGTGCGACTCTACCAGGACCTCGGAAGACGGCCATTACATTAGGAGATAGCCTCGTGTCACACCACGCTTCTAGTTGTGCTTCTGGGTAGCGGATAGTTCGTATTAAAACGTCTTAAGATGGCTTCTCACTGTTGCACGAGCCACGAGCTGGCGCGGCGTGGCTCGATCGTGATATTACGCGCCGTGAGAAGCCAGCATTTAGATAGCAGATAGCAGTCCGTATTCGGCTTAGGATCACTAGAGCACTCATAATTTCAATGGAAGTCTATTTCAGGAAGGAAGGAAAAGTTTAAGAAACATTCGCGGAATGCTCACTTGTTCCATAAACTTGTAGTTCTCAAAGACCCCTCTAGTCGGAGCCAGAATTTCCAAGAAAAGCCAAGGAGTAGATATTAAGTGAAATTATTTTCCAATTCGTTTAATAGACTCTTGTATTAAGGTGCTTCCACACCAACAGCTTTCGCCTGTGATGTAATTATTCTGTTCTGTTGCATACTTGATACTGCATTATCTTCCAGCGCTACAGTCGCGCTGTACTATTATAGAATTTGTAATACTCGAATCTCTTGTCTGTAAAATTTCATAGGAAAAGCGTGTTTTCATTATAACAGTTTAAACATAATAATGGTAGTTGGCTGTGTAACTTTGGATGCATGTATGTAACATTACATTACAAGCGAAAGCTCCCAGTGAGCCAGCACCTTCATAAAGATGATATTATATTCGGTTGTAAACTCGTCAATTTCCGCTCCGACGCGCTATGTAACATGCAGCGCGGATACAGCACAGGTAAGCATGACCCAATCTATATTAGCGGCAGATTTTGATGCGAAAACATAACCAGGTTAAATACTCTGGAGGGCATTGTTGTAGTGAAATATGCATTATACGTGGTTTTATTGGTATTCCGGGCGATTTGTATTTGTTTAGAAATTTTCGCAAACACCGCGCGATACGCGCCGCGGGATATATAGGCGATACATTATTTGGTCCGTTATCTATTGCTGCGAGACAAATATAGAGTTTATTGTTAATACTGTTTATAGAGAAATTCATGCTGCCGATTTACCTCGTGTAAGTAAATACGCAGCAATTTAAACGTGTGGTATGTACTTTCTTTTAAGTAATAACATACCAATTAATCAAGGAAAATATACATTTTGTATCTTTAAAAATGTTTTTATGTTATTTTTGTAATTAATGCCAACATACTTTATAGTATCATGTATTACTTTATTCCTCGAAATACGTTCACTTTGATACATACTCGTACATTTGATGGTTCGATATGTTTTTTCATTTGCTGCTTCTAGGAATGATTTACCTGCGAGCAGCCATTTTGTTTTGGTCATCGAATAACGTCTGAGCTAAAAGAGCTATACCGGGAACATAATATTACGTATTATAATATATTGAATAACGGGAAACGAAATTAATATAACAGGGAGGACATTTTGTGTTTGTTTTACTAAAAGGCTGGTAACACATTCCTTGTGTTTCGCTACATTTTTTCCATTATTTTTCTGTTTTGTCAACTAAGCTCGTTAGCTTATTATACAATGTAGGCTTTTTTGTGAAAACAATCAGCTCTTTTTGGGGTTTTACTATTTAAAATTGAGATTTATGAGATATTATACTGCCGCACTCAGAGACGAATGATAAAATTAGTAAACTGTAATCATATGAAGAATTTGACATAAGCTCCAAACAATAATTAATTCTCATAATCTGTCAAACTCTTCATTAAATTGAGGCTTAATCACCATTAAAATATGTCTCTGAATGCGGCAGTAATATGGAGTTAGACGTTGGACGCATGGTCGAGTTGGTCCTCTAATATTAATACTCTGTCGATGTAAGTGCCATTTGAACGACTCTACTTTCGTTTAAGGACAAAACTTTTGTAAATATTGTAATTTTTAAGTTTATGTTTAAGGTTTACTGTAAGCATTTTATTATTGCGACATTGATTATTTTGTCAGTTAAAAATGTTATTTATTTTAATAATTTGATGACCCATATACGCGGTTTAAATCACATGTAAGTTTTGAACTGATAACAAGTGCCTGTTATCAGTTATCACTTAGTTTATCACTCCATCTGCCAATGATCTCGACGCGTCAATCTCTACAAATACAGCATGTTATATTTTTTATTTTGGAGCAATTCACGTAATAATTATTTGAATTCAGTGGACAGTTGTGTTTCAGTCTATTTGAAGCATGAGTGTAGGCGCTGAAACATTACTGCGAATTGAACATAAATATTATGAGAATTTTGTTCTGATATGTACTTGTGAAACGTGGATAGCATTCCACAGAGGAATCTTATATTTTTATCTAATTAAGTAGTTGCTTCACGTTTATTTGGATTCTGAATATGAGTATAAATGTGTTAGATATATTACGTATGTCGATAACGAATTAGATAGCCGTCCATATCATTTGACTGTATCTGTCTGTCCGTGTGTTCGTGAGCTCTATCCCAACGATGTCTAAACTTATCAATTATCATCAATTTTAGTTGAAATTGTGTATAGCTATATTTTGTAATTACTAGCGTTTAAGTTTTTGCTTTTATATTCTACTTTTTATTGAAAGAATTTTATATTATGACAATTCGTAGCTAGGATTTATATTTGTAATGGTCGATGATTCTATGGGACCTCATACTAGGGACCTTATACACCCTTACGACTGTATATATTATCAAAGAAATTGATTCATAGCTTAGGCTCATGTCAAAGCCAAGTTATACATGGACTTGACATAACCTGACTAAGTAACGTCGTATGAATCGATATCTTCCATGTTACATTGGCCGGCTAACCACTTGGGCTTCGCTGCCGTGGTCGAAAGTGGTAGACGTCGGTGACCGTTCAAGAGCTTCGTATAGAAGTGTTGGTCTCGTACTTAAATGCTTAGCGTTAAGCCCAGCGCCACAACCTAGTTGTAATTCTCTCGCGATGTAAATACTACTGCCTAACTGTCGTAGCTCGGCTTCGTGTTCGGGGCGCGATTCTCGCACCTCGAATCTCCGGAATCGAGATTCGAGGTGCGGTAATCGAACCCCTATGAATTTTTAACGTACTTATCATGAATTTTATATAATTAACAATCGAATCATGATAGCAGTGATAGGACGACTCGGTTTTTATATTGTTGTTTAAGTAAACGCAAAGTGAATGGGCTTACAAGAATTGAGTTGACAACATTTCCAATATTTTAATTTAAAGCCTGAGTTTATCGAATCGTTTAAATAAATGTTTTAATATTTCTCGTATGAACACTTAAAACAGTTAAGTAATGGAATAAGAATTGTAAACCTCCGTATTTACGACATATCACATTTAACGAACTTTTAATGGTATATTATTACAGTTGATTACTAGGATAAGTTGCATTCGATAGCTTCTACGGCGACGTCGAAGTTATCGAATACGACTTGGTTACGTACCCTTTTTAAAGTTCAAAAGATTGTATCAGTCTGTTCACGGGATGTTGTCAATTGATACTATAGTTATAATAGCTATATTTAAATGTTATGTAAATGTTCATATTGTAATTATATTCTCAAGTCACATCATTCATTGGGACTGATTTAAGAAATAAATAGGTTATAAGACGCCTAATAAAATAATTTCAAATTAAATGTTACTTGTTTCATTTTCTCTCCCCTAATAATATATTTTGTTCCTACTAGCTACCATCTGATATTGATACCATCTGCTGTGGTCAAGTGTCCGACCAAAGGTCCAAGACAACTAGTTATTATACAACAATAATTATTACTGTAATACGTGTCCCACCTCAGGGTGTTTTGGCCTAAGCTGGCTGCTGAAATTGTGGGATCACGATTATAATAGTAGACTTCTACACTTACCTCGTTAATTGATGTGGTATTAGTATTTAGTACCTAATCGAATCGAATTTAATACAACACTGTGTTGTATTAAATTCGAACTGTTGTACTAAATTAGGAATTGAAACAGCTCAAATAAAAGTTATGCAGAGTTTTCACACAGTATTTATTTTTACAATATTTAACAATGAAATCAAAATTGGACAGAGTTACCACTTAAACACTCAATGTACAAGAATGAATCAATTCTGGCATGGCTGGCACTTATATAGCTCCATCCCCACCGGCGGTAGCTGATTGCTGGCTTGGTGGGTGGAGAAAATGGCAATTATGGCGGCAGGAAATGCTGACTGACGTCACATCCGTTACAGACTACTTAATTCAGGGGATTATTTTCAGAATCCTAAATTCAGAAATCTAAATTATTTATATTTAATTAAGGTACAAACATTCAGAATTATAAATTCCGGAACCTGAATTCAGGATATTATTTTCAGAATCCTAAATTCAGGATTCTAAATTGCGAAACCGGAATTCAAGATGCTAAATTCAAGATCTTAAATTCCGAAACCAATTCAGGATCCTAATTTATTATGCAAGAGCATAAATTCCTAAACTTGAATTTAGGATCATATTTTCAGAATCCTAAATTCAAGATCCAAAATAATATTATACCTAACATGTTTGATTGTGATTTGCTAATAATTGGAAAATTACAATCAAACATTAAATAATTTAAATATTGGCAATAAGTACGGATTTTACAGGATTAATCCCTTACAATATTTAAAAGGCATCAAGGTTTGAATGTTTAAGAGCGCTACTCACACACCTGCCGTAGGGGCAATCTAGGGTGCATGGCGGTTGTGGTGATATCGGGAGTATCTCTACACACTTGCCTGCCGTGCAGTGTTTCCGTGAAGCTGAGCTGAGCACACGTTTTGAGAATGGCATCCGTATTATCGACCGATCAAAAGATTGGAGTAGCCTTGGTGCTTTCTGTGGTGCTACCTCAAAAAAAAGGAAAAGGAGATACTGGGTGAAGAATTGGCTACTGAAAAGAAGTGAGTTATGGCACATGAAAAGAACGGGAAGTAGATGACTTCAATAACTTTTGATGGATTATGACTCTTTTGAAGAGCTTCTTGCAATGGTGGCACCATTTATAGAAAAAAAAAAATACATTGATGCGGAATGCCGTAAGCGCTAGAGAACGATTAATAGCTACGCTCCGGTTTTTGGCCAGTGGACAAACCTACGAGGATTTGAAAATTAGTTGTATCATATCACCACAATTATTGATGTCAACAACAATGATTCCTGAGACTTGTTGAAACTGACTGAGAAATTGCCCCAATTGCGCTACACACGCAGCGACGGCAGGGACGACTTAGGGATCAAGGATGGTCTCGCGCCCCTGCCGCCCTGCCGCAGGGCCAATCCTCTATATTGCCCCTGCATACCTACACACATCACAATTAAGGATGCAATTAAGGGTCATCCCCACTCCTACACCCTGGATTGCCCCTGCGGCAGATGTGTGAGTAGGGCGCTTCAGGCTGCACTCTGCAGAGACATTAGATACTTCACGCAACGAAGCCGCGGGAAAAAGCTAGTTTTTACAACTGAATACGGAATACCCAAAAGTGACATAAAAATTCCCGCGCAAAAATATCTCACTGCCATGTCAGTAAGTGAAGAAACATGTCGTTATTTTTCATTGGGTTTTCCGTCCGCACCTGCCTGCGAGAGGAAGTGCCTCCATTGTGTTCTACAGTTCGCGGCCGGCACATATTATGACGTATGAGACAATAATGTGTATTGCACAAGACTCAGGAGGTGGGTTTCAGGGGCGTAGCTACCGCAGGATATGCCGTATCAATAATAATTATATACGGGGCCCCGAGTCACAGGGCTCCCAATGTGTGTACGGCGCGGCGTAAGGAAAAACAATAGAAACTTTCCATTTCTTTGTTTTTCGCAAAATATGAGAAAAGTAAATAAAGGCGGACCTTTCCTAAGGGCCCCCCAAACAAATTTTATATGGGCCAAGGCACGTAAAGCTTCTGGCGGGTTAAACAATAGTTCAGAGCATTAACAGTTTGTCGGATTTGAGGGTGAACCTTGACAGGAAACTGTTTTGCGTCGTATTGCTTTATCCAAGACTATATTATGTTACGTAAAATATTCACAGACGGATGTAAGTATCTCTAAAAAATTGACTTTAATCTTGTGTTTCTATAGAAGACTAAAGACGAGTCAGTTCGAAAACGAGACGCAACGCGACGATTAATAAATAAATAAAATATGTTTATTTCCAAAAGAGAAGAACACGTCATATTATTTATAGTCACCTAGTAAGCTCACGCCTAGCTGTATCAGGTGACTGGGCTCCTCCTGCCTCCATGACGATATAAGTAAGTACATACCTACCTAATAGCGATATTTTAAACTGTTTTTATGCATTAGTAAGGCTCATCATTTTAATTCGCTTCGGTGTGAAATAAACTGACATACAGTTCCGACCAAAGTTAACCCAGTATTAAATTTCAGCATTACTCTCTAGTCTTTCATAAACACCTATTTACCTGCGAAGAACGAGAGACACCTATAACATAACATTTAACCCTGGGTTACATTCCAACCCAGATCTGCGCATGTGGGCCTAAGAGCTAAGGCTCAGGTGACTATAATTGACCCTTGCTAATGTTTCAAAGCTATCATTAGCGTAGGTATTATATTAGTTTAACTTTAATCCATTATGTCCAATATAATATATTATATAGTAATAAGAAACTCAAAACTAGAGAGAAGCCTGCCCTTTTTGAGGCCACAGAGAATTTATTTTAAATTACTAAGATTAATAATCCATATTAATACTTTAATATTATAAAAGCGAAAGTGTGTCTGTCTGTCTGTTACCTCTTCACGCTTAACCGCTGAACTGATTTTGCTGAAATTTGGCATGGAGATAGTTTGAGTCCCGGGAAAGGGCATAGGATAGTTTTTATCCCGGAAAAGTGTACGGTTCCCGCGCGATAAACTAATTTTGGCGCAACGGAGTTGCGGGCGTCATCTAGTTATAAATAACTATAATTAGTTCGCACTCCTACGCTACCTTTTGAAAACTACCACAAAACACCATCCTAATATTAGAAATGTAAAAGTGTTGGTTTGTCTGTTTCTCTTCACGTTTGAAGTAATAATAATATAATAATAATCTTTATTAACTCAAACATTTTTACAAGATCCTATGAAGACTCTGACTCCCAAACTAGGCAATGCCTGTATCTTAGGTGTAAGTGTAAACGGCTGAAGATGTAGATTATCTGACGTTTTCATCGGATGTGGCTTGTTTATATCTGATTAATACAAAATACACTAAACTGTGCACATTGTCTGACATAAGTCGCGGACGCGACCTTGAGCGTTCGGACGTCCGAACAGAATCTGGCTGTTCGGATATTTTTGCATCCGCTGACATCCGAGAATGAACCGTGCACATTGTTAAGCCGCATCCATCAGCCGCGACTGATGAAAACGTTCGATAATTTGTTTTTAACCGACTGCCAGGAGGGTTATTTGAAGCTTTGCTTAAGACTGTTCTATGTGCATCCGTTGTCTGATTGCAATAACACAAGTTTAACTTAGCATGGGATTAGACAACGTGATGTCACTGTCTACTTTGTGCTATTGTGTATTATTGTAGTATAATAAAGACTTTGTATAATTTGTAATTTGTATAATAAAACTTGATAAATGTTTCATTACATTTATTTTATTTTATTAAAACATGTATTGAACATACTGTACAATATTATATCATTACACAAAGTGTTGCTACTAATTAATAACTATTGGAACTCTACTAATGTTTACCCATTGAACTTATAATACAAATACATTAAACTATAGGTACCTACTCTTCACAAACTGATGTGAAATCATTTTGTAATCTCCACGAGTTAAAATCCCATCTCCTACAGTTTCAGTGCTATCATTAAATGCTGCGATTTACATTTTTTTCATTTACCTACATTTACAAATCCTATGATAAATCTTTTGAAACTTGTCCCTGGTATATTATCAAGTTTTTTTTTCTCATCAGCGGAAAGTCGTAATATCATAAACGTTATTCACAATAATTATTGAGTCATCCTTAGCATCCATTTAATGGTAAAGTATACAATAGATACAATAGATATACTCTCACATTCTTTTTACTAATAATTATTCCTGTGAGTCGCTAAAAGAACAGGATAACTTAATGTTCGGGGCAAATTTAGATAAGATTGCAAAACCTCATATAATTTTTAAATTAAAAAAAGTAAAATAATATTATTTTAATAACAAAAAATATACGATAATTCTATAAACTAATTAGGTATATTCCTAATCCTATAGCATATTCCGTATACGTCCATAAGTATTGTACTTTGGTAAGTATGAGATACTTTTATGCTGTTTTTTTTTTCTTCTATTAACTAGTTTGTAATACTTAGGTACTTACTTTGTTTCGAGTAGCTATCTTACTTTTATAATATGTATAACATTGTACTGTACCTATGTTTAATTTTTAAAGTTTCGTTGTATTATAATTTATAACATTATGAAATATATTAATATACTAAATCAAAAAATTTTCAAGTTTTAAATTATGTTACATAAATGAATTTCAATCAAAATTTGAATATATTTCAAATTTATTAAAGCTTGTTTCATTATTTTCAAAAACCTTTTAGAAAATTATAAAACTTTTTTTATATTATAAAAATATTCAATTACGCTCAATGTTGAGATTCAAATCAATCCAACATAGAATTTTCATTCAAAAAATAAATAAAACATGTATCTTAAACAATGATACTAAAACTTAAAAGATTTATTATGTCTAATGATACAGACACTTTAGCTTGGGGTTACAAATTGAGAAAAATTATGTGGAATAAAACCTTTTAAAAATCTTGTGTTCGTATGTGTTTTGTCATTGTAACGTGAAACTGTATTTCTAAGCTTAGTCAATATGATTAATTTGTTTTCTTGTAAAAAAAAAAACTGTAAAACGTAGGTACTTTGTTTTGAGATATTTTTATACCAATTTCTTTTTTCTTTCGTAAACTAGTTTGTAATATTTTGTTTCGTGTAGGTACCTATACTTTTATATATTATTGTATAATATTGTACTGAATGTTTAATTTTTAAAGTTTCATTGTATTATAACATTGTAAAATATAGTACATACTGTTACGGTACACGGTATACGGACATGTGGTGCCATCTAGCGGCAAACAAGCGAAACTGATCAGGGGACACACTACACATAAATCCCCTACTCGAAACTAGATGGCGCCAGGTGGTGTATGCTCGAGCCTCCTAGAAGGCTCCCATACTTGTTGACTTGTTTACGTGAATCGGGAACTTTCTGGAATTCGTCTCGCCATATAAAAAGCCGCAGGTAGACGGCCCGGCGATTCAGTTCGGTTCTAGCGATCATCAAGGCGATTTCCGAGTGACAACAAGTGATCAATAGTGAGTGAACCAGTGAAACCTTCGACTTGGCTACGACCTAGGACAGTGATAGTGCTTAGTAATTGGACCTAGTGATTAGTGTTTGGACTAAGTGCTAAGTGTTGTGACCTAGGTTTAGTGTAGTGTTAATAAAGTCTTCAAGAGAGTCACCAGGTCTTTCTCTCCAAATCTTCGAACCCTAGCACGTAACAATATAATGATTGTTTCATTATTTTCAAAAGCTTTTCAGAAAATTAAAAAACGTGTTTTTTAATTTAATATATTTCAAATTTATTAAAGCTTGTTTCATTATTTTCAAAAACTTTTCGAAAATTATAAAACGTGATTTTTAGTTTTATAAAAATTTTCAATTATGCTCAATGTTGAGATTCAAATTAATCAATCATAGAATTTTCACTAAAAAAATAAATAAAACATGTTAATCATCTCTCAATCAAATCTCTAAATATATCAAACTTTATAAAACACATAAAATCAATTTGTTTCAAAAAAGCGCCCCCCTTTTTGAATTATATTATTTTTTCTTAATTGACTTGTTTTTTCGTACTAATTTTCGAAGAATATCTCTGTATTTGTTTAATTTTTTATTCTACTTTTCTTCGAGTGGGACTTTAAAATGGAGAACGTTATGAATACACTCACAAATGCAATTTATTTTTTCGTCATCACAAGATCTCAAAAGGCCTTTAATATATTTTGGTTTCTACAAATTTATTTTATGTGTTTTATAAAGTTTGATATATTTAGAGATTATGATTAACATGTTTTATTTATTTTTTGAGTGAAAATTCTATGATTGATTAATTTGAATCTCAACATTGAGCATAATTGAAAATTTTTATAAAACTAAAAAGCACGTTTTTTAATTTTCTGAAAAGCTTTTGAAAATAATGAAACAAACTTAAATAAAAGCTTTAGTAAATCTGAAATATATTATATTCAAAAACACGTTTTGTAATTTTCTAAAAAGTTTTTGAAAATAATGAAAAATGAGCTTTAATAAATTTGAAATATATTATATTTTAAAAACACATTTTGTAATTTTCTAAAAAGTTTTTGAAAATAATGAAAAAAGCTTTAATAAATTTGAAATATATTAAAAAAAAACATTTTTTTGTAATTATCTAAAAGTTTTTGAAAATAATAAAACAAGCTTTAAATTTGAAATATTTTAAATAAAAAAACACTTTTTATGATTTTCTAAAAGTTTTTTGAAAGTAACGAAACAAGCTTTAATAAATTTGAAATATATTGTATTAAAAAAACACGTTTAATAATTTTCTAAAAAGTTTTTGAAAAAAAAAATGAAAAAAGCTTTAATAAATTTTAAATATTTTAAATAAAAAAACACTTTTTGTAATTTTCTAAATGGTTTTTGAAAGTAATGAAACAAGCTTTAATAAATTTGAAATATATTATATTCAAATTTTGATTGAAACTCATATAAGTAACAATTTAAAACTTTATGTTTTTAAGAAAATCTTGATTAAATATTATATTTTACAATGTTGTAATACAATGAAACTTTAAAAATTAAAACATTAAGTACAATATTATACATGTAAAACTATAATATAAAAGTATGGCTACTCGAAACAAAGTATTATAAAACTCGAAATAAGTATATTAGTTTACAAAAAAAAAAAAAACAATAGTATAAAATTATCTTATAACAAAGTACGTTTTGCAGTTAATATTTTACAGAAAACAAATTAATCTAATTGACTAAGCTCAAAAATACAGTTTCACGTTACAATGACAAATCACATACGAACACAATATATTTTTTAAAAGGTTTTATTCCACTTAACTTTTCTCAATTTATAATGACCCCGAGCTAAAGTGAAGATCATTAGACAAAATAAATATTTTAGTATCATTGTAATATGATAAAGATGTTTTATTTATTTTTGAGTGAAAATTCTATGTTTGATTGATTTGAATTTCAACATTGAGATTTGAGCATAATGAATATTTTTATCAAACAAAAAAAAACATGTTTTATAATTTTCTAAATTCGTTGTTTTTGTGACACATTTATTTCTAATCAGTTTAATCAGCCACAACAGGTGAAACAGGTGAGCCCATCGCTACACCATCTACTTGCCTGTAAAAGTCATAATTCCACAACATATAGCAACTGACCAGTTGTTCATTGTCTCTGAGGCGTAGGTGTTTAATCTCATCAACAAAGTGGTAGGAATCCTTTACTTTCACCTCTACGCGGACAGATCAAGGCCCATGTAAAGGATTCCTACCACTTTGTTGATGAGAGACAATGAACAACTGGTCAGTTTCGATATACAGTCACTGTTCACTTGCCTACCAATACAGCAGTGTATCGAAATTGTTACAAGAAGCCTTAGAGAGAATGACTTACCAGTTGAATATGCGGACTTGTTAGAACACTGCCTTACATCTGGCTATATGTTGTAGAATTATGACTTTTACAGGCAAGTAGATGGTGTAGCGATGGGCTCACCTGTTTCACCTGTTGTGGCTGATATTTTTATGGAAGACTTTGAGAAGTTAGCCCTTGAGTCCTCACCTATACAACCCACCTTCTATAAGCAGTATGTAGATGACACTTTCACAATATTACCATCGGACAAAGTATCCATATTCCTTGAGCACCTGAACAGCCTCAATTCCAAAATACAGTTTACAATGGAGTTAGAGAAAGATAATTCCTTAGCCTTCTTGGATGTATTAGTAATAAGGAATCCTAACGGCACATTAGGTCATACGGTGTATCACAAACCTACACACACAAACAGATATTTAAATGGTGATTCCCATCATCACCCAGCACAGTTAAGTACTGTTGAAAAATCTTTATTTCAAAGAGCGCGAGGAATCTGCGATGAACAGCATTTGGATACCGAGCTTCATCATGTTGCACAAGTTCTACGCGACAATAAGCTCCGGGCACCACGCAAACAGAGCAGCAACCGAGTGAAGCCGGCAACAGTGGAGAGATTACCTGCAGTGTTACCATTTATAAAGGGAGTCACTGATAAAGTTAGCTACATTCTAAGGAAAGCTTCAATAAAAACATACTTAGGGCCGCCCAAAAAGATCAGCCAATGTTTACCATCAGTGAAAGGCAGCTGCCCCCCCTGGATCATGTTGACGTCCCTACTAAGTATATTATCTAGTACTTTCATCTATAAAAATAACGAATTTTTGCCATTTGTTTGCAATACAATTAAAAATTATTAATGTTTTATCTATATATATAAAAGAAAGTCGTGTTAGTTACACCACTTATAACTCAAGAACGGCAGAACAGATTTGGCTGAAAATTGGTAGGGAGGTAGCTTAGAGCCAGGAGACGGACATAGGATACTTTTTATCCCGTTCGACAGCGTTCCTGTGTGACTTGACATGAAACGTCAGTCACTATAAAACGTGGTATAACAAAAAAGAATCAGACTTGGAATAACAAAACGAAAATGACAGCTATGTAATTGACGTAAAATGACAGCTATGTAATGACGTATGGATGACAATTTGATATTTGTAAGAAATCAATATTAAAACTATTTCTATTAAATAAATAATTAACAAGTGGATTGAAGTGAAGTGAAGTTTAATTAATAATGCCGCGAGCAAGACGATCGAATCTTTCCCGACAAAGCCGTAATGCAAGAAGAATACAAAATACTGCAAATGAAAGGACTGAAGAAGAACAAGAAATTGCACGTGAACAGCGCCGCAATAGTATGGCTCGACTTCGTGCTTCTCAATCACGAGAGCAAAGTGAAGCAGCCCGTGAAACAGCTCGGTTGGCAATGCAGAATCGTCGAGGCTGATTATAATTCTGCAGAGTTTGTTTGTTTGTTTGAAAGCGCTAATCTCAGGTTGAACGCGTTAATCTCAGGAACTACTGGTCCGATTTGAAAAATTATTTTACTCTTGGATAGTCCATTGACTGAGGAAGGCTATAGGCTACATTTTATCACGCTAAGACTAATAGGAGCGAAGAAATAGAGGAAAATGTGGAAAAAACGGGGGAAATTATATGAAAGGGCTTATTTGAACGCGCTAATCTCAGGAACTCTTTGTCCGATTTGAAAAATTATGTCAGTGTTAGATAGCCCATCTATAGCCTATAGCCTTTCTCGACTGTTGCCCGCGACTTCGTCCGCGTTAGCATAGTAGATCGCATCCCAAGTATTATTTATTGTACAAAAATATTCAATGTACAGAATTGACTTTCCTACGATTTTATTATATAAGTATAGATGTTCCGCGCGGCTTTGCTTGCGTAATTAAGGAATTTCACGCAACCGTACATTTTTCCGCAAACAATAGCCTTTGTTCCTTCACGTAGTCTATTCTGCATGTTTGCCAAATAACATAAAAATTGCTCCAGTAGTTCTTAAGATAATAAGCAATTTCAAATAATTTTCCTCCGTTTTTTCCACATTTTCCTCTATCTCTTTGCTCCTATTAGTCTTAGCTTGATAAAATATAGCCTATAGCCTTTCTCGATAGATGGGCTATCTAACACTGACATAATTTTTCAAATCGGACAAAGAGTTCCTGAGATTAGCGCGTTCAAATAAGCCCTTTCATATAATTTCCCCCGTTTTTTCCACATTTTCCTCTATTTCTTCGCTCCTATTAGTCTTAGCGTGATAAAATGTAGCCTATAGCCTTCCTCAGTCAATGGACTATCCAAGAGTAAAATAATTTTTCAAATCGGACCAGTAGTTCCTGAGATTAACGCGTTCAACCTGAGATTAGCGCTTTCAAACAAACAAACAAACTCTGCAGAATTATAATCAGCCTCGACGATTCTGCATTGCCAACCGAGCTGTTTCACGGGCTGCTTCACTTTGCTCTCGTGATTGAGAAGCACGAAGTCGAGCCATACTATTGCGGCGCTGTTCACGTGCAATTTCTTGTTCTTCTTCAGTCCTTTCATTTGCAGTATTTTGTATTCTTCTTGCATTACGGCTTTGTCGGGAAAGATTCGATCGTCTTGCTCGCGGCATTATTAATTAAACTTCACTTCACTTCAATCCACTTGTTAATTATTTATTTAATAGAAATAGTTTTAATATTGATTTCTTACAAATATCAAATTGTCATCCATACGTCATTACATAGCTGTCATTTTACGTCAATTACATAGCTGTCATTTTCGTTTTGTTATTCCAAGTCTGATTCTTTTTTGTTATACCACGTTTTATAGTGACTGACGTTTCATGTCAAGTCACACAGGAACGCTGTCGAACGGGATAAAAAGTATCCTATGTCCGTCTCCTGGCTCTAAGCTACCTCCCTACCAATTTTCAGCCAAATCTGTTCTGCCGTTCTTGAGTTATAAGTGGTGTAATAGGAGCAAAGAGATAGAGGAAAATGTGGAAAAAACGGAGGAAAATTATTTGAAATTGCTTATTATCTTAAGAACTACTGGAGCAATTTTTATGTTATTTGGCAAACATGAAGAATAGACTACGTGAAGGAACAAAGGCTATTGTTTGCGTAAAAATGTACGGTTGCGTGAAATTCCTTAATTACGCAAGCAAAGCCGCGCGGAACATCTATACTTATATAATAAAATCGTAGGAAAGTCAATTCTGTACATTGAATATTTTTGTACAATAAATAATACTTGGGATGCGATCTACTATGCTAACGCGGACGAAGTCGCGGGCAACAGCTAGTTCTTTATAAACACCAAGCTTATAAAAAAACTGATTTCCCCCCCCCCCCCCTGGCCTAGCAATACTGAATGTGTGGACGAAAGCCCGAGCCGTGGTTTTTACTCTACGTGATTGCTTACTTACACTTAACCAGTAACACGTCAATTACCGCCAAGAATTGAATTAGCTGATGGTAATTTTAAAGGTATTTTTTTTTGGTATTTTTCTCTAACTTGAAGGATGAGGAACTTCAGTAACTGGTTCCCTATTATCATAGCTCGAATTTCAAAGTCACATGCTAGTGAGACAGCCTGCGTTCGAAGTGATCGATACAAGAATCGGGTCCCAAGTATATCAATTAACTGGATTCACCTGTGTACTTTCCACAGTAAAGTTTTTTAATTGCTCCTTTGATTACAAAAGTAAAATTTACAATAACGAAAACACGAGAAACTCGTAAAACATAATATTATTGCGAGTGTATTTCACTTCGCGTATTTTCTCATATTTGGATTGTAGAGCTCGCTCTTCAAATATCAGGTAAAAAGTTGTTGCAAAAAAGTTTACAGATACTCTCGTTTCTGCGTTTACTTTTCATATTATCCAATATGTAGGAAACTGGAAAACAACGGGCGCTCAGCCAGTGGGAATTGGAAAGCCTTAAAACTGTTGTTGAAGTTTGATTAACTTTTTTATTATGACCAAGTTTCACCGTAATGAGTACCAATACGGAATTGGTTTTTTTAATTCGTTTTTGTTTTTTTATTTAGAATTGTTTTACTAATAATATTGCAGAGTTAGTTGAATTTTTTTTCTAACCTGAATAGTTTGTGAGAGAGACTCTTCCAAAGTGGAAAAATGTGTGTCCCCCGCCCTCTAACTTCTAAAGTAGGGGCATGATAAGTCTAAAAAAAATTATTGCTGCTGCGGAACCCTTCATGGGCGAGTCCACCTCGCACTTGGCCGGTTTTTTTAAATAATTTTTTGATAAATTTAATAAATTTTAAAACATAGTATTTACTTATATATCAAATTTATATAAATGATGACTATCTGTTTCAACTCCACTTTCGGTTTCAGTTTCAACTTAAATACATTGTTAGCTTACAATATAATCTACACAAAAAGTCATTTAGTTACACGATATTATTATATAAAAACTCATAAATGGCTGCAACAAATGACTACATTAATAGCTTGGATAACTTCAATATATCCTCCCAAATAGCCTGCGAGCCAGAGAATTGTAAAACATTTCTGACAAAACCAGATTCATATCTAAAAATCCTGCAACAGAATATCAGGAGTATCAATAAGAATTTTCACGAACTACAAGCTCTATAATTGGCCCGTATCAGTTTTGACTGTGATGTAATTGTTTTGTCCGAGGCATGGTTATCTGTTAACAACAATAACATTCCCAGTCTAAATGGCTACAGTTGCTATCACTCTTCTTACAATTACAATAAAAACGATGGCTTAGTAATATATGTTAAAAAGTCTTTAGACTCTGTAGTTACAAAAGAAGAACCAATGTTGTCTTAAGCAAACTGCATAGTTTTGAAACTTAGCCACGATACGGTGTTAATTACTATTTGTAGACCGCCATGTTTCAAAAACCTAGAACCTTTTTTAAATTCATTACACGACCTCCTGGAGAGTTTAACGCGATTCAAAAATATAATTTTGGTCGGTGACGTCAATATAAACATATTAAATTTAAACACAGACAGCTCAAAATACCTTGATGTGACATCTTACTTTGACCTCCTACCTGCAACATGTAAGCCAACACGAGAAAAGAGTTGCTTAGACCATGTGATTGTAAAAACTAAATTACCGGGCTTTACCTTCCATTTAGAAACTTCTTTAACCGATCACGAATCGGGAGCTCTAATATAGGTACCTAGTAAATGCAGCTGATGATACTTATAACTTATTTATGTAGTTTAGAGCTGGCGCGCACTACGACTTTTAGTCGCGCGATTATTTTATCGACCTACACAAATTCAAATAAAATGCCACTTTATGACATAAGCTATAGATTTCATTTTGCTCTACGCCATTGAAAAGCAGCGGCAGCATGGGTCACTAGACAAATGTCGGTAGAAAATGAAATCTGTATCCCGTTTCATAAAGTAACATTTTATTTGAATTTTGGTCAGTCGGTAAAATAATCGCGTGACAAAAAGTCGTAGTGCGCGCCAGCTCTACTCTACTATATATTATACTTACTTTAATCTGTGTGGTGGTTATACTACTCTGGTCTCTGACCTCGGGACCGTAGCTGTATAACTCGCAGACCCATCGCACTTCGCAGACCAAACCCAATAGAAAATATTTTTGGCTTTTTGTCAATCAGCTTCCGGGAAAACTTTTCATTAAAAAATTCAAACCATTTCATGTTCTCCTCTCGCGTCTTTAAATTTTCACTGCGAAAAAATATTTGAACCGGCAGCGATGATCTTCAGAGCGGTTTTGTTTACAAACATCACACTGCCAACAAAGTTTCATTCAGGAGTTTCAGTCAGTTTCCCGACTGGTGCGCCATCTGTGAGCTCCGCTGTAACCTCGCTGAAAATTCTAAAACGGTAGGTATTGCCTGTAGTAAAAAACTATTTATGATAAATACCCTAATTTATAATTATAGTACCTGACTTTTTGAATTAATCACTGTTGTGTTCACACAACTAATCACAAGTTTTCACTGAAATAACAAATAATCACGTCGATCCAATAAAGTCTCCGCTTTATCTTCACAGGCAAGACTCGAATATTGATCCGCAACCCCTACTGCGCAGATGCGAACCCCCAGAATGACATCCACAGATAACCCTGTCTCCTAATGGCTGTGCTTACATCTCGGACGTTGTTTCCCTAAAACACTTTATTTTCTATTCGATGACTGTGACGAGTGCTAATATTTGCCGGCCAATATAGAGGACCACCGCTCCCTCGCTTCCCACGATGGGGAACACCCAGGCGGGCGAGAAGCACCTCAAAACGGGCAAGTCGCCCGGGAAAGGTAAACATTTCATCAAGAACCTAAACAGAAGAGGGTCGGGGAAGGAGGGCAAGAAGCACGGGAAAAAGAGCGCCGCGAAACTAGAAACACCCGATAGAGAGTTCGATAAAACTTCCGAGTCGGATAACAATGAGACGATCGAGACGGGCGATAACACGCTCGAGTGCGTGTTCGCGATGGCGGGGGCGCGGGGGGCGCGCGCGGCGGGCGGCGGGGGGCAGGGGGACAGGTGCGCGCGGTCGCCGACCCCCGCGGCCGGCGCGCGCGCCTCCGACCCGTCCTCCTCCGACACGTACGCGGACCTCACGCCGCCCGCGGTCGAGCTCAACCAGTGCTACTACTCGGCCGAGAGCGACAGTGCGCCCGACGAGCCGCGCGCCCCCGGGGAAGCGCGCGCGCAGCCCGCCCCCGCCCCGCCCGACATGCCGCACGGTGATGTCCCCGCGCTCGCCTACGAAGTGGAAAAAGAAGTTAAAGTGGACGTCTTCGATGACAAGCTGCGCGACACCGTCGAGAATGAGAAAAACATGGGCAACATATTCATCCACGCGAGAGCGGAGCCCGGGGACTCCGGCGCCGACGAGCCCGACCGCGAGCTGCTGGGGAGCGCGCTCCGCCCGGCCCCGGGGCAGACCTCCTTCACGCTGTCCAAGCATCGGAAGGTGGAGCTGCCGCCCGCCGTCACGGAGGACGCGCTGCAGATACTCGACGACGGTAATTACATCTCCTCCGTGTAACATGTTCGAGCATTCACTAGAAACAATACTTTCATTCGTAGCAGAAACTGGTTTTTGTTTATTTTTAACGAACAAAAAACAAGCAGCTCATACATTACTCGTTTGTACGTAAAAATGTTTAGAAATGTGCAAAACAATCTTTTGTCAGGTTCGTTGGTTCGCATAATACCGCAACGCACCTTTGTCTCTACTCTCAATTCATATTCAAATTATAACATATAAGTAATATTTTTACATTGAAACTCTACAAATTAAAAATATTATGTCCTTTCAGCTGGTAGAATTCATCGAACAAAAAGACAACAAATACGAGGTAGATACAAAGAATACAATGCATCGTCAGCACAATAGCTAGTACGACAGCCGATGTTGATGCTAAATGTTGATGTGGAATTCAGAGTAATTTTTGTGATAAAAACAAGTTAGCGTCATGTAAGAGTAAATTACATAAAAATAATTACCCCTGCTGCTTTACAAGTTTCAAAATAAGATTAAAATAATGTTGTTTTTCAAATCTTTGATGAGAGACTTAAAACCAAAAAAATATTTTGTTTTCATTAATAGTTTAGACTTTAGAGATTATACGGTTTATTTTGTATACAGTTATTCTAGAGTCTGAGAAAGGACATAGGCTACATTTTGATGTGGGAAAATATCTTATTTCCATGAAAATTTCGATGAAAATGAATTCGCATTGCGCGTGGCCAGCGCTCATCCCGGGGGTCCTGGGTTCGAGTCCCGCAGGCGGAACAAAAAGTTTTCAATTTTCCTGAGTCTTGGATGTGTATTAAAATAAAATTTCAAAAATCTTAAACATATTTTATGTATAATATTATAAAAAATCCAGAAATATATCGATGGAATGAACATTTTAGTTCTAATACGATTCAACAGATGGCGTTTTATTTTTTACTTTATTGTAACATAGAACTAATCATACTTATTAGTTAGTATGTTTTTGTTTATAGTTTTTAATACGTTAGAATATTATCTATACTAATATTATTAATGCGAAAGTATCTCTGTCTGTCTGTCTGTCTGTCTCGCTTTCACGCCAAAACTACTGAACCGATAGTAATGAAATTTTGTACACAGATAGTCTAAAGCCTGAGAAAGGACATAGGCTACTTTTTAACTGGAAAAAGGGGTTGTAAGGGGGTGAAAATGCGTAAATTTGGTTAAATTAACTTAGTTCCAAAAAACTCAAAACAGATGGCGCCAAGAGTCCCCTAGATCGCGCTATTGCTTGCTCATGCGTATTTCTATAAGAGGTGGTACCATGTTGAGGTAGGTTTTACGATTCTTTCGATTGTTATACACGTTAATATTAACTAACTAGCTGTTGCCCGCGACATCGTCCGCGTGGTCTTTAGTTTATAGCGCGCGGTGTCAACAAAATTTGTGTCAAATTTAAAAACTTTTTAAAACCCTGGTAAGTGGTACCCCTCTTAGGGCCGCGTTACACCGGAATGGCAGCGCTGAAAGTGCTCGCCTCGCCGCTGCCATTCCGGTGTAGCGCGGCCCTTAATTAATCAAAATACCCAAAAACAGCTGTGCAGTGTGCACATAATCTATACTAATATTATAAATGCGAAAGTATCTTTGTCTGTCTGTCTGTCTGTCAGTCTCGCTTTCACGCCAAACGCCAAAAGTATCTCTGTCTGTCTGTCTGTCTGTCAGTCTCGCTTTCACGCCAAACGCCAAAACTACCGAACCGATGGTAATGAAATTTTGTATACAGATAGTCTAAAGCCTGAGAAAGGACATAGGCTCCTTTTTTTACTGGAAAAAAGGGTTGTAAGGGGGTGAAAATGCGTAAATTTGTTCAAATTAAGTTAGTTCCAACAATTCATAATAGATAGCGCCGTGCGTCTTCTACATCGCGCTGACGCTTGCTCAAAAGTCTTCCTATAAGACGTGGTATCATCTTACATTTAAGTTTCGATTTTTTTCGATTGTTATATCTATTCTACGGTATTAAATAACTCAGTACTTTATCTGTGCAGTGACGTAACCTTAAATCTATCAATGATAAATAGTTTATGGGTAAAGTTGTGTAATCGGAGGGCTAAATAAGCTTTAAAATTTGGCATAAAATATAAAGTTTAATATAAAAAAATGAAATACTTATTGTGTGCACACTGCACAGCTGTATTGATTTAAGGGGTACCAGGGTTTTTTTATAAAAGCTTTTGACACCAATTTTGTTGACATCGCGCGCTATAAAGTACTATAAACTGAAGTCCACGCGGACGAAGTCGCGGGCAACAGCTAGTTCTCTATAAATGAGAAAAGTAGGGTAGGTAAAGTCGACAGCACATGAAGCTTTTCACTTGTACTACGAGCCTTACATCTATTATCTACAGCGATTATAATAACAACGGTATTTTAGTACTATATACATAATTATAACTAGCTATTTGACCGAGCTTTGCTCGGTATTCAATAAAACACGAATTAAATGACATTTTCTAAAAATGATTCCTAGATAGATCGATTTATCGCTCCCGAAACCCCCTATATACTAAATTTCATGAAAATCGTTGGAGCCGATTCCGAGATTCCAATTATATATATACATATATACAAGAATTGCTCGTTTAAAGATATATTAATAAGATATATTCTGTGACAGTACAGAGTCGAGAGAGAGAGATGTGTAAAGCTTTGTTTTAGCTTCGTGGTAAAGCTACACGAGCACGAGCTCTTGACTATGCAATAAAAAACTTGTAAATAAGTTATAATAACATTTGTTAGAAAAATAGAATATTTATAAGTGTACTTACATCGTACAGCGTATTTTTTTGTAATTACCAGATTTTAATATTATAGTGGTCGTTGTTTGCATTATATTTGGCAACTTTTTTAGAATCTCTAGGGGGGGCAGCTTCACCTCCTTGCCCCCCCCCCCCCCCCTGCCCCCTGGCGACGCCCTTGCCTTTCCGTGTTTTAGTTATGGTTTTAACAATGGTTTTAGTAGACTTAAGTTACATATTAACTTTTTTAGATTATTTCTAATTGTACAGACACTGTTAAAAAATTATACAGAGACTAAAAACGGTTTTATTCGAGAGTCGAGACTCTAGTCTCTACCTACGGTCTTGTTATCAAGTAATGCTTATCTCTACTGTATAATATCTTGTCCTGAATATTATACTATCAGAGAATTTGATTCAGAGGCAGTTGGCGGTAGGTCCATAATTCGGTCGCGTTACGCCAACGGCCAAACCCAGCCATCAGATCACAACTAACTACATAATATTGAATTTACAATAATATAGATATAAGTAAGTTATAAGCCTACCTAATGACAATATAGGTCCATCGACAGCCTACGAATTAATTTATTCGATGGTACTTTATTTGTAGGCCATACCTCAGTGAAACGTTTACTACGTACAGCTGTTAGTACCAGTATTCGATTATGGGAAAAGTTAACGAAAACCGGTTCAACTCGCAGCTTCCTCGCTCCTTGTTCGAGGAACAGGCAACACCACAATAATAATCATATTATTTAGTTTCACAATTCGGGCTCATATTATTATAAGAACATAGCATAAAAAATAACGCTATCACAAAGTATAAATTTGATATTTAGCACAATAGATAGTGGTGTACCTAAGTATAACTTTTCATCACACAATGCCATAGGTCTAATTTATTAATTTCAAGATTTAAATAGCTAAAGCAAAAGTCGTAAGATATTGCTCAATTACTGACTACACGATAGTCCATAATATTAGGTTTGCTCCTGAGTTCTGACCACAAGGTTAAAAACTCTGACCGCAAGGGTGAAAAGTTTACACCCGAAGGCTTACCTACACTATAAACCAAGGAAGTGGTATTAGTTATAAACTGAGAGATAAGAGCCTGTGGACAGCTACATAATCGTCATCCGTAACGATATTGATTCATTGTTATCGAACTCCAAAATCTTAGAAGCTTTTTTTTACCTTTAAACTGCAAGAGCCAAGAACTCATGCTGTCTTACCCCTTTTATATTGCCGTACCGCACCTTTAGGTGAAATATGTAACTCTAAATTAAACGTCTCCTTAGATCATTTTACACTGTTACAGACAAAGATAAAGTATGCAGTCCCATCGAGGCGGCGCCAGCGGTCACAGAGTCCAACGTGCTGCGAAAGGTGGCCTCGCTGACGCTGGAGAGGCACAGCGAGACCAGGCCAGTCACCAGGCCCAAGTTCGTGCCAGAGAAGTTGGACTTCCAGCTGTATGAAAAGTTCGAAGGTTGGTGGACTTGTCTAGAACTTTCAAAGTTTTTTTACTACTGACTATTATGAGTCATGACTGTAACTAGTTGAGATTTGAGAGCACAAGTAAGATAACATAAGTAAGCCTACTGCCTAACTAATAACGGCCGTTCCCAATATTTGATCTATCTCTGGTTTTGCCCTACTAGAGATAGGAATGGACATTAGAGACATATTTTTTATGTCAATTGTGAGCTATTCCTATCTCTAGTAGGGCAAAACCAGAGACAGATCAAATATTGGGAACGGCCGCTGCTAATAATAATAACTCCCACTACGGTTTCGTTGACGGTGGCCGGCTTTATTGATACCAGTCCAGTTACGCAGGAGTAATTATTGTATAGTGCATAAGAGCACTCTCTGTTCCTTTTACTCTCATAACCCAGTAGGACGGACAGGCGCAGGACTGACTTTTTACATGCCAATCCGACGCATGGATCATCTTACGTGTCAGACAATCTGATCATGCCTGCATCGTCCTAACCAAACTTGGAAATAGCTGGTAACATGTTTCCAACGCGGGAATCGAACCCACGAGTCACGACCTCCGAGTCAAGAGGCATGCCAAGAGGCGTCAGCCTCCGTGGTCCAGTGGTTCAGATAGCCAAACTTATCTATTAGTAAGGCTACAGTTTGTACTATATGTATTCTTATTTCTTTGTCTAAGTTCGACATAATCTAGATTCTACGTGTTGTATAGTGTTACACTAGAAACTACTCCTTAAACTGCTGCGGCCATTATCTCTGGGGCAACTCATTTACGTCCTAAGGGTTCCTGGACCCTGGTACACTCGGCCCTCGTGGTAAAAATCTTCCGCGGTAAGGTTCGTCTTTTAATGTCATTCGAACACCTAGCGAATTAGTAGATCCAAATAGCAATTAATGTGGATTTGAGCTGTAGATACTTGGTTAATAGGAGAACTAAGGATTGGTAAACTTGGTTAATAGGAGTAAGGACTAAAATTCTGTAGATACTTAAATCGTGGTAAGTATGACTTTCGTCGTGGATAAAATCATAAAATATCCGCCTATTGTTTTGCACAGCTTGGGCAATGAGCTCTTCTTCCTGATGCGGTCATTAACGGCTTTATAATGCCGAACCACACTTGACCCACTTTTTATACGCATGCAAATTTGCAAGACCTCACCCGAGTCGTAATAATTGTTCGTTTACGGTTCTTTTATGGGACACTTTTTATATGTTTCTGATAAGATAGTAATGTAACAGTGTTTTAAGTTCTAACTTTTCGCTCGGAGTTAATAATTAGTGTAGTGAAGACTGCAGGTGAATGAACACTGAGATTACGGCGCTATCTGTAATTAGCGGCGTGTTTTGCCTACTGTTATCAGGGGAATCGAGCGTCAGTAACGATAAGTGAGCGGCATACGTGACACTAACACACTCCCGTCCTGGAGCCGTAAACATGCAATTGTCTACGAACCGAGTCAACTTCAGCACCGCGGTCTCGCAGATTAGCTACGTAAACCTGCTGAGCCAAAACCGCTCGGCGAAGAGGAAAATTCGCGACATTGTGACCATATTAGGACTCCAAACCACGGACGTTACCGCGATCAGTGATTGTGATGTGAAGAAGCATTCGAAGGCGCAAAATGCACTAGTGTTAAAGATTCCAAAGGTGTTGAAATTAAATTTCAATGAACACGAGGAGGAGGAGTGGTTCCAAACTGTGATCGAAATGTACGGGTGCAACGTTAGTTTTCAGTGTGATATCAAAAGCGGAGTGGTCAATATGAAAGTTATTGATAAATGTAACTCAAGAGTGACTTGGACGATTCAAGTTCACCATAAATTCCTAACTAGTAAGTACGTGTAATTAAGCTAAAGAATGTTTATTCTTTGGAAAAACTTATATTTCATTCTCACCAAAACCTAAACATTAATAATTTAGAACTTAAATTATAACTAACTGTGCCCCACGGTGTTACCCGCGGTTTTAAGTAAAATATATAATAATAGGCTATGAAAAGTACTCGTAAGAAATCAAACAAAAGCGTCTTACTCGTCTACACTTATTTTGCGTAGGCTCTACTGAACTAAACCAACGACTTCTAGGCTTTCGTTAAACCCTTAACAGCTTTATTTTTCTAATTATTTGAATCTTTTAGAGTAAATAAGTACATATTGGAGTAGTTAAATTTTACAAATAATATTAAAAACTATAAACTAATCAAAATAAAATTATAATACTACGCTCTTAATCCTTATTCATACAAATGTAATAAATAAAAAACTTTGCTCTATGGCAAGCTTTTGACATTGACAAATGACATATTAAGATTTATGACAATGACAGTAGCTTTTGTTTTGAAACTTGAAAGTTTTGTTTGTATTTTTTTATAATTTTACTAGGAAATATTCAGAATCTGGATACAAAACAAAGTTTTATAGCATTATTTTGCTTACATTGTTATGTACGTGAGTTGTACAATAAATTTCACCGTTCAGTGTTCACTTTCATAGCACCAATACGCAACATACCTAACTTTCGTAATTGTTTTGCAGGGCAGATGCTTCTTAACTGGTTCGTTTCATCCGTTTCGGAAGGGAACTATTTCAAGAAGTTGCTAAATGCGCAAGACCTTAGAGTATTGGGAATTCAATACTGTACACATCTGCTGGCGGCGGGAGTCCTTCGACAAATAACTGATAAAGATGCGCCACTAGAAAATACATTTAAGGTTCGTATTTGATTTAAGGTTATGGACTTATGGTCAACTTGGGGAAGACCGGCATCTTTATTTGATGTTGGCTTTGAGCTGCCCCTATTTCTTTTGTAATGACTCTAGATTCTAGAAAGACGGTGTTCACAAAGATAGATGATGGAAAAGTTATCTTTTATAAACCTAATACAGACGTTAGATGTCCCCACGTATCAATTGTGCGGCAAATATAGTTGATATTTCCAAGAAACATCTTGTAGACGGACTTTCCTAGTCTTTGGGTTGCCCCAAACTAAAGTGATGTCCACACTATGCGCTTTCGTCTTCAATTTTCGTCATCTTCTTCCATTCAACTTTCGGTTTGGCACATTCAATAATTGAATGTGTCAACGAACGCAACGCCAACTGTCATTTTTATTAATAACAAAGCGAAAGTTTTGGATACGCCTCATTTAGTTTGTATTGAGTAAAAAAATAATTGGGGCAAGTCCGTTGTGCATGTGTGTATGTGTTTGGGTTGTGCCTGAGTTTTTTTTGTAACAGGTAGTTAGTAGCGACATGCCTGTTTCTTAGGTCAAACTAACTCTGCAATACTGTTTTACCCACTGAGTCATATGAAATAGTCATTAAAATATAGAAGTTATTGCCGCTAGATGGACTTACCCCCCAGATGGACTTTCCCAAGTTGACCTTATATTCTTGGCGTTTTAAACATTACCTTGATATGTGTTGACAATTTTATGCTCCACATCTTTAATACCCATCTATGCTTATAGTACTAAAATATTAAAAAATATGTCAGTCTGTCTGTTAGGTACCTCTTCGCGCTTAAACCACTGAACCAATTTTGATAAAATTTGATGTAGAGATAATTTGGTATATAGTTTGAGTCCCTAGAAATGATATAAGATATTTTTAGAAAAATTGTAAGGTTCTTGAATTATAAACAAATTTTTGCACAAAGGAGTTGAAGGCATCAACTAGTTTTATTATTTGTTGTAAACTTTGATTATACTAAAAGCTATAAGCTATTAAACTTTATTGAGACAACCACATATCCTGACATTGACCAGTATCTTCAAAAGAATTTGAAATTACTATGATATGGATGACTGATTTACAATGATATTGTCTAATTATCCATTTTTTTATGAACTCAAGTTCGTTGTAGATTTCTTTCTATTAGATATTAAAATTATTTTTTTTATTTTCAGCCTAACTTAATGTATTATTGGGCGCACATGGAGGAGCCAGTTTCTCAACCTGTGACACCGGGGAAACTAGACATGTCCTCGTGGCCACCCGATAAAATATATCAACCAAATAAAAAGTATGAACCCAACATCATCTCCAACAAGGATCATAATGAATATTCCAACAAAACTAATTATGATGAAATAAATGATATCAACACAGCGAAAACAACTATATTAGAATTAAAATGTAAGCTTCAAGAATTACAAAATCAAATTGACTACTATAAAAATAAGATTAAGACTGTTGAGGTAAGCTCAAATAATACTCAAGACTTCAAAAACGAAAACAAATTAGATATAGAAAAATTAGATTTAGTAAGTAAAGAAATTCAAACAAGTCCTGAAGCACTAAATAGGTTATCAAGAAATGATGTGTTCAGTAGAGAAAGTCACAATATAAGTTACAGAGATAATGAAAAATCACAAAATAGTTATGTAGAATGTAAATCTGAAAACAGATCTGATAAAATAGAAAATTATTGCAAATTAAATAAAAGTCGAGAAAATAATAAATCGCTAAAGAGGGTTGTAAATGACACAAGTAACAATGTAGAATCAATTGATAGTCAAAAAACGATAGATGTAGATAGATTAAAAAAATCAAAATCAACATGTGAAATTTCATCAGAAACCTCATCACCTAGTACAAATGAAGTAAAGATAATGGATGCCTCTAATGTGTGTGCTGATAGTTATGTAGAAAACAAAGACAAGGCTGTAGAAAAGTCAAATTTATCTACAAGCACAAATGGTAGCTGCAAAGAAACTAGGAAATTACCAACATTGCAACAAGATGAGGTTAAATCACTACCAGAAGTTAGTAGCAAAGTATCTAGAGATTCGCATGAACCAATTATAGTTCCTAATAACAATTCTATATTAGATTCAGAATCTCTTAGTGAAATAAAACAAGATTTAAGTGTGAAACCATGTCATGGAACTTTGGACAAAACATCAACATCGTCAGAGGAGAAACAAGCCGACATAGAAACAACTTCACTAGAATCATCTAATTCTAAGAGACAAATAGCTGCTAAAGTATGTAGTTCACCTGATATTGAAGAAAGTAAACTTTCTCCAATAATGGAAGCACTACAGTCTGAAGCATCAGAAATATGTCCTCCACAAAAACCCTCGCCAGAAACAGGGCCACCGTCACCACCGTCGACTGGTCCTCCACCTCCCCCTCCTATGCCGGAAACGAGTCCTTCTTTAGCAGAAGTTGCTCCGCCGCCACCACCAATGCCAGATATTGTTTCTTTGCCACCTCCTATGCTAGAAACGGGTCCGCCGCCATCTCCAATGCCAGGGATGTGTCCACCACCTCCTCCTATGACAGGAATGGCTCCGCCGCCCCCTCCGATGCCAGGAACTGGTCCGCCGCCTCCTCCGATGCCAGGGATGGGTCCGATGCCAGGGATGGGTCCACCGCCTCCTCCAATGCCAGGAATGGGTCCACCGCCTCCTCCAATGCCAGGGATGGGTCCGCCGCCCCCTCCAATGCCCGAAATGGGTCCGCCGCCCCCTCCAATGCCAGGGATAGGTCCACCGCCTCCTCCAATGCCCGGAATGGGTCCGCCGCCACCTCCAATGCCAGGGATGGGTCCGCCGCCCCCTCCAATGCCAGGGATGGGTCCACCGCCCCCTCCTATGCCCGGAATGGGTCCACCTCCTGTACCCGGATCCGGTCCACTGTCGGGGTCGGTACCACCGCCCCCGCTGCTGCCGGGGGCTGCGACTGCGTCTGCCCCGCCTCAACCTCCCACGGGACCTGCACCCTTCCCGACGCCGCCAGTCGGGGGTTGGGGGATGCAGAGAGCGAGTAAGTTGTTTACAAATCAATTTCAAAAGAAGATTAAGATTGAAGGTAGCTTATAAGAAGGCAGCGTTTTTGAGAATAAACAGCGACATCTACCGGACGTTTAAATAAATTATTACAATTCCACAAAAGTGTCGTTGTTAGTATTCCTGGGCGTCAATAGATGGCGTTTTTTTAATAACTTCGTTCCATCCGGGTGTCCCTTGACACCTCTCAAGCTTTTTAATTCTTCAGGATATGTAAAATATTTATTATAATGTGTTTTTCAGCGTTGCGCAAAACTCCCGTGAAGCCAGCCGCGCCTATGAAGCCTTTGTACTGGACGAGGATACTCGCTGCGCCGCCGGTCGCCGTGCCCGAGGCGGAATCTCCCACCAAGCCCCTGTGGCTGGAGATCGAGGAGGCGAGGCTGGACAACATCGACGAGTTCACTGACCTCTTCTCCAGACAAGTCGTCAAAGCCCCGGTAAAGAAAAAAGTCGAAGTGAAAACGAAGATCCAGCCCATCAAGATACTAGATAGCAAGAGGTCACAGAACGTCGGGATTCTCGCACAAAGTTTACACGTTGAGTTCTCCGAGATCGAAAACGCTATTTATAACTTTGATACGTCTGTTGTCAGTTTGGAAGCTTTGCAGCAGATTTATGAATTGGTGAGTTGTTTAATGTTTTGCGGTCTATTTTGTTAAGTAAAAAACCGGCCAACCGCAATATAGGGTTCCGTAGTACCGCTAGTTTTGAAAATTTTTTGTATGGTCAAACATTTATAACGTGTCTTACACTACTAACAACATCTCAGTTACTATCAAAGGAATTTGAACGAAAAGTTCCTTTATACTTCGCCGAATAATTTTTTTTTAGTTTATCGACTATTACTCAATAACTTATGAAGTCTTCTTGGCCCTGATAATTTTTCTTTTAAATTCAGCATATTTCCTACTCCCGTGAATTTTTTCACATTTCCAGAAGCAACCGCTTAGCTGACACTGGACTCTAACGATTTCTTCCACTTTAAAACTTAATATTTCACAAATGGATCCCTAAATCGGGAAATGCTCTATGAATACTCATAATATTTTAAAAAGAACATCCAACGACACCCCAGACGATGGGGTGGCGCAAAAAAATACATCCCCGCTTGATGTGTAGGGCAGATACCAGTTTTTTTTAAAAGATTTTATGTACCATTTTGTCGGCATCATTAATATGTTGTATTCATGACAAATTACAGCTTTGTAGGTCCTTTAGTCGCTGAGCAAAACCGCGGACAGACGGACCTAAAAAATGCACTATTTTAATAATAATAATAATAATAAATATTCTTTATTGCGCACACACTAAGAAGTAAAAAAAAAAACACAACAATAATTATCAACTTATAACTACAGTGTACCACAATGGCGGCCTTATTACTAATAAGTAATTTCTTCCAGGCAACCACAGGCAAAGGACAGTATGTTATTGATATTAGGTGAATGTGCAATATTTACTTGGATAAGGACTTGTCATAAATATAAATGCGGAAGTGTGCTTTGCTTTCACTTTTTAAACGATGAACTACTGAACTGATTTAGACGAAGTTTTGTATGGACTATGGAACCTTGGGAAAAGTCATAATGTACTTTTGTCTTTTTGTCATGGAAAACGCTCTCGCACGATAAACCAAAATTTCTCGCAAACGATAGTTCCGGGCAAAATTTTGTTACAAATGAACCTATTTATGACATTAAGGTTCTTAAAATAATCTTTTTAATTTCAGAGGGCATCGGAAGAGGAACTGGCGTTGATAAAGGAGCATTTGGCAACAAAACCTGATATACCTCTAGACAAGCCGGAGAGCTTCTTACACGAGTTATCCGGGATACAGAATTTCGCCGAACGAATATCCTGCTTTACCTTTCAAGCCGAATTCGACGACGCCGCCAATACTATCATGCACAAGTTGGACAACTTAAAACACACGTGTGAGGTATGCAAATTGCAATGTACTAATTTAATAAATAAAAATTAAATATTACATAATAATTTAATATATACGAATAAGTCGGGTTTTCCTTCCTGACGCATAACTCCAGAACGCACGAACCGATTTCCACGGTTTTGCATTCGTTGGAAAGGTCTCGGGCTCCGTGAGGTCTATAGAAAAAAAAACAGAAAATAACTTCAAGAGAAAAGCAGGAAAACAGAAAAAAATTATTTTATGGCAAAACAACGTTTGCCGGGACAGCTAGTAATATGTATAATATAATAGCACCTTGTAGAATAATCATGTTTTACAGTATTTTTTATGAAATATTTATTATTATGATTTATGAGTTATGACTTTATGACACTTGATCGTGAATTGTAATCGAGTCGTCGAAACAAAATTATGGATTCATGTATGCCTAAAGCTGCGTTGCACCAAGTCAACAACTCATAAGACAGTATAATTCCCCGCGTTCCACTTGACGTTGAAAACGATCAAAACGCTCAAAATGCCTCCTATTTTGAGCGTTTTGATCGTTTTTAGCGTTCCGTACCCAAAGGGTAAAAACGGGACCCTATTACTAAGACTTCGATGTCTGTCCATCTGTCCGTCCGTCCGTCCGTCCGTCCGTCTGTGTGTCTCCAGGCTGTAACTCAAGAACCACTATAGCTAGACTTCTGAAATTTTCACAGATTGTGTATTTCGGTTGCCGCTATAACAGCAAATACTGAAAACAAAATAAATTAATATTTAAGGGTGGCTCCCATACAACAAACGCGTTTTTTTCGGCTTTTTTGCTCTATATTAGTAATGGCAACAGGTAGTTTTGCTAATGGAAACAGGTGGGCACATGATATTTTCACAAAGGCCTTTATTTTATGTCTACTTCAATAATTATTAGTAATATTAAAATAAGATAAAAATTTAAGAGGGGCTCCCATACAAAAAACACAATTTTTGGCCCATTTTTGATCTATAACGGTATGGAACCCTTCGTGCGCGAGTCCAACTCGCACTTGGCCGATTATTAACGTCAAGTGGAACTCGGGGAATATTCAGCATACTTCGCTATTACTCCAAAAAGCTCACATGACAACAAGTCCTTCCATTAAAAACTAAATCTACTCTTTAAGTCACCAACCCACTTACGTCACAGCTACTATTACGTTGCCGTCGAGTTGATGTGCAAACACCATAACCATGCGTTATAATTTCCAGTTCCTGATGACGAACGAGTCGCTGAAGCAGCTGTTCGCGATAATCCTTACGCTGGGCAACTACATGAACGGCGGGAACTGCCAGCGCGGGCAGGCCGACGGCTTCGGACTTGAGATACTCGCCAAGTTGAAGGATGTTAAGGTAACTCATTTTCCACCTCAATTTCCACTCAATTTCCTCCAAGACCTTTCAGTACTCAATCAATTGAAATTTATTTGCTGAAAGCCGTTTATTAGCCATACATTTTTCGGGATAAAATCTATCCTGTGTCATTTCATTAAAATATACATCCGTACCTATTCAAAAGTCAGCGGTGAGTGAAGGGGCCACAGATAGACACACGAACGCACGATTTCCGTAGTTTTTTTTAACCTTTTATCTTTGTAGATCTTTCTCTTATAGCGATACTTTTAAGTTTTCATTTTCTATTTATTTTAAGAAATTATGTTTTGTCCATCTATCATTCATTATATTGGATGGTACCCATTCGGAAATCCAACAACATCACGTTTTTTACAGTCTCGTCAGTCCAACATCACGCTACTGCACTTCATCGTGCGCACGTACCTGCGCGCGGGGGGCGGGGCGCTGGCGGCGGCGCTGCCCGTGCCCGAGCCCGGCGACGTGTACCGCGCGGCCGCCATAGACTTCCCGGACGTCGCACAACAGCTCAACTCGCTGAGGAAGCAGCTAGATGGTATGTGAACAAAGTTGCGCTGTCCAAATCTTTCTCAATCCTTTTTGCCTTTCGAAATTTGGAGCTACGTAGCAAATAAGTCGACGAAAAAAAGCAAATAAAAAGGAGTCTTCCGTAGACCCATAGACATAGAGCAGAAATTGCATAGGTTGAGACTAAAAGATAAAATAAATCTAAACAAAAAATATTGTTTTTCAAAGTTTCCTTTAAGTCTTTTTGTAAACAAAATGATTTTGACCGAATATTAAATCGACTTTCGATTGCAGATTGTAAAGACAAGATGAAGAAAGTGATTGACTGTGAGGAGGCGGGCAGAGACGAGGACAACGCCAGCGAGAACACCAGAAGTTTACAAGTTTTTAAAGAGAAAATGACCGCATTCCTAAACTCCGCCGAGGAGAAACTCAAAACTGAGAACGACAATTTGAATGAGTGCAGAAATAAATTCATAGCCACAGTCAAGTTCTATCAGTACTCGCCGAAATGCGGCAGGGTCGAGGACTGCGAGCCCAAAGAGTTCTTCACCCTGTGGACGTCGTTCTGTAGCGATTTCAAAGACATCTACAAGAAAGAGGAGCAAATAGCCATCAAGGAAAAGTGAGTACTGCATAGTTCGAAGTAAATAAATAATCGGCCAAGAGTGAGTCGGACTCGCGCACGAAGGGTTCCGTACCGTTATAGTGCGAAAATAAGGAAAAAGTTGTGTTTTTTGTATGGGAGCCTCCCTTAATTATTTATTTTATAAGTGTTTATATGTAGCCATTATGGATTACGAGCCAAAAAGACCAAAAAAAATAACATTTGTTGTATGGGAGCCCCCCTTAAATATGAACTTTATTTTGTTTTTAGTATTTGTTGTTATAGCGGCACCAGAAATACATAATCTGTGAAAATTTTTGAAGTCTAGCGGTTCTTGAGTGTCTGGAGACAGATGGACAGATATCAAAGTCTCAGTAATAGGGTCCCGTTTTTACCTTTTGGGTACGGAACCCTAAAAAGAATATATATAATATTATGGTCTGTCTTAACGTAAAAATCGTAAAATACTTGAGTTCATATTTCATAATAATTGAGTCCTGGAAAAAGACGAGATATTTTTATGTCAAATGTTCTGTTTCCGCATGAAAAAGATTTTCGGCGCAACCTATTTTCAGATAATATCTAGAAATGTGTTCAGCGAGATTATTTTATTTCAGATTAAAAGAAACCAAGAAACTCCAGTGTGAGAGGAAAGCTCTCACACAGCCTAAAAAAGAGGGCGGACTCAAAGCTCGTCTGCAGAAGTTGGCCAGCACAAGAAAGTAATTTTTTGTATAGTTTTGTATAAGTTTACACTCTTGAATATTTCTTATTTTGCATTTATTATCATTATTTATTTATTGTATTATCTAATTTACAATCAGTATTATTCGTTAAAGCATAATATTTATATTATGCGGTAGTTATATGGACATGGGTAACTATTTATTATATTTTTTGTTTAGGCTTTATAATACATAATATTTAGTAATTCGATTTTCAAAAGTCACAATTATATCCATATACAATCTTTTTGGTGCTGTGTACAAATGAAATTAGAGATTTCTTTGTTATAAATATTTAAGTTTGACTCTGTTAACTACAGAATAGATGATTTATTGTAATTATGTTAACACAGAATTTTAAATTCAATGTCATTGTTAAAAGGAAACAAAATATCTATACCTAAACTACAGTCTACAAATAACTATTATTAGCATTGACATAAGAAACCATAATTATTAGTGCCAATTAAACTATTTTTTTAAATGCTAAAATAAAACCTCTAATTATTATTACTAATCATCAAAACAACATAATTATAAATAACTTTTGGTAAAATTGGCCCTAAATCTACTTGACATTGTACATTGTCAAAAACAATATTAATTATAGTTAAAAATAGAAATAATTTATTTAATTATTAGGTTTAAATTGTAATTTTTACAAAAATCTAGAAGTAACATTTTTGTATATTGGTAACAATGAGCGGTCAGTTTATTACACAGGTTTGTTATTGTGTACCTGATTAACTTTAGCAGCTCTACTGGTGGAAAGTGTTTATTTAAGATTTTAATACATGGTGCTTTATGTAAATAAACTTTTTGTTATGTAAAATAATAAAAAATAACAATTTACTATCAGTTTATTATTCATAAATAGTCCAAACATTTTTGCTTCCATAACTTTACCAGTTTCTTTTGCAGTTTGTTTTTGTTCATGATTTTATTCTCAAAGTTTTCCATTGCTGTTTTTAAAGACTGCCATTGCATAAAACTTAGGTGTTTAGTGAGTGACAAATAGTGTGATTCATTTCTGTACTTGTCTTCTTGCTGTATGAAATCTTGCAAAGTACTTAAATTTGTAACATTTTCTATTGAATGTGGGCTCTCTTTTTGTTTAGTAACAGTTGAAGGCACATTATTGAGAAGTTTGAAACTGTCCCTTGATATTGCAACTCCTAAATCATCATTGAGACTCAAGCTCTCCGAGTCTATTTTCACTTCCTTCAGAGTTGGTACTTTGTTATCACATTCATCATCACTTTCGGGAGAGTTTACTTTATCAACATACATTAAAATGTTTTCGCACAAGTCACCTTCCTCGTTTTCAACTAGCAGAGCATCTAATTCTAAAGATGATTTCTGGGCCCAATTAAATCTTCCTTCATCATTCATCTCTTTCATGTTTAACCATTTTCCTAAGTCAGGGGGTAATTCACAATCCTCAGACAGGAATGCTACACCCTTGTGGGACAAATATTTCCTGAAGCCATATAGTCTGTTATACCAATTACAGGAGTGCTGCAGTAGAACTAAGCTCATGGACCAAATCCGACTCAGCAAAGCATAGGGCATAAGAGACATCCAGTGACTTTCCCCTCTTTTGATTCTATTCAAATAGAAGATAGCAGATTGTTTCGAACATACAGCAATTCTGAGCATTATTTTAGCGAATGTTATGATTCTCACTAGAACATATTCTAACATCTGCCGAGTTGGAAGATAACACTCAATGTTATAATCTACGGGCAGCAGTGTTTTGAAAATTTTGATATCCTTTAACAAATCTACAGTCAAGTATCTTCTTAACGCAGAATTTACCTTTTTGAACTTTCTGTATCCAATATCATTTCTGAATTTCTTATCAAATTTATACAAAAATCGTGATAGTAACGCACTTTCCTTATGTAGAGGCGCTTGTTTAGAAAGTATAGTTACCATGCTATTTAGGGAATGCTTCAACTCCTTTACATCTAAAAACAATATCCCAAAGTTCAACTGAAGTAAGTCAATGATAAAAATATATACTGTATAGAGAGAATAGAGCAATTAATAATTATAATTTACCTCTTAGATAAATGATAGGTCTCGCGCACGAGGTCGAGCGCGAGACCAATCATTCATCTAAGATTTACCTATTTCATGGTCACAGATAGCAGTGTTTATGGGTGGCTGCTCCACTGTTCGCGAATTCCATAGGTCCATCTTATTTTAATTAATTTTTTGATTTCTTAAAAGTATGCAGGTTATTTTTCACAATAGAATAATATGTAGGGTTATTAATTATATTCTTTTTCGCTTAGGTTATTAATTTTTATTTACAAAATCAAATTGAACTAACATCAAAATACTAGTAATAAACGTAGTGATTATATTCTCTTTGCTAGTAATCTGTGACTAACATAACCTCAAAATTAATAACATTTTTAAAATGTCATAATCACATTGACATTGACGATACTTGATGGCCCATAGACAGTATTTTTTTTTTCTTATTATGGCACTTCGGCTATAAAATCATGGCCAGTGTCGAGTATATTATAGCGGGAAAACAATATTTTATAAATTTTAATCGTTTTTCTATATTGTCAGGTCTAAAGTCTAGTAAAAGTCAATACAGTCAGGAAGTCAAGTTGATCGATACAGTAAAGTGGTAGGCGCTTTACTGAAACTTTCGATGGAGTTTTGGAGGGGAACACAAAATATCACGTTTCTGGATATTGCATCTTATAGGTTTATGATTGCATCCATAGACATAATATATACTGTCGTAATTGCATCACTTTCCCTCACTTGTGCACGATAACGAATATATCTAAAGGGCTCCCGAGACGGTCAAACCATTTTGATCGTTTACAAAGCTACTTTGAACGGTTTGTCAAACATTTACGTGTTTGAAGCTCGTTTGATGAAATTTCATATTTTTGTTGTGTTTAACGCGCCGCGCCGATTGATCGTGTTCCGATGCGTTTGAACAAACTTTGTACCATTCTTTGGAGTAAGTACATTATTTTTAACCGACTAAAAAAGAGGAGGTTGTCATTTCGACACATATGTATGTAATATTTCCTGTACTGCCCAGTTTTCGTATATGCGTCGTCTATATCAGCATCTGAACAAATGCGCAAAATTTTAAAAGTGTATGTATGTTTTTATGTTTGTGTTCACATATCTCCGGAACTATAAGTCCGATTTAAATATATTTTTGTTGTACTAGGTATTGTTTAACTTGGGAGACTTCTGCAAGTTTCATCAAAATAGGTTTAGTAGTTTTTGAGATAGGGAATTTTAATTCTCAATTTCATACAATTTTAAAGTCGGTTTTATCTTTTAAAAAATACTTTTTATTCGTCACAAGACGTGTGTCACGACAGCGCGTATTAAATCAAACTGCGCAGTGTCGTTTGACAAACCGTTCAAAGCGACATGAAACGGTTGCATCAAACACGTAAGGTTTGAATCAAACCGGTTGATCGTCTCGGGGGCCCTTAATGGTTAATATCCTACCAAAATATTACTCAATAAAAACCCAGTTAACACAATTTTAGGATAATAATACAAAAACACAACATCACTCTTTCACATTCCCAGAAAAACTCTATTTTTTTTTGTTTAAAACACCATTGTCAGCTTAATTTGCCAACCATCGACGAGGCTACCACGGTCCACGAGACTTCGACTATCAGAGCTCGAGACTCGAGCATAATATTATTTTGATGATTTGTTTCACTTTTGGTTTATCTGTGTTTATAGGAATAAAGAACATTACATAGGGAAAATGTGCTTCAATTGTCTCCCTATTTACTATGCAATATCCATACACGGTTATAAAAATGCTTACGGTACAATTCCGTGCATCGCGACAGTCGTAGGCCGCGCGCGCGATCGGTCGCGATGCACGGAATTGTACCCATAGCCTAAGAGCCAGCGACAGCCAGACTTTCGTCGTTTAATAAAAGCTAACAATTTTCCTTTATATGACCCCTATAAAGGTAAGAATGACCAGTAACTTTAGGAGGTATATTTTACTAGCTGTTGCCCGCGACTCCGTTCGCGTGGACTTCAGTTTATAGCGCGCGATAGTTCCCGTTTCCATGTAGGCTACAGAGTTGCTTCCGCGGTACGTGTACGATTAGGTACTTCAAAGTTCAAAAATCTTCTTTAAACTTCAAATAAAACCCGAAAAGTTTAATCATCCTTACCACCTCTTATAGAAACACGTATGAGTAAGCGCTTGTGCGATGTAGACGACGCACAGCGTCATCTATTATGAATTTTTGGAACTAACTTAATTTGAACAAATTTACGTATAAACACCCCCTAACAACCCCTTTTTCCATTTAAAAAGTAACCTATGTCCTTTCTCGGGCCTTAGACTATCTGTGTAGAAAATTTCATTACAATCCATTCAGTAGTTTTGGCGTGAAAGCGAAACAGACAGACAGACAGACAAACAGACAGAGATACTTTCGCATTTATAATATTACTAGTAAGTATAGATTAAATATGTGAAAATAATAAAATGAATACTTTAATCCATATTATTTTATTAACTTAGAAAAGCAAAAGTGTAACTTGCAATAATGTTGAATATCCGATTTGCTCTTTATTGACGAATCTTTTTTTTTTACTTTAATCCATTGGGTAATCATCGATTTCATTGCTCATTTCCGAGTTATCCGAAAGAAAGCCCTTAATTAATGAGGAATCTGGAGGCAGCCATTCGCAACTTGTATCTTCTGAGGAGCACACCTGCAGTGAAAGTAACATTATGCACTTTCGACAATAATTAATCTTCGTTTTTTTATAAGTATTTTATTTTTATTTATTGCAAAGTTTAGTTAAACACTGGTGATTGCCTATTGTTTAGGCTTAAATTCTGTTGTTCTTTTTTTAAACACCTACGGTATAAACAATAATTGTTCTTTACGGTTAAATCTTAATACAAAATTTTATGTTACCTGGCATTTGCAGTTGATGGCTTCAAGGTAGTGGTACATTTCAGTGCCAGGTTCGACTCCCGGGTCACAGTTATTGAGTTTAACTGAGGCGTGTTTGCGGGCACCATGGACGCATACCGGATGAAACGATTTCTTGTAAGGGAACTCCCAGTGTGATATCTACCAATTTCATAAGACTTTGATAATAACTAAACACGCACATTTCGTCGTCGCATGAGATAATGTACTATCAGAGAAGTTGATTCCTAGGCAGATCGCGGACCTAAGTAATTTGGTCGCGTTAAATCAAACTCATCCGACCGATTACATATTCTAACCATAAAGTTAATATCAGGGTTGCCAGATCAAAGACCGATCAAATCGCCACTTCGCGATAAAAAGATAGCCCAAAGTAGCCCAATAAAAAAGAAACACGGTAATTAAACGTAATGTCAATAAAACGTATGAATAATATTATATGCTACTGTTCTATTACATTAGAGTTATCTATTTACATGTAATTTTATCAATATTTTAAGGAGACTTGCTTCGTTTAATTCAAGAAGCTTATATAATATAACATAAGATTCTTGGTTTAATTGGATACTTGTAAATTTGCATTAGTGGTAACGAGTTGTTTTTATTTTTTGGGGTTTTTTTCCCAACTATAAAAGTGACATTTAGCAATAAAAATCTATAATTCATAGTATTTATTTTAAAATTATGTATTTACAAATAAAAAATGTTTTATGCATATTAATCGTCATCTGCTGCAAAAAGTTGGATGGTGTCGAGCAAATTACGATCCAACATATATACTCAGTATATATATGTACTAGCTGTTGCCCGCGACTTCGTCCGCGTGGACTTCAGTTTATAGCGCGCGATGTCAACAAAATTGGTGTCAAAAGCTTTTATAAAAAAACCCTGGTACCCCTTAAATCAAAACAGCTGTGCAGTGTGCACATAATATTTCATTTTTTTTAATTAAACTTTATAATATATTATGCCGAATTTTAAAGCTTATTTAGCCCTCCAATTACACAACTTTACCCATAAACTATTTATCATTGATAGGTTTAAGGTTACGTCACTGTATATATAATATAATATAAAGTACTGACTTATTAAATAATGTAAAAAAGAAATAACAATCGAAAAAAATCGAAACTCAAATTCACGATGATACCACCTCTTATAGAAAGATGTTGGGCAAGCGTTAGCGCGATGTAAGAGACGTAAGGCGCCATCTAGTATGAATTTTTGGAACTAATTTAATTTGAACAAATTTTCGTATTTTCACCCTCTTACAACCCTTTTTTCCAGTAAAAAAGTAGCCTATGTCCTTTCTCAGGCTTTAGACTATCTGTATACAAAATTTCATTACAATCGGTTCGGTAGTTTTGGCGTGAAAGCGAGACAGACAGACAGACAGAGATACTTTCGCATTTATAATATTAGTATAGATTATCTATGATATCTACTGCCTCTCTCTCACAGAACACTAACACTCCTACCGGAGCTCTCTCGGCTCCTGAACAGAATGATATTCAACAGCCACGACACGCGGCGAATCACAGATTATGAGTGAAAGTGGCCGCGCATAGACAACGCATCGCTGCGTTCGTTGATATTATGGCCGCGTTCACGAAAATACAATAGTAGGCAGTAGCCCAATAGGCGATAAGTAAAAAACCGTGTCGCCCAACAGGCGATAAGTCGCCATTCCAAATTTTTTGTAGCCGCGGAGGACCGCAAAATAGCCCAATTGGCTACTTGTCGCCCAATCTGGCAACCCTGGTTAATATACGGTACCTAGCGGAATAGGCCATAGGGAAACAAACAAAGAATTCTATTTTTAAATAGAAGTCTTTGGAAACAAAGGCCTGAGCAAGCGAGATGTCACTATCAGTAACACTGCGTGGTAAAAAGAGACGTGTGATACATGCCAGCAGAACTCTTTTTTTGACGTCCAGTCGGCACTTATCGGCACGTGGACAATTTAATCTCATAGAATTCATGCTTGATCATGCTTGTGTAAGTGTATACGTCTACGAATAATAAAAACTAAGGAAAAGTAACTCCGTCAAAAACATGCTCCACAATACTTGTCAAAAAAGTGTACTTGGTCTCAGAACAGACCTTACCAGTTACCGCAGTACTCAGAGACATTTAATTACGAGCTTTTGCCTGCGGCTTCGCTCGTGTTAAGAAGTATTATTATATACAAACTTTCATCCCCTATTTTAATCCCTTGGGGTTGGAATTTATCAAAATCCTTTCTTAGCGGATGCCTACGTCATAATATCTACCTGCATGCCAAATTTCAGCCCGATCGGTCCAGTGGTTTGGGCTGTGCGTTGATAGATCACCATGTCAGTCAGTCACCTTTGAGTTTTATATACAGGGTGTAACAAAAATAAGTGATATTAATACTTTAGGGTGTGTACGTGTTCCTTGTAGGGAGTCCACTGTGAAAGTAGCAGCGCTGAAAGACCAATATTTTTTTTCACTTTTGTATGGGGAAACTCGTGACGCTCGGGCCCTTGCCCATACAAAAGTGAAAAAAAAAATTTGGTCTTTCAGCGCTGCTACTTTCACAGTGAACTCTCTACAAGGAACATGTACACACCCTAAAGTATTATCACTTATTTTTGTTACACCCTGTATACATTAAGCTTCAATTAAATGAAGAGTTTGATAGATAATGTATGGGGCTTATGTCAAAATTTCGAATTAATTACAATTAAGTAATTAATGTTCCACTCTGAGTGCGGCAGTTAGGTACACATTTCAATACATTTGCAATATTTAGGTGGCCTTGAGCGATATTAGGCTGATGTTACATGACAGTTCGAAAGGAACCAAATTTAAAACGGTAATAGTATGGGAGTTACGTTTTTTTAGTTTTTATTATTCATAGGCAATTCATAGGTAACTGGTAAGTATACGTACACATATTTTTACGCACAGATGTAAACCAATTTCGGTTTCGTTCGATAGCTCGAGATTGTTGCTCTATTCCGCTAGGTACCTTAACCTTTGATCATTTTTGATATTAACTTTATGCAGCTAACATTGAATTGACATATTGCCAACCAAACGACGTTGGTCTGTCAACTGCATAGGAATCAATTTCCTCGGGTATACAATGGACCCGTGCGTTGGTGCAACCCAACCTTGTTTGGGTTGCACCAACGCACGGGTCCATTTGACCAACGCACCAACTAACTTTAACTATAACTGTAACTTTAATTACAATGCAAAATGTCAAATCTTTGGTTAAGGTTAAAAACCGGCCAAGTGCGAGTTGGACTCGCCCATGAAGGGTTCCGCAGCAGCAATAAGGTTTATTTTTATGAAATTAAAAGGTTTCTGATTTATTTTTATATTTCAATTGATTTAATGAAAGTTAATTTAAGGTTTGCCATTTATGACGTATAAAAAAAAACTACTAGCTAGATCTCGTTCAAACCAATTTTCGTTGATATTTTTTATTGTAATGTACATCATATATTATTTTTAGACTTATCATGCCCCTACTTTAGAAGTAAGAGGGGGGGGGACACAATTTTTTCCACTTTGGAAGAGTCTCTCTCGCAAACTATTCAGGTTACAAAAACATTGTATAAGAAACTTCAATATGAGTTTTAAAGACCTATCCATAGATACCCCACACGCATAGGTTAGATGGAAAAAAATTTTTGTTTGTTTAAGGTTTACCATTTATGACGTACCTATAAAAAAAACTACTTGCTAGATCTCGTTCAAACTAATTTTCGTTGGTAGTTTTTATAGTAATGTACGTCATATATTTTGTTTAGACTTATCATGGCCCCTACTTTAGAAGTAGGAGGGGGGGACACATTTTACCACTTTGGAAGTCTCTCTCGGAAACTATTCAGGTTAGAAAAAAAATGATACTAGAAACCTCAATATGATTATTGGAGACTTATCCATAGATACCCCACACGCATAGGTTAGATGAAAATTTTTTTTTGTTTCAGTTGTACCTATGGGGACCCCTAAAATTTTTTATAATTTTTCCATGTTTGTATCAAAATCTTAAGGCGGTTCACAGATTACATACGGACGGACAGACAGACAGACAGACAGACATGACGAATCTATGAGGGTTCCGTCTTTTGCCATTTGGCTACGGAACCCTAAAAAGGACGCCATCAAGACGCCATATTTAACCATATTACCATAAACTTTAAATATTACCATAGACAAGGTTTTAAATGCACGTGGCGAAAAAAGGAACTAATGCTGTCATCATACAAAAACGCCATTTTTGACAGTTCTCCTTTACCAGCAGCGCCCCCGCCCACGTTCATTTAAAACCTTTTTGGACCAGCTGTCATCTTTTAATTTCTCCGGTCAAAGTTAAGGTTAAAGTTAAAGCTAAATTTAGCCTTAACTATAACCATAACTTTAACCTTAGCTTAAACTTTAACCACGCCTCTGGTGCAACCCAACCTAACTTTCTTTCCATGCATTGGAAGCTCATAAAAATTAAGGTTTCTTTTTCTGGCTCCCAAGCCAGTAGATTTCGATGGCAAGCTACAGACTTACCTCATGGGACCTGCAGTATCCCCCACAGGATTTGATTTTGACATCGCCCCAGCACCGGAGTCCATTAAAATCAATCTGCTCGGCTCTATGAGAGTATGTTTTATAATTGCATTTTAAATTATTTGAAGGAGCCGATGTACAAACATTCAGACTGCACCAAAGAATTAAAAGAAATAAAATAAATCCCAGGGTATCACTTTTTCTCCCCATGCTGCTAGTTGCTACTTTGCTACAATGTTATCTACCAGTTTAAAAGTGTATGAGACAATTTCAGGCTGTCCCTGGTTTTATAAAGCATCAAGACGTCAGGAAATTTCTTCCAAATGAATACACCTCATGACATGGGCAGTACGAAACATTACCCCCTTATTTCCGGTATAAAAATAGACTACCAGAATACATTTGAATAATTACACAGACGTTGTGTTGTGTCTGGATTTTTTATAACTTTGGTATTTAACTAATTTGTTTTAAGAAGAGAAATAATATTTTTTGAATTGGATAAGAATTAGTATTAATTGTAAGTCTTAACTCTTAGCAGATATAATATAATAAAACTAGACTCAGTTTTTAGGGTTTCGTAGTCAACAAGGGACCATAAGGGTCCCTTGTTTCGGTCTGTCCGTCCGTCTGTCCGTCTGTCTGTCTGTCTGTCTGTCTGTCTGTCTGTCTGTCTGTCCGTGGTTTTGCTCAGAGACTATAGGACCTACAAAGCTATAATTTGGCATGAATGCACATATTAATGATGCCGACAAAATGGTACATGAAATCTTAAAAAATGATTTTTTTATGGGGTATGAATTTTTATTTCGCGTCCACCCCATCGTGTGGGGTGTCGTTGGATAGGTTTTTTAAAAATATTACGAGCATTTGTAGATCATTTTCCGATTTAGGGAACCATTTATAAAATATGAAGTTTTAAAGTGGAAAAAATCATTAGAGCCATGTGTGACGTGTCCCCCTTCTACCAGCTAAGCGGTTGCTTCTGGAAATATGAAAAAAATCTTGGGAGTAGGAAATATGCGGAATTTAAAAGAAAAACTATCACAGCTAAGAAGACTTCATAAATCATAAGTTATTGAGTAATAGTCAATCAACTAAAAAAAATATTCGGCGAAGTATAAAAGATTCGTTCAAATTCATTTGAAAGCAACTGAGATGATGTTGTTAGTACAGTGTAAAACACGTTAGAAATATACTAGGGGCAGAGGGCGTTATTAGTAAGTATTGCTGTGCGTCAACTAGACGGCGTTTACAGCAACGCGTTGTTAGTATATTTATAGTTCTATTCCTGGTTCCGAGATGGCGTTTCTTAATTATTTTTTTTAGTGTATTAATTTTGAACTTAAGAAATAACTTCGTTCCATTCGTTAATCTACTTGTTATCATTACGCTTGTGTAATAATAGCACTAAAGTCTAAACTAATGGCCACCTTAGTTAATTTAACATTTAACCAGTTGGCTAAGCGTCATTTAGCTGTAGTGTTGAACGTTGCAGTCAATAAGTCGACTAAACGACGTATAGCCGTTGAATAGCGTTGTTCAGTGAAAGGGCTAGCTATTTGATTGAACGGCTTTTTTAACCAGTCGACTGCGACATGTACATAAATGATTCAAGGTCATATTTATATTGTTACCATATTATTTCTTAACTATAATAATATTATTATTATGTTAAGATTACTATACTAATTAGTAACTTATTAGTAACAAGCATAGACATAATATATATGGTAACAAGTCGTCAGCATGTCGGCTGTGTTCTGTGGTCATTTGTAAAAAAACAAGTAAAAAATCATTGTTTTCTCGCCATATCGACACAGGCCGTGGTTAAATAGCCAAAGTGCCATAATAAGAAAAAAACAATTTGCTTATGTCAAAAGTCAGATGAAAAGAAGAAGAATTGTCAATTAATGTCCAAATTCCATGGAACACAAATGAACTGTTATTTTGTAATATTTATTAACTTTTATTATAATTTACAACTCACAAAACCTACCAATATGTACAAAATCCAAGTGAATACTCTTTAATCTGTATTATATGATATAAGACTTTATTGGTTATAAAGTACTTGCAAATAATTTGTAAGTGAGTGGAAATGAAACTTTATACATATTTATTTTTAAAGCAGTAAATAATATGTCTCGGCGTATACCTATTAAATCGGGCGTAAAAGTGAGGAACAAGCCAGTTTTTCACCTTCAAGACAAGCAAGCTGATGAGAAGGAACTGTCTATAGGTTTGATTAAATCAGCAAAGCGCACAGGCCAGCTCAGTTTATGTAATAGGGGACTAGGCACTGGTTTGTATTATTTCTAAATTAATTCCTTATAATAAAAAAAAAAATTTAATTACCGGATATACCCGGTAATTAAATATAATCACAACATATGCTTAAAATATTTTTAGTCCCTGATAATGTATGGAAAATTGATGAATTGTCATTGGATGATACCAAAGAAGTGGATTTTACAAGGTCAGACACGAATAACTGGTGGAATTCCGAACCGTTGAAGACCCTTGACCTCAGTTCGAATGTAATTAACACCATATCCCCTGATATCAAGTACTTGCAGGCGCTTGTTACGTTGAAGGTAAGCAACATTTTAAAATGTTAATTTCAGCCTTTTTTATATGAATTGTCTCTTCTTTATTTTAGTCATTCTGCTACACTTTGATCATTCAACTACATTTTATTACAATGTTTTTATTGATAAGTATCAGGTACACACTTTGTGTTGTTTTAAGTTTATGTTTCAAGTGTGCTTTATGAGATAAAAAAGAAAATGAATTAATTTGTTACAGCTTCATGATAACGCTTTAGCAAGCCTGCCTGCTGAGATAGGTGAACTGCAAAGTCTGGCCAATCTGAGTCTAGATCATAACCGACTGCAGACTTTGCCCAAAGAGTTCTACAAGCTGACAGAGTTGAGGTGGCTCAGCATATCTCATAATGAACTTATAAGCATTGAACCAGATTTTGGAGACCTGGTCATGCTAACATTCTTGGTAAATATCAACAATATTTTCCAGTAATGCTATGGTCTAGAAATATAACTGTTTCTTTAGCTAAAACACGCAAGTTGGGCAAAAAGTTAAAGAAAATCCTTCGATCGCGGATTCCTGGAAATCTATTGTTATTCTATTGTTGTCATGGTCACCGGTGTCCATATGGGGGTTGATAGGTTAAAAGAAACATGATGTTTCTAAACAATTGCTTTTTACTCACTTGTTTTATTCAACTCTTATTTATGTACTAAAGAATAAATAATAAATAGTATTTCTATGTCATGTAGGACCTATCCCATAATAAACTGCAAGCATTGCCCCCCGGCATGGGCTACCTGGTGCGACTTGTGGAGCTGAACCTGTCACATAACTCCCTGGAGGAGTTGCCACCAGATATTGTCAACCTCAGAGGTGAGTGAACAAAGCTATTTTATTCCATTGTCTCTGGAATTCTGACCTCATTTGAAAATTGTCATGTTATGTTTGATGTTTTGATAGTATAAACACTAGTTATTATTATACCGCAATTGGTTAGCCAGTCATAAAAAAGTAGTTTGATAACAGCACAAATTATTATTAAATTGCTTATTGCTATCTCTGGAAGCAGCAGCTAGGCAAATGTATAATGTGGTTGGGTTTCTTATATTTTTGTGTTTTACCCTATTTTAGTACATTACTTTTAGATTTAAAGAAGTTGAACATAAGCAACAACAATTTAGTTGCACTTCCACCTTTGGGTGAGCTCAGAAAGATGGAGATTTTGGACGTCAACCACAACAACATAGAGGAACTGCCCGACTTCTACGGCTGCACTGCTCTCAAGGAAATATACATGGCCAACAATTACATTAAGGTATGTATATCATTTTAGTGACAACTGAAACTAACCATTAACATAAATATATGATTTCTTTTTATTACAATGTGTAAATTGTACTTTTTTTCTCATGGCTATCAAGATAAGATTCAGAGCAATATTTTTAGTATGTTATATAACTCATGAACAATAATTTTCGCTATTTTACCAAAGTTTTGAGTGTGTTGATATGTAAATACACGGAAAAGTAACATTATGAAAATGATTACATGATGTTCAGTGTAGTGTTAAACGCCAATTAGAGGAGAATGTGGAGGCATTCACTTTTTATCTAGTCTGCAGTCTACACAATGCTACGTACAGTCGCCGACAAGCATTATATACTATACAGTGTGTATAGGGCTTTTGGACCTTACTGCCCTTATGATGGCATAATAATAGTTATATAAGTAGCAACTGGGACAAAATGTTAATGTGTGCCTTTTATTACAATAAAACTATTCAGATTTCGATAGAATTGTGTCGCCCATAATATCTCGCGAATAACTTGGGTGCTTCGAATTTCAGTTTGAAAAACTGAATATTCATGGAGCGTCGCGTCGCGCGGCGCGCCTCCAAGGTCCGGTCACTGTAAAGTCACGGAATTCCTTGATTCGGTCGCCGCGCTCAAAACCAGCGATAAAAGCCATGCAGTAGCTTAAAAATGGCTTCTCGTCTCTTTAACTGAGTGCTTGCGCACGAATTTTACGGCATCTTGTTTCCCCTTTAAAGACCGAGATAGTATTTTTTCGTACCCCACTGAAAAAGCTAACTCTCATCTCTATTCAGTTACCGGAATTAGCAATGATTTCATTGAGCACTTAATTTCAATTAGGTTAGTGTACCCAATTCTCGGTAGTCGATCCGCTCCTCCCCAGTCCCCACCGGCACTGCACCGTGCACCGTGGCACCGACGTAATGCGTGCGAAGATATGATGATTGAGCAATGAGTTATATTAATTCTAAAATATATTTTGTGTCATCTTTATGCCTTATTTATTATATGGTTATAACTAGCTGATTGCAGATGTTGAAAGGGGAAAAAAATCTTTATGGCAACAACACAGAGATTATCTCATAAATACTCTGATAAATAATAACTACGAATGGGCTTATAAAAAAAGTAAAAAGCTAAAGTTATTATCGTGTCATTTTAGTCAAGGTTTATCGTCATTAAAACACGCATATTTTTGTTAAATTGTATACTTACAAAATATTATTGTCTTTCATAAGACGTAACTAAGTCTTTATATTAAAGTTTTAACGTTTATTTAGAAAATATAGTAAACGTTACATATTTCATTTAAGTACAATTTTAACCTAAATGTGATTTTTATTTTAAACTAGCTGTCCCCATGAACTTCGTGTCATTTTTTAAAACCTTCCATTGACTTCTACGAATATTTTAAGACTAAAAATAGCCCAATTCGTTCAGCCGTTTTCGAGTTCTAGCGTTACTAACACAATTGAAAATCCATTTTTTAACCCCCGACAAAAAAGAGGGGTGTTATAAGTTTGACGTGTCTGTCTGTCTGTCTGTCTGTCTGTTTGTCTGTTTGTCTGTGTGTGTATCTGTCCGTGGCATCGTAGCATCCAAACGGGTGGACCGATTTTGATCTAGTTTTTATTGTTTGAAAGCTGACATGATCGAGAGTGTTCTTAGCTATAATTCATCATCATCAGCCTGCTCAGTGCTGGACAATCAGGGTTTATCTGGTTCATGAAAGGCCGTTAGCAACTTGTAGTCGTTTTAATGGGTTTTATACTTCATTCTAGTTCGTGACATTTGTGAATATACAATATACGTATACACATAATAATGGAAAGTTGACCTGGTGCTGCAGCATCACCTGGTAATCAATAGGATATCCAATTCCTCGCCAACTTAGAGCAGAGGTTTCGTGTTTGGGCTCATTTTAATTGCGACAACCAATAAGAAGTAGATAAAGTATATAACAGTAAATATTTACATGCTGCTGCTGCAGCATCACCTGGATTCTATAGGAACCGAGCTTCGTATGAACCCAAAGTGGAGGTTTCATGTTTGGGCTCATATTAACGGCCTCATCGAAAAGGACATTAATAGCTGGTATGAGAATATGATTCTGTTGATAGGAATTATTCTGCACTATAAGTTATAACCAACACAAGTTTAAAAAGTATGAAATAAAATAAAATTAAGAAATTTAAAAAACCCCCGCCAAAACAACTTTAAAAAGTAATGAAATAATATTTATTGCCTTTAAGTTCTAATAATTCCTAACTTGTGTAAAGTAATATTTTAGTCCATAATTGTTGTCAAGGTGTGTCGGGGGACCGCTAATGTAGATGTTTGATTTCACATAACAATTCACAGCGATCTGAATCGAGATAAGTAACCAGCGACTTGGCGGTTGTAGGTTGTAGTTTACTTGGCGGTCTCCCGACACACCGTGACAACAATTATGGACTAAAATATTACTTTACACAAGTATATAAGTATATGTAGCAGCGCTGGAAGACCAAAAAATTTTTTCACTTTTGTATGGGAAAACTCTATATATATACAGGGTGTAACAAAAATAAGTGATAATACTTGAGGGTGTAGAGCCTTGTAGAGAGTTCACTGTGAAAGTAGCAGCGCTGAAAGGCCAAAAAAATTTTTCACTTTTGTATGGGGAAACTCGTGACGCTCGGGCCATTGCCCATACAAAAGTGAAAAAAAATTTTCGTCTTTCAGAGCTGCTACTTTAACAGTGAACTCTCTACAAGGAACACGTACACACCCTAAAGTATTATCACTTATTTTTGTTACACACTGTATAGCTGTCCCGGTGAACTTCGTGTCACTTTAAAATCTTCCCTGGACTTCTACGAATATTTTAAGACTAAAATCAGCCGTTTTCGAGTTTTAGCGCGACTAACACATTTGAAAATCCATTTTTATATATAATTTGTGCATTGGGGTAACTTCGGAAGAAAAAAAAAATGGGGATATTCCGAAAATGGCAAATAATTACCAAACAGAAAGTAATTTTGAGCTCTGGCTACATTAACCGAGACGCCAATTTAATCACCTCCCCCACTTCCTTTCCCTCGAGCCGTCAGCCGGCAGTGTATGTGCGCTAAGTTCATTTTTTCACGCCAAGTGCAATTTTATGATTTTTTTGGGATTATCGAAATTATCGAAATTACCCCGTATTGTTTTACACAGAAATTAGGTAAGTTACGTAATATTTTGTTTGTTTTAAAGAAGCTTTGACGTTTTTTGCTTTCCTAAGAATAGGTTATGTTGCTCTAGCTATGATTTTTAATAAACATTCGAAATAACCCCAGTGGGGTAAATTTGTTAACGAAATTTCCCCAAAAAATTTTTCATAGTCTTTTGCAGAGGTGCGCAACATAATATAATATTCCGATTTGATGGTCCTAAAATATGGATTGTTCTATTTGTAGGACAAGGTTACTCTTGAATTATATAACTATTAACCTATCATTATACAAAAAACAGCTTGTTGGGGTACCGTTTTAGTCGTTTTAGTTCACTAATCAACAAAACTTAGTTGACTACGGAACCCTAAAACGCAACCCTAACCAGCTGATTTTCTGTATATTGATAGGTTAATAGTTCTATCTCTGTTAGCTACCACTTTCGTTGGTTTTTTTATTGTTCTTATTCTATTTATTTCTTTGCTCCAAATGTTGAGGACATCTGCATCCCCGATGGGGTAATTTCGAAAATTTTTCGGTACAAAAATTAGTTTGGTGTCTTCTATGGCTTGTATGCACAATGTTTTTGTATGGGGTAAAATAGAATAAAAATAAATATGTGCCTTAAATGTATTTTTACATTAGGTCGTGTTTCGGCTGTTATTCGAAATTACCCCTTGAGTATTCGAAATTGCCCATGAAAAGTAGAAATAGGGTTATATTTTAAAGGGGTAGTTATCCGTAAATACTTTTGAACTAAAAAATATACAATTCACATGGAAATATGTTTATTATAACTAAAATGTTACAGTTATAGGTAACAATATATACAAATTCGTCTTCTAAACTTGAAACAATGACACAATATACTCACTCTTAAACTTTACGAGATTGCCCCAATGCACCTTAACTGTATTTGCACAATGTGGCATTCTACAATACTATAAAGTGCGCACATTTCCAGAAAATAACGGAGGAGTTCTGCGACCAAATGCAGCACCTCAACGTCCTCAACCTGCGGGACAATAAGGTGGAGATACTACCGGAGAACATCTCGCTCCTGCAGAAACTGAAACGATTCGACATAAGCAACAACAACCTGAACAAGCAAGTATTCATTTGTATACTCCGTGCTCCGAGCAGGGCCCGCGATCTATAGACTATTATAGCTATTTAGCCGCTCCGGGCAAATCAAAGTTCCAGCAGGCCGCGCGTATGCCGTGCACTATTTACACGAAACGTTTCGGCGCACTTTTGACCCCCCCGGAGCTCAGTGCCTATTGCGAGTGCAAAGATAAAATTATACCTACGTAATTATGTGCTAGTACTTAAGCAGTATACCAAATTAATAGATATAGCTTCGGTAGATCCTGAAATAGCTGTGAAAATAGCTAATTTTGGCACTCACTCACTGTCCGGTAATCAAAACCTCTAGGCCACTTCCAGTTATCCTAGCGTTATGAAATTTGCCACACAGGTCGTGTGTGGGCATTTTCAAAAAAACGTGTACCCTTGCAAAAATATGTCTATATTTTTTAAGGTCATTTATTTACCTTTATTTGAATGTCATATACAAGGAAAAATATTGAACTAATGAAATAAGTTAAAAAGAACGCTGAAAACGTTATATTATTCTGATATTATTGAAACAAAATCGAATTTTCGACGAAACAGATTCCGTTGTGCGACTAAATGTAAAATATAATTTAATACTTACAAAAAAATACAGCAATAAATGGATTTCTTCGTTAATTTAATCTAATGAAATGCATATTTAATTGTTTATTAAAAAAAAATTGATAATTTCAAGGATCAACAAGAGTAGCAATTATTTTTAATCCATAGTGTGACTATGTGACCTATCCACTAGGTTATTTTTCATTTTTTTACATGAGTAATTAATATTTAACATATATAAAGAAGTTTTTATAACACAAAAACCTTTTCTTTAAACATTTTTATTGTTGCACTACTTATAAAAGTAAAAAATTCTTTGATTTCATAGATTTAACTTCATTAATTAGAGGGACGAACATCTCATAATCATAAAGATGTGTTCACATGTCTACGAATTCCTAAGTTATTAATGACATCGAATTATATGCACGATCAAAGTGCCGAAATATCCATGCAAATATGCACGAAAAATGGTCGAAATATGCACAAAATATGCACAATCAAAAGTCACTTAATATTAAAATTTATTATTTTTTTGAAGACTTTTCCGGTAGTGACATTAATAAAAGCGCCAATTTTTATAATTTCATAAAATCCAGGATTTTTAATTTCTTGAAATAAAGACTTTTTATTTATTTGTTATACGCCAATAATAATTTTCTACCAACATTTTCCGATTGCAATCTTAATGCCCATGGAAGTTAAACTACCGAAATATGCATTATCGCCTAAAAAGTGACATTATATGCATTTGCATATGCAAGTATGCAAATGCATATAATCTGATGTCTAGTTATTATAAATCTGCAAATATCAACGACACAAAATGATTTTCAACTTTACTGATAGAAAAGTAGTGGAAATAAAATCAAAATTATTAAAAAAAAATAAAACTTTTAGGTACTTATTTAAATTTTAAATAGTATATTTGTTATTGTTAAGTAAAGTCGACGCCTTTATAATTTGGCTGTAGCGATATCGATTTTTCTCAGCAATGACTAAAGCTAAAAAATTAAAGTTCATTGTCAGTATTTAATCAATCAATCAAAAGTAACTTAATATTAAAATTTATTATTATTTTTAAGACTTTTCCGGTAGTGACATTAATAAAAGCGCCAATTTTTATAATTTCATAAAATCAAAATTTTTAATTTCTTGAAATAAAGCCTTTTTAGTTTTTATTTATTTATTATACGCCAATAATAATTGTCTACCAACATTTTCCGATTGCCATCTTAATGCCCATAGAAGTTAAACTACCGAAATATGCAAAATTGCCAAAATATGCACTATCGCCTAAAAAGTGACATTATAATATGCATTTGCATATGCAAGTATGCAATGCATATAATCCGATGTCTAGATGCAAAGAAAACTAGCAATCTAAAACATATCCAAAACGGTTTTTTACTTTAACGCGGCGTCACCTTAACACATAAGTAATAAAAAATATATTTGTACGTTAATCGTACCAGTTTAAAAATCACCAATTTTCTTAATAAAATCTGTGAATAAAAAAATAATTTATTTAAAATGTGAACTAAGCCTTATGCTTTCCGCCTGTTGTGACTTGTCCGTTCCATTATATGTGACCATACGAAAAGTCACAAGTCGGAAGTCACGTAATATTACTTTCTTTTACTTTTAAAGTGTTTGTAAATAACCGATAATAGTTATCACAATTTCATTTTTTTTACTAAATACTAAGCTAATTTTGCAACGTGTCAACAGTAAAAACAGTTGGAGAAAGTATAATAATGCTTACAAAATATGGTCACTTATCTGAACAAATGACGTGGTGTGAAGCGTCCATAGATATTATATTATTATTATTATTATAAACCGTTCCTGAAGAACCATCCAACCTGCGTCCGCGTCTTGTAGCAGATTTTTAACTACTAAATTCAAATTGAAGTTTCTCGATGTACAATGAAATATAGTGCTATCATTTAGTGCCGAAAATATTTTTGTAGTATGTTTATAAAACTAAAAAAAACGGTCACAAAACCGAACATTCCGGCCGGGTTGTTTTTTCATGATTATAATTTTAATTAATTTGTAGTTAAATTATGTTAGATTTTTCAATAACAAGAAATAACAATTGATACATTAAGTATTTAGGAATCTAACATATGTTTTTTAAGTAACTTACTTTAAGAAAAAAAATAGTTATTAAAGATTTTGTTACAACTTCTGGGAAGGGGACAGGTGAATTTAATAGGTTTCGGTACTTAAAAACCCTTATAAATCTCATACTAAATAAATTTTTATACAAACGTGAATGTATTTTAATAAAAGAAAACTTGTTTTTGCTCCTACATTAAACTTACAAAATGTTAGTATGTAATTTTTTACAAATAATCTGTAGCGAAGTCAAGGGACAAGGTAAAAACCAGGGGTACACATTTTTTTGAAAATGCCCGTGTTATATTATGTAGATTAACAAAAAATTGAGAAATTTAAGAAATCGGTCAAGCGTGAGTCGGTTCACCTACAAACCTTAGAGGCCACTTCCGATTGTCCTAGCGTTATGAAATTTGGCACGCAGGTCGTGTGTTATAAGTAGATTAAAAAAATTGAGAAATTTGAGAAATCGGTCAAGCGTGAGTCGGTTCATCTACGAACTTTAGATACCACTTCCAATTTTCCTAACGTAATGAAATTTGACACTCAGGTTGTGTGTTATAATATGTAGATTAATAAAAAAAATAAGACGAAATCGGTCAAGCGCGAGTCGGCTCCTCTACGAACTATAGGTAAAATTCTTATACGCCAGTGATACGATGAGAATACGATGAGGAGGGTGGGAGAGGATTAGTTTAAAATATTGTCATCATGTATAATGCATACTGATAGGCTATAGCTTATTAATCCTTCGATCGCGGATTCTTGGAAATCTATTGTTTACGCGGTCGAATTCGACTGCTTGGGAGTTGATATAGGTTAAATAAATACTGTTTACTTGAAAACTTCGCTTCTATTAATAGTTTAACAAATACAACTAGCACCATATATCGAAGGTATTGTTGAGGTCGGGTGTGGCACAAAAAGAAAAAAATAGGTATAATTTCTTGAAAAAAAAAAGTATTGAAATCCCACCAAAAACATACCTGTTCAAATGGGGCCAAGTTCCTATCGGCAAATTTTCATCAACAGCCTGATCCATAATACTTCTAAAGAACTTGGCAGGTTTTCGTGCTATACGTAACTTTTGATTTATCCATTGTATAATTAGATAGTAATATAATAAAATTAACCTGCCATGTTCAAATTAGAAGTATTATGGATCAGGCTGTTGATTGGATTTCAACTCTTTTTTAGACCAAAAATTTGCCGATAGGAACTTGGCCCCATTTTAACAGGTATGTTTTTGGTGGAATAATACTTTCGCCGCCCTTTATACAGGGTGCAATTAAACCATCCTGCCAAATTTTGATATATTAATCCTTGTTAAAAATAAAAATACACGTATTTTTTCTTTTATAATCACTCAGTACATAAAATGTTGAGAAATAGCTTCCGAAAGTTATCCCAAAAAACACTACAATTAATGGACACTAGAAGTCGCCCGCGCGTGACGTGCCCCATTTTTTTTGGGGCAAAATGAACTCTCCTAATGATACCTAAGTCCTGGTAATAATTTGGAAGGTTTAATTGCACCCTGTATAGTGTATACAGATAACCATAATACTCCCCACACCGATTTCGGTGACGGTGGCCAGTTTCATTGAAACCCGGCCAGGTACGCAGGAGTAATTTTATAGTGCTCAAGTGTGTGCGCAGTACCCAAGGCACTCTCTGTTCCTTCACTCTCATAACCCAGTGGGACGGAAGACCGACACGGCTGGCGAGAGATCAGGCGCAGGACCGACTTTTTACATGCCCATCCGACGCATGGATCATCTTACTTGTCAGACAATCAGGTGATCAGCCTGCATTGTCCTAACCAAACTTGGAAATAACATGTTTCCAACGCGGGAATCGAACCCTCGACCTCCGAGTCATGAGCCACGCTCTTAACCACTGGACCACGGAGGCATAATATTCTTATACTATACTAGATGACGCCTGCAACTCCGTCGCGCCAAAATTGGTTTATCGCGCGGGAACCGTACATACAGTTTTGGGAGTGAAGAGGTAACAGACAAGACATGCACACTTTCAAATATTTTATAATATTAGTAAGTATTAAGTAAGTAATATATTCATCCATTTAAAAATGTTCCATTGTGTGATTACTATTTCTTTGGCCAGGCTACCAAAGAACCTGGGTCTGCTCTCCCAGCTCCAGAGTATCAGTATGGAGGGAAACCGGCTGTCGAGCGTGCGGCAGGACGTGATCCGAGGCGGCACCGACCGCATGATGAAATACCTGAGGGACCGCATGTGCGAGGACGAGGAGGACACCAGGTGTAAGGAGGAGTGGCCCGATAAGTAAGTATTAAATTAGCTAAAACAAAACACACATCAATAAGCTACAAAATACAGTATTAGGCGATTGTGAAAATGGGACATAATAAAATGGTCACTGGACGTAGTTACGCAAATATGTTTCATTCCAGGATTCGCTTAAAATTGAAAATAGCATCACTGACCTAAAGAATAGGACACATTGTCCCAATTTCACACTTAGACTCAATTTATACCGCCGCAGAATGGAACGGAATGGAAGCATCATTAGGCGGACTACACCAAACGTGCAACCTCGGGCGAGGCCCGCCGCGCGCGTTAATCGGGCGAGGCAGACGGGCGTACACTAAGAGGCAGCCTCGATCGAAAAGCCCGAGTCATTGCTCAGTTGAGCACAAAGACACGACGTACCGCACGTACGCACAACCGTGCTTGCATGGTTTTATTTTGCTGTACACAACTATAAGAAATAGGAGAATCTCGTTTGTATGATCCTAACAAAGACTCAATTTTTTTACATCCTTAACAGAAATATTCATTTTGCGGCTGATTTCTCTCCAAGAATCTTCCCTCATCCCCCTGTTAGTGTAATTGGGATCCCTGGCAACCCAAAGCTATACATTTGTGGCGTATAAACTTATTAGTTGTCGACACTGATCGTTAATTTTTGAACGCGGCACAAACCAAAACACCTGACGCGAGGCAAACGACACTGCGCGAGGCAAAGGACTGAGGCACCTTTGAGCAAATCAAAAAACCGACATCGGCTCGCGCTCGCCCGAGCGGTACGGTACATGCCACGCACGGTGAGCCTCGCCCGAGGCTGCTCGCTTGGTGTGGGGACGCCTCTATGTATATATAATATTATACTGTTGATAATTATTATTAAAAAAACAGTATAATATTATATATATTTTGTGCTATGTACAGTTTCGCCACTTCCGTTCCATTCCACGGCGGTATAAATTGAGCCTAAAGCTTTAGTGTCTTGACTCTGTTCTGTTTTGCATAACCACGTCCACGTCGCAGGTACACGATGCGCAAGAGCAACTCGCTACTGCTGGTGTCCCGTGAGCTGACCGCCGTTCCGGACGAGGTATTCCGAGCCGCCGCCGCCGCTGAAGTACACATCGTAGACCTGTCGAAGAACAAGCTTGTGGCTGTGCCGCCAGGGTGAGTACATTTGGGATCTTTTAGGTTGAGGGATATAACCTGTGACAGATATCAGAAAAGTTTGCTTGGATGCGGTTGTAGACTAACGCAAAGTGATTTAAGACTGCAGTACACATACAGTTTTTTAGGTTAGCAACACTAATACTTGGCTTAACTTCGACTTTAGGGCTCCCACACATAATTGTGAATTCGTGCGAATTCGCATCGCAATTCCACATACGAAGTTTATATACCGAGAAAGCAACATTTAAATAGTGTTTTTAAAATTTTTGAAATGTTGCACGATTTAGTAAAAGAAAAAATATTTTGTATTACGCTTGGTACATAGCATATCAGCCACGACACGATTTTCGCTTTATGGTCTTTTTGTGATTGCCAGAACGCGACGTGGCCATTTTCATTAGAGCCGCAACGCGAATTTATGTTATTTAATTAGCAGTTTATGTAGCGTGACATAATAAAAACAAACTACGGAACCCTAAAAAGGAATCCCCATTGGAATACATTCAAGTATATTGCGTTATAGGCCTTGGGCTATAAAAAGTGATGTATTTGACGACCTCTGTGGCTCAGTGGTGAGCGCGTTGGTAGCTCAAGCCGGGCGTCGCGGGTTCGAATCCCGCCGACGGAACAAAAAAGTTTTCAATGTTCCCGGGTCTGGATGTGTATTAAATATGTGTATGATATAATAAAAATCTTAATGTACAGTATAAAAGTATTAAATATATTATTTCCGTTGTCTGGTACCTGTAACACAAGTCCTTTAGGTACTTAGCATGGGGCCAGACTGACGTGGTGTGAAGCGTCCATAGATATTATTATTATCGAACGATTTTAGTGTTCTGTTGCGTTAATAATTAATTGTGTACGTTTATTATATTATTTTCTACCACGATTACTCCGCGTTCGAGCTTCGAGAGATTGAGTTTGGGATCCGTGAATACTGAATCGAGATCGATTCTCACAAATTATCTGTACTCCCCCACAACATTTTCGACGAATCCTATGATCTCATGCCCACATGGTATGTGCGTTTAAATGTAATGTCTATAATTTATTTTCTACTAGCTGTGCCCCGCGGTGTTACCCGCGGTTTAAGTGATATGTCATAAAAGAATATGAATAATAGGGTCAAAACGGGACGACACATGGTTCTATAACGGTTTATGGTAGTGATGATGATTAAGATGAAGGTAATTTGCATAGTAGCATATTATGCTTTCCGCTCTTATAACGACGTTGTTTTAAGAGCGGACTCCCAAACTTGTATCTATAAAGAATCAAAGAATCAGGAGTTCTCTCAGCACCTTCCGAACCATGGTATACCTTGGTGCAAAATCTTACTTGTTGGTAGCATATGCTTAGAATACTGCTCACGAAACCGAAGTCACCACATATTTCCATATAAATTTTGAGGAGTTCCGTCGATTACTTATGGATCTCTTTATCAGGTCACCATTTTTATGAATATGGTACCAAATTGGAATAATAACCCATACACCAAAAGAAAAAAATTGAAAATCGGTTCACAAACGGCGGAGTAATCGTTGAAGATAAAAAAACGAACATAACACATTCCGAAAGTCGGTTAAAATTGTAGCCTATGTGTTATTCTGAAGAATAAGCTATATTATTGTAAAGTTTCATTAAAATCCGTTCAGTAGTTTTTGCTTGAAAGAGTAACAAACATCCATACATCCATACATCCACATTCCACACATCCATACATCCAAACAAACTTTCGCCTTTATAATATTAGTAGGAAGGATTTAGCCGATATTAGGATATTAAAAACTGAACAGTACTAGTCTATATACTATAGTTTTTCTGTAATTCAATACATGTGGTCTGTATGATGACATTGTATAGCGTGTGAACACCGCGACCTTGAACAGCGACCTCCACTGCGCCGCAGCCGCAGCAGCTAGTCAAGCGGAAATATAAAGCTTTAAGAGGATACAACAGGGGCTAGAGAAATGAAAAAAAAGTACGTGTAATATCTATAGCTGTCTCCCTTACCTCAAGCCTATACCGCAGAACGCGATAGAGACAACTGCAGAAAATCCAGAAAATCAACGATTCGTTGTCCCCTGATTCCTTCTCCAAAACTTAACCGATTTAAGTACTTTTTTCATTAAAGATTAAAAAAAGGCTTGAGCTGTGTTCCTATGTTTTGCTTTTTTTTGTATAATCTAGCCAAATCTGTTTTCTGGACGTTTGAACACAGCGGAAAATCTGGCCATTTTTTTGGGTTTTTGAACGTTATTATCTTATTTAATAATTAAATTATGAAAAAAAAGAAAACATAGGGACATTGGATTAGTGGCCGTAGATATTCAGGAAAAAAATTATAACTCTACTAGCATTAACCAGGGAGGAAACAGGGGACAACGTTTGTATGGAAAAAAGGGCGGTGTGGAATCCTCTTAATAGCTCCGTTTCCAAGTAATCTGGAACTGATGTTTGTTACCGAAACATAGCCTTGACCTACATACAGATAAACGTTTTGATGATATTAGTTTTTTTGTAGAAATTGATACACGACTAGCTGTTGCCCGCGACTTCGTCCGCGTGGACATTAGTTTATACCTGTTGTTAAAAATTAGATATTTCAGAGACAAATTAGTCCACAAAAAATAGCCTATGATCCTTCACGTGGTCTACTTCTTATCTGTGCCAAATAACAGAAAAATTGCTGCAGTAGTTCGTGAGATAAGCCCTTTCAAATAACTTCCCCCGTTTTTTCCACATTTTTTTCTATTTCTTTCCTGCTATTAGTCTTAGCGTGATAAAATATAGCCTATAGCCTTTCTCGAAAAATGGGCTATCTAACACTGAAAGAATTTTTCAAATCGGACTAGCAGTTCCTAAGATTAGCGCTTTCAAATATGTCCTTCCTAATAATTTCCCCCCGTTTTTTCCACATTTTCCTCTATTTCTTCGCTCCTATTAGTCTCAACGTGATAAAATATAGCCTATAGCCTTCCTCGATAAATGGGCTAGCTAACTCTGAAAGAATTTTTCAAATCGGACCAGTAGTTCCTGAGATTAGCGCGTACAAACAAACAAACAAACTAACAAACTCTACCGCTTTATAATATTAGTATAGATGGATGGAAACACTTGTCGAAAACTATTACTTAAACCTTAGACATAATATTATTATGGTCGAAGTGCTCATGCTTATAATTTTGGATAGCCTAAGTACTGATTTGGATAGTCCAGTACGCTAAATAAGCCGGGCATTTGCCCAGAGCGTCAAAAATTGAAGGGTGGCAAAATTGACTTATCTTCCAACCTAGATATGTCATCCACCACCCAAGTTTGAGAATTTTACCTTCGAGCCGACTTCGGGTTGGATAGTGTTCATAAACCCCCGGTCCCAACAAAACTAGCTTATGACTTTTATGGTTTTCTGTATATAAAGGGCGGCGAAAATTATCTTTGCCCGGAGCGGCTCACTAGCTAGTTCAGGCCCTGCACAACATAACATAATAAATAATATGATGTTTTCAGTGTATGGAGCCTAAGCGAGACTCTCTCCCAGCTGGTCCTGTCGTGGAACAGCATAGAGCGTGTACCGGGCGAGCTGGCCGACTGCCGACATCTGCAATTCCTAGACGTCAGCAGGAACTGCCTGGATGACCTGCCTCCGGAGCTCGGACGACTGAAGACCTTGAGGGAGCTCGTCATATCTAATAACAGGTGATATGATGCGTGCAATTTGTAGACTATAAAGCGTCATGACGACAATGAAATGTATTGGAAAGTGAATTACAAATACTATCCTACCTTCGGTAAGAGTGTGAGCGAGTGTTAAGCATTTATTTTATCTCTGTCTTAAAGAAGATACATCGTATCTTGGCTTAACGTGAATATACTATACTTATGGCGGAACACAAAGCAGCGCCGCCTAAATCCTTGATGTCGCCTACAGCCGCAGTTTTAATGTCTCATTTTGGTATATTTATGCTAATAATTTTACCACACTGAAGTTACAACACACCTACATTTTTTCCGTTCCAAATTGGCATAAGTATCCATAATTTACTAATATTATAAATGTGAAATTAGTGTGTCAGCTGTCTGTCTGTTACCTCTTCACGCCTGAACCGCTGAATCAATTTTGCTGAAATTCGGTACGGAGATACTTTGAGTCCCGGAAAAGGACATAGGATACTTTTTATCCCCGAAAAATGTACGGTTACCGCACGATAAACGAATTTTGGCGCAACGGAGTTGCGGGCGTCATCTAGTCCTGTATAAGAACTGACACATCAATTTATCTTTTAAGGATGACGAAGATACCGCGGTGCGTGTACGACATGGAGAACCTGGAGATACTGCTGGCGGCTGAGAACAGGATAACGGAGATCAACGTGTCGTCCGACTCCCTCGCGCGGCTCAGGAGGCTCGCTGTGCTAGATCTCACCAACAACAGCATCGCGACTGTGCCGCCGGAGCTCGGCAACTTCACGCATCTACGGTACGCACACACTATACATATACAATATATTTGCGGCACCGCTGTGCTAGATCTAAGCAACTTCGCATGTATGGACACATACACACGCGCGGCTGAAGAGGCTCGCCGTGCTTGATCTCACCAACAATAGTATTGCCACTGTGTTGCCCGAGCTCGGCAACTTCACGCATTTGCGGTACGCACGCACGTATACACGAACATATACATACACGCGTTTGCGGCGCCGGTGTGCTAGATCTCGGCAACTTCACGTGTCTGCCGTTCGCAGACACGCATATGCCAGCATATACGGACTCATACATACGCGCGGCTGAGAAGGCTCGCCGTGCTCGACCTTATACTAACAACAGCGACTGTGCCGCCTAAGCTCGGCAACTTATACACACACACACATATATGATATACGCTAAGCTATAATATGACGGTGACTTGTCTTGCTTAATCTCGACAACTTTACTCACCTGTAGTACGCACACAAGTGAGTGTGTATTTGGGCGTGAAGTGGTACGCACACAGACACGCACGGGCCTTAATACGAGCACGCACATTCACTGCGCGTCTGATTTGCCGAATACTTCATAAATCTATACTTAACAGGCGACAAACCAAATTACTTCTTCAACATTTCCGTCGATATACAGCCATGTAACCTTTCACATATATTATTACTAGATGACGCCGGTACTCCGTTGCGCAAAAATTTGTTTATAGCGCGAAAACCGTACATTTTTCCCTATGTGCTTTCCCGGGACAGAAAGTAGGTATCCCCATAACAAAGTTCAGCAAAATCAATTAAGCGGTTTGGGCGTGAAGAAGTAACACACTTTCGCATTTATAATATTAGCATGGATGTTGTTACAGATCCCTGGAGTTGATGGGCAACTGTTTCCGTCAGCCGCGGCATGCGATCCTAGCGAAAGGAACTGCGAGCCTGCTGTCCTACCTGCGAGACCGTATACCCACCAACTGAGAACCTAGAGTACCTGAGTAACAGGTACCGAGTATTCTATAATATGAAATTTATTTACCCCAAGTATGTATAAAACTGTTCAACTTAACACAACAGCGCCCCTAGCCCTACCCCTACTTGGGGTACTTAATACTAAATCTATAAAAAAACAATTGGGTACCTACGGCATATACGATATTGACATTTGTTACGACAAAAATATTCTATAACACAGTAGGTAGTGTATTAGAAATAATATTAAGATAAAATATTTAAGTGTTTTGCAACAACTACGAGTGTGAGACAAGACAAAAGTGTGACCAATGTCTAGATAATAGTATGGAATATCGTATCCATATCTTCATTATGATAGACATAATTTGCCGGTAGGCAGAAAAGTCTGTGTCGGTCATATTTTAGTCGATTTTTAGATGTGAAAAAAGGTATTTCATTATATATTATTTAAGTGTTTATAAATCATAATCGATATTATGAAATTGATGTTTCGAAAGACATGATTTTTCCTTATTTTTATTTAAACTATAATTTACAATGTGTTACCATATTATATTATGCACCCTATATTAAGCAAACGCTATACACGTTTGACTCTGCCAAATATTGCCAGCTACAATAAGCCCGCTTCCGTGCCATGTCAAATATGTTTATTTATTTACAACTTACAACTTATATCATTACAGGTTTACACCTAATACAATAGAGTGTTACTAGTATAATAAAAGCTATCAAATTATAAAAAAAACTATCAATGATATACCTACGTGGCTTATAAGATTTATTTATGCGGCAAGAATGCGGACGATATTTTCAATAAAGATATTATAGTGATTTAGATTAGTGAATAAGATACCATTGATAACCCGAATATAATGAATTTTCACAGAACATTCTAGAATGGAAGAAAATATTGACAGAAGTGTCGAACACTATATAGGCGTAAAGGGATACCCCCTTTACGCCAATAATTACTATATTCCTGCAATTTTGTTAAAGTATTATTAGCTTTATGAAGGTAATATTAAAATGAATTAAATATTGAGAATTGGCAACTAAAACTATCTAAGTCATATAAAGTTAGTACCTGACGACCACCAAAATTTATTTGTTGAATTTTGTTAATTTATTTTTGATTGTTATGTTTTATGTTATGTTAATAATAGTTATTATTATGATTATTGTAGTCATTTAAAAGTTACCACCATTTCTTTTGTAATAAGTTTAACCTGAAAACCTAGTCTGTTTATTTGTAATCAAACCTAATATCGGTTGTAAAATTTGCCAAACATAATATTATTGGAGATGTATTTTTTGAAAACGTTTATTATAAATGCGTAACTAAATTATGAAATTAATAATGTATTTATTTTTGATTTATTGAAAAGTGTTTAAACCATTTAATGAGGCTTTAAATTAGGTTTTGAAATCACTTTTGTGGCTATGAACGTAATCACTTTTGCGGCAGTAAGTGTTTAACCTTACTGCCGCAAAAGTGAGTGCCAATTTTGTTTGACACTGAACGATGACGTCACTGCTTCAGATTGGCGTTTCCAATCACGTGACTTACAGTTAATAAATCCAAATTTTTTCAATGTAAAATAAAATAAATCAATAATTATTTTTTCGTTATTTGTATTGTTTTAGAGTTTTTATCAATAAATCTATAAAATTTAATAATTACTTTAAAATTTTAAACATACTGTCAACTCCCGGATGCTGCTAGTACATCGACGCTGCGAACTGCGATAAGCAACTGACAGAATATGTTCTGTTTCACAAGTCCAATAGCAATGTGTCATGTTGCATCTCGCTTTACCGCTATTTTGTCACGCAGGTCGCAGCGTCAGTCTACAAACAGCGTAAAATATTTTAGCAAATAAATTGAACTTTCCAAGTCTTTATTACTCCTGATAAGTGACAAATAAAATAACTTATTGGGGATTTGTGTCGCTGCTTACTGTGTACTGAGAGGCAGAGATAATCTTTTCATCACTTTAGCCGTCGTAAACAAGGTTCTTAGAATAATAATAAAATAAAAAAATTATTTAGAATAAGAAAATCCAAATGTTTTGTGATTAATAAAATATACGACAGAAAATAAAGTTTGTAGCAAAACTTATCTCTGTGGTCAGTGTAGTAGGTAATTGTAAATGTGAAGTTTAAAAAGAATTAGCTTTGGGCTGATTACGCTCAATGTAACTATACCAGTATTGTGTCCATTCCTATAGGCTATACAGCAATACATAATATATTATCACTGATCCGAACTACAATGATGACGACAAAATCATCTATAATAGAATCTACTTGTAAAATAGCCCTGGATTGATATAGATAGTTCAATATGTTACACTTTTTTTGCAAAACATTATGAAAAAATGTACATATTATATTATTGTAACGATAAAATTTCTTACCTACAATTTTCAGCGTTAAAAGTTTAATAATATTGTATTTGTGAGGTTGATTGTTGGTAGGTGATAATTAAAATGTAAGTTCTTACATACTAATGTATTTTGTACTTTTGTGTTGCTAAGGTTTTTCTTACAGGAGTTTATTGAATATTCTCTAGCACTTTTGATTAGCTAACGACAAAATATTAACCAATCAACAACGCTGTTAAAAAGATAAACTACTGTCAAAAAACCTTAGAAACAGGGCGTAATATATGGCAGCTATTTCTCTATATCTATTTTCATGTTTTATAACTTCTTAGATTGTTTATATATGTTTTCTAAAGTAATCTTGTAATGGTTTTTGTTGTTTATTGTTTCATCAATATCATTATTTATATTTTTAATTTATGATTGATTGATTAAGTAGAAACATTTATAACGAAGTGCTTTTTTACAAAATGTAATGGGTAATAATAGAAATATTTATACCACACCTAAACTAAGCCGACCACGTTTTTGTCTTTGTATGATACGTTGGAAAAGCCATTTTACAGATATTTACAGTAACGGAGATTAACTTTAGAGTCAAGATATTATTTTAATTTATCAGGTAAAATAAATATCATTTTTCTTCTTACTTCTTAATTTTTTTTGGTTTAACTAGCAGTATAAAATTACTATAAAAGTACCTTTTTTTGAGATAGACAAAGGGAAGTCATAAAAAATAGAATGTGTGAATAAAATGTCGACAAAGCGCCATGTTTGAATAATATTATCATGAGGTGTGTCTACATTCGTTTGGAATGATGTATCAATTGTCGTGATTGTCAGCTTGGCTTGTGGCTTGCGTTGTGTGAGGCAACCTGTTGTGATATTCAGAGTTCATTAAATATAAGCGCACAAATATACCAGTTTATTCTATACCCCTTACCCCCTACAACCTTATGGAAGACTTTAAGTTTTTCCGCACTTTAAATAAAATTATTTGTAGTATGATGAAATAATTATGCGACCTTTTGAATAGTAAAAAAAACTCTGGAGCAGTGCAGTGGTGGATATCTTTTGCCCAAAAAGAACCACAAGATCGCTAAATAAAATGTAAATTGACGAACATATAACCTCCTTCTTTTTGGAAGTCGGTTTAATAAACTACAGTCTGTCAAAAAAGTCATGAAATTAAAAAGTGGCAACATCGTAGTGTCATCTCTTTCAAATCAATCTAAGAAAAAAGGGATGACACTACGATGTTGCCACTTTTTAATTTAATTACTTTTTTGACAGACTGTAAATGCACTTGATATAATATTATACCTTGAATCTTCTAAATATTTATAACTCATTTGACATACGCGGGCTGCAGTTTTCCGACCGCTAGAGTATAAAGATTAATAAAGTTATGTAACTACTGGGTAAAATAATTTATGTTTGTTTAATACGATGCTATAAAAAGTGCTAATACACAACACAATTATAACTGATCGTGTTTTCCTGTCGGCTGTCGCGTGGACGTCATTTCTGCCTCCTCGTGTATTTGCATCACAATGTTGATTGTTATCGGCCCCGCAGTTGGCGAGGTACCGCCATGAAAATATTCGAAGCTCCACGCATTACCTATAGGTACACGATACATAAACATAATATAGTGTTAGCGGATGTCAAAGGACAAGCTATATGATATTATATTTATTTATTTAAATCGGTATATTATGTTAGTCACTATATATAATTTTAATAAGTGATTATTATATTTAAAATAGTAATAAGTAAGGTACTTGATTTTGACAAATAGTTATAAATGGCGGGAGGATTATTTACTTCAGTTATACTTCCTCTTCTCATATTTAAGTAGATAATTATCTTAAATATGGGAAGTACATTAATTAATATTTAGAACTATGTATTTAACTTATTCTTAGCCATTTTTGATTATTTTACTATATTTGAATTGTCAACGGCAGTTCGTTTCTTTTGTGTAAAATGGTATAAAAGCCAGCCATATTGCATTGATTGATTCCTTCTGTAAATAACTTTGAGACGTCTAAGGTGAAACTCTGTTCCAATAAATACCGCTCAATGTATAGTTATACAAGACTTTTAATACTCTCTAATAATAGGTAGTAAGAAGGACGAAATTAACCAATAATCGAGCAGAAAACCTGATGGTAAGCGATTGCCACCAATAATAGATGCTCGCTGATGAAGTGAAGTTACTTGGAACTCTAATATTTCTGGTCTTTAAATCTCTAGCCTCGTGTATGATCCCTAACAAGTAGTGGCGTAACGTCGGGCAGGGCCTGGACCACAAAGGGGCTCCTGCCCAAGAGACCGTGAGCTCAGAAATATTTTTTACATATTAATAATTGTACCATGGGTACCAGCAAAAGAATTGGCCACGGCCTCAGATGGTATAGTTAGTAGTTACGCCCCAGCTAACAAGGGTTATGTTTAGTGCATCTAAAGTAGCTAGCGCCCTGCCCATATAAGTACCTAATTGTTATATTGATTGTATAATAATATGAAGTCGTTACAAACGTCTTAGCGTATTCCGGTGTCCCAAACACCATCAACCATGGCCTCAATTATGGTCAGAAATTAATATTTAATGTAAAAATAATGATGGGTAAAAGGTATCTTAAATGGTTTTTGAGAAAGGTCGTCGTAGCTATGGGCTAACTCATGGTTCCAGATGGTGTTTTTTTTATTAAGTCTACCTATGCAGCTTCTGAACTCCAAAGTAGGTATTTGACTAGAGTCTAGACTCTAGCATTTAACTAGGCAAATAGAAGCTCTATTAATATTTTTTCTATACTGAGGCCAATAACAATGGCCAATGGTCAGACAAGTCTTGGACCAATGGATGGATACCTCAAAATATAACTAAGTACAAATAGGTTATAGGTAGATAAGTAGCTTACAAAGTAACGAAATGTTTTCGGCCTCTACAAACATATCATTATGATGTACTCACTTCCCTCGTAGACAAACGTACTATTATGTCATTTTGAGAATGCCGCATAATAAACGGGTGGGATGTACCGCGTATATCATTATGGAGATATCCTGGAAGCGCACTACGGGTTCCGATGCTAAGCACCCGCCTGCTTTATCGAGTACCGTCGATTTCGTAATACTTATTACTCGATTTACACTCGCGCGCGAGCCACGAGGCGAGCCGCGAGACGCGCCGCGAGCCCTGAGTGTAAACTCGAGCTCGCGGCTCGTCTCGCGGCGCGGATTGCGGCTCGCAGGGCTCGCGTCGGGAGCGATTTCCAAAGGAGCTCGAGGGGGACACGAGCTTTGTGTTTACACTCGCGCTTCGACGCGAGCTGCGAGACCCGCCACGAGCCGAGCCACGAGACGCGAGTATAAATCTCGTAATACAGTTGACAGCCTATGCCTGTCTATACGCTAAATAGATGGGCGTGCATCATTCGTTTTCCATTGTGGCCGGCCATAATCATCGCCAAGGTCGCGCTGCACCTGAGTTGGTCGTGTTTACAACGGCCACAATAGCTCGTCACGCGCGTCGCGGCGGTCCGCGATGACAGGCGAGCAATATTTGTTCAGCCGGCCTTCCTGACTCCATGAAAAGAAATTCAGTACTGTGTTAAGTTTTAACATGCGTGTGTCAAACCGAACCTTGTAATGTGTGATTTTGTGAACGACATTCGACAATGACTTACAAACGTTACATATTTTTGATCTTCGTGCTGATAGAACGTGAGTACTGTGTTTTATTTGTTTTGTTGTAATAAATCGTAAAATTATACGTGGGAGAGCCATGCTTCGGCACAAATGGGCCGGCTCGACCGGAGAAATACCACGTTCTCACAGAAAATCGGCGTAAAACAGCGCTTGCGCTGTGTTTCGCCAAGTGAGTGAGTTTACCGGAGGCCCAATCCCCTACCTTATTTCCTTCCCTTCCCATCCCTACCCTCCCCTATTACCCTATTCCTCTTAAAAGGCCGGCAACGCACTTGCAGCTCTTCTGATGCTGCGAGTGTCCATGGGCGTCGGAAGTTGCGTTCCATCAGGTGACCCGTTTGCTCGTTTGCCCCCTTATATCATTAAAAAAACATATTTAAGTATTTCTAGAAAATCAGGTGCCAACTAGGTATATAGCATATTTTGTCCCACATTTTACAGGTAGATAACAATTATTTAAGGTGTTGTTTATTATCAACGGAACATGCGTTTCAAAAGACGAGCTTACCAAAATACTCCTTTCTCTATGTAGAGAACACGTCCTGTGTTGTACAGTGTACGCATTTTAAGTTATTATATTTCTATAACAACAAGTTGAAAATATGATACAACTAGACGTTCGCGTGGCTTCGCCCGCGTAAATTAGATATTTCACAGACAAATTAGTCCACAAAAAATAGCCTATGATCCTTCACGTGGTCTCCTTATCTGTGCCAAATAACAGAAAAATTGCTCCAGTAGTTCGTGAGATAAGCCCTTTCAAATAATTTCCCTAGTTTTTTTCCAAATTTTCCTGTATTTCTTCGCTCTTATTAGTCTTAGCGTGATAAAATATAGCCTCTACGAATAATAAATAGCCTATAACCTTCCTCGATAAATGGGCTATCGCCTATCTAACACTCAAAGAATCTTTAAATCGGACCAGTACTTCCTGAGATTAGCGCGTTCAAACAAACAAACAAACTTCCGCTTTATATAATATTAGTAATTAGTATTAGTATATACTTACAACTGATTAGTTCGACTCTACATTTTTCTTCATAAAAATCGTGACTACATTTTTATTAGTTAAGTACCTACGTGTAACAAGTGATAACGTACTACCCATTATTTATGTAGGTATTTGTAGGTAATTGTTACATACGGGCTTGTGTAACAGATAGGTACCCACAGTTTTGATCTACCTATACCTAGTGCAAACAACGCGGCGAGACATACATACAATAACACGAAGTTCTGGAAACTCATTTCTTATAGAAACTCTGTCATTGACCATAATATCTTGGACGGTAGTACATTATGTAGGTACTATCAGAGAAGTTGATTCCTAGGCAGATGGCGGACCTAAGTAATTTGGTCGCGTTACGTCAAACCCATCCGACCGATCACAGCTAACATTGAATAATGAATTGACATAAGCCGACCAAAAGACGTAGGTCAACTGCCTACGAATCAATTTCCTTGATGGTACATACTGAATATCATGTACGTTTTCTATGGATGCAAACAGCCCCGCCTCTCGGATATCCGTGAATCGTTTCGTAATTTTCCAGTTGGCATCCATTTTTCTGTAAAGAATAATAATCAGCAGCAGGTACCTACTGTAAAATACATGTTTTTTAACGCCTGGCCCGGTCGTAAACTATGCTCGACGCACACAATTAAAAGATGCTCTACAAACTGATTAGGTACAGTTTGTAGAGCATCTACGACCATTTACCCAAGTGTCGTTTGTAAGAGAAATATTTTAACATCTCCCTTCAGCCAGCAGGCAATGTCCGCCGCAGCTGACAGCGAGCTTCGTGCGCTGGTCTGGTGTGAGCCCCGATCATGCTGCTCCAGTATTCGCGTACACGGCCAGCGGCGCCGAAGAGTCCCTCACTGGCGCCTGCCTGGCCCAGTGCCGGGAGCTCCCCGACTGCGCCGCCGTCCTCGTAGCCTATAACAAGGGAACCTGCCATGGGATCGCCGCTATGGAGGAGACGAGGTTCCTCGGTGACAGCACCGTGGTGTATTTCAAGAAGATCTGTACTATGTGTGAGTTGATTTAAGTTTACGTGTAACTCGTAAGCATCAGACGACAGACGCATTTACAAAGATACGCCGTTCGGGGGAGGATCTATGTTCTAATTTTGAATCAGAGGGTGTCAAAACAATTTATTGTGGTCACTCCACCAACAGTTAAAATTATAATTTACATAATATATCAAGTCTTTCATATGCAACTCATAAGTTTTAAATGATTATGAAACGTAGTAAACATCGGGTACATCCAGACTATACGAAGGATATCTGGACGCTGTTAAGCATTTGTGTTACATCATTTTTCATTTATGAATGCAGTCATGTTATTTAGAACAGGGGTTCCCAAACTTATTTTGTCTACTGCCCACTTTGAGAACAAATTATGTTTTAGCGCCCCCATTGCTTGATGAAATGAAATAACAAATCACTCCCTAAGCCTCTACACAACGCCCCAATTTTTTTCCGGGTCCCACACCGCCCCCCTTTAGAGCTTCAGTGCCCACAAGGGGGCGTTATCGCCCACTTTGGGAATGGCTGATTTAGAACAAGACTGCATCATCCATAATTCTCAACAATATTTTTTGTGGGTTAAAACACAAATGCCTGTCTAACCAATGTATTATTATGACGTCTTTTATTCAGTCATTTTTTTCAGTGCCCGAAGGCTGCGAGCGTCGCTGGTGGTCTGTGGAGAGTACTCCAGGCTATTACTTCAACTCCGAGGGCCCCGTCAAGAAGGTGGTGGTGAACACCACCGTACAGCAATGCTACGACCACATGCTCGAGTCTACCGAGATAAGATTCAGGTCGGTGTTTTTGGAACGAAGTTCCTTATCGCCCGTTGCGAGAGGGGGCTAGACGGAAAAAGTTGTAACGACACTTTTTTAGTACCTCCGAAGTAAAGGCAGATGGCGTTGATGTGGTGACGACGTCAACTAGCGGGAAATTTAAAATTGTACCATTCCTCTATGGCGGGAAATTTGTTTTTTTACCTGGGTGGGGTGGCGGTACTCGACATTTTTTTTTAAATATTATTTTTATAATAACTTCGTTCTATCCTGGTGTCCCTTGTTTATTTTCTTTTTTCCCTAAAGGCAGGTCATTGTAGTCCTGACGTCACTGCGACCCGAGGATCTATTGTGACTCCTTCGCATTAGAGTAACATCCCCGACCCAATGCTGCTCATAAATTGAACGATATGGTTGGGGTTGGTGCCATTCACAATTTTCTCTGTGGATGGGTATTCGTATTTTTTTTAAACGGGCAAAAGGCCCACCACACATTCCCACTACTGCAACTCCTGTGTCGCCAGGATCAACAGTCGTAACCAACCACGAAAACCCTTTGATATGATCTCAGGGATGTCCGAGGGACAAGCTAAGTCTGTCTTGGGACCCGCAACGAAATTAAGTATTCGTATACCGTCGTGACCAAGATGCCTGTTCCTGCTCATAGGTCTCCTCGTCGTCCTCCTCGCAGAATCTGCAAGTTGTTATGCTACTAACACCCATTCTGTTAAGGTGTTTGTTGAGCTTGCAGTGTTGAGTAGGTTCGTCTTCTAGGCTCTCTTAGGCAGGGCCTTAGAGCTCATGGAATGCTGAAATCAGCTAATCACGGATGATTGGCCAAAGTCTTCTAAATTTTAAATTTTTTAAGGAAGAAAATAATTATGCGTTTTATTAGTTAATTGTACAAGGAGATGTTGTGCATAACATTGGCAAAATTATAAAGAAATATAAAATTGTTGGTAGTTCTTGGTAAATTAAGCGGCATACCTAAATCAATTTTTTTCTTTATTTTTACAAAAACGTAATGCTTAGAAGTTTCACGGAGTAAAAAAATGGAGCTACTATTAAACTACAATCAGTTCGTTGTCAGTAGACATAATAGCTACGTAGTACCACAGTAGTATGGTACTTAACAATACTACAAGGTCTTTCAAAAACCATAAGCAATGTGTCGCAATAAAGTGCAGATAAGAGACAATGCTAAAATAACTTAAACGCCTCGCGTGCGGACTCTACGTAGAGCCTTGAAATAGATCTCATTGTTCAGTAATATCATTAATTAATAAACCTAGAGTAATTAGGTGTCATGAATGACATTTGTGATTCACGCCAAAGAGTTTTCCAAGATTCCTAAAGTTACTAGTAGGTAACGCGCATAAGTAGGTACATAATTGATTTTTCTATGATCCTGTTTCAAAATGGTACTCAATATACATACGTATAACGTAGACACCCACATACATTTGGCTTTGTAATTTTCTTATAGCGTTTGCGGGATTTAAAATTTGAGGAGGGCATTTAAAAGGCATATTTAGTTTAATCAGTTGCCTCACTTGCCCTGATCCATAATCAAGTAAAGAACAATTTCTTAACTTACCAATACCGTCAATATGCCTCAAGGGTTAAGTAATTTCAGGTCAGCGCAATGGGTAGACCTGAGCAAGTCGTCGTCCATGTTCAAGATATCTGACGGGACGCTGGGCAACTGTATCCTGAGCGGCGAGAGTAGAGTTACCGAGCCGGAGTCCTACCGCGTCTCCAACTACCGCACCCTGTATGTCGAGAACCAGTGTGAACATGACTGTGAGTATAATATATCTCACCTATACAAGATATCTGCCGCGACGCTGGGTAACTACATCCTGAGCGGCGAGAGCAGAGTCACCGAGCCGGAGTCCTACCGCGTCTCCAACTACAGCACCCTGTATGTGTAGAACCAGTGTGAACATGACTGTGAGTATAGTCATCTCACCTATACAAGATATCTGCCGTGACGCTAGGTAACTACATCCTGAGCGGCGAGAGCAGAGTCACCGAGCCGGAGTCCTACCGCGTCTCCAACTACCGCACCCTGTATGTCGAGAACCAGTGTGAACATGACTGTGAGTATAATATATCTCACCTATACAAGATATCTGCCGCGACGCTGGGTAACTACATCCGCGTTGAGTCCTACCGCGTCTCCAACTACCGCACTCTGTATGTCGAGAACCAGTGTGAATTTGACTGTGAGTATAGTCATCTCACCTATACAAGATATCTGCCGTGACGCTAGGTAACTACATCCTGAGCGGCGAGAGCAGAGTCACTGAGCCGAAGTCCTAACGCGTCTCCAACTACCGCACCCTGTATGTCGAGAACCAGTGTGAACTTGACTGTGTGTAATGTGTATAGTCATCTCATCTATACAGGATATCTGCCGTGACGCTAGGTAACTACATCCTGAGCGGCGAGAGCAGAGTCATTGAGCCGGAGTCCTACCGCGTCTCTAACTACCGCACCCTGTATGTCGAGAACCAGTGTGAACATGACTGTGAGTACAGTCATCTCACCTATACAAGATATCTGCCGTGACGCTAGGTAACTACATCCTGAGCGGCGAGAGCAGAGTCACTGAGCCGGAGTCCTACCGCGTCTCCAACTACCGCACCCTGTATGTCGAGAACCAGTGTGAACATGACTGTGAGTAGGCAGTCATAATATCACCTATATGAACTGCAAAAAGAGATGAAACATAACACATTGACGCTAGACGTGTGAGACTTATAAATCCAGCCCTACGCCTGAGCTCTTTCGTCCCACTGGGTTATGAGAGTAAAAGGAAAAGAGAGTGCTCTTGTATACTGCGCACACAATTGGTCACTATAAAATTACTACTGCGTAACTGGCCTGGTTTCAATGTAACCAACCACCGTCATCGAAACCGTTGTGGGAGTTATTTTTTGATCGTAGCGGCCGTCTGGATGCCATGTAAGCAGCCTAATTTACCTATTAGTTGATATACTAACTAGTGGGTTCTAGATACTGAGTGCTGGAGTTGACTGAAACTTGTTTATATTCACTTTGTGCTAATCACTTTTACCTTGATACCTACAGAACTGATCCAGCACCAAAACCAACAATTGATAATATTATACTTAGTAAAGAATGATCACGATGACAAAACAACATAATATTAAACCTTTGAGCGTCTCATTTATAAGTCAACGAAACTTTAATGTTCTTATAATTTGCAGCTTTTATGATATCGTTATGTACCAGTTACCATAATTATTGCAGTAGCATTGTTGAGATTACATCTCTGTCCAAAATATTCCCAAGAAAATAATCATTATAATAACTTATTTCAGATTCGAACAAAATCGACCGGTGCTCATACGAAGAATATGACAATCAGACTCTAAAGCATGTGGACGTTACCTACCACAACATTACGAGAATCGAGGTAAGTTCGTATGCGAATGAAAGATACCAATAGCAATGTTAATGAACGAATATCCACATCTGACTGGATGGTACTAGAAGCAGCCATAGTCCCATACCATCCAAGATAGCGCCAAAAGCCCAATTTTTTAGGTTGTCACTTTCTACGTTATTTTTTTTTAGTGCAAATCGGCATGCGAGTCAGAGTCGCGGTTTGTATGTCGCGGGTTCACGTTCACGGCGAAGGAGGGCAGCATCTGCGACCTACACAGCGAGGAGCTGGCGGCCGGCTCGTGGCTGCTGCGCCGACTGCCCGCCGCTACCTACTACCGACGCGTTGTGTGCCTTAATAGTGAGTTGACCCAGTTACTCGTTTACTTGGATATTGGTTATAAAATCATGGGGCAAACGAGCAAACGGGTCACCTGAAGGAAAGCAACTATAGTTGCCCATGGAATCGCAACATAAGAAGAGTTGCAGGTGCGTCGCCGGCCTTTTGAGAGCGAATACGCTCTCTTCTTGAAGGTTTGCAAGTCGTAATAAATGTAACAATAACGTGAATTCCACTTTTCCTATGTTTCAGTATCCGTGGAATGCACGGACACGGATCTGGTGGTAACGTACACGCCGCGTGCGCACTTCAGTGGCGTACTGTACGTGCCTGGGCGAGAGGGGTGCGGTGCGCGGGGGCGAGGCGCGGCGCCTGTGCGCCTCGCACTTCCATTGGCCGGCGACTGCGACGTTAATTTTGCGTACGCTATAAGCAGAGGCCCTAACGGTGTTGTGAACAGGTATGTTGGTCATTAACATAAGTGATGACGTCACGATGTGCCTGCTCATTGCAATGGTGTATGCTGTACATAAAAACGATGCAGCCTAATAAACAAAACCCGGTTGTATAAAAAGACCAACTTAACAAAAACAAAACTTTGAGTATCTATAACCTCTGTATGTATGTTTGATTTTTTTTATTAGTGAAGGACAAAGGTGTATCTATATCTTAAAATAATCGTCTAACATGCAAGTAAATGCATCCTATCCTTTAAATTGTTTTTATTTCCAGGACAATGGCATATGTGATGCTGATGATCCAGAACAACCCCATCATCCAGGCGGGAGGGGACCGGTGGGTGCGCGCGGGCTGCTCGCCCGGCGGGGCGAAGGCCTACACCAGGGTCGACGCCGCGGTCTCCGTGCAGGACGCAGGGTAACGATCAATGATAAATCAATTAAGTAACGAGATCGACGAATCACACATTGTCGGTTGATTTCATGCTATAGTCCGGTCGAAAAACAGGTCGCGATTTCTATTAATTTCATTTACCTCTGTCACGAACCTGTCGAAACAAGATAGCAAAAGTATCTCGTTTTTATGGGTCCGGAATAGGGATGCTACCGAAATAAAAATATTGTATTGTGACGTCACAATTACTTCTCTATGTATGTACCAGGAGACCATCGGTGTCGGAGAACAGCGCGAGCGCGGTGTACGAGGCGGGCGCGCCGCTGGCGATGTACGTGGTGCGGGCGCACGACGCCACGCCCACCGCCGCCGTGTCGCTCGGCGAGCTGTTGGAGCTGCGGATAGAGACTACTGGTTGGTTCTAGACTACAGAACTACAGAAGGTGCTATAGATCATTCGACACGAGATTATCTTAAACGTTTGTATGGAAAACACTGTTGTTTTTTTTTATGAAAGAAGGGGGCAAACGAGCAAACGGGTCACCTGATGGAAAGCAAATTCCGTCGCCCATGGACACTCGCAGCATCAGAAGAGCTGCAGGTGCGTTGCCGGCCTTTTAACTTTTAAGAGGGAATTGGGTAATAGGGGAGGGTAGGGATGGGAAGGGAAGGGAATAGGGGAGGATAGGGAAGGGAATTGGTTTCACGCCGGTTTTCTGTGAGAACGTGGTATTTCTCCGGTCGAGCCAGCCCATTCGTGCCGAAGCATGGCTGTGTAGTTTTATTTGAAATTAATAAATATTTCATCATTTTGTAGACTGATGTGAGTGGTTTTTGGGGTAAAGAAGAGCCTGGGTGACCCAGGCTTCTTCTTTATACCCAACCCCAAGCTTTACTTACTTCAGTGTTTGTTTTCTCAGAGGACAACGAGATCGAGGCGTACCACCTGGTAGCGTCATCCCGGCACGGGGACAGCTCCGTGCTGCTGCTGGATAGTAGAGGTTGTCCAGCTGGACAGGTAGTAAATATGACGTCCCCTTTTCATGCTTTATTTGGCCGGGTAAAGTGAGAAAAAATTGCTCGTTTGCGTTGTTGTGCGTTGCCCAAGCGGCACAGTAGCGGTGCCGGTCACGATGTTTTAGTCTGTCAAAAAAGTGACGAAATTAAAAAGTGGCAACATCGTAGTGTCATCCCTTTCAAATCAATCTAAGAAAAAGGGATGACACTACGATGTTGCCACTTTTTAATTTCTTCACGGGTCGTCGGTTTTAATTGGACGCGGAATTTTGACGAGATAAAGTGAGAGGTTGAATGGCTCATTGTGCTGTCACCAACTTGTATTGTGTTGGCGTGTATAACTTAACTTACAGCGCGTTGTTCCGTTCTGACGACGTCACGTACTTACCTGACTCGGCCAAATACAACTTGTATGAAAGTGGATGGTACTGAAGTAAAATAATCGGCCAAGTGCGAGTCCGACTCGCGCGCACTGAGGGTTCTGTACCATTATAGAGCAAAATTAGGCCAAAAATTGTGTTTTTTTTTTTGTGTGGGAGCCCCCCTTAATTTTTTATTTTATTTTAGTGTTAAATTAAATATTAAAGTACACATATAACTCAGGACTTTGAAAAAAATTCAAGTACCCACCTGACACCTGTTGCCATTTTTGATATAGAGCAAAAAAGGCCAAAAAAATCACGTTTGTTGTATGGGAGCCCCCCTTAAATATTCATTTTATTTTGTTTTTAGTATTTGTTGTTATAGCAGCAACAGATACACATAACCTGTGAAAATTTTAACTCTCTAGCTATTACCGTTCTTGAGTTACAGCCCGGAGACAGACAGACAGACGGACAGACGGACAGACAACGAAGTCTTAGTAATAGGGTCCCGTTCAAAGGGTAACTTTGGGTACGAAACCCTAAAAAACGGTGTCTGGTTATTTTGATTATACTGTATGTGACAGGTAGACTTCCCGGCGCTGACGCGTACGTACGTGGACGGCGCGCAGCGGCTGTGGGCGCGGTTCAAGGCGTTCCGCTTCCCCACCTCGCACATTGTGCGCTTCGTGCTCATGGTGCGATTCTGTGACGGCAAGTGCACGCCGGTACGTATGATTTATCTTTTTCGGAGGAGGTTATACATTCGGCTGTATATTATATTTTTTTATAGGGGCAATTCGCCCACCACATTGCCGCCATTTTAACTCCTGTGTTGCCAGGATCAACATTGACTAACCGCGGAAAAAATATGATCTCAAGGAGGAACTCAGAAAAGTAGCACTATGTTTTCGTATAATAGGGATATATATTTGTCAACTTCTATAGATAGAGGAGGAGAAAAACCTTAATTTTTGCCACTATTTTTAAAATCAAAAGTACTGAGATTTATGATACCGGCTTTGTAAATAATAGCTTAGTTTTATTCCCTCCTTTTGTTTACACTTAGATTTAAGATTTCATATTAGTAATTCCTATTGGAAAATGTTTATCTTGTGTCTCATTTTTATAATATTGCTGTCCCTTTCGCACGGGAATGTAGTGTGTTTCACACAATTGTTATTGCTGTATCTTTCTTGCATAGTTGCACTCGAACTATTGTTGTCTCTTTTTTACATGGCTTTGTTTTACACATTTTATTGTTTATTTATCTTATAAGAATGTTTGTTTACCATTGTATTAGCTTATAAGAATCCCATTTGATGTCATATTATGCGTAAAATGTTATATTTCAATAAACGGACTGCATTCGTTCGACAACAACCGATAGAACCCCACGGGCTCTAACGGTACAAATTTCCTATATAAACACGCACTTTCTCGGTGCATACACATTCACTTCCGACAAGCCAAGCAGATGCATGCGTAAGCCCTGCTCCACCACACTCCGCTCCAAGCAGTACCAAGTTCACTCCTGTGTTTCCTTCTCGTCTCCTGCACCTCCTTCTCCAGGAATCCATCCGGCATCCTTCACCCTTCAAGATACAGTCCACTGTTCTGCCACCCGGCGACCACGGCCCCGCCGAGTTTGTCGTGTCGCCAACAGGCTTCTTTATGTACAACATTTTTGGTTATAAATAAATAAATAAATTGTTTATTGCAGAAAGGTGGTTACATAACATTTTAAAGAACACATTATAAAGTTATTACATTGAATATCTTATAATTTGCGCAGCCCCTACACTAAGAAAATCTTGTGCTGTAGGGGATGCCTGCCAATTGATATTATATAATTATGAAGGCCACATGAAGACATCAGTTGGAAAGATATCAGTGAAGATTTATTTAACAATCCAAGAATCTAAATTATATTATTATTATACATATTATGAAGTTATTTATTATATAATATTAATTAATTCTTAGTGACTAAGTTTAATATAGTTACATAATTGTTTCTAATTTATGAAAACATTAATTATGCATGCATTAATACAGGAATAATTAGCATCATTTTTTAATCAATAATAATATCAAAAAATTATTTTATCATATCAAATTATTAACGCGTGCGTGCGTGCGTCCGTGCGTGCGTGCGTGCGTGCGTGCGTGCGTGTGTGTGTGTGTGTTACTTTATTATGTGTAGTAGATTTTCAGTCTCATTATATTTGAGCGTGATTAGCCAGTTGTTTACCGCAAGCTTGGCGTCTCTTGTGTTCATTAGGTTAAAATTCTCTATAACTTTGCTGACATTATTGGTATACAAAAATGGTCCTAAGAAGTATTGTTGGTGTTGGGCCATTGCAGAATTTGTCTTAGGTATCATGAATACTCTGTCCTTCCTTCTTTTATTACAATGATTTTTAGTTATTTCTGTGTTAACGGTATGGCGATGTTGTGTTAGTATTGATTTCCTAATAAACAGTTGTCTGACCGTCAGTACCTTGGTAATTTTGTAGAGTTCATCTGTCGGGAAGTCGTAGGGTTTGGATATAGCTACTTTTAGTATTGCTCTTTGAGCTCTTTCTAGCTGTATCGTTAATGTTTTGCAGGTATTATTGCAGTTGCAGTATATCCGTATGGGGGGGAGCCATACGGATATACAATAGGACAGTTGAAATAAAGATATTATTATTGTTTTATTTCCTTTTTTTTACTTCATTACTTTTATATTTCAGGCGAAATGTTCCAGAGAGGAGCGTAATACTCGCGGTAACGTTACCTCCGACTTTAGCAAGGACGAGGTCGCCGCTTCTGTGACAGAGGTAAATTACTGTAACTATTATGTATTGTTTAATTAATTTCAAAGTTATTTATTCTATCTTTTAATACACTTTTTGAAGAATAACTTCTTCAAAAAGATTTAAGAGTGACATGAAAAGTCAGATATTTAGAGTGAAGATAGAAAGAGAGTGGGGCCCTGTGGTGGGGCCACATTTCCTTTTCTTCTTTTTTCCTTTCAAAACGTGCAGCTCATAGTACAGTAATTTTACTTTGGTCATGTGAACTAAACCAACCTTTTTCTCTCATCATTATCTCAGGTCCCTCGTACGGCGGCGGAGCTGTGGCGGGCGGAGTGCGGGCGGGCGGGCGGCGGGCGCGCGCCGCTGTCGCTGGAGCTGGTGGTGGGCGCGCGAGACACGCTGTCCGCCGACACGCTCGTGCGTGCTGACCACCGCGCCGCGCGTGAGTATTGTCCATAGAGTACAGTATTGTCTATGGCGGAGCTGTGGCGGGCGGAGTTTATGTTAGTTAGTTTATGTTGACAAGACCATAGAATTAGAACGTTAGAAAAGACATTCCATACAATCGTTAGCGCGAAAATGTGTTACCCTCGAAATGAGTGAGCTCACTCATCTGAGAGCAGTGTGCCTTAGGACGCGGTGACAGCCGAACGTGTTTAATTCATTGATTACCGCGTTGTTTTTCGCTACATTTCGCTCCAGAATGCCGTCGTGTGCATTCCGACAGTGCAGTAACAACACTAGCAATACAAATAAAGCCAAATGTGTAATATTTCACACGTAATTACTAAGATTTTATTAATATTTAAATTATTGTCTTCCATTTTAAGAGAAAAATCAAAGCGAAGCGTAAAATGAGCGAAAGAGAAAGTAGTATATGCTATTACTGTAAGACAAAAAAGGACGACAATATTTTCTCGATACACATTTTGCATGCAAAAACATTGCTACAGTTTTGATGGCATACGTCGTATCTAAGTATTTTGATATCGTTGGACAAGACAATAAAAAATAATAAAGAAGTTTAACCTGAATACTTCAGGAAGCCTTTGACGTTTCTGAAATATGGAGCTTAAACTTCTTACAGCGTGCACGTATTGACATAAGTAATATTATTTCGAGGTTTAGGTCTTTGCTCAAAATATAAATGAAAATGCAATTTTCTTCAATTTTTCTTTGAAGTGTTATAACTTAATTAATCTTTAATTGGTTGTTTCAGCGGAGGAGCCCGCAACTGCTGGCGTGGTGTGCATGCACGAGCTGCTGCTGGTGGCGCTGGCGCTGGCGTGGCTCGCCGTGCAGGTGCTACTGCTTGTGGGCTGCTGCGTGCTCGTTAAACGGTAACGTTACCAGTTTATTGTATAGGCCATAGTGCTGCATCACTTAAAGATCGCTCGGCGATACTGAAAGTGATAATAAGCGCGTGTTTAAAAGATGTGCGCGCACCCGCTCTGCTCACTCCTCGTCTCATTAATGAAACTAAAAACATGTATATATAGCAAAATCCGTTTTTTCCCCATCGATTTTAAGTTGTGTCATCGCCTCGTGTCAAGCTTTTTAAAATTCGGTCGGCACCTCCTCGACCACTTTTATGTGAAGAGAGTTGGCCACTTTAGAACCCTAGCACGCTTAGCTAGACGCATCTAATCATCAGCGACGCTTGATGAATTACTATATCTTCCTAACACGATTTGTAGTTTTACGAAATGTGCTCATTGTTTTGATGATTCACTGTTTTTTTACACAAGTATTTATGTTTGTTACTGTTATCTCTTCCAGGTACCGCAACCTGGCGGAGATGAGCATGCACAAGGAGTACCAGGCGTTCGACAACGGCGGCTTCGACACCGTGTCCACGCACCGCCGCGTGCACTGGCCCGACCAGGACATCGACATCGTCCGGGGAAATTGAACCAGTGGCGTAGTCGTGCCCAGCGTTTTGGAGGCCCCCAGCATAGGCGTGGAGACAATTCTTTAACACGTTTTACAAGGCCTTTGATATATACATAATAATATGGTAGAGCTTGTCTTATTTGAAAATACGCGCCCCACCACTTCACTAGTTGATATAAATGAAAAATGTTGTACTGTGAATACGAAGGAGAGGCGCGTAGCAGCTAGCCTCCTGGTATAAACTGTTTTGGGTTGTTTGTCTGTCACTGTTTGTTTGTTCGTCACTGTTTTGGGGCTGGAAGCCTAGGTGTAAATTTTTTCTTACATACAATTTGGCCCCGTAGCTATAGACTACTACTAAGTAATATAATATATACTAATATAATATGAGGTACGCTTCCATAAAATTTATAATATGGATATGATTCAATTATTATACTTATTATGTATGAAATGTGGTACGAGAATTTGGTGACAAAAAGCATCCTAATAATATAAACTTAATCTTTTCGTCTCTGTAAAAATACCAACGCTTTTACTATTTTTCCTAGAAATATTCTAGTAACTATGTACTTAATTAAAATAGCGATAAATTTGATATAATCAAAGATTTGAACTTAAATAAGTTTTAGTTAGTCAGTTTAAATTGTAGCTTTAATAGTGTGATAAAGTTTGTAAAAATTAATTAATATATGTACTTGTGCTTATAATTAAATAATAAATATTTTTAAGTAGCTATTGCTTCTGAAAGGTTTTGTTTTTAATTTTCTTTTTTTTATAATTTTAGCCTCTACCTTAGATAATTAATGATCCTACTTATATTATAAAGGCGAAAGTTTGTTTGGATGTATGGATGTGTGAATGTATGGATGTTTGTTACTCTTTCACGCAAAAACTACTGAACGGATTTTAATGAAACTTTACAATAATATAGCTTATACATCAGAATAACACATAGGCTACAATTTTAACCGACTTTCAAAATAGGGGAGGTGTTATGTTCGTTTTCTTATATTCAACGATTACTCCGCCGTTTGTTAACCGATTTTCAAAATTTTTCTTTTGGTATGTAGGGTATCATCCCAATTTGGTATTATATTCACAAAAGTAGTGATCTGATAAAGGATCCATAAGTAATCGAGGGAACTCCTCAAAACTTATAAGGAAACATGTGGTGACTTCGGTTTCGTGAGAAGTATTCTAAGCATATGCTACTAACAAGTAAGATTTTGCACCGAGATATACCTGGTATACCGTGGTTCGGAAGGTGCTAAGAGAACTCCTGATTCTTTATAGATACAAGTTTGGGAGTTTCGGCGTTGTTTTAAGAACAGAAAGCATATTATGCTACTATGCAAATTACATTCATCATCATCATCATCACTACCATATTATACCATTTCATAGTCTTTTAGATCGAGACTCGAGTTTGTCAAGCGATAATTAAAAAAAATCTATACCTTCCTAATATTATAAACCTGAAGAGTATGTTTGCTTGAACGAGTCAATCTCAGGACATACAGGTCCGATTTAAAAACTTATCCCAGTGTTAGATAGATCATTTATCAAGTAAGACTATAGGCTATATTATATTATCACGCTAAGAGTAATACGACCGAAGAAACTGAGGAAAATGTGGGAAAAACGGGGGAAATATTTTTTATGGGAAAATGTACGGTTTCTGTAAAATTCCTAATTTACGCGGGCGAAGCCGCGCGGGACATCTAGCAATCTTATAATAATTGCTATGGACTGAAAAGAAGAAGGAAAAAACTTTGATTATATTTAGCACACGTATTATTTTTATTGCACCTTTGATAAATACATACATATTATAATACACATTATAGTAACACAACTTAAAAACTCATTAAATAAATATATCAGTTTGGTATAAGTAACTATTAGTAACATTAAACATAAATAAAAAAAAAAACTTACTATACAATATCATACAAAATATATAATACAATATTTCTATGTGTAATGATTTGTGACAATAATGTAGGTGCAAGGGAGAGTTTTCCATTTCTGCTTTAGAGATAATTGATAAATATCAAACCTTGGTTACAGCCACATAGTCTATAATATCGTATTAATATTATTACATATAATAAAATATTATATAGTAAGCTCTATATTACTATATATTTAATTACTTATAATAATATTACTACGATATTATAGACAATGTGGCTGTAAAGGTGAATGCAGATTTGTTCCTCTATACTACGCAGTCGCTTTCAAATTCTGCGAGTTCTATGTAATTAAGCTCATTTGCCGTAGTAAATAAAAATAAATAAATAATTGCGGCGCATAACGTGGCTAGATCTTCATTCACCATAAACAACTTCTGATCTCAGAATCGCGAATATTATTGGTTGATTGTTAGGTTATGTTTTACTGCGTGACGTTAGCGGGTGCGTACAGCTGCGGCGGGGGCGGCGCGGGCGAGGGCGGGGGCGGGGCGCGCGGGCGCGGGGTTCGCACGCTCTGCCTGTTGCTGGCCGCGTTGTAGTGGTAGCCGTCGAACTTGTCACCACCACCACCACCGCCGCTACCACCACCAGACGTGGGATAAGTCGCTGTGCCCATGTACATCACCTGGACAAATTATGTGGAAGTGACCATGATATTACATTGGAATTGCCAATTGGAGTGGCCATGATAAAGGGGTGATTCGCAATATTTATTCCTTAAAAACTTTATCGTGCAATCAGTAAGAGATACATAAAATGTCTTTTCGCTGCTTATTTCGCTGCTCTTTACACGTCTAGGATTTTTTTATAAAAAAAACCGGCCAAGTGCGAGTCGGACTCGCGCACCGAGGGTTCCGACAGCTTAAAGGTATTATAGACCTGAGTATTTGGTATGAATTTCAATTTAATACCTCTACGCGTTTATGAGGAAATGGGTAGTAAGTTTAAAATTATTTAAAAAAAATATATTATGTGATGTAACTAAAAATTTATGGTTTTCGTAATTTTTCCTTTATCTATGCTATAAGACGTTGCTTCGTACCAAATTTCAAGATTCTGAGTTCACGGGAAGCACCCTGTAGGTTTTGATTCCCTTGCAAGTGTCGAAAATTTGCGGCATAAACGGCTGTATCTTTTGATTGCGTTGGCTTAGAAGTTTGATTTTTTCACAGCTTCAAGGGACAGTAGACCTGAGTAATTGATATAAATTTCAGCTTCATACCTCCACGCGTTCCTGAGAAAAAGGGTCTTGACAGACGGACAGACGGACAACAAAGTGATCCTATAAGGGTTCCGTTTTTTCCTTTTGAGGTACGGAACCCTAAAAAAAGAGCAAACGGGTCACCTGAGGAAAGCAACTACCGTCGCCCATGGACACTCACAACATTGGAAGAGCTGCAGTTGCGTTGCTGGCCTTTAAAGACAAGTCAAGCTTCCCAGTAAATTCAGAGTTAAGATGATCCGTACCTGGGGTCGGAAGCCGTCCGGTCCGGCCTCGTACTCGACGAGCTGCGTGCGTCCGTCCGGCAGCAGCACGTGGTAGGAGCCGGACGCGCGGTCGTCCTTGCGCTTCTCGCTGTGCCCGAAGTCCAGCGACACGGCGCCGTCCTGCACGTCGTACGTGAACTCGTAGTTAGCTGGCAGCTGGAAGGAAAATAATATTTGGAGCGTGAGTAACAAAGAAGCGAACTGTCGCTAAACCAAAACTTGTGCTCTATTATTTACTTCACAAATATGAAACCCGCACTTTATTTTATGTTAGAAATAGTGATTTAAGGGACCTATCAGACAGAGAGGACCACGCGGTTTTGTCAAGCGTTCAAGCAATTACCTACTTTTGTGTTCTTTGTTTTGTATTATTACGTTATATAGAGATACTCACACAGGGATCAGCGGTCAGTCACACAGGAGGAATTCTGACCGCGTCAGAATTCCTCCTGTGTGACTGACCGCTCGAATGCAGAACGTTTGAACGCGTGACCGCTCTCTGTCTGATAGATCCCTAACAAGTAGCTTATATTTACTTACAATATTATTATTTTGAACTCGCAAAATTTCTAGAGAAACATTGATTTTTATGATTCAGTGATTCAGTATTTTTTTAAAGGAATACCATTTACCAACTCCTATGCCTTACCACTGGTTCTGGAATAGGTTTTTTCGGGCCACCGCTGCCGCCGCCGCCGCCGCCGTTGACTTTCGGTGGCAGGTACTCTTGTGCAAAGACCGTACTCCACAGTGTAGCCCACACCAGACATCCCTGAATGTAGATATTAATATTTAATTGAATTTTTATTTAATTGAAATACATGAGTACTTATAAGAAAATAGTCGGCCAAATGTGAGTCCGACTCGCGCACAAAGGGTTCCGTACCCGTAAGGGAAGCTCCCCCGTAATGTTTTTTATTTTATTTTAATAATAATATTATTAATATTAAAGTACGTAGGTATACCTAAGCAACGATTTTGTGAAAAATTCAAGTACCTACCTGCCTGTTGCTATTATTGATATAGAGCAAAAAAAGCCAAAATCAATCACGTTTGTTGTATGCGGGCCCCCTAAAATATTAATTTTATTTTGTTTTGCTTTTACCGTACTTGAGTCTGCCTGGAGACCTGTAGCCTGGAGACAGACAGACAGATGGATAGACATCGAAGTTTCAGTAATAGGGTCCCGTTTTTACCCTTTTTGGGTACAGAACCCAAAAAAAAGAAACTAAAAATTCTTAAGCCTATTTGACTTTTCCTCTCACGATCATGCGCTATCAGTAAAGGCCGAGATAACAATGTTGAAAGAGACGCACGACCCGATCTAGATATTTAGCCGCTCCGGGCAAAGATAATTTTCTCCGCCCTTTACATACAGAAAACCATCAGCTAGTCTTCTTGGGAATTATTGGGGGACTATTAAAGTAGAAACTACACTTAAATATTTCCACTATCCAACCTGAAGTAGGCTGTAAGGTAAAATTCTCAAACTTGGGTGGTAGATGACTACTAAGTTGTAAGATAAGTAAATTTTGCCGCCCCTCATTTTTTTGCCGCTCGGTAATTGCCCGGCTCGCCCCTTCTTAGTTCTACGTGTTCGATGAGTGCTGTTATCATAATAAATTTAAATTTTTATTTGCCCAAAATTAAAACTCACCCAAGTAATCCACATCTTGCAGCTTCGTGTTGTGAGGGTCCTCTAAGTGTGAGGATCCGAAGCCGGGGTATATAAACCGGCGGTCTGCCCCGTCTGCGGTTGCGGCGGCACCGCCCCTGCTGTTTTCGTCACTGCGCCTCACGACTCGCGAATTTCAAAATTAAACTGCATATAATTGCTCTAATGTTAACTTTATCAAAACAACTTGAGAGACTTTATGAATCTGCTTGGGGAAAGGTTGGGAACTTGGGTAGATTTGAGGTCGCCGAGGAATCGGGCCTGAGGGGGCCGGACGGGTGTAAATCCATGCCTATGACCATAAAAAAATACTTAGTTTGTCTACCTAAACAGGGTGTAACAAAACTAAGTGATAATACTTTAGAGTTTAGGGTGTGTACTGTCAGGCGCGGCCGCAGCCTGAAATTGGGGGGGGGGGGGGGTCACTCACTACTCACTACACTAATTTTTTTTTTTTTATCTGCGCCCACGGACGGTTCTGGGTTGACAGCTGTCTAAGGTCGGACGCAGTGGCGGTTAGGGGATAGCTAGAAATTTCCTTTTATTACGAAGCAAGATTTTGAGATTTTTTCAATTTGACCTTAGATTTGGGGGTGGGGGGGGGGGGGGGGGGGTTGTCATGTCCCCTGTGACTTCCCCCGGACCCCTTCGGACCGCGCCTGTGTACTGTATCTACTGTATATTGTGTCTCTTCTATAGAGGTCACTGTGAAAGTAGCAGCCTTGAAAGAGCAAATTTTTTTGTGATTTGTTTTCGCAAGCGGCATGCATTTTTTCATACAAAAGTGAAAAAAATGTTTTTACATTATAAAATAAGGGGGCAAACGAGCAAACGGGTCACCTGATGGGAAGCTGAGCAACTATGTCCCCCATTGGCACTCGTAACATTAGAAGAGCTGCAGGTGCATTGCCGGCCTTTTAGCGCTGCCTATCCCTATAGGGGACCCACACACATTAGTCATTACACACACGTATTAATACTTAGTTTTGTTACACTCTGTATCACAGCGCACGGAAGAGCAGGCCGCGCGCTTGCAATGCATTATTTACACGAACCGTTTCGACGCACTTTTGACCCCCCTGTATCTCAGTGGCTATTGCGAGAGCAAAGATAAAATCATACTCACGTAATTATTATATATACTAGTACTTAAGCAGTATACCCAATTTCATAGATAAAGGTTCGGTAGTCCTGTAGATCCTGAAATATCTCCCTGTAAAAACAGCTTATTTTGGCACTCACTCACTCACTGACCGGTAATCAAAACCTCTAGGCCACTTCAAATAATTGTCGTAGCGTTATAAAAGGCACAACAGATCATGTGTTATATATATTATGTAGATTGACAAAAAATGAAGTCGTAGAAATCGGTCAAGCGTGAGTCGGTTCATCTACGAACTTTAGAGGCTACTTCCAAATGTCCTAGCGTTATGAAATTTGGCACACAGGTTGTGTGTTCAAACTTCAACATGTTCAACACCTTCGGACTATGGTATATCTTGGTGCAAAATCTTACTTTTGGTAACATATTATGCTGGAATACTTTATACAAAAGCAAAATCGCCAAATGTTTCCATTTAAATTTTGAGGAGTTTATTCGATTACATAAGGATCCTGTTACCTTTCTTCCTTGGTACGCCAAGTACCAAATAATATTTTAAAATAACAAAAGGATTTTCACAAAATCACTCATCAAACGACAGTGTATTGTTTAAAAGCATATTCTGACTATGAAAAGTACTAAATAGGCTCAAAATACGATGATGCATGGTGTGAGGGAAGTGATGATGATGACGAATAATCTAATATGCTTAGTAGCATATGCTTTCAGTTCTTAAAACAACATCGAAACCCCCAAAGATGTATCTTCAAGGAGATTAGAGTTCTGTTCACCACCTTCGAACCATGGTATATCTTGGTGCAAAATCTTACTTTTTGGTAGGATTTACTTGAAATATTTCATTATTTATCCAAAATTACTATAAGATTCCATTTGAAATACTTCAAATTATGAATCGAAATCATAATTAATTTATAATAATTATGTATGGGGTTTTAGTATTAATAGCGAGGAATTTCCTCGATTACTTATAGATCCCAACATCAAGTCACCTTTTTTATGAACATGGTACCAAATTCGGATTAAACCCCACACTAAACCGAAAAAATCTTGAAAATCGGTCCACTAACGGCGAAGTGGTCGTTGAACATACAAAAAATATATATATATATATATAAACAGATGAACATATAACCTCCTCCTTTTTGGAAGTCGGTTAAAAACACGGTTCGGGCTTTCGTCCACACATTCAGCATTGCTTTAGTTTTACTCCAAATCGATATATTTAATTCCATAGAGCTGGCTCGATGCGAGCGTTCGAGCTTTGAGTTTTGCGGTCCACACGGTGGTTTTTGCTCGATTAGGATTAAAACTAGCAAGTAAAATCGTATGTGAGTAGGTACTTAGCATTAATTAGTTACGGTAGTTAAAAAATCAGGGAGGCTAAACAAGTTAGGAGGTAACGCTAAAAAGTTGGAGGTAACTGATTAACAGTAAGTAGTAACTGATAAATTTCAACAAATCACATAGGTCAGCCACCTGCTTATAATCAATTTCTTTGATAGTAGTTTGATAGTATAGTTTCAAAGAAAATATACCGTCGAGGAAATTGATTTCTAGGCAGTTGAAGGACCTAGACGTCATGTGGACTGTGGTCGGCTAATAATATGTTAATTCAATGTTAGCTGTGATTAGTGGGATGGGTTAGGGTTAGATTAAACGCGACCAAATTACTTAGCCTGTCCGTCATATGTCTAGGAATCAACGAATCAACTTCTTTGATAGTACCTACATCATACAATATGTAACATGATTTACTCACTCTATTTTTAGGCATAGGCTTTAACGTGTTACGTGGGCGGTGGTCAAGGGCCAAGGCTGAGGGTGGCGATTGCAGGGCTTCATAACGTTATCGAATACCCGAAAAAATATCGTTACGTACCGGATCAGATCCTGGTACTTGGTAGACTTATATAACGCCGCGAATGTGCATTTTCTTGCAATAAAGTTTTTATTTAAAGACGAATGACTGTCAATGTCAAAAACAGATTACAGATGTCAATTGGCCGCCAGTTGGCTGTCAGTGTCACTGTCAAGACACAAATGTGCATTTGTCATTTGTCGTTTTCGCGATTCCGCTAAATTTATATTTCCACAAACATTGCATTTATTTCCAATTATATATTTCTGTTAAATAATAACAATAAGGATTACCATAACTTTATGACTACCGGTTACATAAGGTTCCTTTAATATGAACAGTATATTAAGATATTCACTGAGGCCTGCGCTAAGCCGATTCTTATCAACCACACCAGTGAAACTATGTGCTGTACCACCTAAAAGAAAACCTAAGAATGTTATTGGACCGATAACATGGAAGTCCATGGCAGTAACAGCGGCAGTCGCTGGGGGACTTACCGGTTTTATGATGTATGTAAGAAAAGAAAAACAAGACGCTGTTGATCGCGAAAGAAAAAGACAAATTGGAAAAGCAAAAATAGGAGGCACATTTGAATTAGTGGATCCACAAGTATACATTATTCTCTGTTAACATACACAGCTTCTACCACCTCGCAACAAGTCATACAACTGAAAATTTAAAGAAGAGACTTATTTTGCTGTTGTGCAATTTGTTTTTTAAATTGTGAAATCCTTTTAATTAATGTATACAGTATACAGTTAATATTCCTATTGCAGGGCAAACTAGTCAAAAGCACAGATTTCCTTGGTAAATGGATGTTAATTTATTTTGGATTTACACACTGCCCAGACATATGTCCGGATGAATTGGAGAAATTAGCAGAAGTTGTGAACATGCACGGTAAATTTTCACTGTCTTATTTTTTTAAAGTATATTATCTTTATTTATGCACTATGCTATTTATCATGATAATTTTTATTTTCCAGATAAAATGCCATCCGCCCCACCACTTCAACCGCTATTCATATCTGTGGACCCTCAAAGAGACACTCCAGAAATGGTGGGAAAGTAAGTAAATGACATTCACAAATTTACATAAAAGAAAATCACAATATTGCTGACTATATACTATCAGAGAAGTGGATTCATAGGCAAACCTACTTTGGTTGTGTTTTGCCAAACCCAGCCAACGGATGACTACTTACATTAACTTGACATAATCCGACCAAATGACATAGGTCTGTCAACTGCCTATGAATCAGTTTCTTCAATGGTACACTTTGTACTTTGAATTAATCAAAATAACATTATGTTAAAGTGCATTACTCCAATTTTATTATTAATAGGTACTGCAAAGAATTCACTCCAAGGTTGTTGGGGCTGTCTGGTACACTGGAGCAAGTGCAGAAGGCGTGCAAATCCTATCGTGTGTACTTTAGTGCTGGACCGCAGGATGTCGATAATGATTATATTGTAAGTACTGTCTTTTTTTTATGGAATAAGGGGGCAAACAAGCAAGCGGGTCACCTGATGGAAAGCAACTTCCGTCGCCCATGGACACTAGCAGCATCAGAAGAGCTGCAGGTGCGTTGCTGGCCTTTTAAGAGGGAATAGGGTAATAGGGCAGGGTAAGGATGGGAAGGGAATAGGGGATGGTAGGGAAGGGAATAGGGTAGGGGATTGGGCCTCCGGTAAACTCACTCTGCGAAACATAGCACTAGCGCTGTTTCACGCCGGTTTTCTGTGTGGACGTGGTATTTCTCCAGTCGAGCGGGCCCATTCGTGCCGAAGCATGGCTCTCCCACGTATAAATTGTCCTTGAAAAATAATCATAAATGGTGCTTTTTCTTTGGTAATAATGTGCAATGAGTGTTCACTAACTACGACTGTGTTACTAATACCTTAGAGCCAGGCCACAACACGCTGTATCGTAAAAATCTACGACGTCGCAGAACGCATCGTGGAAATCTGCGATGCGTCAGCGACATTTCCGATGATATTTTTGCGTTGTAACAACGCATCGCATTTCTGTGCGATTTTGTTTTTGCGATACGACACCGAAACGCTGGCCCTTATAACTGCAAAAAAGACATTGATGAACCAAGAAAAAATATGTTTAAAATAAACTAAGTTTTGAAATGAAATCTTATGTTGAACACATGTTCATCAACTTAGCTGATAAGCATATTGTGATATTGATAGTTGGTATAATTATGTTCCAGGTGGACCACACAATAATTATTTATTTAGTGAATCCTGATGGCGAATTTGTTGACTATTATGGACAAAACAGAACAGCCAAGGATATACATGAATCCATGCTCGTTAATATTAAGAAATATGAGGATGGAAAGAAGACTTCATGGTTTTGAACAATGCCAATAGATTTATAGTTAAATGCAATCACTAATTTATTTTGTTAAATAAAAACGACAAGTATTATTTTATATTGTTTTATTAAACTAATTACAATATCTACATTTTTAAAATTATTTCCTAGTATAGCATTTTTAGGTACCAAGCTTGCTGGAATTCACTTTATTCGCTAGTTATTTTTTTTATCATCAGCTGACCCTCTACCGTCTCTATTTGCATCACGAATTGTTGCGCGTCATCTAATTTCGATTCAACATCATCCACCAGTTCGATTCGATCGTATTGTATCTCCTGGGAGTCTAAGCATATCACCTCGTTCTGATAAGAAATATGGGATCCTTCGTCGATGACCACGACCTCGTTTTTGACATCGCTATCATCTAGAATCAACGCTTGCGACACGTCCAAAGGTACATCGTGATCGTGGTACTCCGGCGCAGTTTCGCACCTATCGCTAGCTCGCTCCTCGTCAGTTTTTCTCGAGTAGTTGCTCACGATAACGTTCTCCCGAGGCGGTGCCAGCTGTACGACCGACACTCTATTACTCTTGGTGTCGTCTCCCTTGTGACTTTTCATGTGCCGAGCGAGGTACGCTTTGCGCTTGAATTTCTCGGAGCACACGCCGCATTCATATGGATTTTCGGCTGTGAAAATAAAATGTTATTCAAATGACGTGTATCTAAATCATCATCGTCTTAACCGATTCAGTGCGGATGACACGGGAGCCGTGTCATACATGTTTTTTACGTGTGGCGTATGACACGTGAGCCGTGTCATTTAAAAAAACGCTTGTATCTCCCTCAAATTACACTTTAGAAGGTTCTACTCTGAACAAATTATCTTAATTTTCCACATAGAACAAGGCTATAGGCTTCGCCTCTGAATATTCTGTGAATTGAAAAAAGTAGGGGCCGTCAACCTTTTTTAAAAGATGCATTCATTGCGGATTACACGGCAGCCGCGTCTTATGGGTTTTTAACGTGTGGCGTATGACACGTGAGCTGTGTCATTTAGAAAGCGATTGTACCTACCTCAAATTACAGTTTAGAAGGTTCTACTCCGAACAAAACCGTCTTAAATTTCCACGCAATAAAACAAGCCTATAGACTTCGTTTCTGAATATTATGTGAATTGAAAAAAGTAGGGGCTGTCTTCTTTTTTAACCCGGCCGTACGTCCGCCGGAACGCACCCTGTTCATACATTTTGTTGTGGACCCCGCATGCTATCAGAATTCTGACGTGTCAAAATGTATTTTTCTGATCAGAAATTTGGATAATGTGCGGCCGGACTTTTTAGTAGTAAACTTTTAAGAAAATAAAGAAGTAATATTGGGAGCCCATATTATTCTATATTATTTTAGACTTTCAAGTTTTCGCAAATTTTTTTAAACAATAATGTAGAAAAATACTTGCGTTGACATAAAATTATTACAAATCCACTATTTTTGATAATCGGTTCACAAACTTCTTATTTGAAGTTGGTTAAAAAAACTTAACAACGAACTTTTTTTTAATCTACGAACGTATAATATACATCGGAAACCCAGATCTATTAAATAAACTAATTTTTCTAACTTTGAAACCTACAAAAGTTTTGCAACACCTGAATAAAAAAATCGCTTACCTGCCATTTTCAGGTTAAAACTTAGTAAAACTACTCTTAATCAACTCAAAACTACGTAGCCTTTCGTTAACAACAATGGTTTGGGTTCAATTAAATAAATTAAGTTAATAAACACGTAAAAACCAAGAAAAACAATAAACGTTTTTGAACGTGGCGGGTGACACGGTAGCCGTGTCATCTACTTCTATGGCGTATGACACGGCTCACGTTTCACGAGAAAATTGTATGCCGCCACGACTGAAAGTCTTCAAAAACGTGCGCCGCATTGAATCGGTTAATTATTTTTCTTGTCATTGCAATTTACAATGCTCATCAAGTCACTGCTTTTAATACAATGAGTACCTAAACTACACAAAATACTAGCTCGAGAGACTGAGTTTACATTACGTCCCGAGTACTGACAATATATTTTGTTCAGACTCTAGGCCTTCTCGCAGTAATTTAATGATTACTTAAATTCTTAGCGAAGATTTAAAAATGTTAACCGTTATAATCTTAATTAAAGTAACAAAATTTCAATTGAATTGAAATACAGCAGAAATTGTTTGATACCAGTGTGTACGAGCATGTGCTGGTCGCGTCGCGCGGCCGTAGTGAACCGTTTGCCGCACGCCGCGCACGCGTGCGGGCGCTCGCCCCAGTGCCGCCGCATGTGTGCGGTCATGTCCATGCGCGCGAATCTGAGGGTAAACCCGTTAAACCATAATATTTGTATCTTGTGTAAAGGGTGTAAATTACTTGCGTGTAAACCACACGGGTGTCTGAAGCCGCACAACTTTGGTAGCACTGCGAAAATCGATCTCCGAAATGATGGCAATTTTTTGCCATTTGCATTTCAGACGGTCGATTTGCTTCGTGCGGTCAAAGTTTTTGGCGGCTTTAGTTACCCGTGTAAACGCCCCTTTACGGTTTTTGTCGGCCTTGGCCGTCCAAATGCTTTGTATGAGATGAAGCAACGCAATAATTTGACTTTAACCCTTCAGCAACGAAATGTTATGAGTGGGTTTAAAAATCAAAACGTTCTACTTTTATATTTTAAACCGTGTTATCTCGGAGCTTCATAAAACCAGTTTTAACCAATAACGTGAATAAGATACGAATTTATGTCAATGGGGGCGTTTGAAATTATATTTGCCACCAGGTGCCGCTACGTAGCCTTAGGGTCTATCGTGTGAAATAGGAAATAGGCATATTATTATCGTGACACATGACAGCTATTCTATTCCAAATACAGTGTGTAACAAAAATAAGTGATAATACTTTAGGGTGTGTACGTGTTCCTTGTAGAGAGCTCACTGTGAAAGTAGCAGCGCTGAAAGACGAAATTTTTTTTTCACTTTTGTATGGGCAAGGACTCGAGTGTCACGAGTTTCCCCATACAAAAGTGAAAAAAAAAAATTGGTTTTTCAGCGCTGCTACTTTCACAGTGAGCTCTCCACAAGGAACACGTACACACCCTAAAGTATTATCACTTGTTTTTGTTACACCCTGTATAAATTCCAGTCAATTCTCGTCAACTATGACGTCACGACTACATCAAGCAGCAACAAACAGCAATATTGCGCAATACAATTCCCTGGAATTTCCAAGCCCATCGGATATATCGTATCTGGGACATTGATCGATATGAAATATCTGGAGCAATTAGAAGCAATATCGCCAAAATAATTGCCGCAATGTATTGAAATTGCTCCATATTGCTCCGCTAATTGCTCCAGATCGGTCCATTCGTGTCGCAATTATTGCTCGTGTAAGCGCATCTTTAGCATGCGTTTCCACCAGAGATGTTTTGCGAGGAATGTGTTTTTAAGGTCCAATAGAATCGCTGCGCTGAGCGAGGTCACGATAAGCTCACGTCAATGAAGCGATTCTATTGGTTCTCAAAAACACATTCCTCGCAAAACATATCTGGTGGAAACGCAGCTTAAGGCTACATTAACATAGCGGCAACCTTTGGCAAATAGATATTTCAAACATCCCCAATCAATGCTTTATAGCAAGTTGTTTTATACCGTTTCCCGCAGACGGGGCAGCAGTAGGGTTTCTCGCCGGTGTGCGTGCGGCGGTGCGCGCTCAGCGACGACCCCGACGAGAACTGGCGACCGCAGAAATCGCACCTGTACGGCTTCTCACCTGGGATGTAGAGAGGACTTGAGTGACATGAGCCGTTTAACACAGGCACAATAGACATAACGACCAGTAGTTCGACTGCAAAGAGACGGACAGGTTTCAATATCTGTCAAATTCGTCGGGTTTCACTAGGATTATGAACGGAATGTGCCTCGCGCTGGCTGATATAATTTATTTTTAAATATTAAAAATAAAGTTTTCAAAATTGGATATCGGCATACTCTATAATTCTGTCTACTCTGACACAGGGACCTAGGCCCCGACTCACAATGCGCAATTCGACTTGGATTCGGAAACTTCGTCACCCGACATCCAATAAACGTTCGCCGCGTTAGGCGTCGATCTATGACCGCTCGGTAAAGTTTCGGAAACCGTGTCGAATGGAAATCTTTAATCGGCCTACAAGTTGATATAAAATATAAATTATTATAAAGCTTTGCCTAGCAGATGGTAGATGGAAAGTGTCGGAAAATGGTTATTGTCTGGAATTGTCGAAAATATTAGTGTAGGGTGTGCTCCTAAACTGTAATCCCTATCAAAAATTATTCGCTAGACGGCTTATTAGTGTTGCCAGATGGTCTAGGCGCCGTACTTCTGAACTAATTTGAATTCCCCCTAGAAATCCCCTAGATTACTTTTTCTTTTAATATTCAATAAAAATATATTACTAAACTTTATTACAGCTCGACAAGGCTTTATATGAACGTGGCGAGAAAAGGAACTAACGCTTCTATTATACAAAAACGTTAATTTTTACCAGCAGCGCCCATTGACATCATTGACATATTCATTTAAAGCCTTGTCGAACTGTATTAATCTTTTCAACATCTCGAATCTCGGCCTCGATTAGTTGTTGTGGCGCTCAAGTAATTTAAAGATGGTAAAAAAATATTAGGAACGTGAAATTTGGCAGAAAAACTGTATTTGACGTGTATTTTGAATTTCCTCTAAAAAATCCCCCAAATATTTTTTCCCCCTGTTTTTCCCCTAACTTGGTCGAAAACCCCCTAAATCTAGGGGGAAATCCCCTGATCTGGCAACACTGCGGCTTATCCATATAAATCTATACATTGGAACGTGCCGCCGCCGCTCCCGCCCCGCTGCCCGCTGATTTCGAGACTAGAACCTAACGAATTAACAAATCATTACCCTCCTTTTGACTCCTCATACGCAAATTATATCAAAACAGTTTTTAGTTCCAATCAATACTGAGATAGAAACTTAAAGATTTCTGTTACACAACTTATATTGACAAACAATATATCCAAAACTGTTTAAGGCCTCCCACACAAAACTGCAGATTCGCACCGCATCGCATCGTATTCATTTTTATTACGAATTTCGTCGCAGATATTTTCGATGCGATGCGGTGCGAATCTGCAGTTTTGTGTGGGAGCCCTAAATGAATGCTACACACCGGTATGCGTGCGCGCGTGCAGTGTGAGGTTGGAGTGCTGTATGAAGGTCTTGCCGCACGCCGCGCACACGTACGGCCGCTCACCGGAGTGCGTGCGCGAGTGCGTGCGAAGCGTCGACGCGTGGCGAAAACTGGAACACGAGTTGTTAATTGTAGTATTCATTTGAATAATATTACTATATAAGTGTCAAGTTCTGATTAATCAGATAACGAATTAGCCATATTTAATAAATTACATTTTTAAATTTCTTCGAATATTCTAAACTGCCCCAACCTATTATCTAAGTTGTTTTTTAAAATTCCTACTAAGTCCTACCGTCGTCATGTCCCTATCTTTTTACCCACTACCCACACCTACTACAGACACAACTCATTCATGTATCGTGCAAGCAAGCTACTAACTCGGTTTGTTCTAATATGGATCTAGATATTTTCAATTGTATTGTTTCAGCTCTAAAAATATCATTATGCAAGCATTTTGTTGATCAAAAAATAATTGACTGTTGATGTTATCTCTTCTGTATGAAATACTGTAATGTAAGAAATAAGATAACACTAAAAATAACTGATATTCTTGTTTAAAATGTAAATTGTGTTGTAGTAGTACTAGTATTATTATTCATAACATATTTAAGTCAATATTTTGTAAACTATTACTATTAGTAAAAACTTCTAATTGACTCCTTATTATGTATTCCGTTTTTTAATTTCATTGTAACAATAGCTGTAAGTTTTCCATGTATCTATACTAATATTATAAAGAGGTAAACTTTGTTTGTTTGTTTAATTGTAACGAATAGGCTCAAAAACTACTTTAAAAAGGACCGATTTTAAAAATTCTTTCACTAATCGAAAGCTACATTATTTACGAGTAACATAGGCTACTTTTTATTTTAGAAAATATAGGGTTCCGTAAGATATTTCAGTTTTTCGGAAACAACCAGAAAATTTACTTATTTTGCGTACGCTGCCTAAACTATAAAAGATAGAACCATACAATGTTCTAAGTAAATGTAGATCTTATAAATATCTATAAAAATGTCCGCTTTTTTTTAAATTTTTTTATTTAAAAATCTTGATTTTTTTGGACTACATTTAAATGCATTTATTTTACTCATGCTAATAATCCTTATCAAAATAAATTATTTCATCTCTAAGTACAGTTTATGTAGACAATATTTGGTCTTTGAATGATTAAAATTGGACGTTTGGTTTAGAAGTTATGGCGAAATTAAAATATTGCGATTTTCGCCCGTTTCGAAGTTGGCGCTACCAAGGCGGGGCCGCGGGGGTGTGCGGTTTAGATCTGTGGATCTATGAGTATTGACTATTGAATAGTAATGTATCTATCAATAGTATCGACGGAGAGCTGACGACCAAATCAGTCATGTTACATGTAGCTTCAGCTGTGTTAAAACTCCGTTAGCTACTTCCCTGAACAACCCTTTCTGACCGTGGGCGGTGGGTGTGGGAGTAGTGGGGTGGGGAAAAAAAGAAAAAATGTAGGTTCAGCCTTATTAAAACTCCATTAGCTACTTCCCTGAACAACCCTTTCTGATATTCTGCGTGCTGACAGGCCGTGGGCGGTGGGTGTGGGAGTAGGTAACGGAGTTTTAATACAGCTGAACCTACATTTTTTTTCTTTTTTCCCCACCCCACTACTCCCACACCCACCGCCCACGGCCTGCCAGCAGGCAGATTATCAGAAAGGGTTGTTCAGGGAAGTAGCTAACGGAGTTTTAACACAGCTGAAGCTACAAGACTGATTTGGTCGTCAGCTCTTAGTCGAGTAGTAGTAATAGATCTATGAGTAAACAAAAAAGTTTACCTCTTTATAATAATATTAGTATAGATTAAAAACTTATTTATCCAGTGAGTGACATTGGCTATATATTTTTTACCCGTGCGAAGCCGGGGCGGGTCGCCAGTATATAATAAAATCGTAGGAAAGTCAATTCTGTATATTGAATATTTTTGTACAATAAATAATACTTGGGATGTGATCTACTATGCTAACGCGGACGAAGTCGCGGGCAACAGCTATTCTTTTCTTAAAATAAAATAAAAATTAAGTGAAGTGGGAATTAATAGAAAGAAAGATATTTTTTATGAAAACTAGTTCTGAAAAATTTGTGCCTGAAATATAATGATTAAAGCCCTCACTAAGCTTTGTTCACAAAATTATAATTTAAAAGACCACAACTTTTTCGTTTAAGTGACCCGCCAATGTTTGAGTTAGAGTGGCGAAATCTAATATATTATAATCAAGTTACCGTTTGTCGCAGACGGTGCAGGCGTGCGGGCGGTGGTCGTCGTGCACGCGGCGGTGCGAGCGCAGCAGCCGCGCCGAGCGGAACGCCGCGCCGCATGCGCATGCGTGCGCGCGCTCGCCCGTGTGACGCGCCACGTGAGCGCCCAGCGCCGCGCGGTCTATGAACCTACATCACATTATACGTGTATTTGGGTCAATCCAGGGTCCAGCGGGGCTAAAATGGTCACATTTAGCAATTCCTCTCAATCAATTCAGCAAATGAATTGTCAAAACTGTCAAACTGACAAATGTCAAATCAGTACAAAAATACAGAAATGAATTGCAAGCAGAGTTGCATTTTGCGATTTTAGAAAAATGAATCATGTTATGATTCATATAATGATTCTTCAAAGCGACCATTTTAGCCCCGCTGACAATATAGGAAAACGATGCTGAAAATTGTATAAGAGAATATTATTGTTTTCTCGCCATATCGACACAGGCCGTGGTTATATAGCCGAAGTGCCATAATAAGAAGAATTACAATTTGCTTATGTCAAAAGTCAGATGAATAGAAGTAGAATTGTTAATTAATGTCCAAATTTCATTTAGGAACGCAAATGAACTGTTATTTTGTAATTTATATTAACTTTTATTATAATTTACAACTCACAAAACACAACCTACCAATATGTACAAAATCCAAGTGAATACTCTTTAATCTGTATTATATTATATAAGAATTTATTGGTTATAAAGTACTTGCAATTGGATTCATTCCATTGTGAAAATTTTATTTCTTCACAATGCAAGAACATACTCTATTTTGTGCAAATGCAGCTGATATTTTATATTCGATCAATTATTACTATCGATTAGACCGCGCACAAATAAGTGTTACTCCCTTCACATTTCGACATGTAGATCATGTCGATAAAAACTTAAAATGTGAAGGGAGTAACACTTATTTGTGCGCGGTCTAATCAATAGTAATAATTGATCGAATATAAAATACCAGCCAATGATATTGTACTTATACAGATATGTTACGTCCATACTATTTTCCGGCTTAAATCTCTTCCGAACAATTTTCAAATTCAAAATTGCAGACATTGACAAATTTGACAGATGAGTGAAACAAAAGATACGAAAAACCATTTACGTAAAAGAGACAGTTCTTTTTTTAAACGCTGTCTCTTTCTTCGCCTGAGCTATGAAGAAAATTCGATTTTTCCAGATTGTTCGAAAAAATAATTGAAAATGTAAATAATCGAGGTATTTATTGCAATCAAGGCATGTGGTAAGGGATTCCATGTGTTTTGTTTACTTTCGAGTCATAATTGGTACATTTTCGATACACGCACGACGTTATTTTTAATTTATTTAGGTAAGACAAGACGCGGCACATTCGTGACTGCGCTCGATGCAGACTAAACAACAGACGGCCCAATTGGGCCGTATTTGAAGCTTCACAACGCGCGCGGTAGTAACATATCTGGTTTGAGTATTTCATCATTGATACCAGCTACCTCTTATCACAGTACTCGCACACGAAGTTCTTTAGCGCGAGTTGTCCGGTGTGCACGCGCGCGTGACGAAGCAACGCGCACCGCTCGGCGAACGTCTTGCCGCACGCGCACGCGTGACGCTTGTGCTCCATGTGGTAGCGGATATGACGGCGTAACGCGGTGCGGCCTGAAAATTATTGAAAGTAAATTAAAAAAAAAAATTAAAATTTAGATAATATTATATGTACTATCAGAGAAGTTAATTCCCAGGCAGATAACCTAAGTATTTTGGTCGCGTAACTTCAAACCCCGCCGACAGAATTGACATAAAATTGACATGATCCGACCAAATGAGGTTGGTCTGCCAACTGCCTAGGAATCGATTTCCTCGATGGTACTATACAAGTATACCTACAGAAAATATACGGAAACAGCAGTGTCCATATACAAAATTAATAATTCGAATTAGTGTAGCGTTTTAAGCCCGATATCTGGAATCTGGATAATATATAGATTTCCATTTATAATAATACTAGCTGTTGCCCGCGACTTCGTCCGCGTGGACTTCAGTTTATAGCACGCGATGTCAACAAAATTGGTGTCAAAAGCTTTTATAAAAAAAACCCTGGTACCACATAAATCAAAACAGCTGTGCAGTGTTTTTTTTCATTTTTTAAAATTAAACTTATGTATATTTTATGCCAAATTTTAAAGCTTATTTAGCCCCCCGATTACACAACTTTACCCATAAACTATTTATCATTGATAGGTTTATAGATAAAGTACTGAGTTATTTAATAACGTAAAAAAGCAATAACAATCGAAAAAAATCGAAACTCGTATGTAAGATGATACCACCTCTTATAGAAAGACGTTGAGCAAGCGACAGCGCGATGTAGAAGACGCACGGCGCCATCTATTATGAATTTTTGGAACTAACCTTAATTTCAACAAATTTACGCATTTTCATCCCCTTACAACCCTTTTTTTCAGTAAAATAGTAGCCTATGTCCTTTCTCAGGCTTTAGACTATTTGTATACAAAATTTCATTACAATCATTATTATTATTATAAATCGGTTCGGTAGTTTTGGCGTGAAAGCGAGACAGACAGACAGACAAACAGAGATACTTTTTGTTTTATGAAATAAGGGGGCAAACGAGCAAACGGTGGGGCTAAAATGGACACATTTAGCAATTCCTCTCAATCAATTCAGCAAATGAATTGTCAAAACTGTCAAACTGACAAATGTCAAATTAGTACAAAAATACAGAAATGAATTGCAAGCAGAGTTGCATTTTGCGATTTTAGAAAAATGAATCATGTTATGATTCATATCATGATTCTTCAAAGCGACCATTTTAGCCCCGCTGGTCACCTGATGGAAAGCAACTTCCGTCGCCCATGGACACTCGCAGCATCAGAAGAGCTGCAGGTGCGTTGCCGGCCTTTTAAGAGGGAATAGGGTAATAGGGGAGGGTAGGGATGGGAAGGGAAGGAAAGGGAAGGGAAGGGATTAGGGTAGGGAAGGGAATAGGGTAGGGGATTGGGCCTCCGGTAAACTCATTCACTCGGCGAAACACAGCGCAAGCGCTGTTTCACGCCGGTTTTCTGTGAGAACTTGGTATTTCTCCGGTCGAGCCGGCCCATTCATGCCGAAGCATGGCTCTCCCACGTGTAAACTCCCACTTTCGCATTTATAATATTAGTATAGATTAGTATCGAAGCATGAGTCTTGAGAATGAATTGGGATGTTATCTAAACTTTGTGAGGTATGTTATCTAAACACGAGTAAAATTAGCTCTGAGAGAGCTGCCGTAACAAACTTGCAATAAATAATAATCACTTAAAGCTTTTTATTTACCTTTAAACACTTTTTGGCACTTGTTACACATCCACACATTGTCGACAGGTGTGTGCAGGGCGGAGTGTAGGTGTAGGTCGTGTTCAGAGTTAAATGACTCCTTGCACTGCCCGCAGGGAAATGCCAGATCATCCTCCTGAATATGGTATTTGTTGATGTGAACATTCAGCATCCTTAGGTTTTTAAATTTCTGAAAATTATTTAATTAAATTATATTGCAAATGTTACCTACCATAGATGATTGTACCATTGAGGAAATTGATTCCTAGGCAGTTGACTGACTTACGCCATGTGCTCGACTTTTGTCAATGGGGATTGGGGGCTACCTTTTTTGCTCACTAAATGGCGCACGGCAACTGTTGACTAAGGTCTGAATATGGCTATCAAAGTCGACTTAATAATAATCTAGAATTCCATTTATTTGTTTAATTTTTAAATAACATCTCCTTTGCTTTTGCTTATTTTTTTTAATAACTGAATATTTTTTATACGATTATATTATGTATAATTTTATGAAACATTAAAAATAAATGATGTTAAATGTACGAAAATATAAGTATAATATAATATTTCAATTTTCTGTTTGAGTCATTATATTTATATATTGAACATAAAACAAACCTTGTAACACACCTCACACTCAAATTTATCATAATCTTTGGTAGTTTTAGGTTTGCCTGAACTTTTATTCTTGCTTGTTACAGTCTGAACTTCTGAAATAACATCAACTTAGTTAAAAATTGGCCGTAACACTGACGAACATAATTGAAGACGTGAGTGGAAGAACACAATAACTAACAGTAAAAAATACCTTTTTTGTATAACTGAAGACTTCATCACCTAGCTAATATATGTGTAGCCAGATAAATATCACCTGACTTATATGTGTAGCCAGGTGATGAAGTAGATAAGTTACAAGGTTTGTTCAAATTAAAAGGGAAAAAATAAGTAAATGTCCATGTTACAAAATGTTAGTTATTGTGTTCTTCAACTCACATCTTCAATTTATAATGATGAGGAAAGTTTACACATATATGTTGTATCAGACATCAGTCACAGATGCTACTCAAGGTTAATAACGCAGTATATTAGAGCGCCTTCACATTATGTCGCATGCAGTGCGGCTGCAGCGCTGCTGCCGCAGTGCTTGCGACGTAATGTGAAGGCAGCCTTACAGCCAAGGGTCACAACTCTTAATCTATACTAATATTATAAATGCGAAAGTATCTCTGTCTGTCTGTCTCGCTTTCACGCCAAAACTACCGAACCAAAATTTTGTATACAGATAGTTACTATCTAAGTAAGTACTTACTAAGTAAGAAAAAATGCGTACATTTGTTCAAATTAAGTTAGTTCCAAAAATTCATAATAGATGGCGCCGTGCGTCTCCTACATCGCACTGACGCTTACTTATACGTCTTTCTATAAGAGGTGGTATCTTACATTCAAGTTTAGATTTTTTTCGATTATTATTTCTTTTTTACGTTACTAAATAACTCTGTACTTATGTAGTGACGTAACCTTAAACCTATCAATGATAAATAGTTTATGGGTAAAGTTGAGTAATTAGAGGGCTAAATAAGCTTTATTTGGCACTAGCTGTTGCCCGGGATTTCGTCCGCGTGCACTTCAGTTCATAGCGCGCGATATCAACAAAATTGGTGTCAAAAGCTTTTATAAAAAACCCTGGTACCCGTTAAATCAAAACACCCAAAACAGCTGTGCAGTGTGCACATAACTTATTTCATTTTTAATTAAAATTAATCTTTATTTACTTATGCCAAATTTTAAAGTATATTTAGCTCCTCAATTACATAACTTTAGTCTTTACCCATAAACTATTTATCATTGATATGTTTAAGGTTACGTCACTGCATAGATAAAGTACTGAGTTATTTAATAACGTAAAATCACATATTATCACATAAATCACAATCGAAAAACTCAAAAACCCATGCAAGATGATACCACCTTTTATAGAAAGACGTTTGAGTAAGCGTCAGCCTACGAATAATAAAAACTAAGGAATCTTAACTCCCATACTATTACCGTTTTAAATTTGGTTCCTTTTGATCTGTCATGTAACGTCAGCCTAGTACCGCTCAAGGTCACCTAAATATTGCAAATGTATTGAAATGTATACCTAAGGTACACTTTTTTGACAAATATTGTGGAGCATGTTTTTTGACGGAGTTACTTTTCCATTATACCTTCATGTACTTTTCCTTAGTTTTTATTATTCGTAGGCGTCAGCGCTATGTAGGAGACGGCACGGCGCCATCTATTATGATTTTTTGGAACTAACTTAATTTGAACAAATTTACGCATTTTCACCCCCTTACAACCCTTTTTTCCAGTAAAGAGTAGCCTATGTCCTTTCTCAGGCTTTAGACTATCTGTGTACAAAATTTCATTACAATCGGTTGGGTAGTTTTGGCGTGAAAGCGAGACAGACAGACAGACAGTCAGACAGAGATACTTTCGCATTTATAATATTAGTATAGATAAAATATAAAGTTTAATTTAAAATAAAAAGTCGGCCAAGTGCGAGTTAAACTCGCGCACGAAGGGTTCTGTACCTCAATCGAGCAAAAATAGGCTGAAAATTGTATTTTTGTATGGGAGCCCCCCTTAATTATTTAATTTATTTAAATTTTATTATTGATATATTATGTATAGATTATTAAAGTACAAATTTAACTGAGTATTTCGTCAATATTTCAAGTGCCTATGTGTTGCAGTTATTGATTGAGCAAAAAATAGCAAGAAAATCACGTTTGTTGTATGGGAGCCCCCTTTAAATATTAATTTTATTTTGTTTTTAGTATTTGTTGTTATAGCGGCAACAGATATATACACAATCTGTGAAAATTTCAGAAATCTTGCTATAGCAAATCTTGAGTTACAGCCTGGAGACACACAGTCAGACAGACGGACTGACATTGAAGTCTTAGTAATAGGGTCCCATTTTTACCCTTTGGGTATAAACTGAAGTCCATGCGGAAGAAGTCGCGGGCAACAGCTAGTCAATAATAATAATTATTGGTTACATGCAGCTCATATTACATACCTGAAGTGATGATATTCTCACTGCAAAAAAAGAGGATATTGTAATAGGCCAGTGATCACTCATTTTTAGTACAAATTTAACAATTTAGGGTATTAATAATTATTTACTTACCTCTTATTAATGTCTGGTATCAAGTATTTGTCCTCTGCACTAAAAACTTCCTCTTCCAAATACTCTATTTCTGGAACAAATTATTATAATGCATAAGTATAACAATAGATATGCTATTGTCTAGTTTTTCCACGATCGAGATATAAATCGTTATATTTTTTTCATTCATAAAGATTTTTTTTGTTGATTTTTGGAATTATGTAATTAAAAAAAAAACAATTAAATATAAAAAAAATATTCCATACCCTCTTGATCATGATCCTCCACCTTCACTTCAATTTCAAATTGATCCTTTTCTTTTAATCCATCATTATTGTTACAATTTACAATACTTTCAGATGAGTCTATCCTGAAGAGAAACAGAGAAATATTACTTTTAATTTTAATTTCAAATATCTAATTCATTACTTAGTTTATAGCACCAAATTAACAAACTTGAACCTGAATGTTAGTAGTAAATTTTGAAGTGACAATGGTTACCTTGTTTCTGTAGAGATTGATTTTTCTGAATCAATAAATGACCTAATGTAACTATCAGACTCCCGGCACTTTAATCTGAACTTATAGGATTTTATTAGCTGTTGACAGCATAGACTACACACTTGCAAAGGTAAATTTTCCTCATGTTCAATCTAAAACACACATGACGAATGCAATTAGGAGCAAGGAAATTAACGTACGTACATCCAAATTTACTCAATATTTTATTATTAACTTACTTGAATAGAAGTTATGTCTGAAAACATTTTTGATAACATTTCTTTATTATACAAAGAAAATAAAGAGTCCATTTTTCCTTCAGCAGTTCTTAAACATGCTCGGCAAGCACTTTTAAAATCTAAATCAGATTTTCTATTATTCATATTTATTTATAATTACTTAAATAATGCTTAAAAATATTAAAAATAAATAACACAAATAAACTAACTTCGTTTTGACATGAGACATCAGTGTTTGACATTTGCATAATGTGACATTTTTTTTTAATTCGTCCCGGTCGGGACAGGCAAAGGAAGCGTTGCCCATACAGCCATTTCTATGTTTTCTCTATTTAATGAATGATAGTGAAGGCCGAAGGCCGAAGCCAATTCTTTTATATTAACCATCTGAAATAGAGTTTTCATCAGGCCGAAGCAAATTCTTTGATATCAATAATATGAAATAAGTTTTTTCATCAGGCCGAAGCCATTTCTCATTACTGTCCCTTCTTCAATTTGACATATTGTCGTCATTGGTCATTGTCTTCATTGTGTTGACCTTATGTCATTGGTCTTGACCAAGAAGTTTACACCCTTCTTGGTCTTGACCATGTCTTGACGTCTTGACGTCTTGACGTCTTGACGTGGTGTATGTGACATTGAGATCACATTATGACAATATATTTTTTAAATGGCGAAATAACGTATTATGCCACTGCTATTTAAAGTGTTTATAAAAGCAAAGGTTCTTCCAAAACTCTCTTCTTACCACACCGACTACTTTTGAATTATTATTTATTACTAGACGTTCCGCGCGGCTTCGCCCGCGTAAATTAGATATTTCACAGACAAATGAGTCCACAAAAAATAGCCTATGATCCTTCACGTGGTCTACTTATTATCGGTGCCAAATAATAGAAAAAAATGCTCCAGTAGTTCGTGAGATAAGCCCTTTCAAATAATTTCCCCCGTTTTTTCCACATTTTCCTCTAATTCTTTGCTCATAGTAGTCTTAACGTGATAAAGACGTATAACATGTAGCCTTCCCCGATAAATGGGCTATCTAACACTGTAATAATTTTTCAAATCGGAGCAGTAGTTCCTGAGATTAGCGCGTTCAAACAAACAAACAAACTCTTCCGCTTTACAATAATATTTAGTATAGAAAGTACCTAATAAATTATTATCAGTGGCGGCCTTACCCAAAGCAAAGATCTTCTACCCGGGGTCTCCCAGGGTGGAAGATCTTTGCGAGGCCCAGGCTCCTGGGCGACAGGTCTTTGCGAGGCCTTTTGTCTTACGAAAAAGTACTAAAATGGTCACATTTAGCAATTCCTCTCAATCAATTCAGCAAATGAATTGTCAAAACTGTCAAACTGACAAATGTCAAATCAGTACAAAAAATAAAATACAGAAATGAATTGCAAGCAGAGTTGCATTTTGCGATTTTAGAAAAATGAATCATATTATGATTCATATCATGATTCTTCAAAGCGATCATTTTAGGTATTATCAGGTGATGGTCCTGTTCACCACCCCCTAGGACCGCCACTGATTATTATTATTCATACCTAGCCAGTTTACGTAAGTTACTGTCATTAATATTAATTATATTTTCTACCAAGATCCGAGGCCACACTACTCCAGTACGCTGCGTAGCGTCGTCGGAACAAAATAAGAGGCAGTCCACACGGCGCGTTGCGTCATCGTTGCGTCGACGCAGCGCTGCCGTTTGACGCATAGACGGCCACACGGGTGCTGCGTCATGGCATCGTTATTACGAAGCAGTCCAGTGTGGACTAGTTCTAATAGCCAGTCTACACGGCGCTTTGCGTCAGCATTGCGTCGACGCAGCGCTGCCGTTGCGTTGTTTTATTGCGGCTCTTCACGATGGGCCAGCGTAGTGGGCTATCACAATGGCCGTAGGCCGCACGATGTGGAGGACGTAGTGGCGTAGGATGGCCGATGGCGCCAGCGCTGGCCGTGGAATGGCGGCGGTGTCGGTTTTTCGGCCGCACATTAAAGGACGATGGCCCAGCGATGGCGGTACGCCTCTACACGTTGCACGATGGCGATACGACAGACGGTGCCTGACCGCGGTCGAGTGAGGACATCGTAATTCGTATTACAATTTACGAATTTCATTCAAAATGACGAGTACGTGGTCTCATAATGAATGAAAATAATAAAGCCGAAAGTTTGTATGGATGTTTGTTACTTTTGTTACTCTTATACTCAAAACTACTGAAAGGATTTTAATGAAACTTTACAATAATTATTATAGCTTTTACATTATAATATGTATGTAACTTCTGACTCTTTAAAGATACAAACTTGGGAGTTTTGGCGTTGTTTTAAGAACGGAAAGCATATTATGCTATTATTATATTCATCATTTTCATCATCATCACTACCATAAACCATTATTTTAATTTTAGTCTCGAAATAATTATTCGTAGAATTCAAGAGAAGGTTCATATTAGGAGGGAGGTGATACGAAGTTCACCGGGTCATCTGGTGAAGTCATCTTATATCTTTAAACGAGCAATTCTTGTATATAATATAAATATATATTTGGAATCTCGGAATCGGCTCCAACGATTTTCATGAAATTTAGTATATTCGAATCGTGCGAAGTGGGTGGAGGGGGTAAAGAAAGCGATTGCCGCGCTTGCCGTGGCAAAAATATGCAACCAAAGGGGCTCAGTTAGTAGTCAAACAAACTTGTCAATCTTGTTTTGTAATTTTTAGAAATTGGTCTTAATTTATGGTCTTAATCATAGACTTAATATATACTGTCGTAGTCTTAATGGTTTTTGTATCGTAGACTGACGACTGAAATAAAAACAAGATTTTTAAAAACATTACATTTATTTTTTCAAGTATAAAGTATTGCTTGTATTTTTGTTACTGTTTAAAGCAGCAATATGTTTGCACTTGCCGCTCTGGTTATAAACGCAGCTGCATTTTACTCCAGCAACAACCGATCATTATTATCTATCTGTAAGAATGAATAAAAATGTGTTGACTAGCTTTATCTAAATGCTTAGTTACGTTTTTCGTTGGTTCATTACTTACGTTTGAACTTGTTTTATAGGGTGCTAAAGTCACCGATGTTCAACGAATTATATTGGCTCGTATTAAATAACATTGCCATTAGTTCTTAGCTCTTCTACATCCCTTACATGTCCTGCTAACACCAATTTATTTCCTTTTAGCATAGATTGGGCTTAGAAACTTATTGAGTGTTTTATACTTTCAAAACCAGTTTTTTATGATTATATTCATTTTCCACAAGTAGTTTTAAACTAAATCTAGCCCAAATACCATTAATCATTGTTCTAAATATATTTTATTTGCTATAATATTTACAAAATAAACAAACTCTTGTTGTTTATTTTTTGACACATGCCCCTAAAACTTCGTTTGAAATGTCACTACTGACGTGCACGTTCCGAATAGGGGGTTTCGGGGGCGATAAATCGATTAGCTAGGAATCATTTTTAGAAAATGTCATTTTATTCGTGTTTTATCGAATACCGAGCAAAGCTCGGTCAAACAGCTAGTAAATTATTAAAAATGCACGTTTTGCATTGCCGCAATGGCTAATGCTTACACGTCCATCTTGAACGACGTTTAGATCACAACTGAACACGGCCATCATGTAGAGGCGTTGCGACCATTGCATAGCCATCGCATGCGCCATTCGATCGCCCAGCGCTGGCCCATCTTGAAGAGAGGCCATTACATACAAATAACGAAGTTGTTCACACGCACGCAGCGTCGTCGTAACGCACACATGACGGACAGCAGCCCCCGCGACGAAGCGAGAGGGGGTCGACTGCTTCGTAATAACGCTGCGATAACGCAGCGCCCATGTGGCAGGCTATACGTCAAACGGCAGCGCTGCGTCGACGCAACGCTGACGCAACGCGCCGTGTGGACTGGCTCACGCTGTATGCCACAGCCGGCAGCCCACATCATTGAGTCGCAGCGATGCCAGCTAAGTTATGAAAGACTGTGACATCGTAACACATATTGTTCGTCCCCCTACTTCACCTAACACAATTTAATTACCTACGCTACGTACCTAATGTAAAACATAAAAGCGGTGTCGCTGCGGCGACGCACCGAGGTTTGCAACGCAGCAGGGTAATAAGAGAGCTGATGAGCCTGACGGACATCTAGCTTAATAAATGCAATATTACAATAATAATTCTTATATATAAAATTCTCGTGTCACAATGTTCGTTCCCGTACTCCTCCGAAATGGCTTGACCGATTCTCATGAAATTTTGTGAGTATATTGAGTAGGTCTGAGAATCGGCCAACATCTTTTTTTCATACCAAAAATTATTTACATGGCAAAACAACGTTTGCCGGGACAGCTAGTAATATTATAATATTATTAATATCAGTGTAGAGTAGGTAGTGTACGAAATTATAAATTATGGGGTCAACACAAACGGAAAATTACTGTAAACTCATAACAATAATAAGATACCTAACTTACATTATACATAAATATGCCTTAGATAGTATGTAAGTAAATAAAACAATACAATGAGCAATAATATATGTGTAAACTTGTAAAGTACCTAGCTAAGTTTTAAAATACTTATTTATGATTCGTTTATTTTATAATCTGCGGTGGCGAGGCACGGCACGTTTTTGCGTCGAGGTAAAAGAAAAGCAAAATGTATGGAATCGTATACAGACGCATTTAATTTGACTCCACAGCCGCGGCATAATTATGCAATTTATACGTGGTAAATTTATACGTGGGAGAGCCATGCTTCGGCACGAATGGGCCGGCTCGACCGGATAAATACCACGTTCTCACAGAAAACCGGCGTGAAACAGCGCTTGCGCTGTGTTTCGCCGAGTGAGTGAGTTTACCGGAGGCCCAATCCCCTACCCTATTCCCTTTCCTACCCTCCCCTATTCCCTTCCCTTCCCTTCCCTCCCCTATTACCCTATTCCCTCTTAAAAGGCCGGCAACGCACATGCAGCTCTTCTGATGCTGCGAGTGTCCATGGGCGACGGAAATTGCTTTCCATCAGGTGACCCGTTTGCTCGTTTGCCCCCTTATTTCATAAAAAAAAATGCAACGAAAAGCTGTTAACGGCAAAGGCCTGCAAAAACTTAGACGACGACCATGGGCCACAAGACAGTAATAAGGTACTGTCTTGTGGCCCGTGAGCACAAAATAGGAGGTGGTGTACAAAGTACAATAATGTATTAGGTTTACTGCTGAGTGAGAGCTTTGTGTCAGCAGTTTACATTCATTCACATTGTTACATTTTACTTAAGAGGAGTCCACACCGCCATTTTTTCCATACAAACGTTGTCCCCTGTTTCCTCCCTGGATAATGCTAGTAGATTTATAATTTTTTCCTGAATATCTACGGCCACTAATACAATGTCCCTATGTTTTATTTTTTTTCATAATTTAATTATTAAATAAGATATGAACGTTCAAAAACCCAAAAAAATGGCCAGATTTTCCGCTGTGTTCAAACGTCTAGAAAACAGATTTGGCTAGATTATACATAAAAAAGCAAAACATAGGAACACAGCTCAAGCCTTTTTTTAATCTTTTATGAAAAAAGTACTTAAATCGGTTAAGTTTTGGAGAAGGAATCAGGGGACAACGAATCGTTGATTTTCTGGATTTTCTGCAGTTGTCTCTATCGCGTTCTGCGGTATAGGCTTGAGGTAAGGGAGACAGCTATAGATATTACACGTACTTTTTTTCATTTCTCTAGCCCCTGGGCCTGTAGACAAGTGGCAAAGCGCTAACGCTGACGCTAACGCTAGCGCTACAAAATGTATGCGATTTGACATAAGTCATCGCTTCGCTAGCGAATACTAATGTCAAATCCATACATTTTGTAGCGCTAGCGCTAGCGTTAGCGTTTTGCCACTTGTCTACAGGGGCTGCCCCCGTAGACAAGTGGCAAAACGCTTACGCTAACGCTAACGCTAGCGCTACAAAATGTATGGATTTGACATTAGTATTCGCTAGCGAAGCGATGACTTATGTCACATCGCATACATTTTGTAGCGCTTGCGTTAGCGTTAGCGTTAGCGCTTTGCCACTTGTCTACAGGCCCAGGTGTATCCTCTATCAGTGTAAGAACAGCACTCATCGGGTTTGGTTGTTTCATTCCATCCCTATCTATCTGTAGAAACACTACAGGTGGTTATATTTTATATCTGGCTCTGGACATTTTTCAGTGATACTTGTTATAATTATTATCAGCGAGAATATTCTGGTAAAATTACGGAAAATTAATATTCTCACATTATCTTCTTGAAATACCCATGACCTACAAAACTGGAAAATAACAAGTAAACATTCATAATTATTGTGAAAAATAAAGTTGATACTTCTCAGCCTTGGAGGCTTTACTTGTTGTTTGTAAATTTAAAGTTTGGTAAATTACGAGGTAGGTAACCTAGCAGTGAACCTAAGATTAAAACTAATACAGTAGATACGTGGGAGAGCCATGCTTCGGCACGAATGGGCCGGCTCGACCGGAGAAATACCACGTTCTCACAGAAAACCGGCGTGAAACAGCGCTTGCGCTGTGTTTCGCCGAGTGAGTGAGTTTACCGGAGGCCCAATCCCCTACCCTATTCCCTTTCCTACCCTCCCCTATTCCCTTCCCTTCCCATCCCTACCCTCCCCTATTACCCTATTCCCTCTTCAAAGGCCGGCAACGCACCTGCAGCTCTTCTGATGCTGCGAGTGTCCATGGGCGACGGAAGTTGCTTTCCATCAGGTGACCCGTTTGCTCGTTTGCCCCCTTATTTCATAAAAAAAAAAGATACAGTGACACCTCACACCTCACACCTACATAAAGGTCTGTCTTGGCTATAGATTAATATACAAGGACGGTCGTAATCAATGACTGTCCTGTATAATTATTTTACTGCTAATAAAAGCTTATCAGTAACTATTAAGAGTTACCAATTTGATACAGAATTACGGAATTTGCATCAAATTAGTTACTTACCTATTATAAGCGTAACAAAGTGTAGTGCTACAAGAGGTCCTTCTCGCCTTCGATAGAAAAGGGCGCCTATCAATTTCTTATATAATATTATGAAATTAAAATAACAATAAGCGAAGAGTGGGAAGGCGGCCTAAGCTAGGAAAAAAACATGTGAATTAAAAAGTTACCGCTTACGTTTTATCTAGAATAGCAAAAGCAATAGCAAGTTAGGTTATCGCGGATGAGGTTGACCCGCGAGGCGATAGCGGGAGGGTCCCGCGCGGCCGGGGCGGTCGCAGCTTCATACTCAAGCCGCGACTCCTGCTGGCAGCATCTCACGCCGCACACCAGCTCGCCCACCAGCTCGCCCACCAATATGTTCATTGGCATCACCTCCGGTGGAGGCAACGTCAATACGCCCTATGACTATTTGATTTGAACGAGGAGACCGGTGAGTTTACCTAATTAGACTGACGAGCATGCGACGATAATTTTTGACCTTATATCGCCCTGGACGAGGACCTCATTAGTGTTGTTTTCGTTTAGATAATCTTCGCCTGGAATATTACTATAGTAATCTTCTTTGAAAATGGCACTCGACTTCGTAGCCGGATGCATCGGAGGTGAGATATTTTCGATACTCGCTTAAAATGTTTTATTTTTTCGAGCGGAGGACTAAAGACCGACCGTTTTCAGGCTGCGCGGGAATCGTAGCCGGCCATCCGCTGGATACTCTGAAGGTGCACATCCAATCGGGACGAGGATCGGCGCTGGAGTGCACGAGGGCGCTCCTTCGCAGCGGGTCCCTGGCAACCGCCTACCGCGGCGTCGGCGCTCCGCTCGGCGGGATAGCGGCCGTCAACGCGATAGTATTCGGGGCCTATGGCCACACTAAGCGCGCCCTGCCGAACCAGGACTCCATCGGCACCCAAGCGGTGGCGGGCGGCGCCGCCGGCCTCATGCAGAGCTTCGCGTGCGCGCCCGTCGAGCTCGTCAAGACGCGGCAGCAGCTCGCCAAGCCGGCCGACCCGATCCCCCGGGGGGCGTGGGGCGGCGCCCGCTACGTGCTGCGGACCGGCGGCTTGCGGGCCCTGTTCCGGGGCCTCGGCGTGACGATGGCGCGCGACTGCCCGGCGTTCGCGATCTACTTCGCGTCGTACGAGGCGATGACGCGCGGTGACGCGTCGGCTTTGCGCGTGTTCGCGGCGGGCGGCTCGGCGGGCGCGCTGTCGTGGCTGGTGCTGTACCCCATCGACGTGGTGAAGTCGCGGCTGCAGGGCGACGCGGCGGGCCGGTACGCGGGCGCGTGGGACTGCGCGGTGCGGTCGGTGCGGACGGAGGGCTGGCGCTGCCTGTCGCGCGGCGCGGGCGCGGTCACGCTGCGGGCCTTCCTAAGCAACGGCGCGTGCTTCTCGGCGGTGGCGTGGACGGAGCGCGCGTGGCAGCGCATGTCAGCCGGATCCGCCGTCCCGCTGCCCGCCGAGCCCAGCCGCTACGAGAAGCCCGACTACCAGTACGAGACGTGAACCACTAGTCACCACGATGTCATAGAATGTTGCAAACGACCGAGATCAATAGTACGAGTAAGCTCTATTTGATTTTTCTCTGTTGATAAATTATGGATGTTTTGTTTTGATAGAGTGGTCACTGGTCAATTGTGTCAACTGCCGAGTTATTTAAACTGTTGTTATCTTAGGTACTTATCTTCTTAGAGCTTGCAGTATTTCTACCCGAATACAAACTAAGTAATTATTTAAGCTGTTGTTGAATATTCAGTAAGCAATGTAATGCACGTTATTATAATATTTAGATAACAGTTTGATTCTACCTGTTTTAAGGTCTATAGTCTTCAATAGATTATATTATATGTACATGTAATTCACTAAGTATACCTTATGTAATAGTACAATATAGTTATATATAAATTATAAACTTAAAATAAAAAAATGACAATGTTCAGTGTAACATTATATATTTTCCGAAAACTGAAATAATTGCTCAAAAACTAGATTTAAAAATAAGCCAAAGCTCCTAAAATATTTGTAAATACAATATAAATAAACTTTAATTCAAAATACGGAAATTTTATTGCTTACTGTAGTTACCTAATATTTTTATCTTTTATTCAGACTTATTGTAATTTATTTTAACTATTTTATACGCTAAGGTTCCATAAGATGGTTTCATCTCGTCGACCCTAAAAAAAATAAACAAATTGGCAATTAGAAAACTACAATCTCAAAATGGTATCAAAATCTCTCAAAATGGGAGTTAGTTAGCCAAGCCAACCAAGGTTTATTTGTGGTCTTGTACGTCCAGGGGACTGTAGGAAATTGACATGTTTTGCGCCGATAGAGATAGATACTGCCGACAACAGACCTATCTTTCGTAAGATTAAACTATTTACAGAGATTTATCAGGGTATGAATGTGGGTAATGGGTATTGTAGTGTTATTTACCTGTTTCCTAATCCTGCTCCATGTGTTCTGGCGGCGGCAACGGTGGCGGCGGTGGCGGTTGGTTCTCCAGCAGACCCAGCTGCTGCAGTACATCCTCGTTGTCCTCCAGCAGGTGGATCTGATACACGGTTGCTCGTTACACGATTATACAATATGGTGTCGCCCTCGTTAATGTTACTCGTAAAAGCGCCATTTAGGGTTCAGCTACTATTTGATGTTTTAAAGGTTGTATGCTTATTTTAGGTTGGAATTGCTTAACTATTGTTAAGAGGATACACCAGGGGCGAGAGAAATTGAAAATAGGTATTTGAAAATGTATTGCTGTCTCACCAATCTCAAGTCTCCCACCGCAGAGCGCGATAGAGATAACACGACAAAAGTTATAATAAAAGAACAGAAAATCTTCAATTCGTTGTCCGCTGATTCCTTCTCCAAAACTTTACCGATTTAAGTAATTTTTTCATCAAAAACTAAAGCAAGGCTTGAGCTATGTTCCTATGTTTTATTTTTTTTGTATATTCTAGCCAGTTTTGCTTTCTGGGTGTTTGAACACAGAGGAAAATCTGGCCATTTTTTTGGGTTTTTGGACGTTCTTATCTTTTTTAATAATTAAATTATGAAAAAAAAGAAAACATAGGGACATGCTAATAGTGGCCATAGATATTCAGGAAAAAAATCATAACTCTACCGGCATTATCCAGGGAGGAAACAGGGGACAGCGTTTGTATGGAAAAACGGCGGTGTGGAATCCTCTTAAGAATAGTTTTCCTGGGAATATTCTCTTGCTTTCCTTTTGGGAAAGAAAAGAATTACAAAGATTTGTTCTGAAAAGACGAGAATTTCAAGAACGTTCTCGATGATCCGTTGAAACACGATATGAACAACGCGTCACTCACACAACTGTGACGACGCACACTAGTGTCTCGTGGTATCCATTCAGACACCGTGTGCAATTCATAATCATACTTGCTTAGTAATTAATAACATAATTTCGCATTAATCCAACTGACACCCTTACTAATATTATAAATGCGAAAATGTGTCTGTCGGTCTGTTATTTCTTCAGGTCCAAACCGCTGAACCGATTTTGACAAAATGTTGTATTGAGATACTCTTAGTCCCTGGAAAGGACAAAGGATACTTTTTATTCTAGGAAATTTAATTTTACTTATTATTATTTTGCATGCCCAAATACTATAGCTAGAAATAGTGAACCATGTTTAATAATTCAACAACTTTCTGTACTTCTTTCTGCAAATAAATAAATTATTATTATTATTATTATTATTATTAAAAATGGACGGTTCCGGCGTGAAAAACGAATTTTGGCGCAACGGTGCTGTAGAGTGTACACGTTTCTTAAATATTGCAATAATTTGCAGTAATAAGGTCATAAGTTAATATTATCATTTTCCTAATCTATTTACTATCGTAGCTATATATATAGCTACGATATTTAATCTCTGTTTACGAATTACTTAAGGCGCCGAGCTATATCCCTGGGTGGTCTAGCTATTATACTCCTGATGCAGTTCATCGACAACTTATGGAATTGATTATAAAATATAATCTATAATTGTTATTATATCGTCTGTATTCAAAACCAATAACATCTACGCAATCCATTTTTAGTTGCAAGCACAGAGTACTATAATACTGGTTGCAAGCGATTGGAAAGCGGGGCCACTGCGCAGCAAGAGTTAGGTCGTGAACAACTACTATTACAGATGAGTATTGACTTAATATGTGAACGTACTTTTTAGGGTTCCGTACCCAAAGGGTAAAAACGGAACCCTATTACTAAGACTTCGTTGTCTGTCCGTCTGTCTGTCTCCAGGGTGTATCTCAAGAACCGCTATAGCTAGACTTGTGGAATTTTCACAGATTATGTATATCTGTTGCCGCTATTTAAACAACAAATACTGAAAACAAAATAAAATTAATGTTTAAGGGGGGCTCCCATACAACAAACGTGATTTTTTCGGCCTTTTTCGATCTATATCAATAATGGCAAGAGGTAGGCACTTTAATTTTTTAAACATTATTTTGTTATATGTGTACTTTAATATTTAACAATAATATTAGAATAAATAACAATTTAAGGGGGCCCCATACAAAAAACACAATTTTTAGCCTACTTTTGCTCTGTATCGGTACGGAAACCTTCGTGCGCTAGTCTGAATCGCACTTGGTCGATTTTTTATTAATTATTTACTGACAACCACGAATAGATTACATAGCTACATACTACACAGTACATACATCGGGCACGCGGTGCTGCGGGTGTCTCTGCGTCTCAGACAGCAGGATCTTCTGTCTCTTTTCCTCCATGAGCCGCTCCCTGTGCTTGTGTATGTAGTCGTACACGTTGGGCAGGCCCATGATCACACACGCAGACAGCGCCGAACGGTACACGTTCATGTCCGTCGCTTCGTACCTGACAATTATAAAAAATCGGTATAAAACGGCCCAAAATGTCTGATATATACTCAAATTGAAACACTTAAGGATGCTTCAGGTCGCAGCATATTTTGCTTCGTTCGTCCATCACAATTTCAGAGTTTTTATGACAGGTGTTTATATATTCACAATGGCTTTTGATTGGCTAGCGTTAAAAAATTAACCAATCAACAACGCTTATAAAATATTTACTTCTGTGGAAAGCCTCAGAAACCGGGCATAATAATATATTGCATAATATTATGTACTGCTGAAAAGTGACAACTAGATATTAATTGGTTATCATAATAGTATATTATAGTCATGGTGTCGATTTTTAGAATGTTTTATGGCCGCTACGCGCGTGCTACGCGGCTACGTAGCGCTCGTAGCAGGCGCGTAGCGGGCTACGACGAACGCATTGATACACAAGTATTCGCGATTACTACACGATTTTTCGCGACATTCTGCGCCAAGCAATTGGCGCAGAATGTCGCGAAAAATCGAGTAGTCCAATTTTACAAGGTGGCAAAATTTTAAAAACATTCTTATGTTTTTCTTTTTTTTCTTTCTTCTTGACCTAGAAAGTAGAAACTTTGATATCTTTTGGTTCTTTCGGCTAAATTTATACATTCGACATACGGCTTGAGTACCACAAGCCATACTACTGAAACATAGATTTCATCTAAAAGTCAAGAAATGATAATTATGATTTTCATCACCATCGCTTTTACCACTATGACATATTAATGTAACATGTATAATGTATTTCGATTTCGGACTAAGGTCAGTGACCTGTTCAATTGTTATAATGATGATAAGAAAGTGTTACGTAAACAAACCGCGGCTCGAATTCGAAGTAAGAGAAAAACGTTGATATAGTGATTAGTGATGACTTGTGATAGCTTCTACAACAAAAGCGTTGAGTTAGATAGACGAGTCCAAAGGTTCGTAGTTAATAATTGATTAAGAATTTTATAATATTATTATTATTTATTACTTACTTGATAGAAGTTACAAATCGTTAATAATGGAATTTAAGTTCATAACTCTTAAGGCCAGACGAAAAAAGAGTTTCATTTAATATAGGGTTTGTTCATATAAGACGCAATATGATTGTGTATCTTGTGACAGTAATGACACAGGCGAAAATTGTACAACATTTGCTGTCATTAGACTGTCGCAAGATGCAAATTGATTATACGAATCACTCTGACAAGCTATGTAGGCATTATAATAGTTCTAGTAGTGTATGGGTGAATTTCAACAAATGACCATTTTGTTATCATATCGGTGAACTTTTTTATTTATACATATTTTATATACTTTTCAGGTTGTATGTATTCTTTAGGATACAAAATGTTCCCAAATTTAATATCATTAACGTATCGTTTAAGACTAAGGAGAAAATTCAGTTTGAATTCTGGTTTCCACCGATATGATAAACCGGCACCGATTTTTATTTCTGTGCACCGATATGATAAGCTTAACCACCGAAATGACATACTATATTCCAGCGATATGATAATATTATCTTTATAATATTATATTTATGTATTTATTTTGATCAAGAATAGAGTACTTAAAATAAAAGTAAAATATTTTTAAAATGTTTTACAATATTTGAGTGGATTTCAACAACTTGCATTTTTATACAATTTTGGTGGACATTTTTGTTTCCACCAAAATTGGAGATTAGGTGTTTACGGGTAACTGGTACAACAACCACCACCTAGACGAGTTAGCTTATGACAGAATGAAGTGAATGGCGTATTTTTATGCTTTAAGAATTTATTATATTTTGTAAAAATAATGTTTTACACACCCTCTTACCCACCAAAATTGGAATTTGCGAGAAAAATAATCATTAAAAGAAGCTACGTGCACTAAAGTTACATCACATTAACTTAACTATAAACAAACCAAATCTCTACCGATATTCAAAATAACAATATGATATTATTGCCATAAGTAGGATAATTTAAATACACCAAAATTGCATAAAATCGGGGGTTTTGTGTTAAAACGGTTTTCTTTCATTTCTGGCTGGAAACTGGTACGACCCAGCCCACAGCCACGTTCTAAACAGGTTAGCGTGCGGCTGAATGAAGCAAATGGCGTATTTTTTATGCTTAAGGGATCAATGGTATTTTTTAGAAACAACGTTTTGTAAATCCCACCAAAATTTAAAAACTCTCCGCGACAGACCTAAGCTGTGTCATAAAAGCTCAACTACAGAAGTTAGCACAGTAAAATTGATATAATATTATGAAGAGTCAACTATATAAAATGACTACATAAAAATAAAATTCTAATCCAGTATCAAGTTTTCTGTTAATCGGTCTAGATATTGAGTAAAATAGTTCGGCGACAAGCCACCAAAATTGGAAATCGCCTATTTATGTTTATTTTATTGGAAAATAATAATTATTTTTAAAAAATAAAGATAGGCCCAAATTATAAGCGTTATGTTTTAATTTTTAAAATCAAAAATGAAAACGATATATTGAAAAAATAAGATAGTTTTCAGCATTGCCGCGCAAAAAAGCGGTTTGGGAAATCCAGTTATTTGATGTAGGGATATAGAATAAAAAATAATAAAATTTATCATCGTTGTCTTTATTAAAATGAACTAGATGTGAAAAGAAAAATAAAGTAAAAACTTTAAATAACCCATACATCCTTACATCCATTCGTTTTTACTATCATACGCATTTGTAATTTCTTTATAGATATACTTAACGAAATGCCACTAGATCAACCGATATGATAAAACAATTCACCGATATGGTAAAATTATCAACCGATATGATAACGCAATCCACCGATGTGACAAAACTGTGCGTTGGTCATGATTCCAAACACCGAGATTAGATTTAAGACACCGATTCGTTTTTTCTTATAATTTCGGTGTAAATTATCATATCGGTGGTTAAAATGACCACCGATTACACCGATATGAGAGCAGCGACGTGAGAAAAAACGCACTTTTTAGGAAATTATAAAAAATGTATTATATCTAAGATAAATTTGGTTACAGATAATGAAGCTTAATCACTTAATACATTCATTAGAACCAAACAACAATTTTAAAACTATTAATTACTTAAAAAAAATTCAATCACCGATATTATAAAATAATTGCCCGAGAGCATTTTAATGGCATACTTATATTGTTGGCACGAATATGCAGCGGTTTGATGCAAATCTGTCTTGACTGCGTGGAAGCACACACTAACAAGGAAATTAAAATTGGGGTGGTGAGACTGTCCGACTCGTCGATGAAAAGTAATGCTCAAATTTCTTTTATCCAGCGATATGAGGAAAATTCTCAGGACAAGTAGATTTGTGCCTCTAAGGGCGGATTCGACCAAACGAGGGTAAAATTTTACTCGAGTATAACTGTTTCCTAATCTAAGGGTAAGCTGGTTTTGCATTTTTTCAACTTGTATTCCAAGAATAAGGTTATTACACGGGAGTAAATATTTACACGGGCTATTTTGGTGGAGTAAATATTAAACTGAGAATAGTTGCACAACAGGGTGTCAACTGTCACGGTCGGTGTCATTGTGAACTATAATTAACATTTTATTTCATACTCTTTGAGTAACTTGGTAAAACGCAAACGAAGATATCCTGGAGTAAATTGAAGGAGTAAAATTATTCTCAGTATAGTCACACTAGTGTAACATTAAGTTTGGTCGAATCGGGCCTAAGTAACTCTAATCGTTAATTATATAATAAAATATGTTATATAATAATAGATTAACTAATGTTCTAGAAAATAATATAAGATGAACCCTTAAATTATTCATATTTTCTAGTATGTAAGCGTTTTTGTTTGTAAAAAAAAGTAGAGGGTCAGCACCGATTTGATAAAAATAGATCTTTAAGTTATTTATTTCTACCTTTGTAATAGTCCTAGGCATATTATATTTTTGCCACAATCCTATAGCTAGTAGCTACCCATTGAATAGTAAAACAAATAATTTACAAAAATATTCCCTTTTTTAGCAGTAATTTCAACGAAGACAAAAAAAAAAGCCGTTTGGGAAATTCACCCGTATAGAGCCTCTCTGTATATTATATTGTATTATCTATGGTAGGGCATATCTGTGTTCATTGTCCATCGTAAAAGGGGTGACAGACGTGCGAGTACGTACGCAGCTGTGTGTCAGCAAAAAGCCGCGAGCCGTAAGCCTGGGAACATGGTAATCCAGTGTGCTGTGAGAGTGATTCTCGTGTGTCACCGACGTCAAGCTGAGTAAGTTCGCGAACTTAAAACCCGCGTGCTTTAAGTTCGTACGTCTATCAGGCCTCTTAATTATTAACACAAAAGTTCTATCGGAAAAAAATCTAAACGACCTAATTTTTGAGACATATACGTACCACTCATTAGTCTTATCGTCGTAGCATTCCACGTGATAGATGGTGGTGACGCCATTGAAACCTCCTATTGCGAAGATCATGTCATCTATCACTTCTATGGCGAAGTTGGATCGCGGGTTGTACATGTCGGGCACCGTGCTCCAGGTGTTGGTGCAGGGGTCGTACACCTCGCCGCTGCACATGCGGGAGATGCCGTTGAAGCCGCCGATCACATACACCTGGGGAAAGGTTGGGTACACCTGGATGAATGCTAATTTTGAAACTAGAACTGCAAATATGAGCAAGTATTGGCCCAATACAAAAAGCTCACATTACAATTGAGCTTATTACGTAATTTGATTACAATGATACATCATGGCGCGTCGAAGAATTTTTAAACTAAACGTTTTTTTCTACACAAAAAGATACACGTCATATTGAATTGACAGATTTGCATCAAGAGGTGTTTGTGTACATATGCTCCAACTTGAATGACTTCTTATGTCTCATCGAACGGACGAGAAAAGAATCGCCTCAAGATTGAAGTCAAGTCAAAGTGTTCTTTAAAGAAGACAGAGTTGCATATAATGCTGGTGGCACCATGATCAGCCATTACAAACAAAACAAACATAAACAATATTTAAAAACTACCAAATAAATTATCTACTACTTTACCACAGATTACTAAAGGCCTGTCTCACCACTTCCTGATAAGTGACGAATAGGCTATCCACCAATTAACTTGACAGATCAAGTATGGAGATTCTGTCAAAAAAGTTGTGAATAGCCTATTCGGCATTTTATTAGGCAGTGGTAAAACAGGCCCTTAATATAGTTACCAATATAGACTTTACCGTAGATAACTAACTACTGACTTACGTTAACTTTACCTTATTATGGTACGCTATGCACGAGACGCCAGAGCGGCGCGAGCGCATGGGCGGCAGGTTGGTCCATTGGTTGGCATCGGGATCGTACACCTCCACCGTGTTCATGCACTCCTGACCGTTGAACCCACCGGTTATGTAGATCTTGTCTGACAACATTCCCCGCGTTCCATTAATTAAGCGTTAAAAACGATCAAAACGCTCAAAATGCCTCCTAGTTTGAGCGTTTTGACCGTTTTTAACGCTTAATGGAACGCGGGGATAGAGAGTAATTTAGCTTTTTCGGAATCTAATTATGGAATTTGGAAAACGTAAACAAATATCAGTTAGCACTAAACTGATAAAGAATAGTAGTAGAAAAGTAACTCAGTTTTTACGCGCTGCTGGTAAAAGAGAACTGTCAAAAATGGCGTTTTGATATGATGGTGGCGTTAATAGTTCCTTTTCTCGACACGTTCGTTTAAAGCCTTGTCGCACTATACTTAATAATAATTCGGAACTCACTGTCCAGCGCGGCGGCGCTGGCGTCAGACCGCTGCGCGTTCATGGGCGCGACGAGCGACCACTGGTTGGTGCGGTGGTTGTAGCGCTCGGCGGTGTTCTGGCGGTGGTGGCCGTCGTAGCCGCCCATCGCGTACACCACCTCGCCCAGCACAGCCACCGACACGTAGCAGCGACGCGCGTTCATGGGCGCCACCTGCACAGGGGCCCAATTCTTTTACTAGGCTAGTCGGTAATCCGTACGCTGCCGATTCAGCGGACGTACTGTGAAAAAATTATCCGTTTAATGTAAGACGTCCGTTGCGTACGATACCGACCTGTGGACGGTTACCTTTAGGCGGTACGTCACAATTGGGGGCCTACCACCACCTCTACTAAGCGACACCGTTTGACAGATAAGCAATATTACTTTAACGTCAAGCTAGCGATCTTAAAAAAGTTGATATTTCACAGCGGATTTAACAATGTTTTGCATTTTTACTGTTTCTAGTAAGATTATATTAATTAAAAAGTGAGTACGGTAATTTATTGTAATCTTACAACAAAGTGTTCTGGAAACATGATAGTTTTAGGAAAGGTCGTGGTAGGCCCTATGCAAGCGTTATAAACTGTCGACGGCTGCCGTCGGCTGCGGCGCCGATACGTGCCGCTGACACGTGCCGTTCGTCTCCGCCCCGCGGCCCGCGGCCGCCAGCGGCCACGGGCGGTCGTAGATTTTTCAAGCGATATTATGTATTATATTAATGAAGATAAAGTTTAAAATCATATGACTGAAAGTGCTCGCCTCGCCTCTGCCATTCCGGTATAGCGTGGCCCTTAAACGTCCAAACAATTTCGACATCTAGCTTCGCTGATAAAACTGAATGGTGAATGCAATATTATCCCACAGACAGAGAGTGGTAATAATAAATAATAATAATAAATATACTTTATTGTGCACACGTTAAGAAGAAAATTACAACATTTATTAACTAATACAGTGTACTACAATGGCGGCCTTATTACTAATTAGTAATTTCTTCCAGGCAACCACAGGTAAAGGACTAAATATTATTGAATTATTATTATGAGTGTGCAATATTATAGTAGATAAGATGACATTATTTTTAATGATACATACACAAATACATACATACCAACATTAATATAATACACTTATAAATAGGTAATAACATAAAAAGTAAGTACAGAAACAAATTTAGAGGTTGGAACTTATAACTAACAATAATAACTTGATGATCAATTTTGAATATTAATTATAATAGCATGAATGTCAATTTATATAGGATGGGTATTATCACTAATAGAAAGAAAATGTTATTTTACCAGCATCTTAAACCGATAATGTGTAGCGGTCATTCTTATATGGGTTGGTAGTGAATTCCACAGCCTTAATCCCGTAGCAGCAAAAGAAGAGTTATAGTATTTAGTTTGTTGCACAGGCACGTCTAAAAGGCGATTTGAAGCAGAACGTAACTCTTTCTCTGCTTGTCGAAACGAAAAGTTATCCCTTAAATAAGACGGCAGATACGGATCATGTATGATGGAGAACACAAGTGACAGAATGCTGCGAGCATCACGTCGAAGACGAATTGGCAGCCACTTGAGTTTCCTACGGTATTCGGATACATGATCGAACTTCCTAAGGCCGAAAATAAATCTTATGGCAAGATTTTGAAGCCGCTCTAGTTTGTTGAACTGTTCCTCAGTCAGGTTGACAAAACAAGTATCTGCATAATCGAGAATAGATAAGATCAGAGACTCTGCTATCCTTATTTTGGTCGGTATGGGAAGAACGTAGCGCAGTCGGGAAATGGAGTACCAAGTAGCAAACACTTTTCTGCTAATTTCTTTAATTGGTTGTCCCCAGGACAGGGTTTCGTCAAGGTAAACCCCCAAATACTTTACAGTCTGACTGAAAGGGTACAATTGTACCATCAACGACCACCGATGGTAGGCTACCCCTGTCAACTCTAGAAATCAGGCCAGGACTACCAATAACTATCAGCTGTGTCTTGGTTGGATTGATATGAAGACCGTAGCGCATCGCCCAATTGCAAATGACATCAATATATCTATTCAAATTATTCAAGGTGGCATATAGGTTATTTAAAGTCGTCTGAGAGTAGATCTGTAAGTCGTCAGCATAAAGGTGGAAAGATGACAGAATATTTTGAGTGATGTTATTAATAAAAAGGGCAAATAACAAAGGGGATAAGACACCACCTTGCGGAACACCGGTCGAGATAACAGTCCAATCAGAACAAGATTTGCCCAACTTTACTCTCTGGCGGCGTCCCACAAGATAGCTTCGGAACAAATTAATAACCGATGGTGATAAATTTAGAGACTTCAAGATCCCAAACAATACATCGTGGTCGACAGTATTAAATGCACTGCTAAAGTCGAATAAAGCTAGTACCATGAGTAACTTTTTATCCAAGCCAAGTCGTATATCGTCAGTAGTGTTACTGTGTTCAAAGTCAAACGTACTGCGTTCACATTCTGCCTTCGAGCGGTCAGTCACTCAGGAGTAAGGAGGAACTCTGGCGCGGCCAGAACATAAAGAACGAAAACTGACCGCTTGAACTTTGACCGACCACTCTCTACCAGATAGGTCCCTTAGGGTTCTGTAGGTACCTCCCGCCACGTCTTAGTAACGGCGTCGAAGCAGCGGCATGAGTTGAAGTAGTCCATGCCGTCGAAGCCGCCGATGACGTAGATGCAGTAGCCCAGCACCGCCGTGCCGTGGTACGCGCGCGGACCGGCCGGGTCCACCTCCTCTACCTGGCGACAGTATTAGATCCAGCTTAATAACATCCTATCGAACTACAACGTTGTTGTACTATCTTACTTACTAGTTTTTGGTTCAATAAATATATAAAAAGCCAGTACAAAAGCATTTTGGGGATATGTGTAGCTACTCCAAAGGAAGATCTTACGACCTAGCGAGGTGGTATGCTCGGTCAAGCCGGAGCCCACGTCGTCACTGATTTCAGCTGCTGTCGTATATATATATAATGTCAGTAATCAGAAAACAACCACACTCATGACTTATATATATATATATATATATATATATATATATATATATATATATATATATATATATATATATATATATATATATATATATAAGTCATGAGTGTGGTTGTTTTCTGATTACTTAATTTTAGATGAAGTCTTTAGAAGTCTTATGAAGAATAGTTATTTTTATGATTCTTAAATGTTAGAGGAAGTCCTGAGTAGTCATGAGTCTAGTTATTTTCTGATTGTTTGAAGTGTTGATTCTTCACGATTATGTTGCTTTAAAAATTATTGTAAAATTCAGTGATCATTGTAAAATTCTTAGTTAAATTTAATTTAGTTTGTCATATTTTTACTAGCTCTAAATATCTTGGTTTGAATTAAATTGTAATTATTTGATTAATGACCAATCAGAGCAGAGGGCGTGTGCGCCTTGAGTGGGGTCGAGGCGCCATCTTTACTTTAGAGTGATTGACAGTCTGGGGGGCACATTCGAGTGTGAGCAGTCGATCGAGTTGGATCGTGGCTAGTTCTGGTGTTGTGCTAACTAAAGTAAGATCGGTGCCCCGAACTCACTGCTCGTTTTGGAATTTGTGTTATGATTATAGAATTCTAGTAAATTGTGTGAAAGCGTTATAATAGAGTTTATAATAAATTTGTGAGAGAGAGAGAGACAGACAGAGAAACACGTGCACGCTGCACGGATTTTAACTATAGCAAAAAGTGTCGTTACAACTTTTGGTTTTAATTTTTTCCGTCTAACCCCCTTTCGCAACGCGCGATAAGGAACTTAGTTGTTATAAAAATAATAGTAAACAAGAGGGAAAAATGTTTGTAAATATATTGTTAACCGACTTCCAAAAAGGAGGAGGTAATAGGTTCGCCTGTTTATATGTTTTCCTAATTTAAATACAACACCCATCTAAGTAATATGATTGATAACCAAAAAAAGCAAGCGAATCTCTGCGCCACACGTATTTGTTATACACGTTGATAAATAAAAAAAATATTTACTTTTAGCTGATAAAATCTGTAACAAAAAGTGCCACAACATCGTTATAGTCCAGTTATCACGTGACCCCGGGCTATCGGCCAGCAGTGGCAAGACGGTGGTGCAGCGATAACGCAGAGCAAAACACTCCTCTCCCGACAATAGCACGGCGCTCGATAGTGTCAATATCAAGGATATGTAAGGTCGTTTGGAGATTTTTTGACTTTGTATAGGGTAGGTGCAAATGAGCTACTGACGAACTCGATGCGCTACGGCTTCACAATTTTCTCACCATCTTACTTATTAAAATATCATTAGGACGCGTTCAGACGTGCCCGTTTTTTTGCGCGTTGTCGCGTGTTTTTCCAAACGCTATGCAGCAGAAAACGCGCACGTCTGGACGCGCCGTAAATAGATATAAATAATAGATATACGCTGCGTAAATATATTATGTTTATCAGTAAGAGTTATGACATGTAGCGTTATTATGATCATTTGATAAATGATCAAATTTGTATAAAAAAAAGAAAGACCACATAAGCTGCAAATTCCAAAAAAAACTTTTAGATAACGTAATATTTTATTGCATGATGGATCATAAGAGACAATAATCATTATTGCGACCGGTCGCGGTCGCCGGTAGCCGGTTTGCGCTAAGACAAAGGTCACCTTAACAATAATGTTTAAACAATCTCTATCTCAGTGTCTTTCATTAACTAATTAACTAGCTAAAAGCCGAGCTTTGTGAGGGCTCGCGTCGTTTTTCTGCGTGGTAATAAATAATAATCTTTAAGGTAGTTTTTTTATATATTTTAATAGTAACCAAACCTTGACTGATTAAAGATAACACATCTACCTACAAATAAATAAAAATTACTTAGCAAAAGTTTTTCCGTAAAGTGTACCACAAAAGTGCTCAGGTTGTGGGATATACTAGGGCTCGCTTTGCTCGCCCTGATGAGTGACGACGGAATAGGATATGAAAGATAAATGATAGTCACTTTGATCCAGCGGTCGGCGCGAGTGTCGTAGGTCTCTATGAAAGCCGTCGGGGACCCTCCGCTCCAACCTCCGATAGCAAACAGCACCTGGAACATCATTAATGTTCTTTAAAAAACTTAAAATGTTATGTGACGTCGAAATCGTAGGATCTATGTAACACTAAAGAAATCGAGCCTATTGAGCAAAGTTGGCATACCTGAATAGCATCACACTACTTTAATAGAAATATTTGCATTGAATAGGCTCTAAAGCTACTTAACCAATGATGAAATACATAATATAGTAAGCCATGCGGAAAGACGTATCTCTTAGCCTATTTTAGGCGGAAAAATTGACGGTGTCTGAGGATTATTTTTTCTGCGCATAAAGCATCTAATTATGTGGAATCACGTGTACACCTTGTACACGTGATTCCACCTCAGCTGAGCCCAGCCGCGTTACGAGGAAATGGTTTCAATTCAAAGACACCTCATGCGGAACCCGCGGTCGTGCGATCTCCGGCGTGGCAACCTCGCCGTCGCGCTGCGCGATCATCTCCAGGTCGTACAGGAACTTCAGCGTCTCGATGATGATCGGCCGCGAGCTCTCGTTGCCCGTCACGTACGGATGATCCTTCACGTTCTCTAAAAAGAACTTAAACGCGAATATTTACACTGGCATTGCATGGTGTTCTAGCGAGATCGCGCAGTACGACTACTTTCTGAATGGCTTCCATGGAATTTAATAGTTGTACAGTAGGCTGCGTTTCCACCGAAGATGAGTTACGACCTACGCTGCATTGCGAGGAACGAGTTTTTTTAGCTCCAATCAAATTGCTGCGCTGAGTAAGATCAGGAGAATGTAGCGATTCTATTGGTTCTCTAAAACACTTTTCTCGTAACGCACTAGGCAGCTTGTCCCAGCTGATTTGAAATCGCACCCTCACTTTCTAATTACTGCCAGAAATACGTAGTCGTTTAAAATTTTTTTATGTTTACGTTTTGAATCAATTGAATCTGAACAGAGTATACCCCGGTGATATTCAGAAAGTAGTTGTACTGTACAAGGTCGTAGTGATTCATACTTGCGTGTCGAGCAGGCCGAGGCGTATGCTGCCCATCAGCTGTACAGTGTGCAGCCACCGCTTGTCAGGCTCGTAGTTGACCCAGCGCAGCACTGCCTCCCACACCGCCTCCTCGCTCTTGACGTTCAGCTCGTCTTCTAGCAGGATGCTGTTGAGCTCCTCCAGCGGCAGATGGAGGAACTCCTCGCTATGAGTGGCGACGGTGATGAAGTAGCGCAGTAAATACCTCCTCGCGTCAGCCTCCAGTTTGTAGCAAAACACTCGCCTACAATTCATTCGCTTACATACAGACGATCATTAGGTACTGTTTTATGAAAGGTTTGTACCTGTTACTTGGAAAAATGGCAAGGACAATCTTACGAATGCAGCTTTGTAGCGAGACCTTTATTATTTATTTGTAATACGACATATTGGAAAGCATTAAGGCATCCATTACACGGTAGGTTTTGCTGTCAGTTCTACCACAGTCATGGCTGTAACTGATGGATAACCTACCGTGTAAGAGCGAGTTGCATGAAGTTGATCGATGAAAATCTGGATATTTTGATTTTTGCTTCATGCAACCATTAGTCTCGAATTTTGAGTGAGTGTTGTCACATCTGACAAAATAGGAAAAAAATTAGAAATGTATACCTTTGAAAATTTTGACTTTGACTGACATAAAACTGAAGAGAATTGAGTGACCGTCTAAAACCATTCGTCAGTCCATTGGACAAACATAATTCATGATTGACGTAATTGACTGTCGCTTGCATGAGCGTGTAATGGATGCCTTAGCGAATAATATACTTGAAGACTTTAGGGACTCCAATGTGATTCCGTTTATAGCATTGTGGCTATATAATACTACTTCTGCTTATTTACTATGGTATGCTAATATATGGCATGCAATATTATAGCGCCATAGTATTTGACATTTTTTGTAAAACGGAAACATATTTCAAGCGCAGTGAACCTGGCAAACATCATAATGCCCAAACAGTTGTGGGCGTTCAGGGACTCGGTGAGGTAGTCACAGCAGGTCTGCAGCACACCGAGGAAGGCGAGGTAGTCGGCGGTGACGAGCAGCTCGTGGACGTTAGCGGCGGTGACGTCGATGCGGCGAAGGTACGCGTACTCGATCAGCAGCAGCAGGATCTCCGACCGGACGCCAGATATGAGCACGTCGCTTTGCTCGCGCGAGTGGAGTGTTGTGGTGAACAGTGCCCTATAATATTGTGGGTATCAGTTGCTGATGTTTTGCCAGTCGCTCGAAAAACCTGCCTTTGCTCTCGTAAGCCTGTGGGGCAGACGTGATCACCACCACCCACGACCACGTCTGTTACTAGGGTCAAAGAAGGTATAGGTCTATAATATCGAAAAACTGTTCCATAGGCAGAAAGCGGATCGTAATTTGGTCGGGCTATGTTAAGGCCCATAGGCACGGCTAACATAATACAGATTGTAACAAAACAAAGTCAAAGTTGAAAAAAGTTACTCTTTGAGCGTTGCTTCTTTCACAATGAACTCTATACGGGTGTTCATACACACCCTAAAGTACTATCGGTTATCACATTGTTTTGTTTTATGTTGTATACTAGCTGTTGCCCGCGACTTTGTCCGCGTGGACTTTAGTTTATAGTTGTTCCCGTACATCGCTTGAATCATTTACGCGCAAATCAGAAAAGTATATTGTGTGGGAACCGCACATTTTTTCGGGACAATGACATTCCTTGTCCCAGATTCAAATTAGTATCTCTAATCTCCATGCCAAATTTTATCAAAATAGATTAAATAGTTTAGGCCAGGGCTTCCCTAACTGTTCAACACTGTCCCAAGGGCGTCACATGTCAACACAACCAAATCGAGTAAACGCCTCACCCATTATGTCTTTCATACACCCCGGGCAGTCTATATCCCCGGTTTCAGAAGCTATGCTCAGAAAAGCAAGCGCATCCTTCACTTTTATGCTTGTGTTTTGATTTGGTCATTATTTCCTAATAAAAATATAAATGTCCAAATAGTGTTTTATGATAACCTATGTTGGGTAGGCTAGTTCTAAAATTAGAAAGTATTCTTGGGGGTTGGGTTGAGAGGCGTCGTAAAGAAATGGCAAAGTCCCAAGGGCGTCACAGTACAAACCAGGAAGCCCTGGTTTGGGTGATAATCATAAAAGTTTATTGTACGGGAACCGTACATTACGAGACAAAATTAGTATTCCTTGTCCTTTCCCAAGACTCAAAGTATCTCCATACCAAATTCCATCAAAATAGATTCAATAGTTTACGAGCAAATCATAAAAATATATTGTGCAGTAACCGTACATTTTTCCGGGACAAAATGTATCCTTTGTTCTTTTTCGGGACTCAAAGTATCTTTATACCAAATTTCAGCAAAATTGGTCCAGCCGTTTACGCGTGATGTCGTGACCACGCGAAATATAACGTTCCGCATAGCTTCGCCCGCGTAAACGAGATATTTCACAGAAAAATTAGTCCACAAAAAATAGTCTATTATTCTTCACGTGGTCTACTTCTTACCTGTGCCAAATAACAGAAACATTGCTCCAGTTGTTCGTGAGATAAGCCCTTTCAAATAATTTCCCCCGTTTTTTCCACACTTTTCTCTATTTCTTCGCTCTTATTAGTCTTAGCGTGATAAAATATAGCCTATAGCCTTTCTCAATAAATGGGCTATCTAACACTGAAAGAATTTTTCAAATTGGGCCAGTAGTTCCTGAGATTAGCGCGTTCAAATAAGCCCATTCAAATAATTTCCCCCGTTTTTTCTACACTTTCCTCTATTTCTTCGCTTTTATTAGTTTTATCGTGATAAAATATAGCTTATAGCCTTTGTCGATAAATGGGCTATCTAACACTTAATTTTTTTTTTAATTGGACCAGTAGTTCCTGAGATTAGTGCGTTCAAATAAGCCCTTTCAAATAAATTCCCCCCGTTTTTTCCACACTTTCCTCTATTTCTTCGCTCTTATTAATCTTAGCGTGATAAAATATAGCGTACCTATAGCCTTTCTCGATAAATGGACTATCTAACACTAAAAGAATTTTTCAAATCGGACCAGTAGTTCCTGAGATTAGCGCGTTCAACAAACAAACAAACTAACAAACTTTTCCGCTTTATAATATTAAGTATAGATTTGGGAATGTCAGGATTATGTTGTGCTGTTAGACTTTTCTAGATAGTACCATAGCTATTACTAAATAGTAATTATTATAACAGCTTCATAGTGAGAAAAGTCAAAAAAAATCCACACAGTAACATGTAAGTTGTGAAGGTGAAAATAAAGACATTTCCTATTTGTAATGGAATAATCAAACGCAATTACTTTTAACCTGCATTATTATAGGTCAAAGTCAAAACTATCGTGACCTAGCTACTTTTCACTTCCTAGTTTAGATATCTAGACTATTCTAGACCTTAAAACTTTACAGTTCTACTTAAAAATAAAGTAGTTACAAGTCGTGCACATTTTTAAGATAGGTTATCAAAACTGGAGGGGGCAATCATATATTACGGGATATAAAAAGTGGGCATCTACCATTTGCTCGCTCCACCAACATCTTTTAATCAACCGATGTGTCTTCCACATTTATTTACTAGAGCGATTTTTTAACTATTTAAAAGGTACTTAACTAGTTTACCGCAAGTAACTTACTGGTTTTTGACCGACTTCCAAAAAGGAGGAGTATATTAATTTTATGTTCTTTACATAATTCAAGTTAGCGATCATTGCTAAAGCCTAAATATGATCTGATTTTACTGGATTTAGTGATTTAAGCTTAGGCCAAACCTACACGACCAAAGCGACTGCGAAGCGGTAACGTCTACCGCGCGGCGGACGCTGCCCATGTAATCTGATGGCGCCGTGCACACCTACGCGACCGCGACGCGAAATGTTCGCGTCGGCAAAGCGAAACATGCGCGTCAAGTTGTCAGACGCGTGTTTTGAAGTGTACATTGGTACATAACTAGACTTCTTTTTTAAAACCTTTTTTATATTATTTTGTACAACTTTTTAGTTTATGATTTTTTGATTTGTTTACGTTTTGATAGATTGTGTCATGATGTTAAGGCACCTACCACATGTGCATGCTTGAACACAGTTTTGCTAGCTACCACATGCATGCGCAAGCCACATTCTTGCCGAGATCTTCGGCGTATAAACAATGTTTTTCAATGAAGAACTATTTCTTCTGCTTTAATTTTTCCAGTGTTTGCTAGTGACAAAAATGATAATGCATATTTTTTTTTTCATATGCGTATTTTTTTTTATTCCTGTCAGAATAATCTTTCAATTTGATCTTCCACAGAGCGAGCAGAGATTTTTATAATTCAATGAATTCAGTTGCAAACTGACGTTTTTAATATGTACGTAAATCTGCCATTTTATAGCAGCGTGCGCGCATTTTAACACCATATTTTGACTGTTTACTAGGAACCACATAATACCAGGCACTGTGGTGTACGTCACGGTGATACGCCTGAGTGGTGTCCTTTTTGGCCGTAGACATGACAATGCACTACTTGTACCGTTCTTCATGATATTATTATGCTATTATTTTTGTAATTATTTTTCTTTTATTTTTCTCTATGTATTGTAATGTGTTTTGTCTTATGGTAGTGTAATGTGATGTCTTATGTTAAATAAACGTTATTATTATTATTATTATTATTACTGACAAAGAGCGGCTTGAACACTGAACTTCCAACCACACGCGCAGACAAGCAAGTTTAAAAAACAACCAGACAAACTTTGGGGCTTGCGCGTACTACAGTTTTACCAACTACACGCACAACGTTCAGTGTTCAATGCCGGCATGCGCAAGCAAATCTATAGTCAAGCATGCACGTGTGGTAGGCGCCTAAATTAATTCAACTTGACCATTGTGGACTTGTTTTATTCCTCTGCACCTTCCAAATCAAAAGCAAGCTTAGGATCTCGCAACCCTCATGTCCGTCCGTCCGACGCATCGGACTCTGATATTAAGTATGAGGATGTCATTACAACAACAGTTAGCATACACCAGATTAAGTCGCGCGTCTTCAGTGACTGTTCATTAACAAATGAAGTTTGACGGTTCGCGCCGTAGTCGCGCAGGTGTGCACGGCCAGTTTCGCGTTGCAGACGCTCCCGTCTCGCGTACCGCGTCCCCTGTCACTGACGCGTAGGTTTGTTCTAAGTTTTACCGATGGATAAGAACTAAACTAGGTAACTAACAGGAAGTATGGGCTGCAGGCGGAGAGTATGGCGCGGTGCACGGGGAAGGCGGCGCCGTCATCCGCGCGCACCACCGCGTCGCACAGCAGCCGCGACTCGCGCAGGCGGTGCAGCGCCTGCATCGCCGCCACTGACATGCACCGACCCGCCTTCTGCGATAGTCGGTGAAAAGAGGGAAAGAGAGAGAGTGAGGCATATATAAGAGAGAACGAGAGAATGCTATACGTAAGAGCCTTCGCTAGCTGAGAAGGACGCCCATCGCGGGCGCACAATAATATATGAAGACGCGTCGTTCGCGGCGGGCGTCCGTCTCGTCCACCCCAGCTAGGAGCTCAGTTAGGAGGCCCTAAGAGCAGGCAACATAGACGTTACTGGTAACTCCACTATTCACAAGTAAAAGCGCTTTCACACTACGGCCGATCTAAATCCAGTTTCGGATAACAGATTTCCCTCAGTGATCTGTAAATCTCGGATTCGAATCGGACGTAGTGTAAAAGCGCTCTAAGCCCGGGCGCGCACTAGAGGCCAAACCGCAGCAGCCAGGTCGCGACGGCCATCGAGATAGATATAATATTATACCTTAGTATAAAACCGCCACAGACCACGCGTACGTGGACGCACGGCAGCCAGCGGCCACACCATACTTTCGATGTCCGCCGCGACCTGGCCTCTGCGGCCTGGCTAGTGCGCGCCTGGCCTACCGCCTAAGTTCTAACGCTACTAATGAACGTTCACACTTTTTTGACGAACGGCTCAAAGATTTTACTAATATCTCTGGATAATATAAAGTCCCTTCGAGAGCATATTCTGCAAGTTCTACTCACTGAATTTGAGTCGGTTTCCATTGGAAAAGCTAACGTAAACACATGCTTGATACATACAACGGTTAGGCTCGGATCTAACGCGACAAATATATCGAATCGACACAATCGGGATTTAGCAAAAATATGCAAAAAATAACCGCAAAAAATACTAAAAAAATCTTCTAAATCAAGTCATTTGTTAAAACATTTTAGGTTAGCAAAAAAATAATATGTGACTGTCAAACATGTCAAACCTTTTTCTTCCGGATGACATTGCTCCAAAATGATATTTTCATTTGCCGCCCGAGCTAAAAATCGTCAAAAGATATTTTTTCAGTGCAAACGGCCAGAGATATATGGTACACTTCAAAGTTGCTTCAAAGTGTCCATGGACCTCTGTGGTTCTGCGAGTCCTTGGGTGAAACCATAGACATAATATATACTGTCGTAAAGACCACCTGACAACTCGAAAATGCGTGACCATTTTTGATCTGTCAATGTGTGCGTGTGCTAGTGATGTATATTTTACTATCGATAGTATAGTATTTTGCTATCGATAGTTTAGTCCGTTCGAGTTATTTTACCTGAGTTTCTATAAGAAATAAATAATATGCAACTTTGATAGATTTGTATTTCAAATTAGGTATCATAAATTTTAATTGGCAAAAAAATGTGACGATTGAAAAGTAGATACACATTTTCTTTTGGAATGATTTTTCAATCGTCGGATATGTTATGACATGAGGTTCTTATAGGGGTAAATAATTTACACTTAACACATTATAAAGTTACTTATTTATTACTCAAAAGTACGTAGGCCAAATTACTTTCTAGATTGACATGATCAACACATAATCTTATTTAAAAATCAAGTAGCAAAATAAGATTACGGTAATTAGAAAAGTTCGTTACTAAAGCTACGGTAAGTAGATACTCTCGTGCTTCATCGGCGGCACACTAACATTAACGACGTGGGACTGCTGATGGGCCGTGGAACACGCTAAGGAGAAGAGACCCGTGCACTTGTAATGTGCCAAATCCTGTTATTTTTGGGTGGGCACCCGAAAACAGCATGCGTTACGGTAATTAGAACTTTTGATAGGACAAGCGATTATTTCATGATAACTATTTATAGGCTGGGCCTATTGAGTCGATATTTTCCAATGCGATAACCAATGTTTATGAGCATTTAAAACGATGAATAGATCATGGTTAATATGTATGTTATAAAAATTACAAGCAAGTTTCGAGATCAAGTTGGCGTGGGGACACGTCACGGTAATGAGAAAAACATGATTTTTGAACACGACTTAAATTAATTTAGTCTGAATTACTTAAATTAGAAGCCTGTGTTTAAGTTTGTAGCTAGTTACGGATGCTATTTACCGTTTAAAAATATTGCATACTTAAATAAGATAATATTACAGACACGATTACAGAGTCCGGGACACTTAAATTTTGCTCTCCTGAGAATGGCCGAACCTATCCCCCGCGCTTTTTGTTTTGATCGCACTTTTTTTCATGTCGACTAATTTTTTGTGCAACTTTCTTTACGGATATTATGATTGTTGTTAGTATAAGAAAAACAATTTTTTTGTTTAATTTATAGGCACCTTGTAGGTCAGAGTTCATCAGTTCAGACCCAGGGTGGGGCAAGCGCCCCAGCTTGCCCCAGTGTGGCTACGCCCATGGCGGCCGGTGACATAGTCGCTAGCATTGACATAAGAAACAAAGATCTTTGGTCGATAGACCAATTTCGGTACGTAGGTCAGTTAACTAAAACTGGCTCGATCAACACACATTGCGCTTGTGTAGTGTCTGTGAATAAGTGTGCGACGTTACTTGGTACTGCATCCTCATCATGAAAAGTCTGCCCGTCTCTCTCGCGCGCGGTCTATCTTATGAGCGTGAAGGGGACAGCTGTTATTGTTTTTCTTTTGCTACTGTTTATAAATACAGCGTGATGTTACAAGTCAGTCGCGTATGATCGGCGCGCGGCCAGCGTTCGGGACTCTAGTCTGAAAGCCACCTATAATATTCTTTTATTTGGCCAATTGAGAGGTCTCAGTAAATTAAAATAATTTATTTATGTAAAAATTTATTCGTTAAAAAGAAGTCGACATAACGCTAAATTGCCTATTAACTTAATAAATATTTAACACATACAAATGCAGTATTTTAACATTCCTTAAACTATAATTTATAATTACTTAGTTATTAATATCTTTTTACAATTTAATATAATATTCTAATATACAAAAATAACTAATAAACTATAAATTAACATTTAGATAAAAATTGTAATGAGAATCTTAAAAAAATAGAATTAGTTTTTGAATTAGTCGATCATAATAATTTAATACTTTATAGAATTTATTAAACAAAATCTATTATTATTCATTTTGAGCCTGTAGGGCTATAAAATCCATCGTCATTTCATGGTCACCTTAGACAATAATAATTTATACTACATATTTTGATTAATTCCAAATGTTATCTATCGTTGCACTTTTAGCTTGTAGAAGTAGCATATAGACAAACATTGTAACGATTTACTGACCATCAATTCGAAGTATGACCACGCATGGCCAATGTTTAAATGAGCGAAGTGCGATCACGAAGAACGTTTGATTGAGCGTCACGTTTCGCTCACGATGGCGATATAATGACCGCTCATTCAAGCGCTTCTTTATGACCACCACAGAAATTTTTGAGCAAAGTGTGACCACGACTATTTTGCACTGTGCAGATTGTGATCACGACTTGTGTGTCTTTCGACTGTTATATTAATGTAGTGTTTCATCGAGCAGACTGTGACCACGATTTATAATATCTTCTCGACAGTGATCACGTTTAATTGAGCGGCTTGATGACCTCCTTGGCAGTGATGCCCTCGGCGCGTAGTCGCGATAGCAGCGACTTGTACACCACCGGCGAGAAGGGGAGCACCACACCGCGCTCCTGAAGCTCACCTGTAGGATCACGATGTAAGTATATTAGAAAGGCATCCAGGGGCCTAATCATTCACATTTACAATGCGACTTAGCTTCGATAACTTCAACGCACGACAGCCAATAGAGGCTGTCCGCGCTAAGCGTTGACCAATTACTGCGCAGCCAGTTGCCAAATCGGTGGCGAATAAGATTTGTGAATTATCCGGTCGAATTATGCTGGGACCATTTTTTAGGTCATTAGAGCTCTGACACTGCGGCTGCGGCAATTGAGGATCTATTTTCTATTGTCTTACTGCCGTACTCAGAGTGGAACATTAATTACTTAAATGCTACAAATAATAAAAACTAGTTTTTATTATTCGTAGCTTAAGGGTAGGTTATTCCAAATTCACGTTTCTAGAATGAGTCATTTTTAAAGAAAGCGTCATTAAAAAAAACTGAAAAATATATACATGTATAGATACATCTTTTAACTAGTGACTTTTATGGTTAGAAACACAATATAGATAATTTTACTCAATAAAAAAAAATCCGAAACAACCTCGATTTTAAAAACATTTTGAGTTTTATAGGACTTACAGGGACTCAATCAAAAAATAATTTGGATAGTTCGATTACTATTAAAATTTTACCGGGAAATGTACGGATACATGTTTAGTTATACTATTTTTTATCTAAGTAAAAAGGTTTTTTCTCTTATTTCGCCCTATCATGAACGCGGCGAGCGTCGTAACCGCCACTGTACAAGGCGCGCTGATATGAATGTTATTTTAATGTCATTTACGTCGATATTCGCACTGACAGACATCGACCTGCTAAATTAGGAATAACCTCCCCTTAATTGTAATTAATTAAAAAGTTTGACATAAGCGCCATGCATTATCTGTCAAACTCTTCATTAAATTAAAGGTTAATCATAATAATATTATATGTTTCTGAGTACGGCGGTAAGTATTTAGGAGCGGGCTCCCACACAAAACTCCTCCCGAGCCCGCCGAAAACTGCGAATTCGCATCGCATCGCAAAAATCTGCGACAAAACTCATACTAAAAATGACGTTTCTCTCAAACTCACCGTCCAGCACCATCTTGGCGGCGATGGCGGTGGGCAGGCCGACGGTGCGCGCCATGGCGGTGTGCGTGGGCCCGCCGCGCACGGCCATGGTCACCTCGCGCCGCTCGCGCCGCCCGTCCGACCACGTCACGCCGATCTCGTGCCGGAGCACCACCAGGTCCGTCTCGCCCGCGTCTGAAATACCGACTTGGTTAGTCCAGACAATACTGATGTTTCTGAAAACTTTAAGCCCATTTGCACCAGCTGAATGTAGGAAAAATTTTTTGGCCGACTTGCGTCAATTGAATGTGGGAAATAAACAATTTTATTGCAATTCGAGACCATTTATTGAGTGTTTATAAACAGTCATGAGTCGTGACTCATTACCGTACTTACAATGTTTTGTCCTTATTATATCGAGCCACTATTCTATCGACTCAGACAAGAAGAAAACAGTGTATGTCTGTTAGTGTGGATCTTTTTAACTAAAATACAAAGTTTTTTAAAGTCGTTACACCTTGTATCACTCTTACCTAGCTGCAGCCGCTTGCCGAGGTAGTGGCTAACAGTGTCGAGGGGCGAGTTGCACTTGACTATGGGCTCGTTGCCCAGCAGCCCCAGCGACTCTAGCGCCTGCGCCCCCGCGCCGCCGAGCCGCTCCGCCACGCGCGTCTTGAGGTTCTCGTAGAAGATGGAGGAGTCCATCAGACCGAGTAGCTCGCATGCAAACTCCGCCTGGATATTGCAATGTTAGAATTAATTATTGTTGTTAAATGTTGCTAAATAAGCGGCAGTATCACTAAAACGTGTTGTGACAGCTTTAAATTACAAGTCTTAAGTCTAAAATAATGTTTAATTTTGAGTCGCATAAAGTCACCCGATATCCCACAGCGGTGTGTCACTATTTTGTTTCAGTATGAACATTTTTAATCAAATGACTGAAGATGTTAAAACTATTTTGTTGCGAATGGGTTTATTCAAAATTCCTATTGTAATTAAAAATTAAAATTAAGTTGGTAATTTTTTCAATCGAGCAGTGTTAGGTTTCACAATATGTAGTTGTTTAACTTTGTAAAACATTAATTAAAAAAAGTGAACATACCCATGTGATCTGCGGGCCGTCGGGGTGCAGGGAGGGGTGGGGGTTGGGGTCCACGTACCCGAACAGCTGCAGCGCCTTCATCGTCTCTGCGAAACCTGTACAAGAAGGAGTATTACAAAAACCGGCCAAGGGAGTGTTTTTTTTTTTTTGAGACTGACGCCAGAATTATGGCTGAAAAGTACATTATAAAGAAATGATCAGTCCGTCAATCGACTGGTTAGAAGATCATTCTGACCAAAGTGATTGCCAGGACTGATGCAAGACTGACCGTGTAAGCGTTGTCTAATAAGCACGTGTACCTTTGTACCGCAGCGTGCCGCGGAACATGGTGTGCGCGTCCTCGATGCCGTATAGCGCGGAGTACTTGGTGCTGTCGCGGTTGGGGAAGCCCTCGAACGCGAACCCGGGCAGGAAGTCCAGCTCGCGGGCCACAGACATCAGCTCGCCGCCGCTCAGCACCTCCACTATCTGGTGGACGATACTTCCAATTTCAAAAAAATCGAAAATTTTATTTACAACCAAGTCGTTGAATTCAAATAATCAGCCAAGTGCGAGTTGGACTCGCGCACGGAGGGTTCCGTAGTCTGTACAGTGTACTGTTATAGAGCAAAGACGGACAGATGGACAAACGAAAAGACAAAGAAGTCTTAGTATGTAATAGGGTCCCCATTTTACCCTTCGGGTACGGAACCCTAAAAAGATCTCTTAAACTTCACTCTTATAATAAACATATATTATATGTCACTTTTATAATAAACATAATATTATGACTTAATTTTGTAGTACATAACGAGAATAAATTTAAAAGTTAGGATCAGTCGTTGAATTCAAAGTAAGAGTCAGTCAACCAAAAACATGATTTTTTTATAAGTTTTTTTTCTCTTGAACTAAATCTGACGTAAATTGCAAATGGCCGCTTATTCGTTATTGGTTGTCATCACTAGTATTAGTTCCAAGTACTCTCACTACTGCTATCAGCGCCAATATGGCGACTTTCAAACGTCATTTTTACGTCAGATTTAGTTCTCTTCCCCCGCATTGGGAGCGCTGACTCCGCTTCAAATAGGCACAAAAAATTGCTGTCATTTCAAAGGATATCATAAGTCCAGCGAAATTGTATAATAGAGGTCAGTGGCCCTACAGCTTTTGGTATGCCAGAAACTTACATCATTTGGCATGGATCACAACCCTTACTGGAACCCGTATTGGACCTCACAGTTGCCTGATTACTCTGCTCAGCACTATATAACCCGATTAGTTCAACTTATCACCAACACTGACCTGTCCCCTGCTGAGGTACTTGGCGGCGGAGACGGTGTTGAGCAGCACGCCGCGCGGGTTCCACGAGAACTTGTACCGCAGCGGGTTGTCGCTGAACTCCGGCGCCGGCAGACCTGCACACACAACATTGCAATTTACAGGAGGACTAGCTGACCCGGCAAACGTTGTTTTGCACTTATTTTTATTATTATAAGCCTACAGTTTCTCACTGCTGGGCAAAGGCCTCCCCTCTCTTTCTCCAAAGTTGCACTCTTTGTTTTGCACTTATCAATATAAAAAGTATATTTAAAATCCTATTCTCAATCCTAACGGATGTACCATCGAGGAAATTGATTCCTAGGCAGTTGACGAACCTACGTCATTCGGTCGAGTTATGTCAATTCAATGTTAAGCTGTGATCAGTAGGATGGGTTTGATATAACGAATTACTCAGGTCCGCCATCTGCCTATGAATCCATTTCTCTGATAGTACAGGCAGACAGTACATAATATCCGTCTATAAGAAAGCATGCGTCGACATCTTGCCATGTAATAAAACACTTGTAACTACGAATAATAAGACTTGTAATCAACGTTAATCAATTTTGTCGTGCCAGCTGTAAGTTGTGCTAGAACAGTTCAAGTCCTTACTTAACTTAATAATAATGATAATAATAATATCTATGGATGCTTCACACCACGTCAGTCTGACCCCGTGCTAAGTACCTGAAGGACTTGTGTTACGGGTACCAGACAACGGAAATATATTTAATACTTTTATACTGTGAAAACTTTTTATTCCGTCAGCGGGATTCGAACCCGCGACCCCCGTCTTGAGCTACCAACAGCCCACCAATTGAGCCACAGAGTTCGTCAAAACTGAGCCAAAGAGGACTTGTGTTAGTAAATAGTGGTTATGCTCCACTGATGGCTGAGCACGTAAAAACTGTACTGCAAATACCACAACGGTCGTCTTGCTAAACGAACGCAAGTAATATTTCCGTGCACGCGACAAAGAGACAACTAGCGTTAAAGCAATTTCAGAAACTCTACGTGCTGATTGACCCTAATATCTTTTCCGACGACTCCCAATGCCTAGGACCATATCGACTAGATGAATTTGGTTTTTAAACCTAAGCCTATGGTTACTGTATAGGTAGATAAGGTAGGACTTCCAAATGACGCACCTCCGCAGTAGGAGACGAAGGAGTCGACGCGGCCGCCGTGGCTCTGCACGTCGTGGATGCATTCCAGCGCCAGCAGGTGGTCAATGCCCGGGTCCAGGCCCACCTCGTTCAGGAACGTCAGACCCTGCTCCTGGGCCCTGCGGGTATAATATTAGTATGATCAGTTTAGTATAGTATAGTCAAGTTTGCAGTAGTGACCCGTTCTTCAGGATAGCCCTAGCCAGTGAGCGATTTGAATGACTATCTGCAAAATGTAAGAGGTAAACAAAGTCATCGAAATGAAGTTATTTAGAATCCCACGCCGCCGCAGTAAAGATTTACACGTTAAGGGCGTTCGCTGCGTTAAGCGTGCGCCCGGCGCGGCCACCCGCGAGGCGTGCTTGTTTCATGTCACCCCATAGAGCAGCGTTACGTTGAGGCGGGTCAGCCGTCGCACGATTACTATGGCGAGCGCACAGCGCGGGCGGCCGCGCCGGGCAGCCGCGCCGGGCAGCCGCGACGGGCAGCCGCGCCGGGCAGCCGCGCCGGGCACACGCTCAACGCCGCGAACGCCCTAAGGCTCGCTCGTAGGCAGTGCACGTAGCAAGGCCTACACTGGGTGCTACGTGAGTGCTACGGAGCTCTACGAGCGTGCTACGAGCGTAGCGGTAGTCTGAATTATTCTGTAGATGGTTGCAACAATGTGGGTTCTCGATATTTTATTTGCCACCGGCCCCTTTAACATGGCCACAGTAGAAATGCGAAAGTATAGAAACACTGTGGAGATAAACTGAAGATACTGTACTGAAGGAAGGTAAAATGCCACTTTATGACATAAACTGAGAAAAATTCAAATAAAATCCTACTTTATGACATAGACAATAGTCTATGTCGTAAAGTGGCATTGTATTTAAGTTTTTACCGACTTCCAAAAAGGAGGAGGTTATACGTTCGGCTGTATGTATCTTTTTTTTTTGTATATTCAACGATAACTCAGCCGTTTGTGATCCGATTTTCAAAATTCTTTTTGTGTTGTATAGGGTTTAATTCGAATTTGGTACCATGTTCACAAAAGTGGTGATCTGATGATGGAATCCTGGAGGAATCGAGGGGACCCATTGAAATTTCTATGGAAACATATAGCGATTTCAATTTTTTCTGAAGCATTCGAGGTAAATGCTACCGAAAAGTAAGATTTCGCGCCAGGTTATACCCTGGATCCGAAGGTACCCAACAGAACTTTTGAATCCTTATAGATACAGGTTCGGGGATTTCGGCGTTGTTTAAACAACTGAAGGCATAAGCCAACACATCAATTTATTTGATCATCATCATCAAAATCATAATTATGCCATGGGTCATCACATTATGACCCAATTATTGATGCTTTTCGTGATATTTTGCATCGAAGCAGATGTTTTGATGATTATTTCGCTGTTTGTGGACCGATTTTCAAAATTCTTGTATTGTTGTATAGGATGTAATCTTGATTTTGTATAATAATTACGAAAGTGGTGAGCTGATGATGGGATCTATGAGCAATCGAGGGAAATCCTTGAAATTTATCAAAAGACTCATAGTGGTTAAAATGTTGTTTCTAGTAACTTAAACATATGTTACAAATAAGAGAAAGTTCATACGAAGGTGTCTCTTGGCCCAAAGGCACTGAACAGAACTCCTGAACCTTTAAAGATAAAAGTTTTTAAATTGCAGCATCGCTTAGATAACTGCAAGCGTTTACCACAATTTCGCTTACAGTAACATAATGTGAATAGTTAACATTCGTAGTGGTTATTTACGCATAAAGCCTTATCTTGTAGATAACTAAAAAGAGTGAAATTATTATTTTTAACAAAAAATTTAAACCGACTTCCAAGGTAAAAACAATAATAATATGAAGTAAAAAGTATTAAATAACTCTTACTCTATAATAGTGCCTTTTTCAGAATTCATCTAAATCTCAACTATTTCTGTTCATACTACAGTCTTCATTATTTTGAAGTCGGTACCACTCCCAAAAGCAGTGGTTATTTACGCATAAAGTATTTCATATTATTATTGTTTTTACCTTGGAAGTCTGTTTTAATTTTTTGTTAAAAATAATAATTGTCGGTCGCAGTTATACCGCTGTAAAGATCGGATTCGTGGTGCGGACCACGGAGTTAAAACAAAGCTGACTACTCCGCGCCGCACGTTAGCGCGGAACGGTGCGGCGTCGCATCGTTCCGCGCCGGTACGGCCTGACCCTTTAGGTGCTGTACACGAACCTAGGACTGAAATGTAAAAGATATACTTTTATACTCACGCTTCATTGAGGCTCTAGGCTAGAGCTTCATGAAGCGCGTGTCACGGTGTCGTATATGCAGCCTGAAATGCTAGAGCCTCTAGCACTCCAGAGCGCCTGCACTCAGACATACGACGGCAGCCACGACATACGACTCTCGGCGCCCGCCCCACATATTATCGTATATCTATACTCACGCGTCATGCAGTTCCAGCACGCCGGGCTGGACATACGACGCCGTGACCAGATGCGCGCCCGCACTCAGACACGCACTGAGTGCGGGCGCGCATCTGGTCACAGCGTGCAGGTCGTACGGTAGCAGGGACACGATGACCAGCGCGCGCCGCCACCGCCGCCGCCGCCGCCCGCAGTGCGCTCTTGTCGCCCGCCTTACTATTTAGTACTATCTATACTCACTCGTCATGCAGTTCCAGCACGCCGGGCTGCACATACGACGCGGTGACCAGATGCGCGCCCGCACTGAGACACGCACGCGCGACGGCTGCGTGCAGGTCATACGGTAGCAGGGACACGACGACCCGCGCGCGCGCCGCCGCCGCCCGCAGCGCGCTCTGGTCACCCGCCGCCAGGTATTCCGCGCGCACGCCGTACCGCTCCGCTAGCGCGTCCGCCTCCTCGCGCACGTGGGACGCTGGGTGTTATAAAACACATAAATAAGCAAATATTGAGATAGTAATTATTCACTTATTCAGCGTCCATCGTAAAGCACACTCCACTAAAAGCGCGAACTACATGAAAGGTCCGAATATATGTGGAGTCAGGAGTGGCCTTCGTGATTACTACAATATATAATCCGAGTCATATCAGGCATTACGGATCAGCCTTGATGAGTAGCGTTATACTATCAGAGAAGTTGATTCCTAGGCAGATGGTGGACCTAAATAATTTGGTCGCGTAAGTCAAACCCACCCGACCGATCACAGCTAACATTGAATTGATATAAGCCGACCACATGACGTAGGTCCGTCAACTGCCTAGGAATCAATTTCCTCAATGGTACCGACCGACGGTGACGGCGATGTTGGAGTCGCGGGCGAGGTACTCGACGACGGGCGCGGAGACCAGCCCCGACCCCAGCACCAGCACCGGCGTCTGCTGGTCCCCGCCCTCCACCTTGTGTCGAGATCGGCTGTAACATTAATGGACCAATAAAAATCTAAAAGGGGCTCACGTTTATTTGTTGAGTTCATGAAATGACAATGACATAATTTTTAAGAATTGAGGTTGTCGAGTAGATGAAATCTAAAGGAATTAACTAAAGATGCCCATACACGGGACAATTAGTCGTTTCGATCGATCGTCAAGAAAATCGTCCAATCGATCTTTTGAACGTAAAATCGTTTGCGATATTGCTACAATTTGTCGTTCGATTTTAACATCGAGGAGATAAATCGTTACGATAGTTGTCCCGTGTATGGCTCCTCCTTTTTTGGAAGTCGCTTAAAAAGTAGCCTAAGTTACTCCTTATTACAACAGCTATCTGCCAATAAAAGTCCCGTCAAAATCGGTCCAGCCATTTAGGAGATTAGCCGGAACAAACAGACAGACATACAGACAGACAAAAATTCTAAAAATTGTTATTTTGGTGTAAGTACCGTCTAAATATTCATATGCATGTAGTAAAAAACGGTTATTTTAATATTACAAACAGACACTCCAATTTTATTTATATGTATAGATGTATAGATTACGTGGTCAATGATGAGTTGTCCATTGGTCCGTGAAGTATGAATTTGGCCGCCCCCTGAATTTGCCGCCCGGGGCACAGACCCCGGCTTGCTCCCCCCCCCCCCCCCTAGATCCGAGGCTGATGGTATATACTCACATATTGGACATTCGGAGCTCGTTGATGTACTCGAAGGGCGGTGTTAGCTTTCCGTTGCTAGTGATGATCGCCTGGGAAAGATACGACAGAAGTGATTTACATTCTACATGATAAACTCTTATCGGCCACTGCTGACGCTTGTCGTTTGTTGATAAAATTATGTTAATACTTCATTGACACAAGTCGTCATTTCTGTCCCATATTTTCATCCGCTTTTAGAAGCGGATATGCTGTACAAAAGAAGGAAAGAAACATGTGCGAAACATTTTAGCCCCAACAAGAGCAAAAAAGATAGAGCAAAAACATAGCTCTCCTTTCCTCTTTGTCCTTTTACGACTACTCTTACACTACTAAACTGCCACTATATTTTCCACTACAGCTAGCATAGAATGAGACAGAGCGATATATCTCTATCACTTACCCTCTGCACGACAGGCGAGAACTTGTGCTCCTCTAATGGCTTAGTGGCATCAGATACCACGATAGCCTCAGCATAATATCAATACAGCAGATCCACTATAGCTAGCATAGAATGAGACGGAGCGATATATCTCTCTCACTCACCCCCTGCACGACGGGCGAGAACTTGTGGTCCTCCAGCGGTTTAGTGGCATCAGATGCCATGATGTCCTCGGAGTAGGGGTAGAGCAGGTCGCCGAAGAAGTCGGTGGACTCTCGCGGCAGCTGCGTCGGCATGTTGTCGATGGAGCACACCAGCACACCCGGACCCTTGAAGCTGAAATTATACTTTTTATGAAATACATCATTTGCGTTCTGAATATAGACTATAGAGAGAAAAGTCCAGAGGGAGAGATTTTTTTCCATAAAACATGATTGTTTCCCTGTAGAATCAGATTTTATCGAGAAATGGTAGTTCTGAAAACATTTTTTAACCGACTTCCAAAAAGGAGGAGGTTATAATATATTCGGCTGTGGAGATTTTTTTTTGTATGTTCAACGATTACTCTGCCGTTTGTGAACCGATTTTTTTTTTTTGTTTTTGATTGAATTAATTCAGATATAGAACATTTTTATACGTCTACTTCATAGAAGTCGGAGACATTCCTATCGATCGCTCGCGTTCATTTACACAGGTGCCTGTGTCTCTATTTTTTGGCACTACATCAGCATTGTAACTATGAATATAAACCTGTACGGTATCATGTTATGATTTGATGCCACTGTACCATCGAAGAAATTGATTCATAGGCAATTGACGGACCTACGACATTTGGCCGGATTACATCAACTTAATGTAAGTCGTCATCTGTCGGCTGAGTTTGAAATACCGCGACCAAAATACGTAGGACGCCATCTGCCTAGGAATCAACTTGTCTAATAGTACATTACCTACCTCTTGGTGTCCTTGTTCCGGTCGGCGTCGTAAAGACAGAAGGGCGTGTCGATGGTGGTGCACTCGTTCATGAACTCGATGGAGCCGCCCGGGTCCGCCGAGATGTCGCAGATCGCCAGCATCCTAAAACACATGGTGATGATGAGTGTGACTCACCAAGACTCTTGACTACAATGCGACGAGAGACTCAGGGCCTGTTTCACCACTTACTAATAAGTGCCGGATAGGCTATCCACAACTTATCTAACAGATAGAATATGGAGTATCTGTCAGATAAGTTATAGAACGCTTATCAGGAACCTGTCCGGAAGTGGTGAAACGGGCCCTTACTGTATGCTGTTACTGTCGTAATACTAAAATTTTAATGAGAAAATGTATATTAATCTATGTATATGTCTGTCTGTTTCCTCTTCACACTCACACGGCAATTTTTTTTAGATGGCAAAGAATATAGAATAATTTTATTCTCGGAAAAGAATTCTGGATGTTGCCCGCAGTATTCATTTTAAAAGTTTTTCCGCATAAACTTAGTTTATGCTTACACTTATTTATACTTACTACTTATAGGCTTATTCAGCTGAACAAGCTGTTACATACTCGTTAATACCTCGATTGTGGGAATCGCAGACACAATAGATTTTCAATTATTATGCGACAGCCAGGTGCCGCTTGTAGCCTAGTAAACGAATGATTCTGCTTGGAAAAGTCGAAAGCAGAAATTTTGACTTTGGTAGCAAAGAAGGTCCCGTTTTTTGGTTTTTTGCTTACTCATCATAAACGGTGCTTCGTACGAAATTCTCTTGTACTACATAATAAAAGCTAATTAAATTCTCTGAAATTGGCCGAGTGTGTTTTTTAGGGTTTCGTACCCAAAGGGTAAAAACGGGACCCTATACTGAGACTTTAATGTCTGTCCGTCTTCTTGACCATCTGTCTGTCCATCTGTCTGTCCGTCTGTTTGTCTGTCTGTATGTCTGTCCGTCTGTCTGTCCTTCTGTCTGTCGGTTTCTCTGTCTCCGGCTATAACTCAAGAACGATAATAGCTAGAGAGTTGAAATTTTTAGAGATTATGTATTTCTGTTGCCGCTATAATAATAAATACTAAAAACAAAAGAAATTAAATATTTTAGGGGGGCTCTCATACAACAAACTTGATTTGTTTTGCAATTTTTTGCTCGATATCTATCATGGCATAAGGTAGGCTGAAATGTTCATAAAATACTAAGTTATATTTATACTTTAATAATTAAAAATAAAATTTAAATAAAATAAATAATTAATAATTAATTTTTAAAAAAGGAGGGGCATATCGTCCAAACTAATGTAGCACTTTGGGACATACGCCAAATGAAAGTGCTTGAAAAGTTGAACATTTTATTGTATGACGAAAAATCTCTAAACCATGGGAGTAAAAATTTAATGAGGGTAGAAGATAAGAAAAAATCACATAAAACACCCTATATCATTGCATCAATTTATAGTGTTGCTGGTAAGGAATGACTTCTGGAAAGTAAACTTGAGGAAAGTGTTGTATTTTAGTATATTGTTTCATATTTTTAAGAAATGTATGGGAAAACAATAAAACATTAAAAATCTAACCTTTCCTGGATTTAACCGTACATTATTACCTTGTAGAATTTGTTTATAATAAGCAATACTAGCGAAATATAGGAAGGATGAAGTTGTAGAGAATTTAATTAGTTTTTATTATGTAGTAGAAGACAATTTCGTACGAAGCATCGTTTTTGATGAGTAAGCAAAAAAGCAAAAAACGGGTCCTTCTTTGCCCCCCCCTCCCTCGAGCTCACCTCGGAGGGGTCAGGACTTTTAGTATGTTTATCTCCTAACTACTCTAAACAAAGAACCAAAGTTAAAATTTCTGCTTTCGACTTTTCCATTTTGGGCATTCGTTTACTACGCTATTGGGGACTGATGGGTTAATGCAATTCACTTCGTAATCGCTAATAAGTGTTAGCTGGCAATGCTAACACTCTACTTGGTTAAAAAGCAGTTTTTCGTCAGCACTCACCGATGCGGCAGCGCCGGCGCGCCGATGCTCTGCGGCAGCCAGGGCGTGAGTGTGGGGACGAGCAGGTGCTTGGCGTCGGGGATGGTCAGCAGCTTGGGGCTGCCCACCGCCCAGTAGATACAGTTCACCAGCACGGAGGTGTACGGCGCTATCTGGAAATGGACGGTACCGGGTCTAGTTTTTAGATATTACAACATAATATAATACTATATTAATATGTCTTTCAGAGGTTATCAGGGCTTAGGCTTAACTCACAAAAATCCTACATGCGAAGTTTCCTATGCTTAAGAGATAAATAAAGTACAGCCTCTATAAGTCTTAACATGTCCAATACACTTCATATTATAATAGTATACTCGTATTCATGATACAACTCTTGACATTTATGTCGAAGGTTGTGACAAGACCAAATATATATAGTCGCAAATTACTTACATTTTTAATGGTGCCTAAATAGATGGCGTGACTATTACCTGCTATTACCTACGTCAATCACAAAAAAGCAGAAATAAAAAAAACTGATTTCATCAGAAAGCCCATTTTAATTCCAGAAGGTCGCGACAGATAAGATATTGCACCGACCTCAGCATACACCGAGGTCGGCGATAACTCCACAATGCACTGTCGAGTGCCGCTGAAGGTTTCGCGTATTTGCTGAACGCTATCGGAAGGTTAAAACCAAAACCATACGTGCAATTAGTCAAAACGTTATATTTAGCCGATATACTCTCGTCGTGAAAGTTATAATATATTATGTGAACTAGAGATCGCCCAATGGTCGAAATTCGACCTTACTTTCAACGACATTAGGACTACGGCTAGTCTGAGATCATCTGAGTCCCAGAGACAAGAATTGAAAAAAACTATGATGAAGTCAATATTTTTCAATTCTTGTCTCTGGGACTCAGATGATCTCAGACTAGCCGTTTAAGCATTGTCTAATAGTATTTAAAATTAAATTAAAAAAAAACAATGATCCATTCTCAATTTGTCAACTTGTTGTCAACAGACTTCAACCATAATTATAAGCAAATTATAAGAGTATAATTCGTATGTATAGACTTGTCACTCAAAAATCTGTCATTTTTCCTAGTAGTAGTGTCGTAGTGTGTGTAACGTTTTATTTGTTAAAAATATATATGATATAAAAGCATAATTTCAAAATAATATTAGCTCGATGCACTCCTTCACCATATAAAGTTGATATAAAGTATAAACTATAACTGTGCGAAATTTTATGCAGATCTACGTTTCCCCATTTTTCGTAAAAAAGGTTACAAAGTTTTTCTCTCACGTTAGTTTTTATTATTCGTAGCACGTATTAATATTGTATAGATGAGATTTATCGGATATGTCTGGAAATGCTTCGTCCTAATTGCATAATATCCTGAATAGCGTTTTTATTTTTCAGTCAACTCAAAATACGAAGTGTTTTAAAAAAGCTTGCCATTTGCTTTCATAAAATATATCTTACGAATCCTTGTACTGGAATAATTGTTTACAAATTAAAATCAGCCAGCGGCTTATAGGGCTTTTCAGTCAAAACTCAATTTGTATCCAATAATTTCGACAGCAAAATTATAAATGGATTTCCTCAGGGCTGGCAATAAATGCCAGCCGCTGAATCACTTAACGAACTATTATAATATCAAATCCCTTGCATGTCTATCCTTTAAGGGTAGGTTGTTCCAAATTCACGTTTCTAGAATGAGTAAAGTAGTAGTTTAAAGAAAGCGTCATTAAAAAAAACTGAAAAATATATACATGTATAGATACACCTTTTAACTAGTGACTTTTATGGTTAGAAACACAATACAGATAATTTTACTCGATAAAAAAAATCCGAAACAACCTCGATTTTAAAAACATTTTGAGTTTTATAGGACTTACAGGGACTCAATCAAAAAATAATTTGGAAAGTTCGATTACTATTAAAATTTGACAGGGAAATTTTTAGTTATACTATTTTTTATCTAAGTAAAAAGGTTTTTTCTCCTATTTCGCCCTATCATGGACGCGGCGAGCGTCGTAACCGCCACTGTACAAGGCGCGCTGATATGAATGTTATTTTAATGTCATTTACGTCGATATTCGCACTGACAGACATCGACCTGCTAATTTAGGAATAACCTCCCCTTAAGTAACTTTCATTCGCCGAGACTAGCCAATGTAAATACATTTTCCGTAAAAATCTGAATTATTTTTAACAAACTTTAATTTATGGTTTAGTAATCATTCCATATCTGATCTATAAGTGCGGCCGCTACTGCCACAACATACCTTCTGCGCGAAGGTGGAGATGTATCTCTCGGGGTGCTCCTCGTACTCCTGCGCGTCGTACCCGCCGCCGTTCTTGCGCACCAGGTGGTGTCGACGCCGCACCTCGCACCCGTAGATCTTATTAGGACCTAACGGTTTACACGAATATCGTTATTATTCATATAATGTTTACTTTAAAGGCTTCTTACAGATGAACGGCACTTGACGACGGCACGCGTCGCCGGTAGGAGTATGTGTTGTGGCACGCGACGACAAGTGCCGTTGGTCTGTAAGAAGCCTAAGGTTTTTTGTTTTTTGAAGGTATTGAAAACACGACCCAAGTCACAAAACTTTACAATATAATTTAATGTCAAAATTGGGTCTGGGAATATGCTTGAAACCATTAAGAACATTAAAAACATCAGTGTGATAATTATAAAAAGATGTAGAGATAAGTAATGTTTTCATTAGATTTATTCTGATAGAAATTTAAATAACATTAAAATCCTAAAACAAATAGTAAGTACCTAAATATATAATTCAAACTGTAACAAAATTAGGTGTACATTATTTTGGCAGACTTAGTACAGAACTCTATACATATAATAACTGTAATACCCTATATATTATACAATATACATAATATTACATATTACAGCCTCCGTGGTCCAGTGCCTAAGAGCGTGGCTCTTGACTCCTAGGTCGTGGGTTCGATTCCCGCGTTGGAAACATGTTATTTCCAAGTTTGGTTAGGACAATGCAGGCTGATCACTTGATAGTCTGACAAGTAAGATGACCCATGCGTCGGATGGGCATGCCCCCAACCGGTTTCGGTGACGGAAGATATTATACAGACAATTCTATAGTCAGCTGATCTCAAAAATTACGCCCCACTACGTTTGGAAATTCCTGATAAATATTTACGATTGTCTAACAATATGTCGACTTGGAATATATATATATATATATATATATATATATATATATATATATATATATATACATTAAACAGTTATATGTTTAGTATATACAGTTGATATAGTTACACAGACCTAAAAATACATTCTACGAATTCGCAAATTTGTTTATTACCGACACGTAATGATATAAATTACAAATGTGATAAGAGCTGAAATTCACACATTATCACCACGTAGTATTCATATCAGTTGATAAAATTTGCCGAAAACAGCGCTGGTAGGCGTGTGAGATAACACTGCGATTAGTTTCAGTAAAATTATACGTTTTACATATTAGCCGAAATATAATTCTGGCAAGGTCATCGCTAAGCAAGTCGCTATATTCCTTACAGACGCAATATGGGTCATTTAATTACTTAACTTTAATTTAATACAAATTTTGACATAAGGTCAAGATGCATAATATATTTTATCAATAAGCAATCATTAAATGTCACTGAGTGGGGCGTTATTAACTTACATACAGTATTCCATTCTATCTATAACTTTACTACCATACTGTTCCCTTCTTTGTTTTAAATTTTCTATTATGCCTCCACTTTTTTAGGGTTCCGTGTCCAAAGGGTAAAAACGGGACCCTATGACTTCGTTGTCTGTCTGTCTCTAGGCTGTATCTCAAAAACCGCTATATCTAGACTTCTGAAATTTTCACAGATTGTGTATTTCTGTTGCCGCTATAACAACAAATACTAAAAACAAAAAAAAACTAAAAATTAAGGGGGGCTCCCATACAACAAATGTAGTTTTTTTTTATAAAATAAGGGGCCAAACGAGCAAACGGGTCACCTAATGGAAAGCAACTACCGTCGCCCATGGACACTTGCAACATCAGAAGAGCTACAGGTGCGTTGCCGGCCTTTTAAGAGGGAATACGTTCTCTTCTTGAAGGTTTGCAGGTCGTATATAGGTCCGGAAAAACTGCTGGTGACAGTTCGTTCCAGAGTGTTACAGTGCGCGGCAGAAAGTTACGCGAGAAACGCACCGTGGAAAATTTTCACAAAATCCTCCATTATATGTGTACTTTAATAATTAATAACTGGCTATTTGACCGAGCTTTGCTCGGTATTCCATGAAAATGACATTTTCTAAAAATGATTCCTAGCTAGATCGCCCCCGAAACCCCCTATATACTAAATTTCATGAAAATCGTTGGAGCTGATTCCGAGATTCCAATTATATATCAATACTAATATTATAAATAGGTAAACTTTGTTTGTTTGTTTAATTGTAATGAATAGGCTCAAAAACTACTGGACCGATTTTAAAAATTCTTTCACCATTCGAAAGCTACATTATTTACGAGTAACATAGGCTACTTTTTATTTTGGGGAATCTAGGGTTCCGTAAGATATTTCAGTTTATCGGAAACAACCAGAAAATTTACTTATTTTGCGTACGCTGCCTAAACTATAAAAGATAGAACTATACAATGTTCTAAGTAAATGTAGATCTTATAAATATCTACAAAAATGTCCGCGACACACTATATCTATCTATGTCAAGTAAGGCACAACAACCATTTTTTTATTTAAAAATCTTGATTTTTTTGGACTTCATTTAAATGCATTTATTTTACTTATGCTAATAATCCTTATCAAAATAAATTATTTCATCATAAGTACAGTTTATGTAGATTATATTTGGTATTTAAATAATTAAAATTGGACGTTTGGTTTAGAAGTTATGGCGAAATTAAAATAATGCGATTTACGCCCGTTTCGAAGTGGGCGCTACCAATGCGGGGGTGCGCTCGCGGGAGGGGTATCACTTAGAATTTTTAGGGTTCCGTAGCCAAATGGCAAAAAACGGAACCCTTCTAGATTCGTCATGTCTGTCTGTCTGTCTGTTTGTCTGTCTGTCCGTCCGTATGTCACAGCCACTTTTCTCCGAAACAATAAGAGCTATTATGCTATTGAAACTTGATAAGTAGATGTAGTCTGTGAACCGCTTTAAGATTTTGATACGAAAATGGAAAAATTATTAAAAATTTTAGGGGTCCCCATAGATACAACTGAAACAAAAAAAATATCTAATATATGCGTGTGGGGTATCTCCATATAGGTCTTCAAAAATCATACTGAGGTTTTTAACATCATTTTTTACCTGAATAGTTTGCGAGAGAGACTCTTCCAAAGTGGTAAAATGTGTGTGTGTGTGTGTGTGTGTCCCCTTCTAACTTCTTAAGTAAGGGTAAAATGATATATTATACATGATAAGTCTAAAAAATATATATGATGTACATTACTACAACAAACTACCAACGAAAATTGGTTTGAACGAGATCTAACAAGTAGTTTTTTTATACGTAATAAATGGTAAACCTTAATTTAACTTACATTAAATCAACTGAAATATAAAAATAAATCTTAATTTTATAAAAATATACCTTATTGCTGCTGCGGAACCCTTCATGGGTGAGTCCAACTCGCACTTGGCCGGTTTTTTAAATCATTTTTTCAGTGACATAGGCTATAATATATTTTGTACCCGTGCGAAGCCGGGGCGGGTCGCTAGTATATATATATATATATATATATATATATATATATATATATATATATATATATATATGCAAGAATTGCTCGTTTAAAGATATAAGATAAAATTAAATTTAATTAAATTAAGGGGGGCTTCCATACAAAAAACACATTTTTTGCCTGCTTTCGCGGTACGGAACCCTTCGTGCGCGAGTCCGACTCGCACTTGGCCGATTATTGTTTATAATATTTTAAATTATTACTTACTGCCATGCTCAGCAACCTTCCGCAGCATTTCCGGTGGTACGTACTCGTGGGGAAGCTCTTGGAAGATTTCTTGACTTCCCTGATATAAAAATACGATATTTTGATGTAAAGCCGAATGATAGAAGTAGAAGTTTATAACAAAATCCTTATTAGTATCAGTGACAACAGCAATATTGTTTAGAAGTACATGTTTGTTAGATTATTACTAATCCTTCTTATTATATTAATTTTATAATTCATTTTTATACTTGCAAATAAGCCCCGAATTGTTTCATTTTCTAAAATTAGATATTATATTAATGTAGACATTATATTTCCAAGAATTCGATTTTCGAAAATTTTCTCTATAGAAAAAATCACAAAAGATGCATCTAATTTTCACGAATTTTTCATTTATTGCCATAACCGTGCATTGAACTAAGTTAATATTTTAACACATTGTTTATAATTCTATCATTGAGAGATCGACCTAGCGGATTTTTAAAATGTTGTATATTTATCGAGTTATTGAGAAAAAACTAATTTGGCGATGAAACCGCGTCGTTCTTTTTCACCTGGCATATGAAAGACGGGCGTGAGTGTGAAGAGACACGGACGATGTTTGATTTTTGGGGTTAGTCGCCCTCTTAATACAATGCAGATGATCATGATGTAATGTAATGGGGTGATGCCGTCTGCCGAAGGCAACGGCAACTTGCCATTCAACCAAGCAGGCAAGAGAAAACCCTTGAGATTGCATCGCTGATAAATCGCAAACATACTCGCATGTGAATAAGATTAAGGTAACCCCTTGATAATTTGGCTGCAGCGATATCGATTTTTCTCAACAATGACTAAAGCTAAGAAATTAAAGTTCACTGTCAGTATTCATCATGTCTTTATCTATGAATTACCCCTAGCATAACACGATTGGTCAACTTTTATAACACAGAATAATTAATCAAAAAGACCTCTATAAAAACAGGGCTTCTAATTTTGCCAACAGAGGAGAGTGATTTAAGCTTTCGAAATTTGTACATAGATTAGTTCAAGCATTCCATATAATTTGCCCATACCTCATGTGAAATATATTTATGGTTTTTAAATTACGTGACAAAACCATTTTGTCGCTTACGCTCTTTCCATTTCTCTTTCATTTTCTCAAAGTGTCAAACAGCCTTCCATTCCGTTACCCAACTGAGTCTCTCTATAAGCAAACAAAAGCATTGACGGTACGCCAACTGTATATATCCTATGCAGTCCTCAAACACCATAGCCTCCTTAATTACATCCCACCATCCGGTGGCAAAAGACGTAATAACCTCGATGCAACCGCGCAACGCTTTCACACCCGCTTCGCCAATCGTTTCTTTAGTTTTCTTTGGGGATAAGTTTACAAAAAAATTAATAAGACAATAAACATTTACTCCCTAACCAAGCAGCATGCAAAAAAAGAGTAAATGAATGGCTGCTAACTATATCTTACAAAAACACTGAAACTCTCATTCCTGTACCTGACTAACAAACATGCACACACACACGTACACACACACGCACGCACACACACGCACACGCACACGCACACACACACACACACACACACACACACACACGCACGCACACACACACACACACACACACACACACACACACACACACACACACACTATACTATCACGGTATCACCCTATAAGCAACACATTGATAATTTGTTTCACTGCTTTGTTGTAAATATGTAGCTGGAATCCTTTTACCTTGCCTGGAGATCCTGGTGTCCTGAAATACAGGCTACGCCTAGTTTAGGCACCAGTCTCCCACATAACCAGTGCCAAGTTTGTTGGTTTGTTAAGTATGTATTACATAACATTGTATTGATCTTAATGTGGTGAGATAATAAACGAATTTTTATTATTAATATTATTATTATTTCTTGCTGTTCCATTTCTTGTAAACAAGCGATGTAAAACATATCCAAAACGAATTTTTAATTTAACGCGGCGTCACCTTAAAGTATAATCACGTTTTCTATCGTTACAATAGGTTACAATGAAATATTTTGAGGCGTAGATAAAGTTTTGAAAGATATAAGCAAGGAATTCAACTAATTAAGGAGGAAGTTTCATACCTGTGATACATTCCCGGATCCGGTAAATACGAAGGTGAGCGGTCCGAGCGACTTGGGCATCATGCCCAGCGCCACCTCGTACCCGGCGTCGCGGATCGCCTGGCGCGCCATGCTCGAGTTGCGGTAGTTGTGCGCCGGACCCACGTGCTGGAGGAATAATGGTTAATGTCAACGTTGTAGTGTCTTTAATGGTGTGCACAGTTATGAGGTCATACGACCTATTTGGTATTAATGGTGAAGGCAGTTTCTTCTTCAGAGAGAAGCTGTTGCTGTTGAGCAGGAGTTGGATAAAGATTGAAAGTCTTCAGAAAATAAAAGATAAGGAAAGTCGTTAGCAATGGGATAATATATTTTTTAGGCCTATGGAACATCCAGTCCGGTTGCTTGTATTCGTCCTTTCGTTGTTCGTGAACAGTATAGAAAAGCGATAGCAGCCCCGGATCTAGGGGGGGGGCAAGCCGGGATCTGTGCCCCGGGCGGCAAATTCAGAGGGCGGCCAAATTCATACTTCACGGACCAATGGACAACTCATCATTGACCACGTAATAAAATATATAATAGCACAAGTACAGCAATTTCATGGCCATAATTAACATAATTAGATAGGGGGGGGCGGCATGGGCGTATATAAGGGGGGGGGGGTCCGGTATCCTGCGTCGTCCGTCGCACCTCATACAATACACAGCGGGGGAAAGGGAAGGAGAGTTAAGTTACCATGAAGGGCGTGTGGTGGCCTAGCGCCAACAGCCGCAGGCCCAGGCCGTGCAGGATGTTGATCATGCCGGCCACCCCGGCGTACTTGCCGAACGCCACCACGCGGTTGCCCGCGTCGTCCATCAGCTTCTCGTAGTCTATCAGACGAATGTTCTAGAAAGGGGTTTACAGTTTTTAAATATAGAAGGGGTTTATGAAAATCCGGTGGTATCTTTAAGGGCAAACGCATAATTATTCGTTTTACATATTAATATACTTCCTTTATTTTTTAATTCTATTATAAATAGAGCTCAGTATGTACTATCAGAGAAGTTGATTCCTATGCAAACCGGGGACCTAAGTAGTTTGGTTGCGTTACGTCAAACCCAGCTGACAGGTCACAAATTTTAACATTGAATTGACATATTCGACCAAATAACGTTGGTCTGTCAATTGCATAGGAATCAACTTCCTCGATGGTACCTACGAATAAACTGCTACTAATTTATTGTTGCAAGCGTTACAACAATAAACACGTTATAGAAAATATGCAAATTAAAATTGCGGATATTCTACACGTAGGCTGCAGCTAAGTCGTAGCAATGTCGTAGCCGTAGTAGATGAAACATGAAAGTTGTAGATCCTGCTACGCCACCGCTACGACGTGCAAGAATTGGTAGCAACAAAACAAATTCGTAACACCTGCTTTTAATGCTGCTTTTTTTCCATGATTAATTATTTCCTATTAGTTTATTATTTCCTATCACTACATATTATAAAACAAATTCGCTTTTTTCCCTCATGTCCCTTTGTTCCCTTTAATCTTTAAAACTACGCAACGGATTTTGATGCGGTTTTCTTTAATAGATAGAGCGATTCAAGAGGAAGGTTTATTTAGTATAATAACATTCATTGATGTGCCTCCGGAAAACATACAGCATTGTTTTGAAGAAAGCAGTGTATACTTATCTGTTTCGGTCTGTTTTATCTTCATAAACGGGTTTCGGTAACTTAACTAGATGGCGCTCGGAGCGATCTCTATGATGGAGCATAGGGGCAAGGGGGGGCGCGCCAGCGCCGCCATTTTCCAAACCTTTCTTTCGCCGCGTACGGTCTTGAATCCGTTTTCATCGGGTTTATTCTACATTTTTATATTAAAATAAGACTGTTTTTAGTTTAAGGGCAGTGCTAAGCCCAAATAACAAATAATATTTTTTTGCTAATTCGTTATTTAAAGTGTCGAAATGAGTTCGCTACCAAACAAAGACAATGACGGTGATTTGAACGAACGGGTAGATGAAGAATCCAGTTCGGAAGATTCATCGTCGGCCGAAGAGGAACGTGACGAGTCAAATTGTCATCGACAGGTAACGGCCGATCCACGGATCGACGCGTTATTCGACCAGGTCAGTGCCCTCACAAATTTTATAATGCACCAACAATGTGCATTACATACTACGCCTGCTTTAAGCGACACTGTGCAACATACCGAGGATAAGGGGGAATTCATAAGCAACCCCTCGTCGGATACTTCAAAAATTTTGGACTTGGGCACGTGTAGGACCGAATTTGATGATAAAAAGTATATTAAACCGGCCGATGAGTCGAGATTGAAATCGTTAATCGGTCTCCAACATTTTAATTCGCCCACTTGGCGCCATGTCCGTTATAATAAAGTTTTAAATAATTTAATTGCTCAACCAGGTTTTGGCAATTAAAAAATTAACGACGAGCTTTGTAGCCTTAATAAAGGGAAAGATTTTTTGGCACCCATTCAACAAGTTATGGCGGCTTTAACAAACGCGTTGTTACATCAACGTCAACTAATGAAAATGGGTCTCCAAGATTTAGTAGATTGGGCTCATAAAAATACTACAGAGGTCAACTCGGATACATTGTTTAATAAAATAACTGAATCTTTTGGAAAATCTTCACCTTCTTACAAATTATCTGAGGAAACCTTACAAGTTGTGTGCGGTAAACGTGCGGAATGCATTGAAATTAGACGTCAAAGATTAATTTCTGAAATAAATGATAAAAATGTACAAGCTGCTTTATCAAATATACCGCCAAGTGAAGAATTTTTGTTTGAAAAAACTAGGTTAGAGTCTTTTATTAAATCTCAAGGAGGTGCTCATAATTGGCTGGGTCAACAATTTAAAAAAGATAGATCAGTTTTAAAACGAAAAATAACTGAACCAATTGCTTCTACATCTAGATCTGTCTCGTTACCTAAACAAGCAAATTTCGGAGGTTATAAAACAATAAATAATTCAAAATCAAATTATAAAAAGTCTAATAATAACACCCACAAACAAAACAATTCATTTCCAAACAACAATATTAAAAAGAAGTGACTATCAAACACATTTCATGGGGGGACAATTGATAAAATTCAAACATCAATGGCAAACTATGGGAGCCACAAACCATGTAATATTAGCAATTTCGGGTTCTCGAATACCATTCTTCAAAAAACCCCCGTTGATCTTACCCACGAAACGAATACTGAAACGGTATACAACCGAACCGTCCCCTGCAGTATCGAAAATAATTCAGGAACTGTTGGATCAAAATGTATTAGAACCAGTAGTTGCCAAAACGCCCAGTTTCATATCGAAAGTTTTTTTGCGGAAAAAGAGCGATGGTTCAATGAGACCAATTTTCGACCTACGGCAACTCAATGCATATGTGAAAGCGAAACGGTTTCGTCTAGTGTCTCATGCAAATGTTCCGGAATTTCTCCAGCCAAAAGACTGGATGATAAAATTAGATATTTCAAACGCCTATTTCCATTTGCCCATTGCAAAATCGCACCGACCTTTTTTAAGAATCAGTTACCTGGGAAAGTTGTACCAAATGACATACCTACTATTTGGTCTAGCTTCTGCTCCTTACCTTTTCTCTTCTGTAACGTGTTGGGTCGCGGAGACCCTACGCGCGAAAGGATATCGAGTACTAGTCTACCTAGATGATTTCCTTGTAGTACACCAGGATCGGAACGCTCTGTGTCTGCAGGCTTCGGAAGCCGTAAGACACTTGGAATTGTTGGGCTGGCAAATCAACTATCGGAAATCGGTTCTTACCCCAACTCAGGACCTAGAATATTTAGGAATACGTTGGAGGACGGTAGCGAATACCATGTCACTCTCAGAACAGAAGATCACCAGCCTAGACAGCAATCTGAAACAAAGAATTGTACTGAAAGAGGGCATAAATCTTCGACAGCTGCAAAGCCTGCTAGGACAGTTGAACTTTGCCAACTTTGTTGTCCCAAGGGGAAGACTCCATTGCCTGCACCTCCAAATATTCCTGAAGCGTTTTTCCAAGGTTTTGCCCCGTGTAAACCGATCCGTTTACCAAACCACGTGAAACGGGAATTAATGTGGTGGCTCAACGGCATTCACCGCTCGGCACCGATACACAAAAACCCACGACGAACTATCTGGCGACGGACGCTTCAGATGTGGGATGGGGTGCCTATTTAGACGGAACTTTTCTCTCCGGGAAATGGACAGTACAGCAAAAAAGATGGCACAGCAACAAAAAAGAACTGTTCGCAGTAGTAGCTGCAATAAAAGCAAAATCAAAAGAACTAAGGAATTCGCACATACTAATTCAGTCAGACAACCTCCTCCACGTTATTAACCTGGCGTACCTCCACGTTATCAACATATTTTCCGGCAATTAAAAGATGGCTTGAATGATGTTCAATTTCTGAAGTCAATGCTAAAGAGCCTCAACCATTCGAAGTCGCAAAATTTCTTATGCATCTTCATTTTAACGAAAACTTGTCGTACAACACAATTTCAGTACACAAGTCTGCTGTACTTACTTTTTGTGGACCTCACGCCGAACACCACACATCTTCAAATTTTATTATAAAACACACTCTTAAAGCCATAGCCTCTGCGAAGCCTAAAAAAGTTACCATTTCCATATCGTGGGATCCAAGGGATGTACTGGAGTGGATCACAGCAAACCCTCCAAAAGAGTCTCTCTTTGATATAGCTAGAAGAACTGCAATAGTCCTATTATTGGCCTCGGGAAGGAGAGTCCATGATCTCACTCTGCTCGAGGTAACAAGTGATCACTTCTTCGACAGAGGTGACCATATTTTCTTAATACCGGCATTTGGATCTAAGACAGACACTCATTCTCGTCGCCAATCTGCCTGGATGCTTTCAAAACACGACAATAGAAATATTTGCCCTGTAACTCTTGTAAGATCTTACCTGGAAAAAGTTAAGCCCCGAAGGTCTGAGGTGGGAGATTTAAATAGTTTGTTTATTACAGTAAATGGGATAATTAAACCAGCTTCCAGGACTGTAATAGGAAATTGGGTGCGTTCTGTATTGAGGGACAGTGGTATTGACGCACCTCCAGGAAGCTGTAGGTCAGCGGTAGCATCCTGGAGGTGGCTTGATAATCAACCAATAGACGAAATATTATCTAGGGGAAATTGGAAATCATCCAACACGTTTTTCAATCATTATTGTAAACAGATAGAAATCCCTAAAGACAATCGACTTGATTCATTTTTTAGTACTTTTGCGCCGGTTTATTTAATCTATGAATTATGATTTATACTTATTTTTATGATTTTCTCTGTTATAATTATTATGGTTAATTATATAGATATTAAAATATGAATAATATATTGAAATATTGATATTAAAATATGTATGTTTTCTTTATCTGCATAAAGTTTAACTTCAAACTACTACTTACATTATAATTTATATTACTTAATTTCACCTATTTATCATCATAGCGTTGTGCAATAGATCATCACCAGCAGATAACAAACACGTCTTCAAAACAATGCTGTATGTTTTCCGGAGGCACATCAATATTACGGTTTTACATAACAATAAAACCGATATTATGTGCCGAAGAGGAAAACATACAGCATTGTAGGAAGTTCTTCCTGGTGAAAACGACTATGGTTTGGAAAATGGTGGCGCTGGCGCGCCCCCCCCCCCCCCCCCCTTGCTGGTCTATGCTCCATCATAGAGATCGCTCCTAGCGCCATCTAGTTATGTTACCGTAGTATACACTGCTTTCTTTAAAACAATGCTGTATGTTTTCCTCTTCGGCACATAATATCGGTTTTGTTGTTATGTAAAACCGTAATATTAAATAGTGGAGAAATACTACTATTGTTAGGGTTTCTAATGTGATGTCGTAAATAATTACATAATTTTCCGCTTACATTGCAAACGCAGGCCTAAAGGATTTATCAAAATAATAATAAATCAAATCAAAATAATTAAAAAAAATTACTAAGTATTGTATACAATGAAAAGGTCTACAGAAAACTCCGCGATGGTATAATATAATGTCTATCTCTTATGGATATCCCACAATAACAGTTTTTTGCCATTTACTTTTAACGACAAATAATGGCTAATTTTCGAAGCGATTTTAACCAATACAAGATTAATCCTTGTTCAATTAAATACTTTAAATACATTGTTGATTTAATATAGAACTATATGGCCCTTTACAGCATATTATGGTTTAAATGAATATTTTCAAAGATTTTACATATTAAAAAATTGCGAGTCGTAATTTGTGCGGGCCACGGGTAGTAATAATGAATATAAATAAAAACTGCTGAATCGATTTTAATATTTTTTTCAGTGGCTATATACATATTTTATGCCTCGCTGTCGCTAGTTAGTTTATATAATTCTTTCCTATTAGTTATTTTTAAAGGTTTATTTGCAATATGACAAAGGCGACCTTACATAAAACGAAAAATATAGTTTATCGTAAAATAATAATGAATTAAATATGACATGAAAATAATAATGAATTAAATATAATATTCTGCTTGTAGCACAAACCATATGCATTTACTAACAGTATGTTTGTCTAAGATAAAGCTAAGTACTAATTTGTTTTACCACGATAAGCGTCATATACAGGGTGTAACAAAACTAAGTGATAATACTTTAGGGTGTGTATGTGTTCCTTCTAGAGAGTTCACTGTGAAAGTAGCAGCCCTGAAAGACAAATTTTTTTTTCACTTTTGTATGGAGAAACTCGTGACGCTCGGGCCCTTGCCCATAAAAAAGTGAAAAAAGTTGGTTGGTTTCACAGTGAACTCTCTACAAGGAACACATGCACAGAGTACACACCCTAAAGTATTATCACTTAGTTTTGTTACTCCCTGTATATGCGTTAGTATTAGTAAATATTAATTTTATTGGTTAACTAAGAAATCAATGACCGTGTTAATAAATCTTAAAGCGGCATTAAAACTTAATAATAGTACATATTATGTATATTAAAATGTCCTGATTATGAGCTGGAGGCATACCAGCCGGGCAATACCAACGGTGGCGCAGGAGCGAAAAAATGGAAGACCCTGGCAGCTTTGCCCAGCAGTGGGAAAGTAAAAAAATATATAGTCCTGTATGACGATAATACTAAACTTATTTTATTGTTGATAGGAGACGTATGATGAAAGTAGTATCACCAACCTTGGCCAATATCGCGTCGAGCATGGGCATGTTAGCCTCCTGCGCCTTGATGGTGTGCGAGAAGAAGCAGTAGGTCTTGTTGGGGATGAGCAGGTCCACCGGCGTCTGCTTCACGCCGAATATAACGCCGGCCTCGCTGATGTCCTCCTGGACTACCGCGCCAGCGTTTATGTACGACTGTGGAAAGGAATATACGGTTAGGACATCTTGAAGGAGAGTGTATAACGCACACACTTGGACCAGACTCGAAAAAACCTCGAGGTTTTTAGGCTTCATGGCTCGTTTTTTGTTTCTCATCTATTCTCATAATTAAATTAAGTTAACGTTTAATAAAACCTTTAATTTTAAATTCAGTTAACGTTTAATCATCTTTAATTTAAGAGAGTGCCAAAGTCCAGTGCCTTAGATACGCCTACTGAGCTATAATTATTTTATTTATTAATAATTATTATAAGAGTATGGTGCACGTCGTGATCACTATACACAATATTAGGTATAGTACTTATAGCAGAAGGTGTCAAGCAAAACTTCTCTCAAATGATGACGAATTTATCAACATAATAGATTATATAACTCAGATATTGCTAGTGCAACATAATAAGTGCAATATTTTGAGACAATGATTTCCATCATAAATGATGGACTTGAACGGATAACCGCCTGACCCCAGCCCCGAGTGACCCGACGCACTCGACACAAAGGGGTCACGAAAAATTCCAAAAGGAAGTCGCATCTCGCTATCACTTATTACGCATTTCATTGACATCATTAGTGTACCAAACAAACAAACTCCTAAAGTACAAATTATGTTTGAGAGATATTTTGAATTCTCATGCATACAGAATGATCGAGGTTTTGGGCAGATTCCTCATGTAAGAAAGGGTTTATGGTCTACTTCCCAATAAGCATTTAACTTTTAGGAAGTTTTGTTAACGTCTCCAAATTAGGAGTGACTGGGTTAAAACTTAAAACATGTAAATAAGTTATCTAACATACGATTTTGTCAAAAGATTGTGAAACAAACTTTAAGACTTCAGCGTAGTGTACACGCTCATTCTTGTGATTCTTCTATTAGGCCCACCTGTGACTGCTGCCGATCTGGATTACGGTTAACCATTTCATGTTATGAATGTCTCTCGTTCTTATTAGAGGTGCGAGTGTAGATGCGTAAATACCCGGGCATTTAAGGCGTTTACGGGCTTTTTTTCTAATCTTCTCGTTACATACCTGCATAGGGTAGGCCCTGCGGTTGGAGGGCTGCACGATGACCTTGACGCCCTTTCGGACGAGCCGGTTGACGTTGGCGGGGGCGAAGGGCGCGCGCCGCTCCCATACTGACTGGTCCTCACGACGGATTGCTATCACACGACGATTCTAGTGACGAGAGGAACGTCATTTAGTAAGAGTATAAGGCCATACTACATTTTTTCCATCATACAAAAAAGGAGGTGATAGGCATAAAGTTTATTAGTAGATAGGAGGAGGTGGTAGGCACCAATAGCGCCGACGACGTTAAGCCAATGTTTGAAAATGCTCAATGTTTGAGTTTGAGGTTAGATTCCACCCATCCATACTAATATTATAAACGCGATAGTGTCCATCTCCATCTCCGTATCCAGCAGGTTCAACGGTTTGGGCATAAAGTGGTGACAGACAGACATGTCTGTCACCACTTTATGCCCAAACCGTTGAACCTGCTGGATACGGAGATACTTTGAGTCCCGGAAAGGGACATAGGATACTTTTTAGGGTTCCGTATTCAACAAGTTTCGGTCTGTTCGTCCGTCTGTCTGTCCGTGGTTTTGCTCAGAGACTATACGGATTACGAACCTACAAAGCTGTAATTCGGCACGAATGCAGATATTAAGGCGACGCCTTGATAATTTGGCTGTAGCGATAGCGATTTTTCTCAACAATGACTAAAGCTAAGAAATGAAAGTTCATTGTTAGTATTCATCATGTCTTTGTCTTTGAATTACCCCTAGCATAACACGATTGGTCAACTTTTATAACACAGAATAATCAATCGAAAAGACCTCTGTAAAAAAAGGGATTCCTATTTTGCCAACAGAGATTTGTACATAAATTGGTTCAAGCATACACTTTAATTTGCCCAGAGCTTATATGAAATGTAGGTTTTTAAATTACGCGACAAAAACTATTTTGTCGCTTACGCCCTTTCTATTTTTTGCTGTTCCATCGCTTGTTTTACTATGAGAGGTCAGGCCGGCTTCTCATAGAAAACTTATTGTACAAAGAAATTTATTGTACAAAAATATTCAATGTACAGAATTGACTTTCTGCGCGGCTTTGCTTGCGTAATTTAGTAATTTCACGCAACCGTACATTTTTTCGCAAAAAATAGCATTTGTCCCATCACGTGATTCTTGATGTTTGCCAAATAACATAAAAATTGCTCCAGTAGTTCTTAAGATAATAACCAATTTCAAATAATTTCCCTCCGTTTTTTCCACATTTTCCTCTATTTCTTCGCTCTTGTTAGTCTTAGCGTGATAAAATATAGCCTATGGCCTTTCTCGATAAATGAGATATCTAACACTGTAAGAATTTTTCAAATCGGACCAGTAGTTCCTGGGATTAGCGCATTCAAATAAGCCCTTTCATATAATTTCCCCCGTTTTTTCCACATTTCCTCTATTTCTTCGCTCCTATTAGTCTTAGTGTGATAAAATATATCTCGATAAATGGGCTATCCAACGGTAAAAGAATTTTTCAAATCAGGCCAGTAGTAGTTCCTGAGATTAGCACGTTCAAACAAACAAACAAACAAACTCTGCAGAATTATAATATTATAGTATAGATATTAGATAGTGATGTGAGAAACATATAAAATAAATAGAGCACGGTCGACCATAGTTTCCATCGTAACACATACTTAACTCTATCCACAGATTAGATTGGATTAATATTATTGAATTATATTTTGAAAGTAAGTCATTTAATGATAAAATTATATCATCGCTTCGATACAAGTCAGGTTTTGTTATCAATTAATGTTGTTTCCGGAAAATCGGCGAAAAAAAATGATGTTTGGAGTGGTAACTTTCCGTATATTTCTTTTTATAATATCTATAATGTAAAGATATAGATTATGTAGTGATAATTAACTGATATTTATCATGTCTTTGGTTAAGTAATAACTTCTTTGGTATATGGTATTTGAGTATCAATAAAGCATTAAAGTAGTTTATGAAAAAGAAGCAAGGCAGATTTAAAAACCAGCCAAGTTCGTGTCGGGCCACGCGCAATATAGGGTTCCGTTACGGAACCCTATATTACAGATGGACAGACGGACAGACAGACAGACCGACGGACGGACAGACCGAAACTATAAGGGTTCCTTGTTGACTACAGAACCCTAAAAATCAAATCGAGCGTATGACGTGGTGTGGCGACTGGCGTAGTCGCGTAGGTAAGCGCTACGAATGCTCTACGAAAAATTTATAGTAGATCTAGCGACTTGATAGTTGATAGAAAGACGTTTCCTTTGCAAAATGTTAAATGTATCTATTGCTATCTATGACCATGCCTAGTTGCCTACATTCCAAAACTTCGTCACCTAATCTGCTTATTACTTTAGTCTTTATGTAACGTATGAGAGATAATAAAGTGTGGTGATTATTATTCTTTCAGTACAAATAATTTATATTATAAATATTTTTAGGTTAAGTATATTGCACAAAAGTCTATTTTAAAAAGTCTAGACTAAAATCAAAAACTTAAAATACCTACAAGTACGCGTTAAATTCTTTGGTTCATTCATATTTCATTAATAATATTTCGATTTAAAATAGGAATACAGAAAGATTTTAATAGTTTTACAACTTTCTGTATTTAATTACTACTTATTTTCGATAATTTTTCTCAGGACCAATTTTTCCCACGACGGGTATTCCAATTTTTAGGGTTCCGGACCCAAAGGGTAAAAACAGGACCCTATTACTAAGACTTCGATGTCTGTTCGTCTGTCTGTCTGTCTCCAGGCTGTAACTCAAGAACGGTAATAACTAGAGAGTTGAAAATTTTTACAGATCATGGATTTTTGTTACCGCTAATCGCTATAACAACAAATACTAAAAACAAAATAAATTAAATCCCATACAATATACGTGATTTTTTGGCCATTTTTGCTCGATATCAATGATGGCAACAAGTAGGCACCTGAAATGTTCACAAAATACCTACTTATTAATTGTATTAATTTTATACTTTAATTATTAATAATAAAATTTAAATAAAATAAATAATTAAGGGTGGCTCACATACAAAAAATACAATTTTTGCTCCATAATGGTACGGAACCCTGTGCGCGAGTGTGACTCGCACTTGGCCGATTTTTATTTAAGTTTCCATACCCAAATGGAAATTACTGAGACTTCGCTGTCTGCCCGTCTGTCTGTCCGTCTATCTGTCTGCCTCCAGGCTGTAACTCATTATGAACCGCTATAGACTTCTGAAATTTTCACAGATTATGTAAGTATTTCTGGTGCCACTATAACAACAAATACTAAAAACAAAATAAAGTTAATATTTAAGGGGGCTCCCATACAACAAACGTTATTTTTTGGTCTTTTTATCTCGTAATCCATAATGGCAACATAGACTCTTGAAATTTTCAAAACATCTTTAATTATAATAAAATGAATATTTTAGGGGGCTACCATACAAAAAACACCATTTTTTCCTTTTTTTCGCTCTATAACGGTACGGAACCCTTCGTGCGCGAGTATGACTCGCACTAGGCCGATTATGAAATATATATTTTATTTTTTTTGTTCACTTGCCCAGAAATCATGAACTACACCCAACTCATAATTTGGCCACAGACGTACCTTAGACGTGGAATAGTAAGCGAGATTCTTCAACACGTGTCTCTTCGTGCGAAGAGCCGCCGATCTGTACAACATTTTACTCGGACGCGTTAATCAAATGTTGATTTAATTAAGTATATAAAATGATAAATAGCGATACGGCCGCCTCGCTCCTCGTTCGCTACACTAATGTGTTTACGATTGTTATCCTGTATTCCTTCGAAAACATTTAAATATCTTTATCTATGTGAGGTATGTGAGCGATTAAAACGATAATAAGCTTGGACCCCCCACTGATTTGCCGTAGATTATTAGTTATTCAAGAAAGGTGACTGTTGGGTTTTTAGCATGAATCTGTGTGTGTCGCAGAAGTAGATATCGGTAGATCATAAAGTACAATGTATTTTAACACAAAAAACTTGCTTAGTTTTTTTTCTATCTAGCTATTTGACCGAGCTTCGCTCGGTATTCGATATTATTTTTAACAAAAAAATTAAACCGACTTCCAAGGTAAAAACAATAATAACATCCTTATAATATGAACTAAAAAGTATTAAATAATTTTTCCTATCTTATAGTGCCTTTTCCGAATTCGGCTAAACCTCAAGTATTTCTGTTCTCAATCTTCATCAGTTTTGAAGTCGGTACCAGATAGCCTGAATCTTTAGTTCTCTGACAGAATATTTGAAACTTTTGGAACTGGCACCGACTTCAAAATTATGAAGATTGAGTACAGAAATAGTTGAGGTTTAGCCGAATTCGGAAAAGGCACTATTAGATAGGAAAAATTATTTAATACTTTTTAGTTCATATTATAAGGATGTTATTATTGTTTTTACCTTGGAAGTCGGTTTAATTTTTTTGTTAAAAATAATAATTTCACTCTTTTTACTTACCTAGTAAACAATCGCGTATATTTAATATTCTACGTATCTTAATTCTTATTACAATTTGTTAAGAGTCACACGTGCTCACAAATATCAGGTAGATAATTTTAAACAATACATTTAAAAAATCGAAGTGAACAGTAAACACGTGCTAGCCGCTAGGCCAGGGGTCGGCAGACTTACCAATCAGATAGCCAACACGGACGTAAAAAAATACGGACGGATCGCCATTAAGAAATGAATGAAGCCCAGGCGATCATACGTACACATCTTGCACACACACTCGCACTGTAATAAGCCGATCGTACCGCCATTACGCAATTAGACTGCATCGCGGTGACACGTCTTTGTCATTCATAAATAAAAATAAATATGCCATCTTGTGTTGTAAAATGGTGCAAGAACAATACAACCTTACACAAAAAACATCAAGGAATAACCTTTCATAGGTAAGATAACATATTTTTAAAGTATTTTGATAAAATAATGTAAATATTAATTCAACTTCAACAGGTCAGTAATGTCCATAACAAAGTGGGGAAATTTTCCCCAAACCGGGGAAAATTTTAAATTATTTTTAAATAATCAAATAATTAATTTTATTGTCTTTTATTAGTGTCATGTAAGTATTTAGCATACTATTGACCAGTAATTAGGCAGGAATACAATAATAGGGGTGTAGACAGTAAACGAAATCTAATACAAATTATTGTTTTTTTTTGAAAGTTTGTATTATAGAATTACCGAAAATGGACATATTTTACTTAATAACTTTATAATATTTTTTATATTTACTAAGTGATTTTTTTAATTGAAATAAGAGTGTATTTATTTTTTATACATATTTTTAGGTGTAACAAAATACTTATGTACTATCAGAGAAGTTGATTCCTATGCAAATCGGGGACATAAGTAGTTTGGTTGCGTTACGTCAAACCCAGCTGACAGATCACAATTAACATTGAATTGACATAAGTATTCGACCAAATAACGTTGGTCTGTCAATTGCATAGGAATCAACTTCCTTGATGGTACATCTGTAAAATAAATATAATATAATAATATATAATAATATAATATCTATGGACGCTTCACACCACGTCAGTCTGGCCCCGTGCTAAGTACCTAAAGGACTTGTGTTACAGGTACCAGACAACGGAAATATATTTAATATTTTTTATACTATACATATATTTAAGTTTTTTTTTATATGATACACATATTTAATAAACATCCATTACCCAGGAACATTGAAAAACTTTTTGTTCCGTCGGTGGGATTCGAACCCACGACCCCCTGCTTGAGCGCTGACCAAGCCCTCAACCACTGAGCCACAGAGGTCGTCAAAAATATATTTCCTAAAAATAGTCTACACCCCTATTAATTTCTTAATTTACAAAAGTGGATATAATAATTGTTGTTTGACGACCTCTGTGGCTCAGTGGGTGGGCTGTCGGTAGCTCAAGCCGGGGGTCGCGGGTTCGAATCCTGCCGACGGAACAAAAAGTTTTCAAAGTTCCTGGGTCATGGGTGTGTATTAAATAATTATGTGTATCATATAATAAAAATCTTAAATATATGTATAGTATAACAGTATTAAATATATTTCCGTTGTCTGGTACCCGTAACACAAGTCCTTCAGGTACTTAGCACGGGGTCAGACTGACGTGGTCAGTGGTGTGAAGCGTCCATAGATAAAATTGTTGTCTTAGATTTCCTTCAGTAGTAGGGGAGGGAAGGTGCTATTGGTGTAGTCACCCGAGCGTCATTGAGACCTAATAGGAATGAAAATATTGAATGGACCTCTAGACCAGGAATAAATTTAACACCATGTTAGGTGATTTGATTTGACGTTAGCGCATGGTAGAACTCTCGATAGCTCTAACAGGCCGTTAACTGATTTAACAAGCCATTATTTACAACCGCTTACATTTCTGAAGCGAAAAAAACATAAAAATATGTTTAAGTATAAAGAATACATTTAACTTGTCTGAGTTTACAAAATTTAAAAAGTAGGGAAATATATGATTTATATGGCAACCCTCATATCACGCACACGTCCTACACGGGCGGCCATAACTAAGCTTCACTCATGATTAGAGAAGGTTACGTCCGTATTTTTTTTACGTCCGTGATAGCCAAATATCGAGTTTGTACATTTTCCCATACTTTCAAAGAGCCGCTACATAAATTTTATAAGTCTAACTAGATGTCCCGCGCGGCTTCGCCCGCGTAAATTAGAAATTTTACAGAATCCGTAGGTACATTTTCCCATAAAAAATATTTCCCCCGTTTTTCCCACATTTTCCTGAGTTTCTTCTGTCGTATTAGTCTTAGAGTAATAATATAATATAACCTTCTCGATAAATGATGAGTCTTACTCGATAAATGATCTATCTAACACTGAGATAAGTTTTTAAATCGGACCTGTAGTTTCTGAGATTGACGCGTTCAAGCAAACATACTCTTCAGGTTAATAATATTAGTTAGATATAGATTTTTTTAATTATCGCTTGACAAACTCGAGTCTCGATCTAAAAGACTATGAAATGGTATAATATGGTAGTGATGATGATGATGATGATGAAGAATGTAATTTGCATAGTAGCATATGCTTTCTGTTCTTAAAACAACGCCGAAACTCCCAAACTTGTATCTATAAAGAATCAGGAATTCTCTCAGCACCTTCCGAACCACGGTATACCAGGTATATCTCGGTGCAAAATCTTACTTGTTGGTAGCATATGCTTAGAATACTTCTCACGAAACCGAAGTCACCATATGTTTCCCTATAAGTTTTGAGGAGTTCCCTCGATTACTTATGGATCCTTCATCAGATCACCACTTTTCTAAATATAATACCAAATTGGGATGATACCCTATATACCAAAAGAAAAATTTTGAAAATCGGTTAACAAACGGCGGAGTAATCGTTGAATATAAGAAAACGAACATAACACCTCCCCCATTTTGAAAGTCGGTTAAAATTGTAGCCTATGTGTTAATTATTTAATATTTTAATCAGCACATGAATTGAATAACAAATTTTTTTTTTCAAATTAATCGTAGCACCATCTGTCAGGACAAACTAAAATTGAAATAGAATAATATTGAATGCGATGATAGCGCCGTCCGCCGGATCTAATGTAAAACATTCCAAAATCAACAACTCCTTATAAATAAGAAATTAATTGAAAAAACATTTTCCAGTAGACCAAACTGTAAATCTAAACCATTCTCGAATCTCCACGAACACACACAAAAAATTTCATCAAAATTGGTCCAGTCGTTTAGGAGGAGTTCAGTCACATACACACGCACACAAGAAATATATATATTAAGATAATAATATTCGCTTCACACTACAAAGCTACATTTACAGTAAAAAAAAGCCGAAATGTGACCCTCGTTAGTATGGCGAAAATACTTCAACCCCTTAATATTATCTTAATCTTATTTATACGTGGGAGAGCCATGCTTCGGCACGAATGGGCCGGCTCTACCGGAGAAATACCACGTTCTCACAGAAAACCGGCGTGAAACAGCGCTTGCGCTGTGTTTCGCCGAGTGAGTGAGTTTACCGGAGGCCCAATCCCCTACCCTATTCCCTTCCCTACCCTCCCCTATTCCCATCCCTTCCCTACCCTCCCCTATTACCCTATTCCATCTTAAAAGGCCGGCAACGCACTTGCAGCTCTTCTGATGCTGCGAGTGTCCATGGGCGACGGAAGTTGCTTCCCATCAGGTGACCCGTTTGCTCGTTTGCCCCCTTATTTCATTAAAAAAAAACTTGGTAAATGTTTACAAACCTACCCCATTATTTGACAAACTACTACAAAAGCAAGTCGACGGAGCCCCGCTACGCGGTCCTACGGGCTCCTATTTCTGGGTGTTGTGGTCTAAGGTCCAACCTAACCTAACCTACTTTTGGACTTTCTGGATTGTGTTTGTTTTTGTTTTGGCGGCGCCCCCCGAGCCCCCCCTTCGGTATCCATGGCTGAGTAGTTAAGACCCACTCATCACAGCCTTGAGATGCCTTAAAAATACTTCGTAAACATCAGAAAACAGATGATCTTATCTGAAGATTACGAAAATCTCAAATGCAAATTTCTTCTAAACGGAGAGTTTACTGGCGGTGGACGTTTCCAAGTAGGTAAGTATAGTATAGTAGGTGTATAGTAGTAAGGTTCGTAAGTAGGAATTTTTCTCACCCAAAACAATCCTCCTAAACCCACGTCACCAACATTTAATTGACATAGGTTCCTAAACCTTAGCCAAATTTTTCTAAGGATTTTCACCATACCATCAAGGGTCACATTTCAGCTTGTCATTCGACAGGGGTTGATTTTTGAGAAAAGTTTATCTGAGCTTTTTTGCTTCCCTTGGCGCCCCCTATCGATTGGTATATTAAAAAGGGGTGGTCATAGGGGGTAGTATTTTTGTCGTCAAAATTTTTTAAAGTATTTTCTCCGTACTAAACTACTAACGAGGATCACGTTTCGGCCTGTCTTTCGACAGGGGTTGATTTTTGAGAAAAGTTTATCTGAGCTTTTTTGCTCCCCTTGGCACCCCCTATCGATTGGTATATTCAAAAAGGGTGGTTATAAGAGGTTAAAATTTTGACGAAAATTTTTTTAAGTCTTTTTACCATAGGGCTCCGTTTCCTTCAGTCCAACCCAAATTTGTGCCTTACGCTCTGGAGTAAAGGATGAATTTGTTACTTATGTTAAATTTTGTGGTACTTGAACGTGTTTTTTTTTTGTATTAAAAACGCTTTGAAATGTACCAAATAAATAAGGACATAACGTGATGACTGATGATATTTTATGGTATTGTGTGAATATTGAATCTATATTATACAACCATGTGAGTTGTGACATTGGTGACCCTGACATGGTAGTGATGATGATGATGATGATGATGATGAATGTAATTTGCATAGTAGCATATGCTTTCAGTTCTTAAAACAACGCCTAAACCCCCAAACTTGTATCTATAAGGTATCCGGAGTTCTCTTAGTATCTTCGGAACCATAGTATACCTTGGTGCAAAATCTTGCGTTTTGGTAGCATATGCTCAGGATGCTTCTCATAAAACCAAAATCACCATATGTTTCCATATAAATTTTGAGAAGTTCCCTCGATTACTCATGGATCTCATCATCATATCACCACTTTTGTGAAAATGGGACCAAATTGGAGTGAAACCTAATATAACAAAATAAAAATTTTGAAAATCGGTTCACAAACGGCGGAGTAGTGGTAGAACATACAAAAATAAAAATAAAAAAATATCCACAGCCGAATATATAACCTCCTCGTTTTTTGGAAGTCGGTTAAAAATCATAAAACACGAATAAAATTAATTTTCTAAAAATTATTCCTAGCTAGATCGATTTATCGCCCCCAAAACCCCCTATGGCCTATATACTAAATTTCATGAAAATCGTTGGAGCCGATTCCGAGATTCCAATCTATACATCTATACACATATATGTACTTAAATAAAATTGGAGTGTCTATTTGTAATATTGAAAGAACCGTTTTTTACTAAATGCATAATATGAATGTATTGTTACGGTACATAGTATACGGACACGTGGTGCCATCTAGCGACAAACCAGCGAAACTTACCGAGGGAGCACAGGCAACATAAATCCCCCCTACTCAATACTAGATGGCATGAGGTGCGCAAGTACATACTCGAACCTTCTAGAAAAGTCCAACATTTTGTTTACGTGTTAAGTTGTTTACAACCAGCCATAGAGTGAACATTACAGTAGAACTGTCACTGGGAGTTATTAGTGCAATTTGAATAACTTTAACTAGAGTGTTGTAAGAATTTGGGAGTGAGAAAATAAAAGGTGATTTGTTATAACTGGAGTGTTTGATTTTATCACAGTTTTTAACGTCATCTGGAACCTCAGATTAATTTTTTCAAATTATCGATTTCGGTTATGGTTTTGAAAAAAATGAATTGCATATTTTCATTCTACTACTTAGCATTATGGCCTACTTTGCTGTATATAAATTATTTTAATCGACTATGGGCTTTTTTGGGCAAGCAAATTGAAAATCTGTTTTGTAAATTTTATGTCATAGAGTATTGATCACAGATTAATATATGTAGCAAGCTAGTGTGTATATGCGTCAAAAGCGTGTAATGTTATGTCCTACTTACTAGGACATAACAAGGGAGTCGGTTGGCATATTTTTCATGTAATAAAAGTGTTAATAAAGGTTTTTAGTGAACATTTAATACTAGATTGAGTTTTGTGGGTCCGCTAAATAATAAACCATAATAATGGTCAAAGAATGCCTCAAACACGTGGATTTAACATTAAATACGTAAGTTTTGAATAACATTTTTTGGGCTTTTCAATCGGTATTTTTGTAAGCTAAAAAGATAATTTATAAGTTTATTAATCCCTTATTCGTGCTATGTAAGACATTAGTGCTAAAAATGTCACATCAATTAATAATTTGGCTATAAAAATTGCATAGCTTTTTACGTGTGTTTACGGATTCTCATTACTTGAACTATAGTTAATCGATATCATGAACTAATTGACTTTCTTTCCTGTATCATTATGTCAAATGTGCTTCGAAATAATCGACAAATAGAAATATTCAAGAAAATAAACGCACACTACTTGTATGAAAATAAGCACAAAATGGCCACGCGATGACGGGCTAACGGCCATTCCCAATATTTGATCTATCTCTGGTTTTACCCTACTAGAGATAGGAATAGCTCACAATGGGGTTGGCAACTGTCAAAGTGGCGCTATAATAGCTTTCACCTTGTTAAAGTGTATGGAATTTTATGGGAATTTCCGATTATTTTATATAAATAACTTATAAAATTTTGATTGGCTAACAACATTAGAAAAGTACATACAGAAAGGGATACAAAATATTCACAAATTGAGAAAGAGAAAAAATCGAGTAAGAAATATTTACAAAGTTTTAAGATTGCTGCGCGGGAATCTGGCCGCGCCGCGGCTCGCGGCGCTGGCATCGCCCGAGTATAAATATGGGCTCTCGCGGGCCGCGAATTCAGGCCCCTCCGCGGCCGCAACGCCCCCCGCGCACCCCGCGCACCCGGCGCGCCCCTCGCGCCCTCCCGGTGCGCGAAGAGGACACCACCACAATTAGGGCCGGCAGCGGCGCCGCCCCAGCGGCCCCTGCTGCCCCCTTAGCCCAGGCGACCACTACCGCACCTGCACACCGCCCGGTCTCACGAGGGCGCGCTGCTAGGACCTCCGGCAGGGACGAAAATGTTCCTGCGTCTCGCACTCCCGGCGCCCCTACTCCCGCCCAAGGGCGTAGCCAGATGGGCGCCGAATACGACGCGATGACTACCTGCCAGCTCATTCAGCAGCTGCTCTCCCTGGCCATGGACGCCTTCTCTAGGATCCAAGCCGGGGAGGACACCTTTACCACTCTCCTGCAAACCTTTCCTGCTGGAGCTGCCATAATCTCCGCAATAATTTCCCGATGGACCAGCCCGCCACCAAGTCATTGAGGGTGGTCCACTGGAACGCCCGAGGGATCCATGGGAAGAGGCAACTCCTTCAACACCTCCTTAGGTCGTATGAAGTAGATGTTGCCCTCCTCGGTGAGACCCATCTCACCCCCCACCTCCGCCTGTCTATACCCGGCTACCACGTGTATAGACAGGACTACCTGGATGGAGCTGCCGCCAGCCGAGGCCTGGCGGTCCTCGTCAAACGCAGCCTCCTCCATCAACTTCTCCCCAACCCCGAAGTGGCATCCTTCTATGCGCTCGGCATCGAGGTAATGCTCGGCGCCACACGCACACACATCTACGCCTGCTACAAGCCTCCGCAGATGCGACTAGACACCTCCGAGATCCACCGGCTCCTATCAGAAGAGCCGACTGTGATCGCGGGGGATCTGAATTGCAAACACCCCGGTTGGGGCTCGCGGACCTCAAACTCAGATGGCAACAGATTGCTGGCCGACTCCGAGCGCACAGGGTACAACGTAGTGGGTACCTACGTATCAACCCACTACCCAAACTGCCCCACTCACTCACCGGACGTGCTGGACATAGCCATAGCGCATCGCCTCCCGGGTGGCCTTGAACAAGAGGTACTCGAGGAGGCCCTAGGCTCCGATCACCTCCCAGTATTAGCGACAATCAGGGCTGCGCCTGTGGCTATCCCACCGCCACCACCGCGCCCTGCCCGCGACTGGGAGGTGTTCTCCCAGCACCTCCACAACTCCACCCCCAATTTTCCGGTGGTCTCCGCCGAAGATGTAGAAAATCTGACGCAGGAGATCACCGTCTCCATCACATCGGCCTTGGAAGCGGCCGCACAGCCGACCACAGGCCACAGCCGAAAAAGAGACGCACTGCCACGCCACATCGCCGACCTCATCATAGAGAAGAAGAAGTTGCGCAGGCGCTGGCAGGCGACCCGTTGCCCTCGGCTAAAAACGGAGTTAAACCGCCTCACAGAACGGGTGAAGACCGAGTTGCGCGAGAAGAATGCTGCCGACTGGTCCCGGCGCATCACTCGAGCCGGTGAGGACTGGCAGTCCCTGCACCAGCTATGCCGCTCCCTCACCCATACCACAGCCCCGACGAGACCCCTGCTGGATGACGACGGAAACCCACGCTACCGAGCCGAAGACCGAGCGGAGATCCATGCCTCCCATTTGGAGAGACAATTCTCCCCCCTGCCCACCTCGGCGACGGACCACGCTGCAGCAATTTCCGAGGAGGTAAGGCAATTCCTTCTATCCCCTCCCTCCCCTTCCGATATCCCGCACTTCTCATTTTCACCAAGAGAAGTCAAAAAGGTAATCTCACGCCTTAAACCCCGTAAAGCCCCCGGAGCAGACAGAATACCCAACTCCGCCCTCCGGCATCTCCCCTTCCGCACAGTGGCCGCTCTCACCCGCCTCTATAACGGGATTCTCAGGACCGGCCACTTTCCCAAGCCCTGGAAGATGGGGCTTGTCATAACGATACCCAAGCCGCATAAGAACTTAAGACGCCCTGAAGGCTATCGCCCCATCACCCTCCTGTCCACTCTCTCGAAGACATTCGAAATCCTTCTTCTCAAATACCTTGATCCCTATCTTCCTCCTCGGAAGGAACAGTTTGGATTCCGCTCCCAGCTGAGCACGACCCATCAGCTGGTTCGCGTGATCCATCTCCTCACCGCCGCTGCCAACAAGAGGAACTCCAGCGTGACCGTCTTCCTCGATATGGAGAAGGCCTTCGACTCGGTCTGGCACGACGGGCTTATTTACAAGCTGAAAGAAGCTGGTGTGCCCAGGTCCGTCATCCGAATCCTGGCCTCCTACCTGACGGGCAGGACCTTCAGAGTCAGGGTCGATGGAACCCTCTCAGAAGAGCATCCCATCACTGCCGGAGTCCCCCAGGGAGGGGTTCTCTCCCCCGGACTCTACAACTTTTACGGGAGAGACATCCCAGCGCACCCCGCAACCATGGCGGCGCTGTACGCCGATGACACGGCATTCATTGCCTCCTCGATCACCCTGGACCACGCTGCCATCAAGGTGCAGAGGACGCTGGATCTCCTTCCTGAGTGGCTGAGCAAGTGGCGACTCTCGGTCAACCCGAGTAAGTCACAAGCGCTCGCCGTTTCCAGGAAGTTGAGGTTACCAGCGCCCCTCAAAATTGAGGACTGCGAGATCCCGTGGCGCAGGACGGCCAAGTACCTGGGCGTCACCATTGACCGTAGCCTCAGTATGAACGCCCAGTGTGACCAAGTCGTCGCCGGCGCTCGTGCCGCCGCGGCCTGCCTCCGCAGCCTCTTTGCTGCCCCCCAGATCCCCACCAACATGCGGTTGGCGTTGTATAAGACGTACGTGCGATCTCGACTGACATACGCGGCCCCTGCCTGGTATCAGCTGCTGTCTGCGCCGCGACGAGAGTTGCTCCAGCGGCAGCAGAACAGGGTGCTGCGCCGCGTTACGTTCGCAACGCCACCATCGCCCGGGACCTCAGGATGGAGAGCGTAGAGCAATTTATCTCTAGGCTCTCCTCCAACCTCTTCCGACGTGCTGATGCATCGAGCCTGGTCGAGCTGGAGGACCTGGCTCCCTGGCACGCACGCCCACCCGACCGCCTGCTGCTCCCCCGTGACACCATCCCCACGGAGGAGGGAGAACTGCGCCGCCCACTTACTTCTAGTGACACCAGGGGCCTGGCGAGTGGCAGCCCTATTGCCATTACCGCCGACCCCTCGGTGTCCTTTCCCCCCGGCATTTAAAGCCAGGGCTCAGGGAACTCTACCCCCCATCTCTACTTTTCCCAACTCGGTCCGGCCCTCAGTGTGGAGGAAAGACGGCGCGCGTGGGAGTGGTCCCACACACGCTATCTCCGCCCCAGGGCGGGGACCCGCGTGCGTCGCCGGGACCTTACCTGTCCCGGTCGAGTTCGGCCCCAGGCCATACTACCCCCCCTGGCCATTCCAGGCCCCCGGGTTTGCCCTGCGATATTCGCGGGGATTTATCCCTTAAAAATAGTTTAACACATGCACCGTGGTACCCGTACCAGGTGCCCTAAATAGGAACACCACATGTAGAGGGGCTTAGCCCCTGGGCATGTTCCCCCACCCAGGCCCACCATCCAGGGCCAGGTGTGAGAAGACATAGCGACCACCGCGAATTCAGTACGCCCGCGCGCGCCATTCCGACGTCGCCTCGCTGCTGCTTGTCGCTGCGCCGGTAATAATAGTAGTGCCGCCATTTTGTGAAGATGTTATGAAACTCTGCAAACGCCATGAAGACCGTAGCCACGCTGCGAAGATCCCTCGCTCGACGTAGCCTCGATGTGAAGACGCGTAGTGTTGTGTTGCGAAGAATTCTTATTACAAAAATGCCTTTTTTAAGGCCGGTTCATGTCCGGTATTATTACACGGACAGTTTCTCTCATCATTGCGAACGTACGTTCTTTGCAGAGCGATTTTCTTCTGTGTTTCAACTTCTATAACAAACGTATACAAAGACGGCGTGCGTTCTTTTCAGAGCGCGTTGTTTTCTTTGTTTCAATCGGCGCACGAACAAAAACATACAAAACTTTACAAACACCATTAAACTCTTTTTATGTGCAGCATCAGAAATATTTTTTATTTGTTTTATGATATGTAATTTTAGGGAATGTATTGTTGATAATAAAAAGTAAAAAATCAATGTATTTTTTTATTTAAATATGATCTTATATAATAACAATGCTTTAATCCAGTTTCATCGCATTAATGCTTTATAATTTACATAAATAAATACAGATATAGCTAAATATTAATAAGTTCTTGTTTCTAATAAGTAATATAACTAAACTTGGTGATTTGTGACTAAACTAATAACAAAACTAAATGTGTATAGTTAGTAGAAACAAAACTTGTTTACAGTTAGATTCCTGTGGTATTCCACTTTTGGTTAGCTTTAATTTTACTTCATGTTGCAGTTGCTTCATAGTTTTGTTGCAATATCCTTTAATAAAGGTATTTTCTCCCATATTTGAATCAAAATCCAAATCCTCTAACCAAAACAAGTGTATCGGGACTTATACAATGCCTAAGCTTCACTTATTTTCTTGTCATCGCTAAAAAATAGTATTATATTATATTTGATTGAATTGTAATAAAAATATTTGTACTTATGTACATGGGTTATGTATACTTACAAGAAAAATTACTGTCGTATGTGAGTTTGGGTTAAATGAGGTAACAATGAACTAGCATTTATGTCCCGATATGTCCTAACATCAGGAACTTCCATCACATCGTCATCGGACTCAATCGCTCGGACTGATTATCTGGACTTCCAAAACTGAAATTCCGGTCGTAAAGTTCCAATCTACAAGATGAAAAAGATAAGAATAAATAACAACAACAGAAGTTATAATTTAAGCTCCAAATTGAATATTTACTTAATATTGTTACGTAACTTAAAAATAATTGTAAAAAGGTACACATATTTTCCATTTTTTTGGCTATAAGTACCTAATTTTATTGAAAAAATATGCAAATCAAATATTTTGAGGTTATACCTCTCAACTAATTCTCCCCGTCTTCTGTTAAGCGATGGCCGATGCGCCTCTTTTCATTTGCTCAGCTTGTAGCTCACTTACACGCCAAGACGAATACATAATGATTTTAATATAATTAGTAACGAAATTAAGCAAAACTACTAAATAAAATTGTTGTTGTTGTTGTTTGACACACTCATTGACAGGTAAAAGCTATGGTGGCGGCATCTACTAAAAGTTTCGACCGGCCTTCCCCATTGACATAAAATATATTATGTCTCTTATGCCGGCTCTTGATATCTAATGCCGGCTCTTGATATAGGCGAACGCGTTGGCCAACGCGTCTGCAGACGCGTTGGCCCAATGTGTAGAACGGGCGTTCGCGCGTTGGCCGTAGGTATTTAGACGTTGGCCGACGCATCTGCGAGCTTGCCGCGCGGGTCGGAAATGTCGGCAAAAGATCAAAGGACATTTGTCGCAAGCTTCGCGCTCCATCCACACATAGGCCGCGCGATCAGTTTGCCCGGAGTTATAATTATGATAATTATTATAATATGTAATAATTTTTGTATGTAATAATTTAATAAATAATAAGTAGGTAATAAAATAATTACTTATATTATTTTAATATTATAAAATATTATGTAAAAGTGAGTTTATTTCTTTGTTTGTTACGTTTTCTCGCCTTTTATTTATTTATTTCCAGAATACTCTTTAAAAACTTTTTCTTGTCCACATTTACAAAGTAATTATAAGCTGTGAATAAATAAACAGCTGCAGCTGTTAGCGACTAAACATCCATTTTGAATCCGTCCGCACATTGGCGCGATCCAAAGCATACTGAACGACCTTCCTATGTGTGGATTACTCACAAACGCCGTTGCAAGCGCACTGCCAACGCGTCTGCAGACGCGTTGGCCAACGCGTTCGCCTATATCAAGAGCCGGCATAAGGCGAATGCGTTGGCCAACGCGTCTGCAGACGCGTTGGCAGTGCGCTTGCAACGGCGTTTGTGAGTAATCCACACATAGGAAGGTCGTTCAGTATGCTTTGGATCGCGCCAATGTGCGGACGGATTCAAAATGGATGTTTAGTCGCTAACAGCTGCAGCTGTTTATTTATTCACAGCTTATAATTACTTTGTAAATGTGGACAAGAAAAAGTTTTTAAAGAGTATTCTGGAAATAAATAAATAAAAGGCGAGAAAACGTAACAAACAAAGAAATAAACTCACTTTTACATAATATTTTATAATATCAAAATAATATAAGTAATTATTTTATTACCTACTTATTATTTATTAAATTAATACATACAAAAATTATTACATATTATAATAATTATAACTCCGGGCAAACTGATCGCGCGGCCTATGTGTGGATGGAGCGCGAAGCTTGCGACAAATGTCCTTTGATCTTTTGCCGACATTTCCGACCCGCGCGGCAAGCTCGCAGATGCGTCGGCCAACGTCTAAATACCTACGGCCAACGCGCGAACGCCCGTTCTACACATTGGGCCAACGCGTCTGCAGACGCGTTGGCCAACGCGTTCGCCTATATCAAGAGCCGGCATAATGTCTAATGTGAGCTATTCCTATCTCTAGTAAGGCAAAACCAGAGATAGATCAAATATTGGGAATGGCCGTAAGACTACATCTATACTGTAATAATACTTTATCTTTAGATAGTTCTCCTCCATCTACCCTCCATAATAGGTATATAAACTTTATGATTTTGGTTGTTAATTGTCAATGGGTAGTATTTTATCGAGTGACTGTAAATTACAGTTTTAGGTGTCAAAATTACTAAATTTGGGTTACAGAATTACTTTTTGAGCGACTGAGAGTGAGTGACGAGAAATTAACAGAAAAGCTACTTAGAAATTATTTATTTGAGTTACTTAAAATACAAAATGAGCAGCTTTATAATTTTTGAGCGACCTCATATCTGTTTGAGTGTCCACGTTACGTCCTCCATTTTTTTTAATATTTGGCAAATGTAATTTTTATACTGAGCGGCATTTTATCTTAAATGAAGTGTTTCGAATACAAAAAACCACTTTGAAAAATACACTAATAAGCAGAGTATAATGAGCACACATTAAAACAAAAAAAATGACCGCTAAGCGGGTCTCCTACTTCTGAGTGGTTTCCAAAAAAATAACCACGATGGCTAAGGCCTTAGCCATCTAACCTTACCCAAAAAAGTCGTATTGGTCCGCAGCCCAACTCACCCGACTGCAACGATTCGTCGCCCCGCCCCCATTCGAACTCGCACGCATTTAACAATATGTAGTTTTCATTAAAACACGTATTAAAATATAAAATAATATAAAGCCTCAAATAAAGCCAGGTCAGTCAGGTCTAAAGTTTAAGTATAAAGTCAATACAGTCAAGAAGTCAAGTCGATTGATTCAGTAAAGTGGTAGAAGCTTTACTGAAACTTTCGATGGAGTTTTGGAGAGAACACAAATGAGCACCTTTCTGTTTATCATATCACTTTCCTACGCTTGTGCACGATAACGAATATCTAATGGTTAATATCCTACCAATATTACACATTAAAAACCCTGATAAATGATTTTTAGGAAAATAATACAAAAACCAACATCACTCTTTCACATTCCCGGCTTTTGCCGGTGCCCATTGGACTGTGGACCTGACATTTCACATGACACATTTGACATTGACAGTAAATGACTTATGACAGTTGCAAATCGTAAGTTGCTGTGGATACTTGTGTTAATTTGCGATATTTTTATTAAAATTAATATAGCCAAGTTTGTAAAATTTCGACATTAATTGGCTGCAAATATTATATTAGTGAAAATATTATACCGTAGTCATAATGGCTCGCAACCGTATATTGTCACAGGAACAATTAGAAGGATTTTCAAAATACAAGGTACCTACGTACCGGAATATACTTATTTTGTGAATTAAAATTAAAATAAAAGTGTATGCAGGTCAAAATATTATAACATGATTCTTCTTTTCAGTATAATTCAATAGATACGAGTATTCTTAGTAATTACGTTATGCATCCGTTTTGGAATTGGTGTGTGCAGGTAATTATTTTTATTTGCTCATAAACATTTTAGCACAATAATTACAGACTAACATGTTTTATATTAATTAGAATAAAATTGAGAAAAACAGAACTGTCACAAATATTATAAGTATTTATAGATAAACTTGTCATGAAAAAACTAAGTATGAATTAATTTTATCATTATCATGCTTTTAACACTTTTCAGTTTTGTAAAATGTAACTGTGTCTACAAAGTTTCTAATGTGTGACATAAAATATACTTATCTGTGCATTTAGTTACATTGTTTAGAAAATATAAAGATCAATGTTTGTGACTGTACTGTATGTGCTTTTATCGTTGCACACACATGGTATGCAGCTTTTTTCCTCAATTTATCTAGGCAATGAGGCCCAAAATTGTACACAACATCTTTACCCAACAATATACACATTTTAATTGTGTTCCTTGTAATATTTACCAAAAATATAAGAAATGAAACAATAATAATTAAAGTTTTACCACATTTCATATTATATTTTTGGTGAATCAGTAATGTTAATGATAATTTTTGTGTACATAACAATAATGTATTTACAGTTTTGTCCAATGTGGATTGCACCAAACCTGCTAACATTCACTGGCTTCTTACTGACCGTCCTTAACTTTTTGCTCTTCTCCTACTATGACTATGGATTTTACGCTCTAACAAAAGAGAATGCTACCAAAGACCAAATCCCGAGTTGGGTGTGGGCGGTGAGCGCAGTTAACCTCTTCGTGGCTTACACACTAGGTGAGCATGGTGCTTTACATTTTTTGTGTTTTATTCCTAACTATTTGTTGTGAAAAATAATCAGCAATGGGACAAAACTCTAATTGATTTCCAAACTAAATAGGATACTAGTACAAAGTTTATCTAACAGCTTTCTCACCATTGTAAGTATCACAAGTCACCTTTCTGCCATGGTACATTTTACAGTAATTTTATAATTAAATTTATTTTCAGAATGGTTATTCCTGTATGTAGTGACTAGGTATTATAATATAATTTAGTATCCATGTTTATTGTTGTCATTTTTGTTTTCATACAGGGATTTATATTAGGGCCCAAAAAATTATAATTAACATTAATGAGAAAATATGTGGCAAGAAAAGGATAACTTAACTAAGACAGTTGTAATTAATGTTAATTGCCAATTAATGAAAAAAATAACCTTTGTACAAAAAACTAAAGTCCAAGAACGAATTACAATATACAATCCTTATTGTTCTATTGTATAATCATTATTGTCGTCGAAAATACCGGATAAGTGCGAGTCGCCAAAGATTCCGCGAACTTTCGTGACATTATCAAGCAAAAAAACTAGTAAGTTTAGTTTTTACTTTTTCTATATGGATAAGTTCTATAAAATGTTTGTATCCTTTCTCAGAATAATTTATTGTTTGTTTAAATTTGCCACAAGCAGTGCCAGATTGATATATTTTATGAGTGTATGCTCCTTTAGTAGACGCTGCCTAGCCTAGGACGCGGCCTTTACGGTCTATTCTTAAAGCCACAAGACTCACAAAAGCTTTAAAAATGCCTTTATTTTGCCCCCTTATCTTACATCTTTTTAAAACGAGCAATTCTTGTATACATATAATTGGAATCCTGGAATCGGCTCCAACGATTTTCATGAAATTTAGTTTCGGGGGCGATAAATCGATCTAGCTAGGAATCATTTTTATAAAATGTCATTTTATTCGTGTTTTATTGAATACCGAGCAAAGCTCGGTCATACAGCTAGTTTTAATAACTAAAAGAATTATCTCTGAAAGTTTTAACTAATATAAAACGGTAAGGCCTTATAGTGTCTCGTTTTTCCTTTTACGGGACCCTAATAGCGTATTGCATGCTAAGATCATTACCGACATACGATCTCGAGTAATCAGAACCGAGTCTCTACTGAAACCTGCATTAGACACCCTAATACGAAATGCGATCCAGTGTATCCAACAGGGGATCGATTTTCATACCTCGTATCGATCAAATCTATGTCACTCGCGCCCAACATAATTGGTGCGGGCGAAGGAGACGACTTGCGGTTAATCGGGATTCGAGATGCGAGAATCAGAACCCAGTCCATCGAAGTAGCGATCGATCGTGTTACTTTTCAATAGAGCTCAAAAATTGTACACCGGGCTATCGATCGCATTTATGTACAACTAGCTGTTGCCCGCGACTTCGTCCGCGTGGACTTCAGTTTATAGCGCGCGATGTCAACAAAATTGGTGTAAAAAAAACCCTGGTACCCCTTAAATCAATACAGCTGTGCAGTGTGCACACAATAAGTATTTCATTTTTTTATATTAAACTTTATATTTTATGCCAAATTTTAAAGCTTATTTAGCCCTCCAATTACACAACTTTACCCATAAACTATTTATCATTGATAGATTTAAGGTTACGTCACTGCACAGATAAAGTACTGAGTTATTTAATACCGTAGAATAGATATAACAATCGAAAAAAATCGAAACTTAAATGTAAGATGATACCACGTCTTATAGAAAGACTTTTGAGCAAGCGTCAGTGCGATGTAGAAGACGCACGGCGCCATCTATTATGAATTGTTGGAACTAACTTAATTTGAACAAATTTACGCATTTTCACCCCCTTACAACCCTTTTTTCCAGTAAAAAAGTAGCCTATGTCCTTTCTCAGGCTTTAGACTATCTGTATACAAAATTTCATTACAATCGGTTCGGTAGTTTTGGCGTTTGGCGTGAAAGCGAGACTGACAGACAGACAGACAGACAGAGAAGATACTTTTGGCGTTTGGCGTGAAAGCGAGATTGACAGACAGACAGACAGAGATACCTTCGCATTTATACTATTAGTATAGATTATGTGCACACTGCACAGCTGTTTTTGGGTATTTTGATTAATTAAGGGCCGCGCTACACCGGAATGGCAGCGGCGAGGCGAGCACCTTCAGCGCTGCCATTCTGGTGTAGCGCGGCCCTAAGAGGGGTACCACTTACCAGGGTTTTAAAAAGTTTTTAAATTTGACACACATTTTGTTGACACCGCGCGCTATAAACTAAAGTCCACGCGGACGAAGTCGCGGGCAACAGCTAGTGTTACAATAAAGTAAAAAATAAAACGCCATCTGCTGAATCGTATTAGAACTAAAATGTTCATTCCATCGATATATTTCTGGATTTTTTATAATATTATACATAAAATATGTTTAAGATTTTTGAAATTTTATTTTAATACACATCCAAGACCCAGGAACATTGAAAACTTTTTGTTCCGCCTGCGGGACTCGAACCCAGGACCCCCGGGATGAGCGCTGGCCACGCGCAATGCGAATTCATTTTCATCGAAATTTTCATGAAAATAAGATATTTTCCCACATCAAAATGTAGCCTATGTCCTTTCTCAGACTCTAGAATAACTGTATACAAAGTTTCATTGCAATCGGTTGAGTAGTTTTGGCGTGAAAGCAAGACAGACAGACAGAGATACTTTTGCATTTATAATATTAGTATGGATATAGGCAGTAAAGGACATGGCCTATGATCGGCAGCGTCCTATGGCGTCCTAGGGGGAGGCAGAGGCCTAGGATGGCGGCAGAGTTTGTACATAGGGGCGGCAAAACTAAAGTGGCCTATACTCATAAATAATCGGCCAAGTGCTAGTTGGACTCGCGCACGAAGGGCTCTGTACCATTCTAGAGCAAAAATAGTAAAAAATTGTGTTTTTTGTATGGGAGCCCCCTTAATTATTTATTTTATTTAAATTTTATTATTAATTAAAGTATAAATACAGCTTAGTATTTTGTGTACATTTCAAGTGCCTACCTGTTGTCATCATTGATACAGAGAAATATATATTTGAAAAATCACATTTGTTGTATGGGTCCCCATATATATTTAATTTATTTTGTTTTTAGTATTTGTTGTTATAGCAGCAACAGAAATACATAATCTGTGAAAATTTCAACTCTTTAGCTATTACCGTTCTTGAGTTACGGCCTGGAGACAGACGGACAGACATCGAAGTCCCAGTAATAGGGTCCCGTTTTTACCCTTTGGGTACGGAACCCTAAAAATATAAATCCGGCCCTGCCGAACATACAGCATAAGGATCAATGTAGTCACTCACTATTTTCAAAATCAGTTCTCAAAAATCAGACTGACATGTGCTACTAGGCTTTATGAGCTTTATAGCTATAGTATACCTTTATATAAACAATCTATTTTAAAAGTATACATGTATAGTAAGCTAAAATATATATAAAGTATAAAAAAAATATACTCGCGTGTACTATATTTATATTATGAATACAAAGTGTTCGTTATATACATTACATAGCATACAACAGATGAACTTTTTATTCTTAGATGCCCTTTGTTATCATTGTTTACGTCGCGTCGGTCTCCTAATACAGCATCCTTATTTCTCGTATGATAGATAATTATTATCGATACTTTACGGCGTGTGTCGTAACTCGTAACTCGTAATAAATATCAATGTAATATATCACACGGATATATTTTGAAGACGGCACTATATTTTAAAACGAATTCTTGCGCTGTATACAGGCTGTAACGAAACTACGTGAAAATGATACTCAAGGGTGTGTATGGATAATTGGATACCCTAAACAGGATGTAACAAAACTAAGAGCGCTTACAGACGAACGGCACGTGTCGGCGGCACGCGTCGACGGCAGATGACGACACGTGTCGACGGCAGTCGACGGCAGCCGTCGACAGTTTATCACGCCTGCAGTTGTGACGTAAAACTACGTACGTACCGCCTAAAGGTAAGCATCTACAGGTCGGTATCTTACGCAACGGACGTCTCGCATCAAACAGATAATTTGTTACAGTACATTCACTGTATCGGCAGCGTACGGATTACCGACTAGCCAGTATGTTTATCTTCAAATTAGTCCAAACAAAGTTTCTAAGTCAAAATTTTTGGTTTCGACTTTTCCATCCACACCCCCCTTTAGAGCATTCATTTACTAAGCTAGTCGGTAATCCGTACGCTGCCGATTCAGCGGACGTACTGTGAAAAAATTATCCGTTTGATGCGAAACGTCCGTTGCGTACGATACCGACCTGTGGACGCTTCCCTTTAGGCGGTACGTCACAACTGGGGGCCTACCACCATCTCTACTAAGCGACACCGTTTAACAGATAAGCAATATTAATTTAACATCAAGCTAGCGATCTTAAAAAAATTGATATTTCACAGCGGATTTAATGTTTTGCATTTTTTATAGTAAAATTATTATTTAAAAAGTAAGTACGGTAATGTTATTGTAATCCTACAACAAAGTGTTCTGGAAACATGATAATTTTAGGAATGGTCGTGGTAGGCCCCCGCAAGCGTCATAAACTGTCAACGGCCGCCGTCGACTGCCGCCGATACGTGCCGTCGACGCGTGCCGTTCGTCTGTAAGAAGCCTAAGTGATAATAATTAAATGAGATAATTCTTGAGTTAAGGTGTATCCAAAAAGCAGTACTAAATATTTGTACGCAACCCGGTTTTGGAGAAAAATGCATTTGAAATCTTTGAAAAAAAAATTGAGTTACGTTGTAACGTAACTCAATTTTTTCAGCCCTGTCCACTACTATACACACGTGGACTTTCATATGTTATTTATAGAAAAACATATTTTAAAATGTGGGACAAAGATTTATATAGAAAGTACTTTTTTTTTTGAGAAATGCTCATTTAGTTAGCAGTTACCACATTACATGTTTTATTCCAGACGGCATCGACGGCAAGCAGGCGCGGCGTACGGGCGCGAGCGGGCCGCTGGGCGAGCTGTTCGACCACGGCCTCGACTCCTACTCCGCCGTGCTCATACCCACCTGCCTCTACTCCATATTCGGCAGGTAAAAACTGAGCATTCATTGAATGGGTATTAATGGAGGAAGCAAATCCTCAGCCAACTCGCCAGTTGCCTCGGACGAGACATATATAATAATTTATTATGGTACTCCAAAATCATATCAACTAGCGCATCCTTTTATTAGAAACCTTGGGATCCTATATAATATATATTATGCTGTTTTCCCAAGAATACGGTGCCGGCATATAGGCTGTAGCGGCCGTAACACAAACGTCCCTTTTCCTGTGAAAACAAAATTAGATACGTGATTTTCTAGAAGGCTGTAAATGTCACCAATATAAAATTATTTTATACAATAAGGTGTAATGATATGTAATATAATAAAAAAATCGGTCAAGTGCGAGTCGGACTCGCACACGAAAGGTTCCGTACCGATATAGAAGGAAAGTAGGGAAAAAATTGTGTTTTTGTATGGGAGCCCTCCTCATTTTTTAATTTATTTTAATATTATTATTAAATACATTTTAATTAAAGTACACATATTATTGAGGATTTTGTGAAAATTTCAAGTGTCTACATGTTGCCATTATGGATTACGAACCAGAAAGGCAAAAAAATAACGTTTTTTGTATGGGAGGCCCCCTTAAGTATTAACTTTATTTCGTTTTTAGTATTTGTTGTTATAGCGGCACCAGAAATCCACAATCCGTGAAAATTTCAGTTACAGCCTGGAGGCAGACAGACGGACAGATATCGAAGTCTCAGTAATAGGGTCCCGTTTTTACCCTTTGGGTACGGAACCCTAATTATTAAAATGAACACTATCTATTTCAGAGATGAGCTAAGTCCGCTCCGCTACTTTTTCGTGATATGGAACATATTCCTGAACTTCTACCTGCCGCACTGGGAGAAGTACAACACCGGCGTCATGTTCCTACCCTGGGGATACGACTTCACCATGCTTGTGAGTCTTTTGATTACTTTATAGTTTACTAGATGTCCCGCGCGGCGTCGCCCGCGTAAATTAGGAATTTCACAGAAACCGTACATTTTCGAATAAAAATAGCTATAAATACTCTTTTCACGTGGTCTACTCTATATAAGTGCCAAATATTGCTATAAAAATTGCTCCAGTAGTTCGTGAGATAAACCCCTTCTAATATTTTCCCCGTTTTTACCACATTTTCCTGAGTTTCTTCGGTCGTATTAGTCTTAGCGTGATAATATAATATAGCCTATAGCCTTACTCGATAAATGAGATATCTAACACTGAAATAAGTTTTTAAATCGGACCTGTAGTTCCTGAAATTAGCGCATTCAAGCAAATATACTCTTCAGGTTTATAATATTAAGTATAGATTTTTTTAAATCATCGCTTGACAAACTCGAGCCTCGATCTAAAAGACTATGAAAAGGCTCATAATCATGGGACGATGCATGGTATAATATTATGACAGTGATGATGATGATGATGAATGTAATTTGCATAGTAGCATATGCTTTCCGTTCTTAAAACAACGCCGAAACTCCCAAACTTGTATCTATAAAGAATCAGGAGTTCTCTCAGCACCTTTCGAACCACGGTATACCAGGTATACCTCGGTACAAAATCTTACTTGTTTGTAGCATATGCTTAGAATACTTCTCACGAAACCGAAGTCACCACATGTTACCCCATAAATTTTGAGGAGTTCCCTCGATTACTTATGGATCCTTCATCAGATCACCACTTTTGTGAATATAATACCAAATTGGGATATGTAGGGTACATACCAAAAGAAAAATTTTGAAAATCGGTTAACAAACGGCGGAGTAATCGTTGAACATAAGAAAACGAACATAACACCTCCCCCATTTTGAAAGTCGGTTAAAATTGTAGCCTATGTGTTATTCTGATGTATAAGCTATATTATTGTAAAGTTTCATTAAAATCCGTTCAGTACTTTTTGCGTGAAAGAGTAACAAACATCCATACATCCACACATCCACACATCTATACATCCATACATCCAAACAAACTTTCGCCTTTATAATATTAGTAGGATTAGTAGGTTATGGTTCGAAATATGAGGCTTGATTCACAATGCTATACTGGACTCAGTGGCGGCCCTAAGGGGTGGCGAACGGGGCAATCGCCCCGTAAGGCAAAAGAGTCTCACAAAGACCTGCCGCCCAGGTCCTCGCAAAGTCCTTCCGCCCCGGGCCTCGCAATCTGTAAGGCCGCCACTTATTAAACTCATATTCGACGACAACAGCCAATAAAGGCTCGGCCTGCCTAGTGCTAAGCAGAAGGTATACCTGCTTCGGAATCCGAGTCAGGAATTGTGAATCACTGCGCTGCTGTATAACAATTAATAATGTTAATTTAATTACATTTTTGTTTTTTTTTGCATGCCTAAATACTAGATAGAAAGAGTGAACCATGTTTATTATTATAACAACTATTGTAACTTCTTTCCGCTAAAATAAATTATTATTATTGTTTGCACTCCTTGCTCACGGGCAATATTATATCCCGGACCTTTGGAAGGCATGCGTGGCATGTGACACTCTCCCTGTTCGCATCATGAAAGTACGCCCAAGGAGAGCCATGAGTGGCCAGTGACCAGTGTAGGACTATTATTATTATTATTAAGAATTCCTTTTTGGGGCCCTAGATTTTACCCGTAACTTCGTTCGTTTATCGCGCGTACATTTTCATGTCTATTTTGTTTAAGTATTTTATGTTGATCAAACGCAAAAATTAATCGCACCACGAATTGATTGCGAATTGACTATTTAAAGTTTAAATAGTTTCGAGTACTTTAACCGATTCCGTGCGGTTGTTGCCGCAGAGGCACCATGGGTATCTTTTCTGTATGGCGTGTGACGCCCAAGAGGAGATAAAATGTTTACCTGTAAAACAATGATGAAATTACATTTTTCAGAGGTTTCCCCTCAATGAAAGTGGCCTTATTTGTCACGTATTTTACGTGTACAGTGTTAGTTTTAGGATATTGCATAAAAACTTACACTTTAGGAGTCTTAAACATTTTCAATTGGTGATTAATATGGCCGACAAATTATTTTATAAATATATAACGCCAACACCAGCAAAATCTCACATTTATTCTTATAATTAACTAGCAGCCCGCCCCTGCTTCACACCGGTATGAAAGAAACATATTTCATTCAAAAACTACAACTTATACAATGTTTATTTGTTTATAAAGTGCTATAAAAAGTAGATACATTTTTGGTGTTATACATGACTAGCAAGTAGCATGTTTTATCCCGTTCTACAATAAAACGAAAATAAATGGATCAATATAGCCAAAGGTTTACAACACCTGATAAAAATAAGTCACTTACCTTCCATTTCTGTTTGTACACGTAAATTATCACTTCTAAATACTTGAAACGAAGTATTAATCCGTTTATGTTCGCTGTTGGCTCGCTACTAAAAGAAAAACAATTGGAAACAGACGAAACAACGATAAATTAAGATTCATGGCGGGTGGGGCTCGAGAGGAGTCATCAAAGTTCCTGGTGCTAGGCGCCTCAGAGGATCCATGAAATATTTGTTAGCCAGACGCAAAATATTGCAAAAAATGACACCGCACTGAGGGCGGATTCGGCCAAACTGGAGTAAAATTTTACTCGAGTATAACTGTCTCCTAATCTAAGAGTAAGTTTCGCGTTTTTCCAACTTCTAATCCAAGAATGAGGTAATTACACGGGAGTAAATATTTACACGGGCTATTTTGGTGGAGTAAATATTAAACTGAGAATAGTTGCACAACAGGGTTCAACTGTCACATTATCATTATGAACTATAATTGACATTTTATTTCATACTCTTTGAGTAACTTGGTAAAATGCAAACGATAATACCTTAGAGTAAATTAAAGAAATAAAATTATTCTCATGATAGTTATACTCGTGTAACTTCAAGTTTGGTCGAATCGGGCCGTTAAATTTTAAACTGCTTAACAGGTATCGAAATTCTCTACCGCTAGTTTTACTGGTCCCACACATTACCAGTCCGCCTGCAGGCTCTGTAGCTTTACCATGAGCTTAAAGCTATAGTATTTATCGATACTCGATTGAGTCGATACCGACTACGTAAATATTTAGTATGGCGATTTTAGTTCCGCAAGTAACCGCTAGAGGCGCTGTAAAATTTGCCATACTAAAAATTTACGGTAGTCGGTATCGAGTATCGAAAAATACTATAGCTTTATGATATTTCTGACAGCGCGCTCTTAATGTCTCCCAGGGCTCGTGCGTGTTGCTGCTAGTAACATCGGCGGTGGGGGCGCGCGCGTGGCACGTGCGGCTGCCGGGCGGCCTCACGCCGGGCTTGGTGTTCGAGGTCGTCCTGTACCTGTCCGCCATGCTCACCTCGCAGACTGTTATACTGTGGAATATATACAAGTGAGTATGCGTGCAGCGTGCTGATAGACAAAATACGCTAAGAACTCACGGAGCGGTTAATTCCAGCCTGGGTAGAATGCAGTTTTGTATGTAAAAAATTGAAGCAAAACTCACGGCGCGTTTTTCGCCCGCGGCGGGTGCGGTTGTTTGCGGCTTCGGCTGCACCGGCGGGCGGCGGGTCGCCCGCAGCCTCGGCGGTTTGCGCCGCGCTCTGTGATAGTTTAGCGGGCGATCGCAGTAGCCGTACCTAGTAAAATCAAAATCAAAATATTTTTAATTCAGAGTAATTTTTTTACATAAATATTTCCGAACGTTGTTACTAAGGTGCCTACCACCGGTTCGGAAACTAACCCGGCGAGAAGATCCGGCGTAAGAAACTCGCACGGGGCCATCTTTATACTTTAGTGTGTGTACGTGTTCGTTGTAGAGAGTTCACTGTGAAAGCAGCAGCTCTGAAAGACGATTTTTTTTCACTTTTGTATGGGCAAGGGTCCGAGCGTCACGAGTTTCCCCATACAAAAGTGAAAAAAATGAGTTTGCGGGCGCTGATCACGACCGCGGCGGCTGCGGGCCCGCAGTCCGCACAAATTAGCGGTCGCCGTAAGTTGTCGTGAGTTCCGAAATAAAACCGCAGCTCCGCAAAAGCGGCGGGCGCGGGAGAAAACCGCGTGTTAAACCGTGAGTTCTTAGCATCACTTGGGTCACGTTGACCAAGTCGAACTAGCAATGATTTTAACACGCTTTTATTGGCTTCACTTGTAACTTTATATGTAAGAAAGTCTTGGAATCTTAATTTGACCGGTCTTCGATTATGATGAAATTTTGCACACGCTCTGAGTTCTGATGACTAGCTAAGAAACGTCATCACAAATGTCAAATCCAATATGGCGACCTCCCCAAGATGGCGGACAGGCTATTTGAAATGCACCCGGCACCCCCTATGGTTATCAAATGAAAGGGTTTGCTGTCAGAAATACGAAAAAATAGTCACGTGACTTAAATCCAACATTGCGGACATCCAAGATGGCGGATTAGCTAAAGCGAGTTTTTCAGTTTTTTAAACAAGTCTATAAAAATTACCAATCGACGTCAAAATAATAATAATATGATATTGTGTCCGCAGATCGTACCGCGACCGCACCGGCAAGATGCGATCGTTCTCGGAGGCGGTGCGGCCGCTGATCCCGCTCGCGACGTTCGTAGGGTTGAGCGCGGCGTGGGCGGTGTACTCGCCCGGTGACGTGGTCAGCACCGCCCCGCGCCTGTTCTATGTGCTCACCGGGACAATATTCTCTAATATCTCTGTAAGTATTTTTTACACATATTTTGGTAAAGGATGGCTTTTAAGTTTCGAGTGGCAGGAGGCGAATGTTTGTATCAAAGAAAAACAATAAGAAAAAGAGTTAAAACGTCAAAGTTTTATCATTTGAATTTTTTGAATTCAAAAAGTCGGCCAAGTGCGAGTCGGACTCGCGCACGAAGGGTTCCGTACCGTTATAGAGCAAAAATAGCTCAAAAAATGTGATTTTTGTATGGGAGCTCCCCTTAAATATTTATTTTACTTTAATTTCATTATCAATTATTAAAGCACAAATAATATAATTAACGATTTCGTAAAAATTTCCAGTGCCTGGCTATAGCCATTATTGATATCGAGCTAAAAACAGCAAAAAAATCACGTTTGCTGTATGCGAGCCACCCTTAAATATTAATATTATTTTGTTTTTAGTATTTGTTGTAATAGTGGCAACAGATATACACATTCTGTGAAAATTTCAGAAGTCTATCTATAGCCGTTCTTGAGATACAGCCTGGAGACAGACAGACGGACAGACAGACATCGAAGTCTTAGTAATAGGGTCAAGTTTTTACCCTTTGGGTATGGAAAAAGGAACGATGCCGAAATTCTATTCCTGTTCCACAATTTTCAAATCTCTGCTTCTAAACCTGACCGTGATGATACTTTAGTGGTGACTTCTCGGTACATAAAACTCCTCATCATATATCTCCTCAGTGCCGGCTAATAGTCGCGCAGATGAGCGACACGCGGTGCGAGGCCGTCAACGCGCTGGTGTGCGTGTACGGTGCGGGCGTGTGCGTGGCGCTGCGGGCGCCGGCCGCCGAGCTCGCCGTGCTGGTCGCCCTCACCGCTGCCGCCACGTTCGCGCACTGCAGATATGGCACGCTGCTGGTACGTGCTACATTCAGGGACAGTGGCTGGGCAACACCTAAATTTTATGTAGGCGAAATATGTTTTGCGAGGCAGGTTTTTTATACTCCAATTTTTATTCTCCAATTTTTATTGAAATGAAACTTCTTTAGGCGCGTTGAGACTTCAGAGTAAAATTTCAAAGTCGCGTCATGGCGATACCGTCACGGAGTAAGGCGACGATTTTGACTGAGTTTCACTTCTGACACGTGAGCTCGGCACACACGCTCTTTTTATATAAAAATATGAGTATCAAAACTCATAAATCCTCGTGGTCTAAGGCCCCTTGGACCACGAGGCCGTGATCGGTAGCCCACGTCGCCCACGCCTTACGCCGCCTCTGTTTAGGGAGGGGGGGGATTGACATAATAGCACGATATAAAATACACAAATTATATCCCTGTGACTCTCATAGTTTTGAGCTGTCAGTTGTTCGTTTAACACCATCTTATTAACAATGATTTCATATTTTTTCCACCCACCAGACCAGACCTGACCAGCCCCCGTAGACAAGTGGCAAAACGCTAACGCTAGCGCTACAAAATGTATGGATTTGACATTAGTATTCGCTAGCGAAGGATGACTTATGTCAAATCGCATACATTTTGTAGCGCTAGCGTTAGCGCTTTGCCACTTGTCTACAGGCCCTGAGCCGTTAGTGTAAAACATTTTACGCCATACTTACATCATGTATTCATATTTTTCTCATCAATTCTATATTATTTTTTGCAGGTACAGGAGATGTGTGAACACTTTAAGATATCTTGTTTCCGGATCAAACCAAAGGTATAAATGAAGTAGTAAAATTCTATCTGGTTCTGGTCATTATATTGTAACAGATATTAATGTAGATTTTAATCTTTTTGTGATTTTAAATCACTCGTTTTTTAATCTCACCGTTGATGGTTGTCACTGTTCATGGGCGTACCCAGGTTCTGGGCGGGGGGGGCGTATTTTTCATAAGCTAGGTGTTTATAAAGAATAAAAAATTATTAATTTTTAGTTGTAAAAATATTGTATTGCAAAGAAATGGCAAAATTTCGTTCTTAATTTTTATAGATAAAAGTACTAGATAATATACTTAGTAGGGACGTCAACATGATCCAGGGATTCCAGGGGCAGCTGCCCCCCCCCGGTACGCCCATGTCACTGTTAGGTATTTATGCAAAATGTTATTAATTGTATAGTTTTTTGTGGCCAAATGTTATTTATTTATTTTAAACTGAACCAAAGAAATAATCTCGGATGCTTTTTTTATGTAGACAAAAAAATATGATGAGGATACAAATTTTGAAAATTATGAATGTAGTTAAAATGGTTTAATGTTTTAAAGAATTTCAGAAAATTGTTGTTTTTAGGGTTCCGTACCTCAAAAGGAAAAAACGGAACCCTTATAGGATCACTTTGTTGTCCGTCTGTCCGTCTGTCAAGACCCTTTTTCTCAGGAACGCGTGGAGGTATGAAGCTGAAATTTATATCAATTACTCAGGTCTACTGTCCCTTGAAGCTGTGAAAAAATCAAACTTCTAAGCCAACGCAATCAAAAGATACAGCCGTTTATGCCGCAAATTTTCGACACTTGCAAGGGAATCAAAACCTACAGGGTGCTTCCCGTGAACTCAGAATCTTGAAATTTGGTACGAAGCAACGTCTTATAGCATAGATAAAGGAAAAATTACGAAAACCATAAATTTTTAGTTACATCACATAATATATTTTTTTTAATAATTTTAAACTTACTACCCATTTCCTCATAAACGCGTAGAGGTATTAAATTGAAATTCATACCAAATACTCAGGTCTATAATACCTTTAAGCTGTCGGAACCCTCGGTGCGCGAGTCCGACTCGCACTTGGCCGGTTTTTTTTATTTATGTCATATTGTTTGTGTGGTTTGTAAGTGTCTGTGTACTAGGAGTTAATATATGCACCATGACTTGGGTATAGTGTGTTTTGCAAGTATTTAATACAAAAAGAAAATTATTATGAAATAAATGTGGTATCGTTAGAATCTTTAGCTTTATAATGTGTGTTTTAAAACTAAATGAATCTAGTTGTGAATGCCAAAATTATTGTAAATACCTATTACCTGTGTAGCCAGTACTAATTTAGAACAAAGTACTCGTAAACCTTGTTCAATGTTCCAGTAGAATTAAGGTCAGCTTGGTCTACCGGTTGTCGCTGTATACCTACTGCGACAACCCTTTATATATAAATTAGGGCGTTGTGTAGAGGCTTGGGGGTGATTTATTTCATCTGGATGCATTTTAAATTTAAACAATTGGGGACGCTAAAACATAATTTGTTCTCTAAGTGGGCAGTAGACAAAATAAGTTTCGGAACCCCTGCTTTATATGCACGTGGGCGGGGGCGCTGCCGGTAAAGAACTGTCAAAAATGGCGTTTTAGGGTGGGTTGCACCAGAGGCGTGGTTAAAGTCATGGTTATAGTTAAGGCTAAGGGCCTGTTTCACCACTTCCTGATAAGGCTATCCACCAATTAACTTGACAGATTGATGATGATTGATGACAGAGAAAAAAGTTGTGTATAGCCTATTAGACACTATCAGAAAGTGGTGAAACAGGCCCTAAATTTAGCTTTAACTTTTAACTTTTACCGGAGAAATTGACAGATGACAGCTGGTCCAACAAGCTTATAAATGAACTTGGGCGGGGGCGCTGCTGGTAAAGGAGAACTGTCAAAAATGGCGTTTTTGTATGATGACAGCGTTAGTTCCTTTTTTCGCCACGAGCATTTAAAACCTTGTCGAGCTCTATGGCTATGGTTAAATATGGCGTCTTGATGGCGTCCATTTTTAACTTTAACTAAAGTTTTGACATTTTGCATTGTAGTTAAAGTTATAGTAAGTTGGTGCAACCCAACCTTAGTATGGTGGCGGCGTTAGTTCCTTTTTTCGCCACGTTCATTTAAAGCCTTACAGAGCTTTAGGGCGAATCGCGGTTCGTAATTTTTAAATCATTAAAAAATATTAAAATACCGCGCCTCATCGCCAAGTTGTGAGCTGACGAATAGCTGTAGTGCTACCGCTTGGGGATTAATGGGTTAAAAAAATATACCTAGTGCTTAACTTCTGTCTACCAAAGAATTCCATTCAAAAGTAGTTGTAGATTGTAGACTGTATTTATCAAAATCTTTATCCATGTATTTTCACTCTACATATTTTTAAACTTTACCTATCGTAATTTGTACAAGTGTCTGGGAAAAGGTGACCACATTTTAATAGTTTTGTAGGAATATTATACTGTGAATTATAAACTTTAGGAAATTTAATTTTATATCATTAATTTACTGTAGACTAGGTAATACCCATACAACCTACGAATAACAAAAACTAAGGAATCGTAACTCCCATACTATTACCGTTTTAAATTTGGTTCCTTTTGATCTGTCATGTAACGTCAGCCTAGTACCGCTCAAGGTCAACTAAATATTGCAAATGTATTGAAATGTGTACCGTAAAATGGGGGGAATCGGGTCACTTTCCAAGTTCAACATTGATTTTTATTGACTTTATCTTAAGATTAATAAGAAAAAAAATTATCAATAGAGTTCCGGTGGTTCCTAGTTTTGTTTGCAATACATTACAATTTTAGTTCATTAAATAAAATATACAAAAAGGTCCAAAAACTTACTAGACCCAATTCACCCACAGTCTGGGGTGAAAAGGGACGCATATGGGGTTAATAGACATTTTTGCTAGGGCTGCCACTTTCCTGATGTTTCCAAATAGGTACTACCTACTCAGGTAGGTACTTATATGAAATAATGTTTTGGCATAGCTGTATAGGTATGAGGTATATATTATACAAGAATCAGTACAAAATCAAACAACAGATCCAATCAAGCATTATCACATTATTATTATATTTTTATATAAATATTGAGTCACTCTTCTTCGTCGTCTTGTGACTCGTCTGGTGTTGCGACTTGCGTTCCTGATCTTTAAAATTCCCAATCCCTCACGCACTCAGCAAAACACAACGCATGCGTTGTTTCACGCTAGTTTTCTATGAGGTGATGGTATGTATCCGGTCGATCCGGTCCATTCGTGCCGAAGCATGGTTTTTCTCCCCTTTAAACAACAAACACCTGTACGAACAATGATGATAAAATAATAATACTAGAATATATCCATCGTGACAACCCTATCCATAAAGACCCAATTCACCCATAGGCGTCCCAATTCATCCAAATTAGGTCCCTATTAAACCCATATTCGGCCCAATTTCCCCCACATACGACCCTTTACACCCCGATTTTTTCTTAAAACTACCTTAATGATAAAAAAATTAAATACAATTAAAAAATACTTAAATCCACTTACTTTCTTACTTATTCAATGCCTGAATATCCGCTACAACGGATGCGATGTTCACTTTCACACAATTATTCCAAATAAGTAAAGAAAATTAAAATGTTTTTCGGAGCAAATTTCAGACAATTTTGACTCAACTCTTTGAAGACCGTTATTTTCATCAAATTCATGCACAAGCAAATGTTGCCAGAATATATAACAAATGTTGTAAGCTTTAAATAAAAAAGCTTACCATAGTGTAAAATTAAAATACTATGGGAACTTAGGTTTTCTAAAAAGGTCACACTTTTGACCCAATTCTCCCTGCAGACCCTAGTACCCCCAATTTACGGTACCTAAGGTACACTTTTTTGACAAGTATTGTGGAGCATGTTTTTTGACGGAGTTACTTTTCCTTAGTTTTTATTATTCATAGCATACAACATTAAGGGCCTGTTTCACCACTTCCTGATAAGGCTATCTACCACTTAACTTATATATATGATAGAGTATGGAGAATCTGTCAAGTAAGCCTATCTAGCACCTTATCAGGAAGTGGTGAAACAGGCCCTAAATTTGCAAAATCAATTGCAGAAACTTGTTTTTTTTTTTAGTTTTTTTTCAAAATGTTGTATGGCATTGCATTTATTGTTTAATAAAATATGTGCTCATTTTACTGTACCAGTTATTATTAATTAATCTATATATATAAAAATGGATTTTCAAATGTGTTAGTCGCGCTAAAACTCGCAAACGGCTGGACAGATTGGGCTGATTTTAGTTTTAAAATATTCTTAGAAGTCTAGGGAAGGTTTTAAAGTGACACAAAGTTCACCGGGACAGCTAGTTAACAAAATATCTATTTGTTTCTTTTTATAAACTGGTAATAAATCTATTTGCAACTAACACTTGGTTTAATTTTTCTTAGTCTCACATTATGATAATAATAATTATTGTTCAATGTACATACATGCATAATTCATGTACACAGGAAAATGCAATCTTTCTTAAATATGCAATCAAAGTTAAATGATAATAAAAGGTTTAAGTGATCACAAAATATATTAAATTCATAAACAAAGTGGAAAATATTCCATCTTAACACAAGGAACTAACAGTTTCGTTAATTTCATCTCCCAGAGATAACAGCTTTCGCCACAAATCCGGAGTGAGACTTATTCCTTTCTTGCCTGGTAACAATTCACCATTCTTCTCATAAAATTCTCTTATATCAATATAAACTTTTCCTTTGAATTCTCGGACCTTCACCAATTTATTCTTCTGCAATACCCATGTTGGTTCCTTGTCGTCTGTTCTGGAACCACCAGTCTTTGCTTTTTTCTCTGGTGGAGGATTTCTCTGTATCAAAAGAATGTAGAATTAATGAATTTTATTAGGTACAGAGTTTTGGATTTGTGGCTAAACCCATACATAAGTTATCATCATCAATATTCAATGTCGTTAAATTAGTATAAATTAGGTTACCGGCAATAGTACCGATTAAGGTTTTGTTACAAGCTATCACAATAATGCTGAAATTTAAAAAATATAAGCCCAAAAAATCGATTAATATTATAAATTATAAAAAAACATACTTACATCGGTTGGACCTTCATCACTGTCACTGCTGCTAGAAGCTTCTTGCTTTTTCTTATTTTTTGGCATATTTTTAGCGTATTTAGAATATGGAAGTGATATGAAACGCTTTGTTGAAAGTTGCAGAAATGCAAATAGTTCTAACGGGATATTTATAACCTATAATTGCAAATTGCAATAATTTGCCGTTTACCGCACTTCAAACGAAACAACAAAGAGAATGTCATATACCTACTATGCGAAACAATTGACATTTGTGATTTGACATAAGAAACAGGAAACCAATAACCATAGACAAAAGCACAGAATATTGATAGAATACCTAATTGCCCCTCTACATGAGTGGCCAGCGCTGGCCGATCGAATGGCGCATGCGATGCGATGGCTATGCAGTGGTCGCAACGCCTCTACATGATGGCCGTGTTCAGTTGTGATCTAAACGTCGTTCAAGATGGACGTGTAAGCATTAGCCATTGCGGCAATGCAAAACGTGCATTTTTAATAATTTATGACTTTACCAGATAACCCGGTGAACTTCGTATCACCTCCCTCCTAATATGAACCTTCTCTTGAATTCTACGAATAATTATTTCGAGCCTAAAATTAAAATAATGGTTTATGGTAGTGATGATAATGATGAATGTAATAATAGCATAATATACTTTCCGTTCTTAAAACAACACTAAAACTCCCAAACTTGGATCTTAAAAAAGTCAGGAGTTATGTATTGTATAAGCTATTATTATTGTAAAGTTTCATTAAAATTCGTTCAGTATTTTTTGAGTAAAAGAGTAACAAACATCCATACAAACTTTCGCCTTTATCATATTAACATAGCTTCATTCATTATATATATATATATATATATATATATATATATATATATATATATATATATATATATATATATATATATATATATAAAACTGACACCGCCGCCATTCCACGGCCAGCGCTGGCGCCATCGGCCATCCTACGCCACTACGTCCTCCCCACGCTGGGCCATCGTGATGGCCCACTACGCTGGCCCATCGTGAAGAGCCGCAATAATACAGACAAATCACAAAAGTCATCTTTGAAAGACGCCTAGAGTCGTTCTTCCGGTTTTAAGCACAAAGCACTAAACTGTTTGTCAAAAAAAAGGAAGAAATTAAAAAGTGGCAACATCATAGTGTTGTGCAACAAGTGAAAAATGGGGATCATGAAGAATTTATTTGTTTTCCCGCAATTTTCCCGCCTTATATTTTTACTTGGCTCTGGTCATGCTTAAAAAGCCGAGTGCCATAAATAAGAAAAAAAAAGTTTATGACGAAGAAGAAGTAAGATGAAAGACATCAAGTGACATCAAAGTGACATGAAGTTTGTGATTGAATGAGAATGGCGAATAATCGTCAAACAAAATTGAAATTATTTGCTAATTTTCTTATTTGATTGGTGGTATAATTTTTGTGATTAATTTCTAGGCAAAAATCTTATGCATAAATCAAATGCTTCATGTATTTTTTATACGTGCTAAGATAGAAAACAGTTCGGTGAAGTTGGGTGAGGGGTGTCTGATGATAATTTTGATAAGATTCGCTACGATAATGTAACAAAACCGCGTCGATAGTTATTACAAGTTGTATGGAAAGTGTTCGCGATGGAATATCTATACATTTTAGTTTTTTTCTCAATACTCGACAAGTGCCATCAGTCGCTCGTAAACAAAAGTGAAACTTTCACTTCTGTGAAGTCAAATTCGTCTTCGGAACAAAAAATATGGAATATAAAGCTGGATATATATTTCGCTAAACCTCTGCCGCCGATCGTCAGGAAGCCGGTGTCGTCGGACGTGCGGCTCAAGTGCGAGGCGATGATGAACTTCACTAAGGTCGTACACTACACCAAAAACAAAGAAGGCATCGAAACTTCCCTCAAAGAGTTCCCGCCCGAACATATTCAACAAACGCTCATGAAGAACGTCAAGCTGTACTGGCTGAAGGACAACAAGATACTCCATGAAACCAACCAAATAAAAATATCAACCAAAGTTGATAATGTCAATGGGAGTATTGGTACCTACCTCAAAATTAAAAACCTCAATTTCGGCGATGAAGCCAACTACACTTGTGTTATAAAACAATCGTACGAAAAGAAGATGACAACTAGGCTGGTGGTAGAAGAGAGCAATACCAATCTTCCAATTCTCACCACCTCCCTGCCGAACGGCGACAACAGTATTGCGATCGATATAAAGGCGACTACGAACCTTTTGCCTGAAAGTATTACCATTGATGAAAAAGTAGAGGAACCCAAAGAAAAGAAATTCTCACCTAAGAAACTTGAACCTCTATGTCAGGAGTACACAGGTATGGTATGTAGTACATTCCTGCAGGGCCAGTTTGTCTATATACCGTATGAAACTACGCAGGTAGCTCTGGAGGACAAACTGAAGAAAGCTCTCCAGGTTACCCGATATTCTAATGACATAAGCTCTCACTGTGAAAATTATGCACTTCCAAGCCTCTGCTATTCCACATTCCCCATTTGTCGCCATCACATTGAAACCAATGATTTCTTTCTCGCTCAAGCTAGGAAGATTTTAAATGATACTACCGACATCTCAGAAGCCATAGAGAACCCTGATAAAAATGTCTCAATGCAAATATTTAATTACCGCTACAATTCATCAGTTTTGAGAAGAGTTTGTAAACAAGACTGTGAAATACTGGAGAATGAACTCTGTCAAATGGAGTATGCCATTGCCAAGAGACATCCTCACATTGGCCAGCAGCTCACTTTGGAGGAATGCCAGGACTTGCCAGAGAATGATCCCGACTGCTTGAAGATCGGAATAGGTACCATCATGGTTTCAGATGATGAATGCTACTGGGAAAATGGTAGTGGATACTTGGGCCGAGCAAATGTAACAAGTGATGGGCTACCTTGTATAGAGTGGTCGAAACAGATGTATGTAAAAGTCTCTGAACATCCGGAGCTTGCGGGCCGACACAGCTACTGTAGAAATCCCGGGGGAATTAAATCAGAGCCGTGGTGTGTTGTGGACAATGATGGAAAGATAGCTAAACTATGTGATATACCTAAATGTGCTCATAAAATTTGGATCTACATAGTTGCAATATTCCTGATACTCACCTGTGGTATAATAGGATTCATAGTGTGTCTCTTCTACAGGCACCAGAACAAAAGAAATGCGGCTAATATAAGAGACATCAATTTACCTAATGCTGACAAAAACATTTACGGCAATTCTAGACTAAACTCGCCCATAGAAATGAATGAGCTGCTATCAAACCAGAATAACGAAAATCAGCCCCATTTGCAAACTCAAAGCACCAGAGGCAATGGTATTTTACGAATACCCCAGTACTCATTGTCACAAATTAAATTCTTGGAAGAGTTGGGCGAGGGAGCATTTGGAAAAGTGTACAAAGGAGCACTGAAGAAGAATGGTGAGACTCAGTATGTTGCAGTTAAGGCTCTCAAAGAAAATGCGTCGGCAAAAACGAAGGCAGATTTCAGAAGGGAGATAGATTTAATATCAGAACTGAATCATGAGAATATTGTGTGCATTGTGGGTGTGGCCCTGAGGGAGGAGCCCCTGTGTATGCTGTTTGAGTTTATGGCTCGCGGGGACCTGCACGAATTCTTAATGGGCCGAGCACCTCCCTCGGGCAAAGGGCTCCCTGCCATGAGACTACTGAACATTGCCTGCAACATAGCCTCGGGCATGCAGTACCTAGCCTCACACCATTACGTCCACCGTGATTTAGCTGCTAGAAATTGTCTGGTGTCAGATGATTTTGTAGTAAAAATATCAGATTTTGGGCTCTCAAGAGACATCTACAGTTCAGACTACTATAGAGTAAGTATTGTATATCAATTTTATATTCGTATCTTTTATTATCAATACCAATATTACAAATGCGAAATTGTGTCTGTCTGTCTGTTCGCTTCTCTTCACGCCCGAACCACTGAACTGGTTTTGTTGGGAATGGAGATACTTTTGTGTCTCAGAAAAGGACATTGGATACTTTTTATCCAGGAAAAATGTACGGTTCCCGGGCGGTAAACGAATTTTTGCGCAACGTAGTTGCGGGCGTCATCTAGTTACAAATACATAATCTACTAAGATGTGCCTATCCCAACAGGTACAGTCAAAAAGTCTGCTACCTGTGAGATGGATGCCACCAGAGTCAATACTTTATGGAAAGTTTACAACTGAAAGTGACATTTGGTCGTATGGTGTGGTGCTGTGGGAGATATACAGCTACGGTCTGCAACCGTATTATGGGTGAGTGACATTGGTTTCGTAAAATATTTGCAAGTCAAACTTGAGAGAATCACGAAGGTCTTAAGCAGTACACAATGGCCCACGATGGCCCACTGCAGGTCATTGTGAACTGTAGACCACTATCACTTGGTGTTAAACAAGGCTTATTGGTGCCTGGCAATCCAGTGGCCATTGTCGGCCATCATATACCATTGCACCTACACAATGGTGATGACTTGTAGTAGGCCAGTATGGAACATCGTGAAGAGGCACCTTTAAAGATTTTGTCACTCATCGTTAGTGGAAAGAAAGCGACGAAATATGATAATATTGTGTTTGGTTGACGCGAGATAAAACAGTGGCAAATAGCGCCACAATCCCGAATCACGCTAGGTCTGTCCATCCGTCTGTATTCGTAAATCGTAATATCTTTAAATGCATAGTCAGTTTCGTCTTAAGAAAATTGTAACAGTATGCAAGTGTGAATAAATACTCTGACATAAAACAGAGTGTAGTCTCGTTGGCTCTCGCGAGGAAAACGTCTCGCGATGCATGTACGGCCGAGGATCTCGGCGACAGGCTCTCGTCGAGTGGGTACAGCGGCCATGAAACACAACGCACTTATGGAAGTTTCATTCAAAAAATCTAAGGCACACGGCAAATTTTTGACGGCATTTTGTCCACCAGGTACAGCAACCAGGAGGTGATAGCGATGGTGCGAGCGGGCGAGCTGCTGGCGGCGCCGGCCGCGTGCCCGCCGCCCATGTACGCGCTCATGCGGGACTGCTGGCGACACGTGCCGCAACGACGACCCAACTTCGAGGAGATAGTTCACAGGTTCGCCCTTGGACAACTGTTACACGGTCAAGCTGGCATTAGTTCAGTCCAGCAATCTGTGATTGACGCCAGACTGATACCGAAAAGTACATAATAAAATGTATATGCAGTATAGGCCATGGCATATAAGCGGCAGCGTTTTATGGCGTCCTAGGGGGAGGCAGCGGCCTAGGATGGCGGCAGAGTTCGTACATAGGGGCGACAAAATTAAAGTGGCCTATACTCATAAAAAATAATAAATCCAGCCCTATGCAAGCAGTCAATTTTCTTCGGAGCCTATGTTGTTCTGCTAGGCAAAACCCTTCCGCAAGGTTTCCCACTCCTCTCGCTCTAGCGCAACCGTAGGCCAACCTTGCTTGGATGTTTCTAGCTCGTAGAGTTTGTCTTTAAATTCTTTATTTAACATGCCTTCAATTTGCCATAGTTCTTTGAGTTACTTTTTGTAGGTTTTTGTTTTAGTAGTCCCATGTTAAAAAAATAAAATATTGTAATTTTTTTGTTTACGTATTGAATTTGTCGGTCAAATATTAGCTAGTGTTTAATTTCTTTAGTGGTCTAATTAAATTAGTTTATCGTATCAATGATGTTATATGTACACTTTCATTTTACGCTTATCTCTTTTTGATCTCGCGTGCAGGAATTCATAGTAACGTTTTCGTCGGAGTCACGTTCACTTGTGGACATTGTAGTTTGTAATTAAATAAAGCTAACGATCGACACTTAACTCACTCAATAACATCGTTCAACTATTTGAAATCTCAATAAAACGAGACTTTTCACTTTAATTATCATTTAGGGCGTTCGCTGCGTTGAGCGTGTGCCCGTCGCGGGCGCCCGTGCCGTGTGCTCGCCATAGTAATAGTGTCAGCCGTCGCACGTTGAGCGGGTCAGCCGTCGCCCGATTACTATGGCGAGCGCACGGCGCGGGCGCCCGCGACGGGCAGCCGCGGCTGGCTTACGCTCAACTCAGCGTCCGCCCTCATACTTTTGCTACTATCCATCTTATACTTCCAGATTGCAAGACTGGATCCAGACGGGCGGGTGTCCGGAGGTGGCGGCGCCGGCGTCGGAGTCCGGGAGCTGCGGGCGGCGGCGCGACGAGCGCGCGCCCCTGCTCCCCCCGCACGCCTCCAACGGCTCCCTGGCCACCAGTCTCAAGCTGCCCAGGGACGACACATCGTCCACCTGCTCCGACCTTCCGCCCCTCGCGCCCAAGACCAAGAAGTACAGCTCCGGATCCCTCATAGATACGGACAGAGTGGGCAAGGAGACCGTCGTGAGGATACCCAATAATTACGGTAACGAAATCTAGTTAAATTCTCTAGGGTTTTGATGGGGGAAAGGGCATGCTGCTGATTGGACGCACACAAAAATCGTCGATGGAAATGTGGGTTTCAAAACGTCCGCCACCAGATGGCGCTTTGTGTGTATCCGAACCATAAAGTTAATATACCTAGCGGAATAGAGAAACAAAGACCAGCAAGAGAGATGTCACTATCAGTGACACTGACGAAAAAGAGACGTGTGATACATGACAGCAGCACTCTTTTTTTGACGTGCAGTCGGCACGTGCCGCACGTTGACAAATTAATCTCATAGAATTCATGTTCAAAATCATGCTTGTGTAAGTGTATACGTACACATATTTTTCACACAGATGAAAACTAATTTCGGTATCGTTTGACAGCTCGAGATTGTTACTCTATTCCGCTAGGTATATTAACTCTATGATCCGGAAAGCAGGCGAAAGACTTGAACAAAATTTTTTTGTGCATCTGCCCTGTCGATTTTTGTATGGCGTATTGTAAGTACTCGATAGGATAGTACAGTTTAACCGGCTCAGTCAAAATACATTTATGTTAGCGTTTATTATTGCCGTATTTGTAAGTACTTACTTAAGATATTAACAATTTACTCCGCCTTGAGTTATCTTAAATCTTAAAAGACGATTAATTGAAGTAGGTTTTTTAAATGTTTACAATTTCTCCCGTTTGCTCAAATTCATATACACATGCGTCCAATTGATTTGAAAAGTGCTAAAAGAAAGTACAAAGCAATATAACATTATATACTTGTATAAATTCTCTATATAAATTATGCACAAACACTCCCAGTTTTGCAGTTTTTCCGGACGAAGTTTCTTGCACAAACATCGAAGTAGAAAAATAGACAATTTATACATAATTTTGTGGATGTATGATCTCATTTTTTAGATGTCTGATTTTCTCTTTTTTAATTAATCGCCTCAATTCATCTATATTTTAAGCGTTTGCGTGACAGTTTTTAAATTATAAACATAATTGCGATTTTGTGTTTACGAAGAATATTACTGCAGTGTTTTCACGCTATAGTGCACTCTATAAAACTTTTTGTGTACTGTTTAATGTCTATGCTCGTGCTGCAACTGCTACAGCACCAGCTTGAAAACAGTAAACTTAAACGGTCTTACCACAAAAGATTTAAACATCTATTGAACAGTTGTTTTGAGACCATTATGTACCAAATTTTTGTCTGATCAACTGTTCAACCGGTATTTAAATCTTTTGTAGTAAGACCGAAAATTTTTTCGACGCTTGACAACGTTTCTGTCAATATCTTGATATGACGTGTGCATAATGTCAGATTTTGGTCAGATTAATTATAGCTGTATGTGCTAGTAGCGCCCTCTGCTGCGCTCTTTGCGTATTATTCCGTATTGAAAAACTTTTTATACGTCACACAGACAGGAACATGTCAACGTCTTCTCAACGATCGATATAATAGCTTTGTTACTTTGTTACTAACATAGAGGCATTGTTTTATATTATCTTATATATATTTCCCCTTGCTAATAAACGTTGTACATATAAGCTTTGAATAGTTATACAGTGTTTTGTTCCTGTCACATCAGTGACATTTTTAATTGGATTGAAGAAGACAAAACACTATATTGTAGCTATATACAGAATCACATAATTGCTTTTGTTATTAACTACCTTTTATATTATACCTGCCGCCTTAAACGTAATATTAAACTGTTCCCATCTAACTGTGACCATTATCATGTGTTCTATTATATAATTATATGTATGTAAATTTACATTAAGTTACCTATTAAAGTTTGCTGTGTATAATAGAAATTTCACAACTTAGGACACTGGACAGTGCTTGCAGTATTTGTTTGCAGAAGGCTATCTACATAAGAAGGTTATTCTGTTATTTAAAGGTATACACCAATACGTATTTCTTATTACTTATTATAAATACAAAATTAATGGTTGTTTTGTCAATTGGCAGTTTTGTAAGTGATTTAAGATTCTCGGTAGCTATTTTGATAGACAAAGACATCTTTTGTCACTTGTACAATATTATTATAGGTACTGAATAATAATAACAACACACTGCCATTTATTATCTCACAAAATTATTATGTTAAGGGCTACGAATAATAAAAACTAAGGAAGAGTAACTCCGTCAAAAAAAGTGCACCAAAAGGCTACAAAATGTGACCCGAATACATGCATATTTATGCATGTGTTCGGTACACATTTTTATATACTCGAGTGACATTCAACCAGGTTGACATGACAATTTTGTCAAACTCATTTCTCTTTCACTCATCAAAAAATAATTTAATTACAAAATTTTTACAAAGTCGCCATGGACAGTGTTATGCAAGATGTAACAATTTAATCATAAACGAAACTTTAGGGTCTGGCTGACATTATACTAAATGCGTTATAAGATGATATGGGTATTCTCATATTTCTTGCTACGGATTTTTTTACAACAAAACAAAAAAAACATAATGTAATAAATTACGTTCAATCGACAAAAACAAATAAGTATTTCCTTTAATAATATTGTAAATGAACAAAAATAAAAAACTGCTAACAGTTATTAAAATATTATATTAATTGTGACTTATAAGTAAAAAAATTACGTAAGTTTTTAATTTCAATTCTGTAATAACACATAGATTTTTGTTATCTGAAAACGTCTTCTCTAGGTGCTCGGACAGTTTTAGATTCGCCCGAGTCGTACAAGGTTTGTTCATAATTATTACATGTATATTATAATTATTATCAATGTCTTAAGTATCAGAGGAAAATGTTTGATTTTAAAATAATAATTATGTGCTCGTTTCTTCGTGATAGTAGATGTGCTTGGTGTATACTGCATAATACTATCCGCTTTTGACAATTATTTGTTTCATAACTATGACAATGACAATAACATCCAATGATGTTTTATTTAGACAGATATGTTACGTCCATACTATTTTCCGGCTTAAATCTCTTCCGAACAATTTTCAAATTCAAAATTGCAAACATTGACAAATTTGACAGATAAGTGAAACAAAAGATACGAAAAACAATTTACATAAAAGAGACAGTTCTATTTTTAAACGTCGAATCGTATCGCTGTCTCTTTCTTCGCCTGAGCTATGACGAAATTTCGATTTTTTCCAGATTGTTCAAAAAAATAATTGAAAATGTAAATAATCGAGGTATTTATTGCAATCAAGACATGTGGTAAGAGATTCCATGTGTTTTGTTTACTTTCGAGTCATAATTGGTACATTTTCGAAACACGCACGACGTCATTTTCAATTTATTTTGGTAAGACAATACGCGGCACGTTCGTGACTGCGCTCGATGCAGACTAAATAACAGACGGCCCAATTGGGCCGTATTTGAATCTTCACAACGCGCGCGGTAGTAACATATCTGCTTTGAGTTTTCATCATTGATAACCGCTCAGGCTGTCGTCCGGCGCGCAATGTTATGATACGTTACCTGAGATGCGAGTTGCGACCTTGGCGAAAATCTGAATTGTCATATTTTAGTGTTCGAAAAGGAGCCAAATTTAAAACGGTTGAAGTATGGGAGTTACGTTTCCTTAGTTTTTATTATTCGTAGGTTAAGGGTCAATCCCAATAAGAAGCACGTGTATCGTGTTGTTTTGATGTGAATTGACCCCAAGTGTTTAAAGAGTATACTTTTGATATTGTTGTGCTTGAACAATCCATAAACCATTTACCACCTGAACATTTGTATAAACCGACACTGAACAATTCGTATGTGTTTGATATAATATTGTATACTTCGAGCAAATTGATCAATGAACTATCACTGATAATCTGAAGGTCAATTACGCTTATGCTGAAAACATTGCCCCACCAATGTTTGCTCAGCCGCGAAATTATCAGCCAATTAGAACGTAGTTTTGGCAATTTTTTAATGCAAAAAAACATTACCGCTCTTTTGATGATATTATGCTCGATGACTGTGTACGTTACCTGTGTGTATTACAAGTATTAAGTATGTGTAAAGTTATTATGGCATTTAATTATTGTATTATTTACGTATTGAAGTGTTTGTGGTTAGTCCATATTAATTTATTGTTTAGAAAATCATTCTTGCCACAGTACATGTGTAATTAAGCTATAAGTAGATTAGGTAGACTTTTTTACCAAAAGGTAAATGAGGGTAGTTGATAAAAATATGACGAATTTCTCTTTAATGCTTTTTAACCGATATTGATGCTACTTACATACTTCTACCATATTATAACAAAAATAATTATTTTATTCAACTATCCTCATTGACTGTACAATGTACATTATTAGTTCTTGAAAATTAAAGATAAACAGTACATTTTCTGTACTCGCCAAAGACTTTTTTGTATGTGATACAATTTACTCTTTATTTTATTAGTTTATAATATGTTTCTTTTTTATAATAAATTATTATTTAATTTATAAAATATACGATGAAGAAAAGAAATCAGTTTTTGTTATTAATTATTATATTTAATTTGAACTCGCAAACTATCTACACTTTAACAAAAAGTTTAAACGAACCAATACGTAAATACTGGGACTAATCTTGAATACCTCCAGAACGTTCAGTTTCGGGGTTCTTCTTGAAGTGTTTGTTGTGTACGCGCATGTGCACTTTGAGGTTATATCCCTCTGTGAATGCTTTAGCACAAATTGTGCACACGAAGCGTTTCTCACCTGAAATTAAACACAACATTAATACAATAACCACGGAATTTATACGTGGGAGAGCCATGCTTCTGCACGAATGGGCCGGCTCGACCGGAGAAATACCACGTTCTCACAGAAAACCGGCGTGAAACAGCGCTTGCGCTGTGTTTCGCCGAGTGAGTGAGTATACCGGAGGCCCAATCACCTAACCTCTTCCCTTCCCTTCCCATCCCTACCCTCCCCTATTACCCTATTCCCTCTTAAAAGGCCGGCAACGCACCTACAGCTCTTCTGATGCTGCGAGTGTCCATGGGCGACAGAAGTTGCTTTCCATCAGGTGACCCGTTTGCTCGTTTGCCCCCTTATTTCATTAAAAAAAAAAAGGAATATTGCCAATAAACTATCCCGACCCCACTTTGTCGAGCGGCAAACATTTTTACTGGAGATTAGAAGGGAAATATTTGTATTTCTGTTAAAGATTAGGATACCTGTATTTTATTTCTTAAAAAATAAAATATATTACAAAAAGGATATTCTAAACTTATCAATATCTGGAAATTTTTAATTGGTCCAGACATTTTTGGGGTTCTGTACCCAAAGGGTAAAAACGGGACCCTATTACTGAGACTTCGATGTCTGTCCGTCTGTTTATTAAATGAGAATACTTAGTCAAAATGCTTACACTAGTTTCTATATCTTTGTCTTATTACTTAATAAGTTAAATGTCAAAAATGCAAAGTAGTCAGTACACAACGGCCCTAGTCTGCAGGCCACGACATTACGCGCCACGTGTGGGAGCCCCCAATCTGTTTCACGTACCGGTGTGCAATCGTCGGTGTCGTATAAGCGAGCTCTGGTTGTGGAAGGCCTGCGGGCAGGTGTCGCACGTGTATCTGCGTATACCGTCATGACGGGCGGCGTGCACGCGCAGCGCCGCACGCGTCTTGTACGCCGCAGGGCAGCGGTCGCACTTGTAGCTGCGCTCCTCTGTGTGCGTTTTGAGGTGGTTGGCCAGCTGGGAATAATTAGCCAAAATAAAGGTCTACATACACTTTCACAACCAACAAAATGTGTGCGTATTTCGTAACGTTAGGTACGTTACATGAGTAGTATCTATACTAATATTATAAATCTAAAAAGTTTCTTCGTTTGTTTGAACGGGCGCCAGACATATGTGGAAGAGCCATGCTTCGGCACGAATGGGCCGGCTCGACCGGAGAAATACCACGTTCTCACAGAAAACCGGCGTGAAACAGCGCTTGCGCTGTGTTTCGCCGAGTGAGTGAGTTTACCGGAGGCCCAATTCCCTTCCCTATCCTCCCCTATTCCCTTCCCTTCCCATCCCTACCCTCCCCTATTACCCTATTCCCTCTTAAAAGGCCGGCAACGCACCTGCAGCTCTTCTGATGCTGCGAGTGTCCATGGGCGACGGAAGTTGCTTTCCATCAGGGGACCCGTTTGCTCGTTTGCCCCCTTCTTGTGTTAAAAAAAAAAACGTGATCAAATACGCAAATTCACCAAGTGTGGCACTGACATTTGCTTATTTGTGCAAAGTTAATTGCTGGCATTTTCCTATTCTAACTACTGATCAAATTTAAAATATTTTTCAGTGTTAGATAGGTCTTTTATCAAGGAAGGCTACAGTATATCACGCTATGAGTATGACTAAGGCTGCGTTTCCACCAGAGAATAAGCTAAGCTGCGTTGCGGGGAATGTGTTTTACAAGGACCAATAAAATCGTTGGCTGAACGTGGCCAGGCAAGTGAAGCGTTTCTATTGGTTCAAAACACATTCTTCATAACGCAGCTTCGCTCGGCTCCAGTGGAAACGCAGCCTTATGGGGGAGCGAAGAAACACGATACAATAATTAAAAAAAAAATGATCACGTGTGAAGAATCATAGGCTATTTTTGGGCTAATTTGTCAGTACTAATTTATGCGGGCGAAGCCACTCGGAATGACTAGTAATAAATAAAGATAAAACATTGCATAACTATAACGTCTCAATAGACGTTGTGAATTTGTCACTAGCAGACGCGATAGACGTTGCCCTGCATGATATTTCTGAATCTGAATGATCTAAACCATCTGAAGCGCCCCAAAATGCATACAAAGAATTCATTAAAACCAGTCCAGTCGTTTAGGAGTTCAGTGACAATAAGAGCTACAGCTCACCGGAACGCCATCGCGACATAGCTAGTGACTTTACCATGTTACCTCCTCCTCGCCGCAAAGCGCTGTTTTGAAAAACACCGCTTTGCGGCGACCTAGAGGCGCCAGACGTTGCTTGGACATTACCACGGTAACGTCACTGACTTCGTCGCGATGGCTTCCCGGTGAGTTATAACTTATAGCACTAATAGCGTGATATACCCTGGAGTTCCTGGTGAGTATCTTCCCGCAGACGGGGCAGACGTTGTGCGGGCGCGGCGTGCAGCGGTGGCGGGCGAGCGCCGCGCCGTCCGCGAGCGCCGCGCCGCACGACGCGCACGACACGCGCCCCGCAGTGTGCATGCGGAGCGCGTGCAGCTGAAAATTACACGTATAATATTTTAAGTAATTAAGTAATAGCTTGTCAAATAAATGTAGACGCTGTATACAATTTTGAAATCACAATAGAGATAAAAATGTGCAAGGTATACTTCAAGTGTATATATAAGCATTCTCTGTGGAAATACAAAGAGAAAAACCACCTTTTGAGCATGCTTACGTTAAGAAAATTTTGTACTGCACCTACTCTTTATTGACAGACTGTCCACTTTGTTAATTGGAACTCCGAACTCTTAAATAAAGTTATATTTAAGTCAATGTTATTTTTATTTGCTCAAATTACATAAGTTTCATTTTAATTTACATGATACAGGAAAGTTCGTGGCTGTATGTACACATTATTGTTCTGCTGATAGGATAAGACCCAATTTCACCAACCTCTGTTTGTTAAATCCTAACAAGGCATTACTTAACGGACCTTGGAAAATTAAACAGACTGTTAAAATACTTATTTTCCACAGCAAAAATGTAACAGCGGATTAGTAAATGCAATGTTAACTGATTTACCAAGCCATTATTTATTTAACATTGCTTGATGAAACTGGGTCTTGATGAAACTCATTGCAATTTCGTCGCCTTATAACAAGAACGAACGAATTGAATGTTATTCACTCGTTGTTCACTTAACGTTGCATTTACTAATCCGCTGTTAAATTTTTACTATGGGACATAAGTATTTTGTACTTATGTCCCATAGTAAAAATGTAAACAGTCTGTTTAATTTTCCAAGGTCCGTTAAGTAATGCCTTGTTAGGATTTAACAAACAGAGGTTGGTGAAATTGGGTCTAAACCTGGTAAACTAAAACTAAGTAAGGAACTCTTAAATTTATACATTTTGCTCGTAAATTTAAGTTGTCTATGGGCTTTCCATCTAATATATATCGTTTTATTTATTAAATATGCCAGTAAGTAAATTTCGTTACTTTTAGGGCTCCCGCTCATTAGGAGTTTGCACTTTTACTTAAAAGTTAATAACATAAATATTCTGAATATTTCGTTTTAAGACTCAAAATATGGGTCTTTTAGCAAAGTAAGGAAAAATTGAAAATTATCCATAACTCGATAAACCAGCGATACAGTGTATTATAATATAAAAAATGCGATAAATATAAAATACCTAAATCGCAACTTAATTTATCTACCTTTTGGGAGATTTCGTAGAAGAATAATGTACCTTTAAGTTCCTAGAAAATACATTCTTATAATCGCACTGATCGCAGTACAACATGGTTCGCTCTGCATGTTTTCTTTGTCTGTGATAGTTATATAACTGCTTGTGTGGAAACCTGAAAATATACTGTGTATTTACCTAGTATTTGCACTAAGGGTAAAAAAGGATTTTTACCGGTGGTAGGCATCATGTAGACTTTCAGAGAACATTTGCAAAAATTTATTCTGAATAATTTGAGAAATTGAGTTTGAGTTTTGAGTTTGATTCAATTATAAAATCAAACAGATTCACATAAACAGGCAAAATTTGTACTTTTTAGTAGCAATCATAAATCTTTATTTTATCCTAGTTCACTATTGCAACTTTTGTGTAAATTGAATTTAAAACAATGTGGTTTATAACTCGATTTTGCCTCTATTTGAAAAAAATTCAAATAAAGAGGCAAAGTCGCATAAACAAAAACTTAGGATGAGATCATTTGTAATTCATTAATTTCCCTGAAATAAATAAAAAAAACTTACTCCAAGGAACATTTGTCACACTTGAAAGTCTTACTGCCATGATATGCCCAAATATGCTTTTGTAGTTTCTTTACAGAGTCGTAGACCTTGTCACAATCCGAACATTGTAATAAATTCTGAAATATAAAGTATGTACTTAATGCATTATGAATAAATAAAACACTTATTAGTTTATCAATGACTAGATGTTCCGCGCGGCTTCGCCCGCGTAATTTAGGAATTACACGGAAACCGTACATTTTTCCTCAAAAAATAGCCTAAGTCCCTTCACATGGTCTATTCTTCATGTGTGCCAAATAACATAAAATTGCTCTAGTAGTTCTAAAGATAATAAGCATATAGCCTATAGCCTTCCTCAATAAATGGGCTATCTAACACTGAAAAATTTTTTCAAATCGGACCAGTAGTTCCTGAGATTAGCGCGTTTAAACAAACAAACAAACTCTTCCGCTTTATAATATTAGTATAGATTAAAGTGTTAGAACTTTGGATGAATGATGGATACAAAAATATTGCATAAAGCTCGGCCTCTTGGGCCTGGCCCCGGCCGTGAGGTGAGAATTTTGGGTTGGCCCGTGGCATTTTGCCAGCCCAGCCACCCTATAGTTACGCCATTCATTTCAACTGTGCCAAAACGTATAATGCTGTCACAGTATTTACCATTAACCTTTTAAGCATTATCTTAGCAACCTTACTTTAAGCACAATTAAAATTATTATGACACACTTAAGATGGGTCATCTTCGTATTTGTGGTAAACAGCATAAATACAATGGAAATATATTTCCCAAACGGGAAAGTACTCACAAGAGTGTTATTCAAATGTTTGACGTTGTAATGGTTCTGCAATGACAGGGTTAGGCGAAACCGCTTTAAACAGATATGGCAAGCGAATGTCTGCCCTGTTAAGTGTTCTGCTCGGTGTACCAGTAGTTTTGGCCATGATGCAAAATGTTTGGAGCATATTTGACAGTAGTTACTCTGCTCATGGCTGCTTACATGTTCAAACAAACTGTCTTCATCAAGGTACTCCAAGCATAAGCCTATAAAAGAATTAACGTAAAAATAAACAAGTTTAAAAATATTACTAAGACAAGGCCTCAAAAGATTATGAAAATGTCCAGAACCTATGCCTTTCTCTCACCAAAAAGGCAGAATTTTAATTTTAGCCCTTATTAATATATTTACATTTTACACAGACTAATACATATATATACCATAAAAATAATTTTAAGTAATTCATGAATTTTCTTACCACATTCATGTTTTTTACTATCATAATATAATATTTGTGCTTCCCCTGTAGTTCCCTTTTTCTTTTTGGAGTGGTCAACTTTTTCTCTTTTTAATTTTCTTTTATTTTTCTTACTATATAAATTATATTTATCATCTAAAACAAAACATTTTCAGACTGAATGTACACTTCATCATTTATGAAAATAAAACATTATTTGATTTTTTGATATTTTTTTTATTTTATTTATTTTATAGAGAGAGGGGAGGCCTTTGCCCAGCAGTGGGACACTGTAGGCTGATAATAATAATAATAATAATAATAATAATTTTATATACCTATGAAATACATACAAAACTTAAAATGTATTCTATAAACCACAAAGATAGATGAAGTAAATAGTATGCAGAATGGACATAGGTGAATTGGTTGATTGCTGGCATGAAAGCAAAACAAGGCCAATAATTAATTTATGAGTTTGTACGTATAAATATGCAATAGGGTTTCAGTTCTCACCTACATAAGTTTGAAAACTGTCATCAAACTGGTCCTCACTAGACAGTGATTCTTCTTTCAAAAATTCTACTTTGCTGCTTTCCTCTGTCTTCACAATAAGTATCTCTGTTTTCTGTTACAAAACATATAAGGTTTATGTAAAATACTAGATGACGCCCACAACTCCGTTGCGCCAAAACTCGTTTATCGCGCGGGAACCGTACATTTTTCCGGGATAAAAAGTATCTATGTTCTTTCCCAAGACTCTAGTATATCCACGCCAAATTTCAGCAAAATCGGTTTAGCGGTTTGGGCGTGAAGAGGTAACAGACAGACAGACAGACACACTTTCGCATATATATTATTAGTATGGATTAAATAGATCCATAAAAAGATTTACTTTTACTTACTTACTGATAAAATTCAGCATTTTTCACTGGTCTCAAATAAAAACTGCAGTGTTTAGACTAAAGAATAGTGTTGATAGATCAAAATGTAACTTACCAATACATTTTGGGCATCAATGTTACTTTCAAGGTCCTCTTCTTTAATTTCATCCGGTTTTAATTTCTGAAAATAATATTGTTTTTGATGCCATTACAATAATGTTTCAGATGTGTACCTATATATATAAATTCAGATATATTAAATAATTACTTACTTTGTGAAATACTACTTGCGATAAAACAGAATTGGAAGAAATACACTTTTCTCTAAACGCAATACAAACTTTTAGGTCTTTTGTACATTTTGCACAGAGCTGTTGAGGCATACCGTCGCCTGAATGTATCTGTAAATGAATAATTGTATAGTAATGCACATACTCACAATATAGAAAATAATAAATTCAATATTACATTTAAATTCGTGATGAGATTAAAACTCTTAACATTAAATTCATCGAGTTTCGTCGCATTTTTACAGTTTGTTTTTAAACAAGCTCGACACTGCATAATTTACTTCCAAACAAAGTTTTTTAATAAGAATTAAAATGTACACTTAGGTATTTTGGCAATATAGTATTAATTTACTCTTTATCTAAGAAAAAACCGAGTCGTAAATCGTAATAATATTATTTATTTTGGTTTTTGTATTTTGTAAACACCTCCATGGTAAACACCGTCGCTGTCAAGTGTCAACTGTCAATCGTCAATGTCAACTGTCAGGTATTTTTTTTAATAATGTTTACTTAACGTAGACAGTAAAAGTTACTTATAAAAGCCCAATGAATAAGGAAACAGATGGAAGCGACATAACTGAAAAAAAGGGTGGCCGGCGCCATATTGCCAAGAACTAAACATTGCGGTCTATAGTGATGGGACACTCGGTTGATATTTGTCGAGGATATCGATAAGTAAGATGTTATAAGTGAGTAAGTCAGTGAAGAATCTGATCAGTTAAATAAATGATCAGATTCTTCACCTTATACTTTTTAAATTCGATAAAAAAGTACATCACTAAACGTCAAATCTACTAATTTCTATGTTGATTAAATATCGAAAATCAAGTCATGCTATATTCTATTCTATCACAAATCTTATTTATTGTCTAATTATTAACTAAATTAGCACATACGAAGTCAAGCCATCATGCATCGGTAAAATAACAAACATTTTAGTAAAAATATAAACGTACCGATCCAAGGACAAACTTTTTTAAATTTCTTCACTTTTTTGACGGACTATAAATTAATTTTAAAAAAAGCAAATAGGTCGAAAAATTTGACCGATATATCGATATTTTTTTCGCGATATATCGAGACCGATATTGATATTTTTTCAAATATCCATGTATCGATATATCGATATTTTCTTTCAATTTCGACATCCCTATAATACGACACTTTGACAGTTTATGTACCTCGGAGAACCGGAACATAAAATGGCGGACTGGCCACAGTATTTTGATTTGGTAGAAACCATTATGCCGCGTCCACTTATAAAAGTCAATGTAAAAGCCGCGTTCGTTTCATTCTGTTTCATTTTTTCGTAGTTTGGCAGCTGACTGTCAACTTCATAATGGAGTGTCATGTTCTAACAATTTCTGTCAAAATTTAGAACATGACACTCACACTGACACTAATTTTTAACTTTGCGCATGCGCAATGTATATTGGAAAACGACACGAACAACACTAATATTAACGGACGTCAGTTCACATTCCACGGAACAGACGTTTGTATGTACTTTTCCTATATATAAAAAGGTACTCTGTGATGTATAGTCTATCAAAAAAGTGAAGAAATTAAAAAGTGGCAACATCGTAGTGTCATCCCTTTTTTCTTAAGAGGCCCATTCACTGCAGGACTGCCGTGCAGTCCTGCCGTGAATGGGCCCTTTTAGATTGATTTGAAAGGGATGACACTACGATGTTGCCACTTTTTAATTTCTTTACTTTTTTGACAGACTATACTTTGTCGCGAGTCACTACTCACTCGCGACTCGCGAAGCATCGCAGCTGCCGTGCTGCGTAGTGTCCTCTGGCGTAGTCTTGCGATAAATGCGTATGATAGACAAAGATGAAAATATACTAACCGGGCCCCTAGAGTCTAGGGGCCTGCTAAAGGAACATCTGGCTAGACTCGAGTCTTTTCGCCTCGTAACTTTATTGAGTGTTGAGACACTTGACGTAGTTACAAACAAATCTAGCACTAGCAGCCGCTTTTTCGCGAAAAGCGGCATAAGTGAGCTGGCGGAGTCGCTAAAATAGGCATGTATAATAAAATAAAAAATATATTTAAATCGTTTATTCACAAATTAAGCGACTTTTTATACAGAATCTGGAAAGTCAATTGCACTACTTATGTTACTTTGTTGCACATTATTTATTCTATAGAATCCTCTCCGGCATCTTTTTTCTTTATTAGATTGTGTATACCATGTACCTTCATGTGGACTTTGAGGTTATGGTTGGATATGAAACCTTTGCTACATACCTTGCAAACATACGGCTTCTCACCTGAAAATAGTTAAATTTGTTTCACGCAAAGACAGTTTTAAGTCAATATTTATTATTTTGAGTTAGCAAAAAGTGTCCAGCCACTGTTATAAATTCTCTACGGCTTGCGGGGCGCCGTCTGAAGAATGATGGAAAGGTATTTTACCTTATCATGGAAAAAAAAATCTTCCTATATCTTTCTTTCACCAAGCTCGACGTGTTTAAATAGTCTGTCCTACCAGTATGTAATCAAATATTATTATTTTTAACAAAAAATTAAAACCGACTTCCAAGGTAAAAACAATAATAATATGAACTAAAATGTATTAAATAACTCTTACTCTATAATAGTGCCTTTTTCAGAATTCGTCTAAATCTCAACTATTTCTGTACCTACATACTACAGTCTTCATTATTTGAAGTCGGTACCAGCTAATTTTATCGTGAGTTCAGTCAATGTCAGAATATCTGAAGCTTTTGGTACTGGTACCGACTTCAAAGTAATGAAGACTGTAGTATGTACAGAAATAGTTGAGATTTAGACATTGGTTTTAATTTTTTGTTAAAAATAATAATTTCACTCTTTTTAGTTATCTACAAGATAAGGCTTTATGCGTAAATAACCACTACGAATGTTAAATATTCACATTATGTTACTCTAAGCGAAATTGTGGTAAATGCTTGCAGTTATCTAAGCGATGCTGCAATTTAAAAACTTTTAACTTTAAAGGTTCAGGAGTTCTGTTCAGTGCCTTTGGGCCAAGAGACACCTTCGTATGAACTTTCTCTTATTCGAAACATATGTTTAAGTTACTAGAAACAACATTTTAAGCACTATGAGTCTTTTGATAAATTTCAAGGATTTCCCTCGATTGCTCATAGATCCCATCATCAGCTCACCACTTTCGTAATTATTATACAAAATCAAGATTATATCCTATACAACAACACAAGAATTTTGAAAATCGGTCCACAAACAGCAAAATAATCATCGAAAACATCTGCTTCAATGCAAAATATCACGAAAAGCATCAATAATTGTGTCATAATGTGATGACCCATGGCATAATTATGATTTTGATGATGATGGTCAAATAAATTGATGTGTTGGCTTATGCTTTAAGTTGTTTAAACAACGCCGAAATCCCCGAACCTGTATCTATAAGGATTCAAAAGTTCTGTTGGGTACCTTCGGATCCAGGGTATAACCTGATGCGAAATCTTACTTTTTGGTAGCATTTACTTTGCTTCAGAAAAAATTGAAATCACTATATGTGTCCATACAAATTTCAAAGATTCCCCTCGATTCCTCTAGGATCCCATCATCAGATCACCACTGTTGTGAACATGGTACCAAATTCGAGTTAAACCCTATACAACACAAAAAGAATTTTGAAAATCGGATCACAAATAGCTGAGTTATCGTTGAACATACAGCGGAACGTATAACCTCCTCCTTTTTGGAAGTCGGTAAAAATGACTGATGTCCTACCAGTATGTAATCTGCGGTGTTTAATAAGCGCGGAATGTCCCCAGAAGGCAGCGGGGCAGTACTCGCACTTGTGTGCGCGGATACCGTCGTGCTTGTTCATGTGCACCCGCAGCGCGCCGCGCGACTTGTACGCGACGTCGCAGCGGTCGCACTTGTGTTTACGCTCGTCGGAATGCGACGCTAGATGTCGCCTCATCTATAATAAATTAGCAACAAATAAGTACAGGCCGACAACTTTAAGATCTTTAAGAAGGGGAGGCGCAGGCTTTTTAGTTCTCTAAAACAGCTACAAGATTTTATTTTTAAAAATATGCATATTTTCATATTTTATTACCTATGTCTGTCTGTCTTTTACCTCTTCACGCCGAAACCGCCGAACCGATTTTTCTGTTTCGTATGGAGATTTCACTTTGAGTCCCGGGAAAGGACATAGGATACTTTTCATTCCGGATAAATATTAAATGTAGTTTGCGTCATAAAGTTTCGTATAATCATGTACAGATGTATGCAAAATTCAAAATATTTGATAAACTAATATCGAATTAAAAAACTCCATACCTGTATCGGCACTTTGATCACAACGCCACACACGGGGCAGACGGCCGGAGCGCTGTACTTGCACTTGTGACGCTGGAGGCCGCTCTCGTCTTTGAACAGGGCCTCGCAAAACTTACAGCACACCATGTTAGGTGTGTGAGCCCGAAGTCTGTGTTTCTGTGAAAATAAATAAGATAATATTGCTCGGTGATTGCAATAAAAATGTAATGAAACTAGTGGGAGTTGAATGAGTAAATAGTAAATTGTGATTGTCTCCGTCTTGTGCTGTGTGCCTTATCGTGCTAGCGGTTGGCGAGCAGCTTGACGTGCAACGAACCCGCCGCGAAACCGATGCGGACACGGAACGTACTAAGAAGTTGATTCATACCTGTTTCTTAAGCATGAAGTTAATATACCTAGTCCTAGCGGAATAGAGAAACAAAGGTGAGCAAGAGAGGTGTCACTATCAGTAACACTGCGTGGTCCCACGTCCAGTCGGCACGTGCCGCAAGTTGACAATTTAATCTCATAGAAATCATGATCAATCATGCTTGTGTAAGTGTATACGTACACATATTTTTACACACAGATGAAACCTATTTCGGTTACGTTTGACAGCTCGAGATTATTGCTCTATTCCGCTAGGTAAGGTGCATTGGGGCAATCTCGTAAAGTTTTTGGAAGAGTGAGTATATTGTGTCATTGTTTCAAGTTTAGAAGACGAATTTGTATATATTGTTACCTATAACTGTAACATTTTAGTTATAATAAACATATTTCCATGTGAATTGTATATTTTTTAGTTCAAAAGTATTTACGGATTCTGATATAACTACCCCTTTAAAATATAACCCTATTTCTTCTTTTCATGGGTAATTTCGAATACTCAAGGGGTAACTTCGAATAACAGCCGAAACACGACCTAATGTAGAAATACATTTAAGGCACATATTTATTTTTATTCTATTTTACCCCATACAAAAACATTGTGCATACAAGCCATAGAAGACACCAAACTAAGTTTTGTACCGAAAAAATTTCGAAATTACCCCATCGGGGATGCAGATGTCCTCAACATTTGGAGCAAAGAAATAAATAGAATAAGAACAATACAAAAGCCAACGAAGGTGGTAGCTAACAGAGATAGAACTATTAACCTATTAATATACAGAAAATCAGCTGGTTAGGGGTGCGTTTTAGGGTTCCGTAGTCAATTAAGTTTTGTTGATTAGTGAACTAAAACGACTAAAACGGTACCCTAATAAGCTGTTTTTTTGTATAATGATAGGTTATTATAGTTATATAATTCAAGAGTAACCTTGTCCTACAAATAGAACAATCCATATTTTAGGACCATCAAATCGGAATATTATATTATGTTGCGCACCCCTGCAAAATACTATGAAAAAAATTTTGGGGAAATTTCGTTAACAAATTTACCCCACTGGGGTTATTTCGAATGTTTATTAAAAATCATAGCTAGAGCAACATAACCTATTCTTAGGAAAGCAAAAAACGTCAAAGCTTCTTTAAAACAAACAAAATATTACGTAACTTACCTAATTTCTGTGTAAAACAATACGGGGTAGTTTCGATAATTTCGAAAATCCCAAAAAAATCATAAAATTGCACTTGGCGCGAAAAAATGAACTTAGCGCACATACACTGCCGGCTGACGGCTCGAGGGAAAGGAAGTGGGGGAGGTGATTAAATTGGCGTCTCGGTTAATGTAGCCAGAGCTCAAAATTACTTTCTGTTTGGTAATTATTTGCCATTTTCGGAATATCCCCATTTTTTTTTTCTTCCGAAGTTACCCCAATGCACCTTATATTAACTTTATGATCATACCTAAGTCATTGATTCATACGCAGTAGCATTTTGGTCGCATTTTGTCATGATTTTGTCAAACCCAGCCTGCCAACAGATGACGACTCACATGACGAGTTGACATAATCCGACCAAATGACGTAGGTCTGTCAACTGCCTATGAATTAATTTCTTCGATGGTACGATAATTAATAGCGAGGTAAGAGGTTCTGTGTTTTCCAAACTAGCTACACCTCGGTGCGCAACCACGGCGCGGCGTATTCGCAACGTATTCACTGCGAAAGCCGCATGCCGACCGCTAGTAAAAAGTATGATGCTTTTGCCTTTTGGTACAGAACTAAATAATATCCGAAAGTATAGTACACACAGAGCCCGATCTATCTTTTTAGCAGCTCCGGGCAAGGATAATTTTCGCCGCCCTTTACATACAGAAAACCATATAAATCACAAGCTAGATTTGTTGAGATAAATTAAATAAATTTAAATATTTCCACTCTCCAATCTGAAGCAGGTGGGAAGGTAAAATTCTCAAACTCGGGTCGCTAATAACTACATAAGTATACTAGCTACGTTGGAAGATTAAGACAATTTTGACGTCCCACATTTTTGTCGCTCTGGGCAAATTCCCGGTTCGCTCCTTTAGATCGGGCCTGGATACACAGAATCTGATGTCGCCAATAAAAAAATAAAGCTAAAAGTTTTTTTTTCATTTACTTACCCTAAAGGAGCAATATGATTTACATGTATAATCACACTCGTTACAACGCCAAGTTTTGTTCTTTGTCTCATTACTTTCATTATGATATTTATTTTTGTGATATCGCAGAACATTTTCGTTACGGAAACTGAAAAAAAAAATTACACAGCATCTAAAGATAATTTAACTTATAAGTAAGTAGGTACTTATTTAATAGATAAATATAATTTTAAAACACAATAATATGAAAATACTAACCATTCAGAGCACTGTTTGCATGTATAAGTTTTATCAGTGTCGTTATGTACCGTTTTTCTGTGCTGCTTCAAACTTTTGAGCGTGTTGTAGTCAATATTGCACTCTCTACATTTCGCTGCATCCTAGAAATAAAATAACATTTGGTGAAATTACTGGAAGTGTATCTATAAAATATTTAGTACAGGATCGTCTTTCACTGCATTTAAATACTACGATTACAAACATACATCGAGAATCTTCAATGTAGTTTTACTTTACTTTTGAGGTTGCAAGGCGAAAAAATAACAACTTACTTCAATCTTACCAAAATGTTTTACATTGTAATGATATTCCAAGCTGATAGGAAGTTGAAAAATTTTCAAACAAATGTGACAAATAATGTTGGGTTTTTGCAGATGAGATATTCTGTGATACAGCATCGTCTCCCAGTCTTTGAGCTGGGAGGAGCATACGCCACAGTGATTGTTGCTCTCGTGGCTTTTGACGTGGTCACATAGCTTGTCCCTTTCTATCATCTCTGCACAGAGTCCTGTAAAGATTTAAAATATTTAATCATAAGCCCATTATATTATTTTGTCCAACTGGACAACATAATTAGGGAGATCGCAGACAGCACACTTTTTGTGTGATCGAGTCTGCGGCACACATACAGTCGGCATGGCGCGGCCATGCAGATTGTATGTGCGCCGCAGACTCGATCACACAAAAACTGTGGCGTCTGCGATCTCCCTAATATAATCGGGCTGCAAAAGTATACAGGTCAATTACTGACCTGCAGGCCTATTATGAGCTCTTAAATCCATTCACTTTACGTCCTTATACAGTCAGTATAAGGACGTAAAGAGAATGGATTTAAGAGCTCATGATAGAGGCCCTGTATACTTTTCAGCGCCATCTGCCGGGTTAGTTTGTAAATCTAAAACGATGCGATGGTCTGAGGCACTACCTAAATGCAAATGAAAAAAAACATTCAAGTCGGCGCAGCCGTTTAGGAAGAGTTCAGTGACATACTTTGACCAGTAATATACAGGGTGTAACATAAAAAATCGATAATTCTTTAAGGAATAGGGTGTGTATGTGTCCCATAAAATATGAACAGTGAACTCTACTGTGGATGTATATCGCTGAAAGAGCTAACTTTTTATTTCTATTTGTATGGGAAATTGTTAGTTACAACCTGTATAAAGATATACAGTAAGAATGCATTATATCACTTACTTTTTCGACTGCTATTCATACATTTATGAAATAAAACGCTTTGACTTTTTAAATTCCTTTTATTATGTAATTATAATTAGGGCTTATTGTGAATTGATATAAGCACAGCAAATGATTATAGTATAGTCTGGACACTTTTGACATTGCATATTTTAATATTTTCATAAGCAGTGGCTTCTTTGATTTCTGCATCTTCTAAGACTGGAGCTAAAACAAAAAAAAAACAAAAAAATGTGGATATCCAACTGTACCTTCGAATAATACTTAAATAACAATTTTATATCATACCTGGTGTTTTTACAACACTCTCCATTTTAGCTCTTTTTCTTTTCTTTGTTACCAATTTAGATTTACTTGGCATAATTCTATCTTGGCATGCAAAAATATGTGGTACCACATCTTTTTTCAGAAAAATTTTTCCTCCACAAAATCTATACTTCATCCAGTTTTTGACATCATTCTCCAACTGAAAACAAGAAATAAAATAGATACTTAGGACATTCCACACCATGTCCCCTGATCACAAACCAAGCAGAACTTGTACTAGTATGAGCAACAGTTTAACCAGTTGTTTAATATATTCTGTATAAATAAATTCATCTAAACTTTCAACTTTAGTAAGACTTTAGATTCTGAAGTATAAACGGCCAATTAAGGCACAAAACCTCATACAAAATGTCAAAAATTATATCAAATTTTTTGACTTTATATTCTGATAATAATATACTATCTGACCCGGCAAACGTTGTTTTGACATATAAATTATTTCTGATGTCAATATGAAAAGTAGATAAAAACTTATTCTCAAGCCTAACAAATGTTCATACAAATTGGAGGAGTAAAATAATAGATAATACTATATTATCATTATATAAAATATTTGGGACTTACATCAAAGTGATCCTCACAGCATCGGATGACAGTCTTTGAAGAGAAACAGTCAGTTCTCTGCACAGCTTTGAACCATATTTTCCTTAATTTTGGATCAGAGGGTCCAGTCAGAAATATTTTGTTAGGAAACTTTGCTGAATTCGATGGACACAGGGGTACAAAACAATTATCCACCCGTTTTCGCTCCACTTTAGTTGCTTTGTTACGGTAACCTGATGAGGATGGAGTCCATTTTTTGTATTTGTTTAAAAAAATATACGAAATAAAAATTATGGACAGTGACAGATGCAATTAGTGTACCATCACAGGCCACAGCAGACCTTTAATGCGTTCGCTGCGATAAGCGTGCGCCCGGCGCGGCCACCCGCGAGGCGTGCTTGTTTCATGTCATCCCATAAAGCAGCGCTACGTGAGACGAATCAGCCGTCGCACGCGGCACGTGCAGCGGTGCCCGCCCCGCGGGCGACGGGTCAACAATCTAGACGTGACAAATGAGCTGATTGGCTGACGCCTTTGTACACCTCGGCGTCGTCGTCTGTAATTGGTTGGGTAATATATCAATAAAGAGTCCATAGGTATCGACTGTACACCCGCGCGATCGAAATTATACTGGCTGCTGCGAGAGACGGGTGACCGTCGCGGCCGCCCGCGACGGTCAGGCGGGCGCCCGCGCCGGGTAAACGCGCCGCGCACACGCTCAACGCAGTGAACGCCCTTAAATCCGCATGAGCGCGAAAATTTGTAACTGTCAGTTTAGAACCAGAATTATTGACCACTAGATGATGCCCGCAACTCCATTTATCGCGCGGGAACCGTACATTTTTCTGGGATAAAAGTACTCTATGATCTTTCCCGAGACACAAAGTATCTCCATACCAAATTTCAGCAAAATAGGTTCAGCGGTGCGCGCCTGAAGAGGTAAAAGACAGACAGACAGACGGACAGACGGACAGACAGACAGGCAGACACACTTTCGCATTTATAATATTAGTATGGATTTATCCACGTCTTACTGGTTATCGCAATTAAAATGAGCCCAAACACGAAACCTCCGCTCTAAGTTAACGAGGAGTTGGATATCCTATTGATTAATAGGTGATGCTGCAGCACCAGGTTAACTTTCCTTGAATGTGTAGATGTATACTGTACTAGACGTTCCACGCGGCTGCGCCCGCGTAAATTAGGTATTTCACAGATAAATTAGTCCACAAAAAATTGCCTATGATCCTTCCATTAGTATACTTAGATATTTACAATATGTCACGAAAGAAAATATTAAACCTATCAAACGTAAGTTGCTAACAGCCTTTCACGAACCAGATAAACAAAGATTTTTCAGCACTGAGGTTGATGATGATGAATTATAGCTAAGAACACTCGATCTTCTGTATCTTTTTATACCTTTATGTATAAAAAGATACAGAAGATCGACTATTTCTGTATATTTTTATTAAGGGGGGGTCCCTAAGTCCTAACGTAAAAAACGGCCAAGTGCGAGTTGGACTTTTAGGAAATAGGAGCCGAGCTCATTATGAACCCAAAGTAGAGATTTTGTTTTTGGGATCATATTATAGGCCTCATCGAAAAGGACATTAATTATAGATGGTAATTATGGTGATATGAGCCTGTTGATAGGAGTTATTCTGTGCTATAACCTACACAAGTTTAAAAGCATGAAATAAAATTAAATAAAGAAATTTAAAATAACCTCCGCCAAACAACTTTAATAAAAAGTAATGAAATAATAATTTACTTTTAAATAATTCCTGAGTGTAAAGTAATATTTTGGTCCATAATTATTGTCAAGGTGTGTCAAGGTGGAACCGCTAATGTAGATATTTGATTTCACATAACATTATAGTTTAAGGGTCAGTTCACAGCGAACTGAATCGAGACAACCAGCGACTTGCAAAAGTCTTTGTTGTCGTAGTTTACTTGGCGGTCCCCCGACCAGACACACCGTGACAATAATTATGGACTAAAATCTTCGATCACTAAGACAGGGTTGCACCAGAGGCGTGGGTAAAGTTAAAGTTATAGTTAAGGTAAATTTCACTTTAACTTTACCCTTAACTTTCCCCGGAGAAATTGACAGATGACAGCTGATCCAACAAGGTTATACATGCGCGTGGGCGCAGCTGCTGGTAAAGGAGAACTGTCAAAAATTGCGGTTTTTGTATGATGACAGCGTTAGTTCCTTTTTTAGTAAATTATTATTTCATTACTTTTTAAAGTTGTTTTAAAACATTATTTTATTAGTATAGTTTGTTGTTATAGCACAGAATAGATAATAGTTGGTTATAGCACCAACAAATATACATAATCTGTGAAAATTTCAGAAGTCTACTAGCTATAGCGGTTCTTGAGATACAGCCTGGAGACAGACAGACGGACGGACGGACAGACAGAAAAACAACAAAGTCTTAGTAACCCTAGTCCCATTTTTACCCTTTGGGTACGGAACCCCAAAAAGAACAGTTCTTAAATAGTAATGAAAAAATTAAATTACGTTTACTTTCACTGAAGGAAGTTAAAAAATAAATTGTAAAATAATAATAGGAACTTTTATTCGTAATTCGAAACATATTTAAGTAATTAAAATGCTTAATTAAGGTCCGCTCCAGTCTCAACTAACGAACATTTAAGTACTCTTTTCAATAAACTTGAGTTCGGGTGTCACTGCTTGCTATGATCTGCCGAACTATTTATCGAACCGCTCATTCCATAATTTAAATACTGCTCATTCAGTTATTGGACTGCTCAATTATTTTTTTATTACAGCTGTCCATGTTTTACTGACGCAATAATTTATCTACCGCCATAAAATTAAATAACTGCTCAATATTTTTTTCAACTGATTATAATTTAATAATATCTATGGACGCTTCACACCACGTCAGTCTGGCCCCGTGCTAAGTAGCTAAAGGACTTGTGTTATAGGTACCAGACAACGAAAATATATTTAATACTTTTATACTATACATATATTTAACATTTTTATTATATCATACACATATTTAATACACATCCAGACCCGGGAACATTGAAACCTTTTTGTTCCGTCGGCGGGATTCGAACCCGCGAACCCCGGCTTGAGCTACCGACGCGCTCACCACTGAGCCACAGAGGTCGTCAAATTAATAACATCTCGAATATTTAAATAACTGCTCAAATAATTAGTTCCCGTTTAAAATTAAATTGTGCATGGAGAACTTACCACAATCATATTTTGTAGGTGCAGATTGTTTCTTATTACTTGTGATAATATCTTCTTTCAATGCCTTCCTTTTTTTGGTATTTAGTTTACTTGTTTGTTCTGGACTGCCTTCAATTTTAAGGAAAAGTGGGTTATAATTATATTAGTCATTATTATTTAATTTAAATGTGTTTTTAGCATTACAGCCTAAATTATCATTGGTGTTACTATGGCATATAGCCACTATAATTTATAAACTATAAGGTTGGGTTGCACCAGAGGCGTGGTTAAGTTAAAGTTAAAGATGAAGTTATGGTAATAGTTAAGGCAAATTTAACTTTATTTTATTTATTTATTAACCCATTTGCTGATACAATAGTTAGGTAGTTATGACATTCTTGTGCTTATTATCACTGCACTTTTGTATGTTTTAGGTATCAGCGTGTCCTGATGACACATAGGTCTCCCCTAGATGCTTCCACTTCTCCCTATCCTGGGTTAGTCTTAGCCCTATAGTAAAAGAGAATTTCGTACGAAGCACCGTTTTTGATGAGTAAGCAAAATAGCAAAAAACGGGACCTTATTTGCCCCCCCCCCTCCAACTGTCTTCTAAACTATTCGAATCTATTTTGTTCGAAACTTGTTACACTACATGCACTACATGCCTTCAAGTGTCCATAAATTATTGATACATGATGCAGACATCATTGCACATTTCAAATTTATTCCTATCGGACATCTTTCGGAAGAAGCCTCTGAAGCTAGGAATACCGCCATAAAATTAAATAACTGCTCAATATTTTTTTCAACTGATTATAATTAATAGCATCTTGAATATTTAAATAACTGTTCAAAAAATTAGTTCCCGTTTAAAATTAAATTGTGCATGGAGAACTTACCACAATCATATTTTATAGGTGCAGGTTGTTTCTTATTACTTGTGATAATATCTTCTTTCAATGCCTTCTTTTTTCTGGTATTTACTTTACTTGTTTGTTCTGGACTGCCTTCAATTTTAAGGAAAAGTGGGTTATAATTATATTAGTCATTATTATTTAATTTAAAAGTGTTTTAGCATTACAGCCTAAATTATAACAACATTGGTGTTACTATGGCATATAGCCACTATCTATCTATACTAATATTATAAATGCGAAAGTATCTCTGCCTGTCTGTCTGTCTCGCTTTCACGCCAAAACTATCGAACCGATTGTAATGAAATTTTGTATACAGATAGTCTAAAGCCTGAGAAAGGACATAGGCTACTTTTTTACTGGAAAAAAAGGGCTGTAAGAGGTGAAAATGCGTAAATTTGTTCAAATTAAGTTAGTTCCAACAATTCATAATAGATGGCGCCGTGCGTCTTCTACATCGCGCTGACGCTTGCTCAAAAGTCTTTCTATAAGAGGTATAACTCAGTACTTTATCTGTGCAGTGACGTAACCTTAAACCTATCAATGATAAATAGTTTATGGGTAAATTTGTGTAATTGGGGGGCTAAATAAGCTTTAAAATTTGGCATAAAATATAAAATTTAATTTTAAAATATCAAATATTATGTGCACACTGCACAGCTGTTTTGATTTAAGGGGTACCAGGGTTTTTTTATAAAGCTTTTGACACCAATTTTGTTAACATCGCGCGCTATAAACTGAAGTCCACGTGGACGAAGTCGCGGGCAACAGCTAGTAAACTATAAGGTTGGGTTGCACCAGAGGCGTGGTTAAAGATAAAGTTATGGTTATATAGTTAAGGCAAATTTAACTTTAACTTTATCCTTAACTTTGCCCGGAGAAATTGACAGATGGCGGCTGATCCAACAAGGTTATAAATGCACGTGGGCGGGGGCGCTGCTGGTAAAGGAGAACTGTCAAAAATGGCGTTTTTGTATGATGACAGCGTTAGTTCCTTTTTTCGCCACATGCATTTAAAACCTTATCGAGCTCTATGGTTATAGTTAAATATGGCGTCTTGATGGCGTCCATTTTTAACTTTACCCAAAGAATTGACATTTTGCACTGTAGTCAAAGTTAAAGTTAGTTGGTGCAATCCAGTCTTAATGGCGTCCATTTTTAACTTTAACTAAAGATTTGACATTTTGCATTGTATTTAAAGTTAAAGCCAAAGTTAAATTTACAGTTAAAGTTAGTTGGTGCAACCCAGTCTATGTGAGTCATTATAAAAATCTAAAGTTAAATTATAAAAATAGGCAAGACTAAACTATTCATGCTATAACATTTTAGTTTAATAAATCATTCTATAAATAATACATACCAGAGCATTCATAGACTAACTCATATTCACATTGCAGTGTCTCATTGGTATCTGAATCATTGTATTCAGTCTTTATCTCAGTTTCAAAATGACTTTCAGTTTCCTGTATGTCATTGCCTTCCAGATCATTGCATTCACTCTTAATCTTTATGTCTACTTTATTATCTTTTTCAATATCATTAAACTGTTAAAAAAATGTATCCTATGAATTATTTGTATTTTAAGGTGCTCTCTCACCAGGAGCATTCATGTGTAATCTAGCAACTAGCATTATAGATTCGACTTTGCATAGCATTACATGGCAAGTTGACTTCACTGTCACATAGCATTGATGTTAGTTGTTACAAGTTGTATCAAGATTCAAGATATTACACATTGTATCATAACGAGGTGCGCATTGTAATGCTCAGTTCTCCTCCATTACCGATGTAAAGCCCAACTCTGTAACGTTACATTACAAGCGAATGCTCCTGGTGAGGGAGCACCTTTAAGGTGAAAAAATGTTATTTCATGTTTTTTACCTTATGACATTTTAAATCTTCTTGCCCAATCTGGATTGTCATTTTTGAATCCTGAAACACCATAAATAAAACACAGTACAGTTGTAGAAACTCAATCCCACCTATTATTAATAAAGAAAAATACACCACTCATGCCTGTTTTCACCAACGGTCTCCTAACGCTAAGAGCGTTTTCACACGAGACACGACACGACACGACAGAATGCGGTGACCGCTCCGGGCGCCATACATTTCTATATACCGTTTTCACACGGAACGACACCGCACAGCACGACACACGATTTTTATACGACGATCCGCTATGTCGTCACGTTTTTTGTCTACAGATAATATATAAATAAATTCTTTATTAAAAATTGTTAAATCTATACTAATATTATAAATGCGAAAGTATCTCTGTCTGTCTGTCTGTCTGTTTCGCTTTCACGCCAAAACTACCGAACCGATTGTAATGAAATTTTGTACACAGATAGTCTTGAGCCTGAGAAAGGACATAGGCTACTTTTTTACTGGAAAAAAGGGTTGTAAGGGGGTAAAAATGCGTAAATTTGTTAAAATTAAGTTAGTTCCAAAAGTTCATAATAGATGGCGCCGTACGTCTCCTGCATCGCGGTGACGCTTGCTCAAAAGTCTTTCTATAAAAGGTGGTATCATCCTACATACAACTTTCTATTTTTTTTCGATTGTTATTTCTTTTCTACGTTATTAATTAGCTCAGTACTTTATCTATGCAGTGACGCAACCTTAAACCTGTCAATGATAAATAGTTTATGGGTAAAGTTGTGTAATTGGGAGGCTAAAATAAGCTTTAAAATTTGGCATAAATATTTTATAGTTAATTAAAATAAAAAATGAAATATTATGTGCACACTGCATAGCTGTTTTGATATAGGGGTACGGTTTTTTTATAAAAGCTATTGACACCAATTTTGTTAACATCACGCGCTATAAACTGAAGTCCACGTGGACGAAGACGCGGGCAACAGCTAGTAAATAATAAATCATAATCTAACAGCCTGCCAAACTGCATAGCGGTTTGCCTGCGAGCATTACGCCGCCATATTAAATTTACATCATACTTAGTATTTTATGGTAATAATTAATGTATTACATATTATGACCATTTTATGATACTATACTATACATAATATATTATATGATTACGTTTTATAATAAGCTCCTTTTTTAGGTTCAAACCGAAACAATAGATGACGTCATATTTTTAGGAACTAATGGCTGGTTTACACATATTAAGTTGATAGTTAATAGTACGATCAAATTAATAAAATCAGCGGAAATATTTCGTGTAGTTTTGAAAATCGCTACAGTTATTCCTTGTGATATCCAGATGAACATGTCAAAAGTCCTCAAGGGTGGGGGGTGAGCTAAGAGTGTAGGGGGGGGTCAAAGGACCCTTTTTTTAGGTTTTTGCTCATAAGTAAAAAACCTGCACAAATAGCATTACGGTTACTTCTAGGAAAATTTTCTACATAAAATTTCCTCTAAATTATGTCCTATAAATTTTTTTGTACGGTCGATACTTTAGGAACTACAGGGGGGGTCAAATTCCTCAAAAGTGCGAATCTCGAAAATAACACGCATCGAACGTCCGAGACTAAGAAAACAACTTATTCTGATTCAAATACCTGCTATTCACAGATAATTATTATTTGTCCTAGCTGCTATTATTACAAAACGTTAGACTAGTCACCATGGAATTAGGAAGTACTATACAGCTGGAAGGCTTACTTCATCATTTTGAAATATTAAAATGAACCTTACTTCCATGTGCTAAAGTATTATTTTTATTAACTAATATCTCCTTATAGTAGCGAGCACGAGCGAGAAATCGATTTTCTTGGTTTGTCCCTTTCGCACAATTGCCATGTAAAATATACGATAATACATTGGTAGTAAATTGAAAAAAGCATTTTTCGTAGAAAACGATAAAATAAGGCATAAATATTATATAAACGACATGTTTTAATACTGCGCTTTCCTGCTTCAGTTTAATATTATTTAATTTCAATAATTGTTACTAAACTGAGCTTCTCAGTTGTGCGATTTTCTTTTAAAATGTCTTAAGATTTACACATAGGCAAGAAGCATGGTTACACTAGTTTGAAAGGGACAGACCAAGATTAATGACCTCTCGCTCGTCGCATGCTTAATGCACAGTAAGCTTTCCAGCTGTACGAAGTTCTTACTAATTCCATGCTAGTCACTCTTTCCACACGTTTTGTATGTGTGCCTAATATCGAAGAGCTACGAGCGATAAGGACGACGCTATACGTAAGCAGTGCAAATGCTTCTCTTTCCTTTCTTACCTGGCGCGACACAACTTCAGCTATTTACAGGAAAGGCAAAGTGTCAGTTGTCAAAGCTATTTGATCAAAAACCAAAAATCAAGGATATTGCCGCCATCTTCTACAATCCAACATCAACATCTGAAGAAATAGCAGAGTCAGGAGAAAGGATGTTTTTGACGATGTATCGTGCAGCCACTGATCAGCTTGATCTTAACAGACATCGATACTCAGTTTTTGTCAAATCCAGCACCAAATCCAAACAAATCAGCAAAATTTCACTCATTCCGAGTGTTCCACCAAGTACAAGAGTGGTTAGGTAACGCACTGCCTCCTGAAATGTGGGGATGGAAGCGAGGAGCTGATGGAAACCTCGAGCCTGTTACCACTCATGATCCTCCAGCTCCTGACACCGTGCTGAAGTCAATATTTTGTCGCTGCAAAAGTGATTGCACTGGTAATTGTGGATGCCGAAAAGCTGGTATCACGTGCAGTCTAGTATGCAACGGCTGCTTGGGTTCGTGTACAAATGGCGTACCTGTAGATTTGGTAGATATAGAAGGTGAAGATGATGATGATGTAGTAGAAGAAAATTATTGATTTAATTAAGACTGTCTAATTATTATTTTCTAGTTTTGAATACATTTTGAAAACATACCAATTTTATTTTATTTATAAAACCGTCTCATTTTTTATACCTATATAAAGTTGAACACTCTGTAACTTCTAAAGTGTCGACCATACAAAAAAAATTATAGGATCAAATTTAAAGGAAATTTTATGTAGAATGTTTTCCTAGAAGTAACCGTTACGCTATTTGTGCAGGTTTTAGACTTATGAGCTAAAATCTAAAAAAAGGGTCCTTTGACCCCCCCCTACACCTTTAGCTCACCCCCCACCCTTGGGGATTTTCGATATGTTTATCTGGATATATCAAGGAATAACTGTAGCGATTTTCAAAACTACACGAATTATTTCCGCTGATCGTCCATTTTCGGCTTAATTTTCTTAGGCTATAACTAAATTTTAAGTTATTAATTGCAAGTAAACACAAAATTTAGTAGCAAGTAGCAAGTTCAAATTTAGTTATGTAAATATAAAGTCATAAGTTAAAATTTAGTTGACTATTTATCTACCTAATACATGTAAACCAGCCATAAGTGAATGCAGTGTCGTCGCAGAAATTGTCACTCGTGTGAAAACGTCCAAACAACAGCCTGTGTGTCGTCTGTCGTGCAGTTCTTAAATCGTGTCGTGTTGTGTCTCGTGGGAAAGCGCCCTAAGTGTTCCCTAGCGATCTTTGCAGGTCAAATATCTCTTAAAACCAACACATTAAAAAAAAGTAATGTTTTGCAAAAGTTCTTACGCCTTAAGGACGAACGTGACACACAAAAATTTGTGAAATCTTTAAGGATATGTACCCTTAATGGCCACTAGGTGACCACTTAGCGTTAGCAGGCGGTTGGTGAAAACAGGCATCACACACTTACTACAGGCTTATACGTATATAAGCCTGTAGTAAGTGTGTGATGCCTGTTTTCACTTACTTACTTACATACTTTTTTTTTCAATTTGACTATTTTAGTGCCTAGATAAACAAACTGTTCTACAGTTAGGTGGGTGCAAAAAGTTTGTAATTTTTCCTATGGCGCAATATACTGTTTTGTTGTATTATTAATTATTATTTTTTAATTTGTTGTCCGGTTATGGCGGCTGGAAAAGTTGGCCACCCTGTGTGGGACCCAGAAAAAAATGGAGGTGTTGTGTAGAGGATTTGTAATTTAATTTCATCTGGTTTTTTTTTTATGAGATAAGAGGGCAAACAAGCAAATGGGTCACCTGATGGAAAGCAACTTCCGTCACCCATGGAGCAGCATCAGAGGCAGAGCAAGAGGGAATAGGGTAATAGGGGAGGGTAGGGATGGGAAGGGAAGGGAATAGGGGAGGGTAGGGAAGGGAATAGGGTAGGGGATTGGGCCTCCGGTAAACTCACTCACTCGGCGAAACAGCACAAGCGCTGTTTCACACCGGTTTTCTGTGAGAATGTGGTATTTCTCCGGTCGAGAAGGCCCGTTTGTGCCGAAGCATGGCTCTCCCACATATTGCATGCGTGGATGCGTGTAATGGATGCATTGAAACCATGTGGGGACGCTAGAACAAAATTTGATCTCAAAGTTGGCAGTAGACAAAATAAGTTTTTGGAGCCCCTGCCCTAGAGCGTGACAATAATTATAAAAACTAACCTCATTCCATTTTCGAGCACTAACTAGTATGGAATTTGATGTTATGCATTTTTTTCTGAATCCGACACTAAATTCAAGATCTTTGGCACAATTTTCGCACAGTTGTTGTGGCAAACTGTCTTCCATGTGTATCTGAAAAGTAGAATAATCCAAAATGTATAATGATATAGTTTTATTACATTTAAACTATTTTTTACAGAAATTTATTAAAAATGAAACAACAGTAATCGAATTCATCCAAATTCATCTTACATTTAAGTCTGTTATCAAGTTGAAGCACTTCATTTTATTTTCATCAAGAAGAGTCACACTTTCGCAGTTAACTTTTAAGCATGCACGACACTGCATTTTGTAATTTTATTTTCTTTTGTAATGTTTTGAAAATATAATTTGTTTGTGTACAAATAATCAAGAGTAAACCATAGACTTAATTACTGTAGCATTATAGGTTTAAGGAGTAAACATAGACATAATTTAAACTGTCGTAAGTAAACCCAGGAATTGGTTACCTATTGATTGATTTTTTTTTTTTTGTTTTGGCAACTTGACACAAGGGATGCGTATGTTGTGCCACAGACGAGGTAAAAAGGTAAGGAACGGCGGAAGGAACAAAAGATATCGGAATTTGGAAAAAGAGTTAATTAAAATAGTTTGTTAAATAAGAAAGTCTACAACAAAGGAATAATATATATCTATATATATATATCTATATATATATATATATATATATATATATATATATATATATATATATATATATGTTACGGTACATGGTATACGGACACGTGGTGCGCAAGTACATACTCGAACCTTCTAGAAAGGTCTAATGTTTGTTCACGTGTTTACCCTTTATTTGTTAGCGTGTTTGAATTTAGACCTTATGACTGAGTCCATAAGGTCTAAATTAAATTCAACTTACTGCACTTATCGCAAGGACGGCAGTTTTATTGTGGTACATGCCCGAGCCTCCTAGAAATTTCCCACGGTTGTTTACTTGTTTACGTGAATCGGGAAATTTCTGGAATTCGTCTCGCCATATAAAAGGAGCCGCAGGCAGGCCCGGCATTCAGTTCGTTTCGAGCTTTCATCAAGGCGATTTCGGAGTGATCAATAGTGAGTGAACCAGTGAAACCTGCGACTTGGCTACGACCTAGGACAGTGATAGTGCTTAGTGATTGGACCTAGTGATTTGTGTTTGGACTTAGTGCTAAGTGTTGTGACCTAGTGTTTAGTGCAGTGTTAATAAAGTCTTCAAGAGAGTCACCAGGTCTTTCTCTCCAAATCCTCGAACCCTAGCACGTAACAACTGGTGTCAGAAGTGGGATTTGGAGATGCCATTGACTCCGAGAGAGGACTTCAAGGGGAGTGTCAGGACAAGGGCGCAGCGAGCTGCTGCCATTGACTCCGAGAGGGGAGTTGCGGAGGCCACACCCACTGGGGACCAAGCTCCGCCCACTGAGGGACAGGTCCCACTCACTGGCCCCGCCCACCTGGCTCCGCCCACTGACCACGCCCACCAGGCTCCGCCCACTTTGGGCGAACCCACGCCCACTGGCTCCGCCCACCGGGACACGCCCACTGCCCACGCCCCTCAGGCTCCGCCCACTTTGTGCGTGGCCACGCCCACTGGCTCCGCCCACCAGGCCCCGCCCACTCAGGCCACGCCCACTGGCGCCGCCCACTGGGCCCCGCCTGCTCAGGCCCCGTCGACTAGTTCCATCTATCCTGCTACGCCCGTAGTTTCTACGGCCCCTCAAATGGCTCTTCAATTGGAAAGCATAATTGAATTAATTCAGGCTTTGCAGGAGTCTCAAAAAGCTGAAAGTCAGGCGTTGAAAGATTCTCAAAAGGCAATGATGGAGGCACAAGACCGCAAGCTTGGCGCTTTGATGGAGTCACAAGAATGCAAGCTCGGCGCTTTGCAAGAATTTCAGAAGGCTGAAATCAGAGCGATTCGAGAATCACAAGAGCAGCAAAAAGACCTCCAAGAAAAAGCACTTGGAGCTATAAAGGATGTTAGTGACACGGTGTCTAAGCTTCGTAAAGACGTCGACGTAATGGACGAACGCGTTACCGGGTTGGGAGTGGATGTGGAAAATGTGAAAACCGGCCTCACCGAACTACAGAAAAAAGTAGTGCGCCTGGAAACCACAGGAGTCGCGACGTGTAGTGGAAATTCTGGAGTGGCACATGGGCCAAGAGTAAAAGTGCCACCATACGACGGCACTACTTCTTGGAATGCTTATCGTCAGCAATTCCAGACTGTTGCTTCTGCCAACGGATGGAATGATGAACAACGCCTGACCGCTCTCACTGTTGCGCTCAGAGGGCAAGCTTTGTCGGTCCTAGAAGCGCATACAGGAAATGAGTTTCAAGACCTGATGGAGGCACTTGAATCCAGATACGGGGAGCGACACCTGGAGCACGTGTTCCGTGCCCAACTGCGTGACAGAGTCCAACGCCCAGGAGAAGGACTACAACAATGGGCGTTGGAAATTGAAAAACTCGTCAAGAAGGCACACCCAGGAGCTGACGCCAAGATGGTCGACACGAATATTGTGCAAGCATTTGTCGACGGAATCAGGGACCTGGAGGTCAGAGCTGCAGTGAGGCTACGTCACCACACCACGCTTAAGGAAGCACTGGCGCATGCTTTAGAGGTCGAGGCTGTTCGGCGTGACATACGGCAGACCTATAAGATCCGCGAGGTCTCTGAAGAAGTCAAGGAGGTTAAGGCTCCTACGAAGAGAAGTTCTGGAGCCATGTGCTACAAGTGCGGTGAGAGGGGCCATATTCAGCTCAACTGCCCGCAGAAGGAGACCCAGATGGCAAGAATGAAAAGGCTCGAGGAACAAATGGAGGAGCTGAAGAAGCAAGGGGCTTCGTCCCCTGCCCGAAATCGAATAAAAGCCAGGACTAAGGGGCGAGTACTGGCTGAAGTAGAGGAAGTCCCGATAACTGTTATCTCCCAAGCATGCAGTGGGAATAGTCTTGTGATTCAGGGGACTATTAACGGGACGGATTGCAAAATGACTCTAGATACAGGAGCCTCTAGAACGATAGTGAACCCAAATCTGGTAAAAGCCGCAAGAAGACACAAGAGGAGAATTAACTGTCGGCTCCTTACTGCCTCCGGTCAGCCAATACCCGTCCTGGGAGAAATGTCAGTTACGATTAATGTAGGGGGATCCTCATACCCTCATGACGTTATCGTGGCTGAGATTATAGATGATTGCATCTTGGGTTTGGATTTCAAGAAGAAGCACAACTGCAGAATTAATGTCGCCGACGGAGTGTTCAAGTGTGGCAAAGAAGAAATTTTCATTCTTGGAGACGCTTGCGGGAAAGTTGAATGTGTAAAGAAAGTCATAATACCTGGACGAGCGGAAGCTAGAGTGCTGGTGAAACTACCGCCAGCTGGAAAGAAGAAGTTAAATAGATGCGTGTTGATCGAAGACACACCTACCAAGACATCAGCGCAAAAACTGATGACGGCGAGAACCCTTGTTAGCGGAAGCAGTAACGCTGTGGTCAGGGTTTTGAATCTTGGTGATCGCGAGATCTGCTTGAACAAAGGTGACGTCATTGGAAAGTGCGAGGAAGTTGTCTGGATGAGAAAGTGTAGTTCGATCACAGGCTCAGACTCAGCAAACACCAGCAACTATGGAATAGTGACTGAGCTACTCGATGACTGCAAGAGTAATCTGACTTATTCGCAGAGCATGAAAGCTAAGAAGTTTTTACAACGCCACGCGAATATCTTCTCCAGTCAGGAAGGCGACCTTGGAAGAACGTCGATGGTTCAGCACAGGATAGATACCGGAAGCGAGAACCCAATTCGTCAACGAGCAAGACGGATACCCATTGCGAAGGAAAAAGAAGTTGAAGGCCTTTTGGAGGACATGAGAAGGCATAAGATTATTGAACCGTCTGCGAGTCCGTGGTGCTCACCGGTTGTATTAGTGAAGAAGAAAGATGGCAGCACAAGATTTTGTGTGGACTACAGACGTCTCAATGATGTCACCAAGAAGGACAGTTATCCATTACCTCGAATCGACGACACTCTGGATACCTTGAGTGGCATGAAATGGTTCTCGACCCTGGACCTGAAATCTGGATACTGGCAGGTGGAAATTCATCCAAAAGACAAGGAGAAGACAGCGTTCTCCACCGGTAAAGGTCTATGGCAGTTTAACGTCATGCCCTTTGGATTGTGCAACGCACCTGCCACATTTGAGCGACTCATGGAGTGTGTACTGGCAGGCTTAGTTGGAGAGGCTTGCTTAGTCTACTTGGACGACGTCATCATTGTTGGCCGCGACTTCGAGGACCATTTGCGAAACTTAGAACGAGTTTTCGCCAAAATAGAGGGGGCCAAGTTAAAGTTGAATCCGAAAAAGTGTCGTTTATTCAGGAGTAAGGTGAACTATCTCGGCCATGTTATCTCCAGTGATGGAATTCAGACGGACCCGGAGAAACTAGAAGCAGTCCAAAATTGGCCAACCCCTAAGAACAAAACCGAAGTGCGGGCATTTCTTGGCCTATGCTCCTACTACAGGCGTTTTGTTAAGGGATTCTCAGAGATAGCCAAGCCATTACATCGGCTGACAGAAGATAAACGACAGTTTATTTGGGACGAGACTTCCGAAGATTCTTTTCAGAAACTAAAGAAACATCTGTGTGAAACACCAATCCTGGGGTATCCACAACCTGAAGGTCAGTTTATAGTCGACACGGACGCAAGCAACACGGCCATTGGAGGGGTGTTATCTCAAAAACAGGGTGAAAGAGAAGTTGTAATTGCATATTTCAGCAAATCTTTATCTAAGCCAGAGAGAAACTACTGTGTGACAAGAAGAGAACTTTTGGCTGTCGTAACGACGCTACAACATTTCAGCAAGTATCTCATTGGCAGACAGTTTTTACTGCGAACTGATCACGCAGCGTTGAAGTGGCTACTACAGTTCAAGAACCCAGAAGGTCAAGTAGCTCGATGGATTGAACAGCTCCAAGAGTATGACTTCAAGACCGAACACCCCAGCGGAAAGTCGCATGGGAATGCCGACGCACTCTCACGAAGGCCGTGTTCAGAAGACTGCAACCATTGTGTTAAACAGGAATCTAATGAAGTGACACTAAAGTTAACGAAAACAAGTCCTTTGGGCCCATGGGAGAATTATGCTATGAGGGAGGCTCAAGAAACAGATGACGACCTTCGGCACATCATCACATGGAAGAAACGGGGTGATGAAAAACCAATCTGGAGTGAGGTTGCACCCACTGGCGCTGTCACTAAGGCGTACTGGGCGCAATGGGACAGTCTGATACTTCAAAACGGAATACTCTACTGGAAATGGGAGAAGACCAACGGCAGAGAGTTCCATCTTCAGATAGTTGTCCCAAGAACGAGAGTACCGGATGTTCTCCGTGAAATGCATGATGGCGTATCAGGAGGTCATCTAGGAGTAAAGAGGACGTTAACAAAAGTGCGAGAACGATTCTACTGGTTGCATTGTCGAGACGATGTACAGGATTGGTGCCGCAAATGCACTACTTGCGCTGCAGTGAAGGGACCACAGACAAGGAGCCGTGGGAGCCTGCGCTTGTATAACGTTGGCGCACCGTGGGAACGAATCGCAGTTGACGTAGCTGGGCCATTTCCTGTAACGGAATCAGGAAACAAGTATTTTATGGTTGTCATGGATTACTTCACCAAATGGCCCGAAGTGTTCGCCATACCAAACCAGGAAGCTACAACAGTTGCTTCTAAGCTAGTCGAAGAAGTAATATCTCGCTTTGGTGTGCCCCTAGAAATCCATTCCGATCAGGGCAGGAATTTCGAATCGCAGGTCTTCCAGGAAGTGTGCAGAATTTTGGGAATGCATAAAACGAGGACCACCGCGTACCATCCACAGTCTGATGGAATGGTTGAGAGATTTAACCAGACCCTTGAGAGGCATTTGGCGAAATTGATAGATGACAAACAAAAGGACTGGGACAAGTATATACCACTCTTCCTTCTGTCGTACCGTACCGCCGAGCATGAGAGCATAAAAGCTACCCCGGCGTATGTCAATTACGGTAGAGAACTACGAGTACCAGTAGACCTTTTGACAGGAGGATCACCGGAAGAACCAAAGACCGTACCAGATTATGTCTGCGATTTAAGGGAAAAGATGCGCTATATACACGCCATGGTTCGGGAAAATGGATTACAGTCAAGTGAGAACATGAAGACCAGATACGACTGGAAATCGAATACAAGCGGCTTCGAAGAAGGGTCACTGGTGTGGCTGCATAACCCAACTCGCCGAAAAGGCAAATCTCCAAAGTTGCAGACCAAGTGGGACGGCCCATACAAAGTGGTTACCCGATTGAATGATGTGACTTACAGGATTCAAAAGCAACCAAGAGGGACATTCAAAGTGGTACACATAGACCGTCTGGCGCGTTACCATGGCAGTAACAATGATGCTCGGGACGAGCATCTCTAAGAGGGGAGTAGTGTTACGGTACATGGTATACGGACACGTGGTGCGCAAGTACATACTCGAACCTTCTAGAAAGGTCTAATGTTTGTTCACGTGTTTACCCTTTATTTGTTAGCGTGTTTGAATTTAGACCTTATGACTGAGTCCATAAGGTCTAAATTAAATTCAACTTACTGCACTTATCGCAAGGACGGCAGTTTTATTGTGGTACATTCCCGAGCCTCCTAGAAATTTCCCACGGTTGTTTACACTACAGTGATTATTGTATGGGAGGCCCCTTAAATTTTTATTTTATTTTAATATTATTATTAATTATTAAAGTACACATATAATTAAGGCCTTGGTGAAAATTTCAAGTGCCTACCTGTTGCCGTTATTGAGAAAGAGCAAAAAATCACGTTTATTGTATGGGGCCCGCGCGGCGGAATTGTGCTATGACGTCACACCGTTACCGGGCGCCCGCGTCGTATAGTTACAACTTGTTTTGCTTATAAATCGGAAACTAATTAACGTATCCAAGTAATTCTTTCACTAATATTCTTTATTTTTGACAGAGAATGTGGACTGCCAATAATCAAAATTAGGTAACATTCCCCATTTTCAGCATCATTTCTTTTAAATATCGTCAGGTCAAAAGTCTAGTCAAAGTCGAAGTAAAAAGTCAATACAGTCAAGGATGGATGGATTCAGTAAACTTTCGATAAAGTTTTGGAGGGGACACAAATGTTACAGAATAGTAAAAGTCTTGACTTATACATGAGCGATATTTATTCGAGCAGAGTTTCACCTTACATGTCTCAAATTTAATTACAGAATGAATCAATCAATGCAATGTGGCTGCCTTTTAAACCATTTTACACAAAAGAAACGAACTTCCGTTGACAATTCAAATATAGCAAAATGAAACCAAAATACATATTATACTTATTGATGTACAAAAGGCGAACTTATTGCTACTAAGCAATCTCTACCAGTCAACCTTTTGTAGATAATATTGAAAATAGAGATACATAAAAAATCGTGTAGTAGTAATAGTAATCGTAATTAACTATGTTGACGAAAAAGCATCGATTTATCAGAAATTAACTAGGGTATATCAAGGAAATAAAGTTTAAGTTTTCGTTGGCGAATATCGAGAGGCAAAGAGTTCCAAAGAGTAGCAGCGCGAGCAGAAAAAGATTTGGAATATAAGGAAGTAGAGTGCAGAGGGATCTCAAGAGTGAGATTGCTTGAAGAGCGTAATGTTAACTGGTATCATGCAAAAATTTAAAGCTGTTTTTAAGGTAGGACGGGGAGGATGGAACAAAAAGGACATTGTAAAAAAAAAGGGAGAGGACGTGACAATCTCGACGCTAGCGAAGAGGAAGCCAACGAAGCTTTCTCCGAAATTCTGTAATATGATCGTATTTCCGCAAGCCATAGACGAATCTGATGCAATCACGAACACACATTCTGCAATCTCTCAAGTTTGTCTAAAAGTTCTTCGGTAATATTAATAAGACAGATATCTGCGTAATCCAATATTGCCATAAGCAATATATGAACCAATGCAATTTTAGTTTTACTTGGGAGAAAATTACCGAAGAGACGAAGAGATCCACTTGCACGGAATAGTTTGCTACTGACTGCGTTGATGTGCGGTTTCCAGGAGAGTTGGTTGTCAAAAATAACACCTAGGTTTTTGACTGTTTCAACAAACGGGATTGGTAAGCCATTGAATGTGAGAGATGGAAAATCCTGGATCTTAACTTTTGATAGAAGCTTAGCGCATCCAACAATGATGGCTTGACTTTTGTTGGGGTTAACACAAACACCGAAGGCCTTGCACCCCTGTTTTAAAAGTAGCAAATCATCGTTAATGCATTTTATCGCCTCCTTTAGATGGTCAATATCGGAATCGGTATAGATCTGCATATCATCGGCATATAAATGGTAAAGAGACGACAAGCGATTACTAATAGTATTAATGAACAGAGCGAATAGCAACGGGGATAGTACGCCTCCTTGTGGAACCCCCGCTAAGAGGTCATGCCATACGGAGTAATGGTTATCACAACGAATACGCTGTCTTCGACCTCTAAGGTAGCCCTCAAACCATCTTAAGACGCTAGGAGCGGCGTTAATTGATTTTAATTAAGCAAGCAATAAGTCAAAGTCAACCGTTCCAAAGGCATTGGTGAAGTCTAAAAGTGCCAGTATAGTAAGGCGACGTTTATCCATATTGGAACGAATATCTTCCAAAATATTCAATAATGCCGTGGTTGTGCTGTGTCCTGAGCGAAAGCCTGACTGAAAAGGATTAAGGATGTTATTACTATGAAGGAAATTATTGAGCTGCAAATAGATTAGGCGCTCAAATACTTTTGAAAGGAAAGGCATCCTGCCTTTCCTTTCAAAAGGATATGGGGCGAAAGTCGGAAATAAGGGTAGGGTTCGATTTTTTCGGAATGAGTATGATGTCAGCGTCTTTCCACGCAGTAGGAAAATTGCCCGTACGGATGGAGTTGTTAAGGATCCAGGTGATGGGAAGGGACAGAATATCGGAAATTGGGGAGATCATTTTTCGGCTTATGCTGTCACAAGTCACAACCAGCAGTATCAGAATCAATGGACATGATAGCTCGCTTGGTATCTTCAACCGTGACTTCAGAAAATTCGAACAGAGGCACATTCTAGACAGGCATGGAAGACAATAAAGAGAGAGTATGATTTTTTTGTTACAACATCAAAAGCTGCAGCTGGAGAGCTGACACTACTCTTGCCGATACCTTGCAACCTTAAGAACCGCCATACACGTGCCGGGTCCTTTTCTTCCAAGACAGCCTTGTGGTGATAGCGTCTCCGCGAGTCCCTACATGCCTTATTGCAACGGTTGCGTGTGATGCGATAAGCTTCTTTGTTTACTTCACTCGGGTCAAGCCTATATTTAAGTCTCGCCTTATTCCTTTTTAATTGCAATATCTTAATTTCTTCAGTGAGCCAGGGGGCTGGACGGTGGCGAATACGAATAGGTTGGATCAGAGCATGCGTATCATATAATTAAGTTATTGCTACGTTTAACATGGTAACTTGCTCATCAGACAGAACAGACTGCTCTGATTGAATTGCAAACCAATCAATGAATTGAGCATCATCACGCAGTTTAGGCAGGTCGATTTTCGAAAAGTTGCGTTGCATCACGATTTTTGCCTTGCGCTTAGGTGGGCAAATGGATAAGGAGACATACACTAAAACATGATATGAGAAGAAGCGCTACATTGACCATATTTTTCAACTTCGCAAGATGATGATAACAAAATTAGATCAAGCAACGAGGGTTCACAGTTAGGGAAAAGTGTGTGGCTGACAAAGGTAAGATTTGCAAATTAGCAGCAGTTGTAATGGACCTAAGCCGTGCGGAGCACCAATCATCTTTTATTAGGCACGTGTTAAAATCACCCATTATTACTTTATCGTAAACAGATATAAGTTTGTCTGTAATTTTTTCAAAGTCAGCAAAGTAATTTATATGAAGAGAAGGGCTATAAAACACGCCAAGTAGGATTTTTGAATGACCGACAATAACTTCAATTAATAGATACTCAGCGCCGCTATCCAGTGACGAGGATGTTAGTATTACACTAAATTGTATATTCGACTGCAGATAGATGGCAATGGAATGGAATACATAATTCTAAATATTAATTAATGTGCTTCTCATATTTCAGATAATATGAGAAGAGGAAGTTATAACGGAAGTAAATAATCCTCCCGCCCATTTATAACTAACTAATTATCAAAATCAAGTACCTTACTTATTAATATTTTAAATATAATAATCACTTATTAAAATTATATATATTGACTAACAATATATCGATTTAAATAAATAAATATAATATCATGTAGCTTGTCCATTGACATCCGCTAACACAAAATAACTCGTTTCTGGATATTGCATCACTTTCCTACACCTGTGCACGATAACGATGATTAATATCCTACCAATATTACACATTAAAAACCCCACTAACATAATTTTAGGAAAATATTACAAAAACACAACATCACTCTTTCACATTCCCGACAAAACTCCTTTTGAGATGTTTTCTACAAGTTTTCACTTTTCTACAAAGAGATTAAACAGTTCGACAAGGCTTTTTAGGAACGTGGCGAGAAAAGGAACTATTGTTCCCATAGATAAAGTACCGTATAAAAGGGCCCATTCGCGGCAGTCCGCAGGCATAAGGAGGACAGTGAATGGTGTCGCAGGCCTGCATCATGCATGGCGCGGGCGACCGGCCTGCGACACCATTCACAATCCTCCTTATGCCTGCGGACTGCACGGCGGACTGCAATGCAGGATAGTGAATGGGCCACTTTATAGATTGTTCCCGTTAAAGTTGTTATTCCATTTGACTAAATTTAGAAGTTCTAATTGGAATCCTAAAAAGAAGACTAATTAGAAGCTTCTTATTCCACTTGTCCTAATTTAGTAACTAAATCAGTTGTGTTCACGCGGCGATTTTGGCCAGACGTCTTCTTATTGGCTCCAGTTCTGTCAAAGCAACAAAAAATTGGTCTTCTCATAGGCTTAGCTGTTGGCTCAATGAAAATAAAAATAAATAAAAGGCGAAAAAGATGGTTGAAAGAATTTTTGCTCCACGAAAAATTATGAATTATGAACTACTTGGAACCAACAGACTTTAGAAAATTTTACCTACGAATGGATTCCAGATCGTACAACATAATCAAAAAAATCAAAAGTTTTGATCGTTTTTAACATCAAATGGAACGCGGGGAATATATATTGACTTAAAAGTCAATAATAATGTAAAATTACAGATTTAGCCATAGATTTAGCAGTTCCCACTACAGATAAAAGGTTGAAACCATCTGGCAACACTGATTTAGTCAGTCAGAACTAGGGATGGGTAAGGCAGTAAAAACTGAGTCAGAGTAAATATTCAAACTCAGTAAATACTGAGTATTTACTTTATTGTATGAGTATAAATAGACTAACATACACACATAATAATATTGGGATTAGGACTTAAAAATGTTAAGTCCCAAAGTCAGGGCAACTGTTTATACAGCTCAACAAGTTCTGTAACTACTTCTCGTTCTTTATTTTCTCTCGCCATTTTGCGAATGCAACGTCGCCGTCGCATGCGTCTGCCTGCTGCTACATTGTGACTGTCCTTCGCGAGCTTTAAAACAAGCGGCAAGACGTTTGCAAACAAGTTGCAAACCGACGCTTCTACCAGTGGTTATAAACGCAGGCAAACGAGCAAACGGGCTGCCTGATGGAAAGCAACTACGGTCAGCTATGGACACTCGCCACATCAGAAGAACTGCAGGTGCGTTGCCGGCCTTTTAAGAGGGAATACGCTCTTTTCTTGAAGGCTTGCAGGTCTTAAAGGTCCGGAAATACTGCCGGTGACAGCTCGTTCCAGAGTTTTACAATGCGCGGCAGAAAGTTACGTGAGAAACGCACGGTGGAAGACTGCCACTCATCAAGGTGATCAGGATGGTATATTTTTCGCGTGGGACGATGGCGAAAAGTTGCAGGTGGTATGATTCCGAACAATTCCTCAGAGCTCTCCCCGTGATACAACCAATAGAGGATGCCGAGTGAAGCTACATCTCGGCGTCCAATCTGTTTGAAACACTATGGCAGTCAACAATTCAAGCGGCCCTTCGTTGGATATGATCCAGAGGGAGCAGTTGGTATTTTGGCGCCCCTGACCAGAGATGAGAACAATATTCCATAGACCATATGAGGCCGAACCTGCGCCTTGTAGAGTCAAACCAAATTTGGCATAAAACAGCTATCTACACGGTTTCAAACTTCAGTTTCAAACCGCCGCTTACAACCGTGTATCAGATACTTAATAAAACAAAATAGATACATTTGTGAGATTTTTATTGACAGAGCACGGTCTACCGACGTATTATATTATATACCTGAATAGAGTATTAATAGTGAACATGACTTCCTTTGTTACATTCTTGAACATTTTCCATGGACACCTCTTCAGTACCCTTTTTCTTTATGAGATTATAGACTCCATGCACTCGCATATGAAGTTTAAGGTTGTGGTTACCAGTGAAACCTTTGTTACACACTTCACACACATATGGCTTCTCACCTGAAAGTTGTTTCATTTTATTGAATTCATGGGGCCTTTTTAAGCAGAGATTGCAATCGTTAGTGCTAGACTTATGATACCCTTTATACCCTTAGATGCTTTTTGTGCCTATTTGAAGCGGAATCAGCGCTCCCAAGGCGGGGGAGGAGAACTAAATCTGACGTAAATTGCAAATGGCCGCTTAATCGTTATTGGCTGTCATCATTAGTATTAGTTCCAATTACTCTCACTACTGCTATCAGCGCCAATATGGCTACTTCCAAACGACATTTTTACGTCAGATTTAGTTCTCTTCCCCCCGCATTGGGGACGCTGATTCCGCTTCAAATGGGCACAAAAACTACTTGCTCAGCCCCTGTTAATCGAAGCTCGCGCTATAGATAATTTTTTCCCCTCTTATTTGTGACTCTTTTCGCATAAATAAGTACATTATCTTTAGCAAAATTAGTTACCATAAAAATAATGAAAAGAAATGAAATAATTTATTTCTAAATAGGTTAACAAAGTTAACACTTTTAGAACGTCGTCTACGAGAGGCCTACCACCGGCCAGCGCCTATTTTTGTGAGTTGTGGTTTAAAAATGGCTAGTTTACCAGTGTGGGTCCGGCGGTGTTTGATAAGCGTGCTGGGCGCCCAGAAGGCGGCGGGGCAGTACTCGCATTTGTGAGGGCGGATACCGTCGTGCTTGTTCGTGTGTATACGCAGCGCGCCTCGCGACTTGTAGGCGACGTCGCAGCGGTCACACTTATACTTGCGCTCGTCGCTGTGCGTCGCTAGATGTTCCTTTAACTGCCATTCAATAGTCAATTAAATGCTTACAACACATAAATCGTAGATTACTAAGCCCCTTACTAATAAAAAAAATCCACATTGCCTCTTAAGCTGAGACCGCACTATGCGGCACTACACAACACTTTACATTTTATAGAACTGAAATTTTGTGTCGCGTAGCGTTGCTGTCGCGTAGTGTCGCGTTAGTGCGGACTCGCCTTTACCGATAAAATGATTTCCCATCGGAAACACCCTTGCTCCTTAGTCCTTTAGTACTGTTAGGAGTGTTAGGACTTCGGACTTAGGACAATAAGTGTCTAAACACACTATGCCGAATTTCCGCGACGGAAGTTCGGCATCGTGTTCGTGATTCTGCCTGCAATGTATTTTAATTTTTAAATTACCGATGACGCACCAAGCCGAAATTCGCGTTATATTGTATGCGTTTGACATTGCTGACGTATTCATGCGGAATTTCCGCCACAGAACTTCGGCATAGTGTGTTTAGACACTTAACAGTAGTCAGTACCCTACCTTTACTGGCACTTCAAACACAACGCCACAGATGGGGCATATAGAGTGGGTGCTGTACTGGCACTGGTGTAGTTTGAGTCCGCTCTCGTTCACAAACTGCGCCTTACATAATTTACAGAATACCTTCTCGGCTGCAGCGGTATGTACGCGTAGGTGGTGCCGCTAGAACAATAAAAAGTAGAATCATAAGCCAAGGTCTTTTTATTAAATAGTAGATACTATAGATAACGCCCGCAACGCCGTTGCGCTAAAATCGTGTGGCGCGGAAACCGTCCATTTTTCCGGGACAAAAAGTATCTCCATTCCATATTTCAGTAAAATTGGTTCAGCGGTTTGGGCGTGAAGAGGTAATAGTTTATTACATTCAGGCGCGGTCCGAAGGGGGGGGGGGGGTCACAGAGGACATGACCCCCCCCAAAATCTAAGATAAAATTGAAAAATCTCTAAATCTTGCTAAATAATGAAAGGAAATTTCTAGCTATCCCCTAACCACCACTTCGTCCGACCTTAGACAGCTGCTGTGAACCCAGAACCGACCGAGGGCGCAGATAAAAAAAATAGTGTAGTGGCTACTGAGTGACCCCCCCAAAATTTCAGGCTGCGACCGTGCCTGAATACATTTACAATATTATTATGGATATGAAAACTATTACTTACCACTAAGTTAGCCCTTATTTCAGTTGAATAATTACAGTTGTCACAAAATATTTTTTTCTTCAATTTATGATGTTTATGTATGTGATAGTTTCGGGTGTTTGCAGTTGGAAATCTGAAAATACAACATTTTTTAGATTCTGAGAAGATTTCCAGTAATAACTAATTAAAATACAGATGAAATAAAAGGTCTTATGGTAATAAGATAATATATGATGAGGGAAAGGAAGGGTTTTTATTTTAGTAAATAGAATATAATACATCCGTTTTAGTACTTCTAATAAGAAAAAAAATATATCTATAGAGATAGAAGACTACTAGATTGCTCACTTAATTTTATTTTAAAATTCCACACTTACTCTTCAGAACATACTTTACATTTAAATTTTTGACCAGAATGTAGTGATTTCCAATGTTTTCTAAAATTTTTTACTGTCGTAAAACTCCTATCACATTGTATACATTTAACACGATCCTAAAAATATTCACAAATATATTGAGGTTTCCTAAAAGTCACATTATAATATGGAAAGTTCATAAATGATTAACGATAAAATTAGCAATTTGATATGAACAGTTCTAAAAAGCACTTTTAATTAAAAATGTAACATAGATATGTTGTTTTTAGCGACTTACTTTGTTCTTAGAAAAATGTTTTATGTCGTAATGAAATTCTAAGGATTCTGAGTTCTGTAGAATATGTAAACATATATGACATATAAAATTTGCTTTCTTTAAGTGTGAAATTCTATGCTGCAGCAACGACTCAGAGTCTTGAAAGTAAACAGGGCATATGCCACAAGAATTGCTTTTCTCATGGCTTTTGACATGATTACACAACTTATCTTTCTCTACCTTTTCCATGCACAGTCCTGTTGTGTTAAAAAAAGTGTAACAGTTGTAACAATATTACACATAAACATGTAATTGAAGTATGCAAGGTGAAATCTTACCACAGTCATATTTTCTAATTAGAGACCCATTACTATTCGAGTTAACCTTTTTTGGTTTTGCTCTTAATGACTTTTTTCTAGTCATTTCTTTAATTGATTTATGTGTACTTTCCGCAATATTGGTAGGTTTGGAGCCTACAAACAAAATGTTTACTTATAATTTGTTACATGTTTTGGTGCTAATTGGTGATTATAACACATACCAGGCACATAATCATAATCAATATTGTTTTCTGGTAACTCATTGTATTCTGAATCAATAAATTCATCCTTCAGTTCTATTTCTTGTTTATTATGTACATCAGTAAGATACTTCTGAAAAATTAATTGATGAAATTGATATTTAATGAGTTAGATTTTAATAGATATATAAATATTACTTTGTTTATGGTAACATTCAGTAATCACTACTACTTGACCACTTTTTATTCAACTTTTTTTTAATATCATTTAATAAATACACATTGTGAACAGAAGATATCTCCTCTGTTGAGAAATAAACCAAATGTACCTTTTCATTTTCAACTCCCTGCTCTTGCTTAATGTGGATAATAGTTGACAACTCCTGAAACATTAAAATTTTGGTTAATACTTGAAGACATTGTTACACTTTACTGTATTAAATTCCTGTGTATTATAAAGTTCTGTCTATAAATTGCCTTACTATTCCTGCCAGTCTGATCATAAAAAACATTAACTTACATGAACCAATGTTGGAGCACTCATTAGTATGGAATTAGAAGCTATACATTTTTCTCTGAATTCATAACAATTTTTAAGAACTTTTGCACACTTTTGACACAGCTGTTGTGGCATTCTATCACCCAAAGATATCTGAAATTAAATGAAAATAATATTTACTATCAAACAGTATTTTTCTGAATGTTAAAGTTATTAAATACGGTATATAGCTTTGATCATACATTTAGATCAGTGATTTTATTATAGTACATAATGTTGAGTTCATCCAGCAGAGTTATATTTTTGTAGTTGAGTGAGAGTGTCTTTAAGCACGCACGACACTGCATTTTATATATTTAAATACGGTATTCGTGTCGAAATTTTTTGATCACAAACTGCGGGGCAAACCATATATAAAAAAGTACTCTGTGGGGCAAACTGTGCACAGATTACTAGTATATATTTGTGGCCGTGTTCTTCTTAGTCTTCTTTACAATTGGCCTACTCTGGAGTCTGGGTGTTCTTCTTCTTCTTTACAAATGGCGCTGCTGGTAAAGGAGAACTGTCAAAAATGACGTTTTTGAATGATGGCAGTGTTTTTTTTTTTGGCAGAATGTCGCAAAAAGCGATGGTTTGCCTTAAATAAAAGAAGAAGAAAATGGCAGTGTTAGTTCCTTTTTTCACCACGTTCATTTAAAGCCTTGTGACTTGTCGAGCTGTATACTCTTGCTGTATAGTGTATAGTACACCTAGCTTGTTCTATCACTTGTATAATGTATTATGTATACCTAGCTCACCATGGCCAGTGACTGGCCATGGTTAAATAGCCGAAGTGCCACGATTAAAAAAAAGAAGTGTGAGCTGTCATTTGGCTGTCATATTTTTGACATAAAGAAGAAGAAGAAAAAGAAAATTTTATATTCGTAGATTGCTGTGGTAGATTGTAAAGCCGGCGCCAGACATGGGCTTCAAAGTTTGAGCAAACTTTGCACAAATAGGCATGGGCGTACCGAGGGGGGGCAGCTGCCCCCCCCTGGATCATGTTGACGTCCCTACTAAGTATATTATCTAGTACTTTCATGTATAAAAATTAAAAATAATAAAACGAATTTTTGTCATTTGTTTGCAATTCAATATTATTAATTTTTTATTCTTTATAAGCACCTAGCTTAAAAAAAATCTGATTTGCCCCCCTCTGGCACAGAATCTGCGTAATTTGCCCCCCCCTGGCCCAGAACCTGGGTAATTTGCCCCCCCCCCCCCCCCCCCCCCCCCCTGGCCCAGAACCTGGGTACGCCCATGCAAATAGGAAAATGCCAACAATAACTTTGCACAAATAGGCAAATGTCAGTGCCACACTTGGCGAATTTGCGTATTTGATCACATCTAGTGATTATATTCTCTTTGGATCACATGTCTGGCGCCCGCATAAGCCTAACACATTGGCAATCAAATATATACTAGTAGGTAATCTGTGTTGGCAATGTATAAATATTTATCTGTTATAATACACCTTTTTAAAATAAGTGAAACAATCGATGTAAAAATTAAAACTACTACGATACTGCTTATTTAGTGCAAAATAAATAAATTCCTAAAAGTTTGGCTTTGTTCATTGTTGTAAATAATCATAGAAGTTCTTCAACAATGTGTAACGTAGAACAAATAGCAGATTGTGGTGATATTTTAAGCATAGGAAGAGCATTGTTCATATCGGAAAAAGAAGGTAAGTTTTTAAAAATTGTTTGTGCATGTTGATGATTTTTTGTCAAAAGCTGTAAGTTTTCCAACTTATCTTGTAGAAACTACATGGCTGTCACAATGTTTATTATCCCTGTCATCCTGTGGAAACATGCTAGCTGTGGGGTACAAAAAACGACTTTGTCTACTCACTTCGCAATGGATAAGTTCAAATGATAGCAATTCATATCTAATCACTTGGAGTGGCACACTGCTGGGTGATATTACATCGGTGCTCACTTTATCCATATGCCCATCAAAGCAGTCATCGCAGGTAAATTTTTTATGTCTTTGTATGTAACACAAAAATTTTGAGGTTTTATTATAGATATTGATTGTGTTGTGTCCCTAACAGAATGGTACAGATTGGTTTTGTATTGTTGTTGGATTCCAAAATGGAAGTGTAGGGTTCTACACAAACACAGGCCATCTTCTGCTTCACGAGAAACTTGATGAAAAGCCTGTGTTAAATATAACCTGTCACACAGGAACATATGGAACCCTGTTGGATGATATTCATGTTCTGTTCCAAGAGAGTGTTTACATTGTCTCAGGTTCCAATTTATTTCAAACCCTTAGAAATGCTAAAGCTCAGTTGGCAAAAGGTAAATCTTTTAAGTTTTTTTTTCTATTTACGTGAAAATATTTTTATATATATTTAATTATTTGATCCACTAGGTAAAACTATGTCATTAGCCAGGCATTTCAAACATTTTATGCCTGTTATAATGTATTTTGTTATTAGTGCAAGCTGGAATTCAAGAAGAATACACTGTAGACAGTAAGAGTATTTCAATAAGGAAATGGACATTTTCTGATCAGGATGAAATAAAAGATGCTGCAGTTGTGGGTTTAGAATTAAAGAATACATATGACCACTTCCTGGCTGCTTCCACATATGGAGGATATGATACATGGTTTGAATAAATTGTTATTTACTTACACCCTGACTAGCACACTGTCTATGGAGACATATCTTCTATAGAATATAGAGATGTGTATGTGTCTTGCCTTTGACTGTCAAACAAATTTTCCAATGCATTAGACAAGGACAATAATATACATTATACAGTCTTACAATGTGGTAAAATTGTTAGGAAAAAAGTATATTCAAATAAATGAGAAAAAATGAAAGCTAATTAAAATCTATCTATTATTATTTTAATTAGCTTTCATTTTTTCTCATTCTTCATATCTTGATTGATTGCATATGTCATTATTGCGCCTGCGAAATCCTTTGTTTTAAGTAAAATTTTCAGGGGTAGACAATAAACTATTTTATTGAATGATATAATATTATATGTATACATTAAAGGTCTTAGTTCATTAACCGATTTGTTGCGAATGGCATGTTTCAGTGCCATCACTTTTTTTGCGTGTGGAGCACAGATGTGTGTCATTTTTAAAATCAATGATAACTCCTTCAATTAAGCTTTAAGAAAGTTTTTGCCCAGAATTAAACTATCTTAATTTTTTACGTATATTAATCTCGTAGCCTTTGTTTCTGGATATTGTAAGATTTTTTATAGAATAGGGCCTACCAACCTTTTTGAAAGTTGCGTTTATTTTGTAATGAAGGGTCATATAATATGATAACTAGCTGTTGCCCGCGACTTCGTCCGCGTTAGCATAATTATTAGATCACATCCCAAGTATTGTTTATTGTACAAAAATATTCAATGTACAGAATTGACTTTCCTACGATTTTATTATATAATAGATGTTCCACGCGGCTTTGCTTGCGTAATTTAGGAATTTCACGCAACCGTATAATTTTCCGCTAAAAATAGCCTTTGTCCCTTCACGTGGTATATTCTTCATGTTTGCCAAATAACATAAAAATTGCTCCAGTAGTTCTTAAGATAATAAACCATTTCAAATAATTTCCCTCCGTTTTTTCCACATTTTCCTCTATTTCTTTGCTCTTATTAGTCTTAGCGTGATAAAATATAGCCTATAGCCTTCCTCAATCAATGGGCTATCTACCACTGAAAGAATTTTTCAAATCGGACAAGTAGTTCCTGAGATTAGCGCGTTCAAATAAGTCCTTTCATACAATTTCCCCCGTTTTTTCCACATTTTCTTTTATTTCCGCGCTCCTATTAGTCTTAGCGTGATAAAATATAGCCTATAGCCTTCCTCGATCAATGGGCTATCCAACAGTAAAAGAATTTTTCAAATCGGACCAGTAGTTCCTGAGATTAGCGCGTTCAAACAAACAAACAAACAAACTCTGCAGAATTATAATATTAGTATAGATAAATTATAAATGTGTTATACCACAAACTGGATTCAGAATAGGGTATTAATATACACTAGTTTTTGAAAAGTGTAGCAATTAACTTCTATGGTGCTAATAAACTACTGTATAAAAAAATATCAATCGCTAAGTACTTAAATATGCTAATAATAATAGTTGAAACTTTTTACGAGGAAAACCAAAATAAGATTTTTAGCTAATTTAATACCTCATAATTAGAAAATGCAAAATAAGTTAAAAAGGTTTAGTATAACTGTATTTAAAAAGTCCCTCACCGTCCATTTCCAGATTACACTTATTTTGCTACTTCTAATCACCTAAAACAGTGTGCCGGACCGTTCACGTCAGATTTCGAATGTAAACTAAAAGTATTGAAGCTTTGAACATGTAAAAAAATTTCAAAATACTTTCTTTCCCGCATGGCTGAAGACACAGATGCGTGTCATCTAATCGTATGGCGCTGGGCACTGAACAGTGTCACGTTATTTTTGTTCAACGACACAGTTTGAAGTTAGCAAAATCAGACATCGAACGAATCGGTTAAATAACCCGTCGATTGTGGAAAAACGAGACACAATAAAATTTCTATTGTGTCTCGGTCACCGGTGACCCGTATGGGGCTTGATGAAATAAAATAATTTATTGTTTACCCCTGAAAATTTTACTAAAACCAGTGACGGATTAATCCTTAATCAAATTAAACAATTGCCTAGGGCATCACGTCTGAGGGGACACCAGAGGAAGCCCAAAAAATCCGTCACTCTCTTACGTCACCAAAAAAAGTTTCTAGGAAAAGAGAACTAAGTTTCGATATTGAATGTACTGTCACTTCTTGGTGGAAATTCATCTTCAATATTAAATAATTATACACTTTCCTTGCACTTATTCCACTTTATTTTAATATATTTATTACAAAATTGTTAAATACACGACCGGTTTCGAAAAAATCATCATCAGGTGTACTTAATTTAATTTAATATAGAACTAAGTTTATTAGGCGGTAAAGGTTTAGGGTCCCCGCAGACTTACAATTTCAAGTTGACTATCGTACAAAGTACAAACCACAGAAATAGATCAAGATAGAAGCGCCATGTCGCTCCAATTTGTATGAACACGAGCGTGTCACTTTTTTCATATCTACTGTGACGTCATATCTGCGGGGACCCTTAGACTTTAGACTGATTTTAGTTGACGTACGGAGAGGGGGCCCCCTTAAGGGCATGGATTGCTATTTGCTTAGGGCATCAAGTAGTCTTAATCCGTCACTGATAAAAACACATAAAGGATTTGACATGCGCAACGACGATGTATACTTACAAATAATTTTAATTATTCATTTTAGGTACAGATCAATTCCACCAATGAACAATTTGATTTTAACGACCGGTGTTTCACCATATATTGGATTCCATTACGCCTTAGAAGGAGGCACTACTCCACCTCTTCAAGACGTAGCTCGAGCAGTCGCAAACAAAATAAAATCAGCTTTACCGTGAGTATTAGACTCCGATATAAGGCTTTAAAATCGCTCGGAAAAAATGGAGGGAGAAGGTGTACTAAGTAGTAACCCACTTCATCCAATTTCGTCTTCAATTACATTCACTGTACTGATTTTGTTGACTCTCGTCCCTCCGTTTTTAGGGTTACGTACCCAAAGGGTAAAAATGGGACCCTATTACTAAGACTTCGTTGTCTGTCTGTCCGTCTGTGTGTCTCCAGGCTGTATCTCAAGAACCGCAATAGCGGCAACAGATATACACAGATTTTGGATATCTGTTGCCGCTATAACAATAAATACTGAAAATAAAATAGAATAATTATTTATATTTAGTAAAGGGTCCAACGAGGAACCCTTAAGATGGCAAAAATGCATCGATAACAATGGTACATACTTTGATTAATAAATACATATATTATTATACAAAAAAATCGACTTTATATTCCTCCCATACAAAACGCCAATTTCATATGTAAGGACCTAATAGAATTGCTGATTCGCAACTTCATATCTCTCTCTGGTAGCAAATTTTTTTTGCAGTGGCTGGTTAGGGGGGTCAACAGAAACTGGTCCCACAAACACAGAGCCCTCTATACGGGCTGAGCAGCTCTCTATGAGGACCGGCGTGTACGACCCTCAAAGGACTGGTTCCACGGTAGTCATATCTCCGGACCGCAGACTCGCCGCCTTCACTGACAACCTTGGCAGAGTCGCCGTCCTCGATATCATTAAGGGCCACTTGATCCGCTTGTTCAAAGGATGCCGGGATGCGCAGTGTGCATTTGTTCAAGTGAGTATTATGGCTATAGTTATTCTTTTATTGGGAAATGTGACATTCAGGTCGACAATCATGTTTAATGCCGTGAGCTATGCGTGTTTGTATGGAAACCTGATCTTTGGAGTTCAATATTACATTCTTAATATTATAATATAATTTCTGTGCCAGGCAATGATTTACTAAAGGGCAGATTGCTTGGTCCCATTTTCTGTCTGATGGTAACATTAATTGTTATAGATATTCGACGGGGAAAACAAAAAACCTCAGCTATCAACTATAAAAGACATACGCAGGGCTATATTTCTAATTATATATAATCCGAGAAAAGGTTTGATAGATATCAGACTGATGCAAAGGGGCAGTAGAGTCGCAGTTTTTACTGCCTCCAAAAACGGAAAGTTGCTGTACAACACTTGTGGCCTAGTCGGCGCCGAAAAAAACTTCTCCCACAAGAAATTAAATCTACCTGAATTCCAGTGTGCGTTTATCGATCCAGACGGCAAAATAAAAAAGTTTAACATTCCCTTCTATCATTCGCTGGACGGCGAACACCTGGAAAGATCCAAAGACTTGCACGTTCTAAGGGCGATACGTGAGATCGTTAAAAAGTCGTCAAGTCTCTCGGATGAAAACAGAGCAGAGCTGTACGAAAGCGCCACAAAATTAAAGACTTTGGGCACGAAAAAGCACTGCATAGAAATATTGATTAAAAACTGCAGTTCTATAGAAATAACGACGGCGTGCTTGGAATTGTTTTGGGAGAGTCTCAACGAGAGGACTCTCAACCAGTACGAGGAAAAAGTTAGAAGATATTTTGGAAACTTGGCATTGATTACAAATTTTTACTGCCTGCTAAATAACGAACCGATCGAGGGCATAAATAATTTGATAAGCGACGTGTGTGCGGCGTTTCAAATAGATAGGGCAGCCGAGGAAGGCGACGTCATTAAGAAAGATCTGAAATTCCAACTTCTCGAGGATGACACTTGTATATTGGAAAGACTTCTGATATTGGCACAGGAGAAAGATTACAAGCAGCAGCAGGTGCGTGTCAAGTTCGCAGACAACAGAGTGACTTCCTACAGGGAGTTCATCTCCTGCTTCCATTTAGAGGGAAATTCAAAACACATATCTTTAAAACCCGATTTGAATACGGAGAAAGCCAATTCCTTATCCGTGGATATTTTTAAATCTCTTCTCAAGTTAAATGACATGACACTCCTTCCAAACTATGTCAAGAACAGCAACGTCGACGCGAGGGAATTGGTGAAACTCGTTATAATGCATTTAATGAGCATGTCCCTGGACGAAATCAATATTAACCTCATTGAGAAGTTCATTGCTATGTTGTACTACATATGCTCGTCGTCCGAGGAGGCCGTGAATACTAGTTACAACGAAGTGTCCCCGTGGTGGGAGAGTATACGAAGTATGCTCATAGAGCTGCATTGTCCTCTTCGAAGTATGATAGTTGCGATGTCCTGTAAGGCGGCAGCGAAACTGTTCGAGGGCAAACATTTCGACAGGGAGGACGCATGGGAGACGCTCACGCAGGAGAGCGCCAGCTGGGGCCTTTTAATTGGCAAACTGGAGGACATATCGATACTTAGCATAATCTTACTCTGCAAGGAAAAGTTTCAAGGCCAGGCGCTACCTAAGCTGCAAATAGACGAAATTAATATAAACCTAAAGTATATATACGCGAGAGGGCAGGGCTCAGTCACGGAGCTAATCGCGAAGTGGCTATGCGGCATGGGCGTGCCACCGGAAGCCGTGGTAGTGAACGAACTTATGGAGGTCTATACCGAGTCCACACTAGAAACGGACGACGCTGATAGCGTCGACTGTTTGTTCATAGAGAACAACAGATTCCTCGTCGACGACAACGTCCAAATATTCAAATGGCTGTCCCTGCTTAGGCGACAATTTCCTCTTAGCACGAAAGCTAGTTATGTAATCGCCAATATGTGCTGGGAATACGCGATGGAGTGGCAAAAGTCGATGAACAAAACGGAAATGTTAGCGACAGTAGTGATTTGCCTCGATGCCCTAGCCGATCCGCATTTAAAGTTAGGAATGTTTTCCATAATATGGTCCACCTACCTGAAGCAAAGTTTCGAAGCCAGCTGCAAGCTCGTTAACAAAGTGGGAAAACTGCCGAAGGATCAATTGTGTTTGCAGGATTTGAATATCAACACCGATTGTTTAATTGGTCTCCTGAAAATTATTTGCGAGTACCTTAACAAATTTTTGGAATGCCTGCCCTCAGCGGCTACTCATGAGAAGACCGTCATTCGATTCGAAAACCTTTGGGACGAGAGCTCCCCGTCGCTGGTTGAAGTTGCGCAAAACACAAAAAACGTGGATCCCGATATTCTAACCTTAAACTATCAGATATCGTGCACTATATACTACCAGTGCCACTTCAATTTGAAAGTGACGAAGCCGTTGGATACGTTGTACGACATAGACTACGAGTATATTCTGGAGGCGCTGACCGGGACCGTCGCCAAACGGGACATAAATCTGAAGTGTTCAGAGAAGATCCGCAACCCTCGGATGAAGTACCTGACGAAGCTGACCCGCACGGCTATTGACACGATCAGCTGCGATGACGACGGCGGCTACGACAGCGGCGAGTGCCTGCTGTGGGTCGACAGGGTCTGCGCGCTGGCGGACCTCTGGGACATCGATATCAATTTCGTGCGACGACAGAATGTAAGTGCGCTCAACATTTACTACGATTAACGATTATAATAAGCCCATAAGATATTTAAATGTAAACTTAATCATTAAAATGTTTATGTATCGTTTTATTTGTCTTTATTTTAAGGCTTGTGTTGATGCCAGCTATTTATGCATTGCTTAGAACAAACTTATTACACAGGTTATCGGCCTATATCACATGGGATACGACGAACTAGCGGAGAATATGTTGGGCCTAATAGCCGACCCTGAAGTTTTGCTAACTCCTTTGCTGGCGATCACAATACAAAGACTGAAGCGTAGTCTAGAGAACTCCAAGAACCAAGCGGAGTGGATCGTGTCCGTGCCGCCGCAGCTTTACAAACGATTACAGAACACGGTATAGTTATTATAATCTTAAATGGACGCTGTTAGGATTTCGTGTACTATAATCCACAAAAAAATTACGTATTGAGTTATGAATGCAGTTCTGATCTTTAGATGATTCAGAACAAGACTGCATTAAAAATTTAACAAAAAAAATTTTGTGGGTACGACACAAATCCTTAACAGCTACCAAATACAGTAAAAGTTAACCTAAAGTGATCCAAGGCTTTAAATGAACGTGGACTGCTGGTAAAGGAGAACTGTCAAAAATGACGTTTTTGTGTTATAAATGACGTTCATTTAAGCCTTATCGAACCGCACTTGGAATATGTGTGGATGTGCCAATTTGTATCTATCTTCATTGATATCTATATTTTTTATGGCATGTATTTAAATCAATATCTGTATATTCCCTTTTCTCGATCAAAATATTTGAAAGTTTCACCAAAAATACTGACTTGCACACTAATTATGCACCCTAAACAACGCGAATTCAGCATACTATTTAAAGTTATTTGCGAAACTGTTTTACTGAACGAATAACTATTATTAAAATAGTATATCTAACAATTCCTTAGTTCAACAAACAAACTACAACTTTTTAAAAGAAAACCATCACCTAAATTACTTTTAGGAACATCATTTATTCTAAATAAAACCCAATTTCATCTGTTATGTTCATATAATTAAGAAAACATCAAAATCAACATGGACTAAACTTTGGCATAGTGAATGGTAACTCAGTTTATAAACAATAATAATAAACAATCGGCAAAGAGCGAGTCGGATTCGCGCACAAAGGGTTCCTTACCGACATATTACAAAATAATTAAGCCTCCGGCTTAGGAATTGCACTCTAGGGGTTGACAAGCTACTAAAGAAAAAAAAAAGAAAAAAACAACTGGCTTCAATTATGAGTCGACGGAGCCCCGCTACGCGGGGCTCCTACTTTTGGGTGGTTCACAAAAAATAACCACGATACGGGAGCGTAGCGCAGCGTAGCTCCCGCCTTAACCAACTGAAATAACCCAATCAAGTCGTATTGGGCCAACATTGCTAATAATTATTTAAGAATCATTAATAAATTTACTAACCCATACAATAACAATACAGTAGTGAATTTTGATAATTTTTCTTAATTTTTATCAAGAAACCTTGAATTATATAGTTTTGGAATGATAAAATCTTTCACCATATCTCGTCATAATTACTAAAAATCTTTGTCGCTAACACAGAAATAGATCAAGATATATCTGTAGTCGCTAAAGAGTAAAGAGCGAGCGCAAAGGAGTGAGTGCGGCGTTAGATGAGGAGGCCCCAACATGTTTTTCTGTAAAACAGAGAAACAAAAAGAAAATAAAGTTAGGTTAAAAATATTTTAGTTGCACGATTTGCCAATTTGTAGACTTGTTTTGATAATAGAAATTGATTTTTTTGTGGTGCACCTTTCGATATCGTTTTTAGAAATTCCGTTGTAAGATTGTCCAATTTAGAGTGCAAGTTAGTATTTTTGATAAACAATTTAAATTTTAGTTTTACAAATAATATATCCGATGTATCAACCATATTTTTGGTGTGAATTCGGTTATAAAGGTCGTCTCGTTTTGTATGATGTTTAAGTTTTATTTGAAGGACATGTTCAGTTAATCAATTGTTTTTTTTGATCAGCATTAGTTTTTCTGGTATGCATTCAGTTAATTAGCGGAGTTAAGGTAGTGTGCTGAAAAATTAGTCTGATGTGCATTTAATAATATCCCTTTTTTATATTTGTATTGAGAAATCAGCCTAAAAAGTATAAAGATTTTATAAAAGCCAAGAAAAAAAACTATTTTTACCAAGAATTAATACATTTGTAAAGAAGAGCTCCAAATAATCCATAAGAGACGCTACAAGTGATCTTTAAGAACCTTGTAAGTTGTATTTACTTACTTTTTATTTCAGGCACTGGATAATTCAATTCCAGCGAACCCCTCGTTGTCGACAACAGCTCTCGTACTTGGAAAACTGCTTGCACAAATAGCGAAAAAACCAACAGACACAAGCACCATACAAGATGTGAAGCTATGTGAGATGATCGTAGAAAATTGTGAAATGTTATCTAGACGAAAATTGTAAATATAGGTACTTATGATTATTTAGATAAAATAAAAAGTGTTACATGAACAAAGTCACTTACCTAAATATATTTTTATTTTAAAAATAAGGGGGCAAACGAGCAAACGGGTCACCTGAAGGTAAGAAACTACCGTCGTCCATAGACACTCGCAACATCAGAGGAGCTGCTGGTGCATTGCCGGCCTTTTAAGAGGGAATACGCTTTCTTCTTTAAGGTTTGCAGGTCGTATTGGTCCGGAAATACTACTGGAATTTAAGAATTGTTAAGGAATCTACACTAATCTATACAATCTATATTATTATATTATAAATGCGAAAGTATCTCTGTCTGTCTCGCGTTCACGCCAAATACTACCGAACCGATTGTAATGAAATTTTATACACAGATAGTCTAAAGCCTGAGAAAGGATATAGGCTACTTTTTTACTGGAATAAAAGGGCTGTAAGGGGTGAAAATGCGTAAATTTGTTCAAATTAATTTAGTTCCAAAAATTCATAATAGATGGCGCCGTGCCGTCTCCTACATCGCGCTGACGCTTACTCAAACATCTTTCTATTAGAGGACTAGAGGTGGTATCATCTTGCATCAAACTTTGGATTTTTTCGATTGTTATTTCTATTTTACGTTACTAAATGAGTACTTTACCTATGCAGTGACGTAACCTTAAACCTATCAATGATAAATAGTTTATGGGTAAAGTTGTGTAATTGGGGGGCTAAATATACACAGCTATTTTTGGGTGTTTTAATTTAAGGGGTACCAGCCTACATAGCATACGCCAACGAGATATCTCACTCTACATGTTTTCTCGATGTTTGATGGTTTGTCTCTTCATCTCTATTCACCCTAGCATGACAAACATTTTTTCTCGCGTAGATCTATCATCGAAATAACACATTTTTATAGAGTTTGGTCGAGATAATGTCGAGATTTTGATATTATGAGACGAGTAACTACTCGTCTCATAATGTCAAAATTTAATTATCTCGAGAGTGAGATATCTCGTTGGCGTATGCTAGGTAGGCAGGGTTTTTTTATAAAAGCTTTTGACAGCAATTTTGTTAACATCGCGCGCTATAAACTGAAGCCCACGCGGACGAAGTCGCGGGCAACAGCTAGTGTTTTATATTATAAAGCGGAAGAGTTTGTTTGTTTGTTTGAACGCACTAATCTCAGGAACTACTTACTGGTCCGTGAGTGTGGATCCGATTCGCATATTTTTCGCACTTCGCGGCTGGTTCCCAGACCGCATCCACACTCGCACGCGAACCGTGCGCGACGCCGCGGCGCTGCGAAATTCCTGCGAAGCATGAGTGAGAGATCCGATTCGCATATGTTTCGCACTTCGCGGCCCGTTGCCCGATTGTTGTCGGTTTTCTGCATAGACTTAATTTAAATGGTTTTCTGTCCCACGACAAAGTGATTTCTTTTAAATCTTTATTTTAATAAGGGCTTTTGCCATACAAGACATGCCAGCATTGTTTAGTGAACAGATAATTAATCCTACTATACTTTATTACTTTAAAATACTTTATTACTTTATATACTTTATTACTTTATACTTTATAATATCATAAAGGCGAAAGTTTGTTTGGATGTATGGATGTTTGTTACTCTTTCACGCAAAAACAACTGAATGTATCTTAATGAAACTTTACAAAAATATTATAGCTTATACATCAGAATAACACATAGGCTACAATTTTAACTGATTTTCAAAATGGGGAAGGTGTTATGTTCGTTTTTTTTATATGCAACGATGACTCCGCCGTTTGTGAACCGATTTTCAAAATTTTCTTTTGGCGTACAGAGTATCATCCCAATTTGGTACTATACTCACAAAAGTGGTGGTCTGGTGCTGGGAGCCATGACTAATCGAGGGAACTCCTCAAAAATATGAAAACATGTGGTGACTTCGGTTTCGTGGGAAGTAGTCTATGCATAATATGCAATCAACAAGTAAGATTGTGCACCAAGGTATACCATGATTAGGTTGGGAAGGTGCTGAGAGAACTCCTTTGCATTGCTTTAAGAACGGAAAGCAAATGCTACTATGCAAATTACATTCATCATCACTACTATATTATATCTTATAAAGTTATATGCATCCCATGATTATGAGCCTATCGCGACCCATTGGTACTTTTGTCAAGCTTTTTAAAAAATATTTATTTCTTTGATTGAACACGTTAATCACAGGAACTATTGGTCCGATAAAAACATATTTTAGTGTTAGATAGCTCATTTATCAAAGAAGGCTATAGGCTATTTTTATCACGCAAACTAATAGGACCGAAGAAACAGAGGAAATGTGGTTAAAACGGAAAATTATTAGCAAGGGTTTATCTCACGAACTACTAAAGCAATTTTGTATGTTATTTGGCACAGATATAGAGTAGACTACGTTAAGAGAGATAAGTTATTTTGTTGCAAAAAGATGTACGATTTCCGTAAAATTCCTAATAATTTACGCGAGCGAAGCCGTGTGGGCTTCGCTCTCGCAATCTAGTTTATAATATAAAGTAAGATAAATATGGCTCAAGAGCGCAAACTACACTGCAGACATGTCGCGAAATTTGCGAGTGTAGATTTGGCAGTATGCGCGATCCGCGCCGCGGTCCGCGGCGTGCTGTCGCGCGCGAGTGTGGATCAGCAGATTTGGCAGTATGCGCGATCCGCGGCGCGCTGTCGCGCGCGAGTGTGGATCAGCAGTTATGGTTTATAATAATAAACCATAACTGCTGATTTTTGTGGTTCCGATGAATATAGCGGAACCACAAAACTCAACAATATCTAGCATTAAATGTTCACTAAAAACCTTTATTAACACTTTTATTACATGAAATATGCAGACCGACTCCTTTGTTATGCCCTAGTAAGTAGGACATAACATTACACGCTTTTGACGCTTATATAATTTTGACGCTTATACACCGATATAAGGCTTTCTCCAGTGTATTGTACCTCAATGCCTACTTACTTTATCTATGAGACAATAGACAATGCATATTTTTTGCATTACATAATTATTAAATGATAATCTAATATCCCCTTAGGGGGGTATTACATTATCATTTATATATGATCAATTCTATGATCATATATAGGATCCAATATATATGATCATTTGATCATATCTGTATATTACATTATCATATTTCATTGATCCAATTTAGAACAGAGTGTGACACGCGGAGAACACCGATTTTGCCCCCGATTTCGACATTGAATTAACCATTAAACAAAAACTATAAATAATTAATTTTTTATTGAAATCAGATACTTAAATAAATGAGGAATAACGTGTGTTTGGTCCTTGCATGACCGTTTAATGGAATGGATGCCTTAAGAGGCCCATTCAAATATATACTAGTAAATAGTAATCTGTGGGCAGGACTGCCGTGCAGTCCTGCCGTGAATGGGCCCTTTAACACCAGTTTGTGAGTCGTGTTGGACTGTTGGCAACACTGATAGACATTTCGGAAATCGGATTATTTCTTGTCGTACATTTTATTTTTGTTTACAAAAGCGTAAAAAATATGGAAAACCCAAGTGTATTACAAAATATCTATGTAAATATACTGGCATTTGGTGTGCAATAGGATATATAGAGGTATGTTTATCACTTCAATGTTTTTATTATTGAAATAAAAATGTCGCCCAAATACAATCAGTTTCAAACAAAACCCTAATGTTTCAGGCTTATGAGTTTCAATAAATTCTATTTCCCAAAATGGGGTGCTTTCAAAGTAAAAAAGAAATATCAGATCAGCATCCTAACGTTTTTCGAGTCATAAATATTGACGAAAACGGCGCAGACCTTTGCTCGGGCCAGCTAGAAGTCACAGAGTCTGAAATTGTTCTTTACCGAGAGGGCCGCAGTCCTGTGGTGTGGCCGCTGCATTGCCTAAGGAGATTCGGATTTGATGGTGAACTATTTAGTTTTGAAGCAGGTAAACATCAAATATAAATAGCCTGTTCGTTGCTATCCTTAATGTGTAAGTTTTTTCTTACGTTAAAATTCTCGTTTCAGGACGAAGGTGTGAAACAGGTGAAGGAATATATGGATTTAAATGTCGAAGAGCTTCACTGCTTTTTAGGATACTTCATCAAAGAATTTATCAGCGCAATATAGACCGGGACACTGTACCCAGATTATCATCACCGACTCTGGGAAGACAAACTTTGCAAGCCAGTGTCATTCACAGGTCCTCTGTAGATAATGGCCAACCAAGTAATACATCTCACCTCAATAATAACTCTGATGTCGCTAACATAGACCGAGTGGCACCGACTCCCCATTCTCCTTCTAGTACTGATATACTAGAGGTCATGCCGCTATATCCTCGACCTCATGCCAGCGGCAGCCATGTTACTAATATTTATCAGCTCAAAGATTTTAAAAGGGAGCATAACAATAATCAGTCTGAAGCTGGAGCTAGCGGGTTGCACTCCTACACTAATGACCTTTCGAGAGACTTGGCCGAACTTCGAAGAGCTCTGAAGCAGGAAACAGCATTAGACTCAATAAGAGACATGGAAGAGGAAAATATGTTTGTTGCAAGCTTGAAAGAAGCCGCTGCTAGTGCAGCTGTTACCGATCCTATATCTCCAACATTGAGTACAGTGAGCGAGCGCTATGCCCAGTTGAACATGGAACAAGGAGATCCGAGAATGTATGTAAATGTTGCACGCAGTGCCAGTAGCCCAGTTGATGGAAAACAAAGTGATACTGCTCCTCCCACCCCTCTTACTCCTAAACAAGTCGAGTATTGTAATCTGACTGTTGCCAAGTCAGATACGAATTCATATGCTAATATGATGATGAGCGACTTGTCAGACAAGATTCGGAGCAGCAAACAAGCTTCGAGTGAGCATAACCAAAAATTTTCTGAATCTGATACTTTCACATCTATGTCCCCCGTGGAGGAGATGGAAGTCAATTATGCTGTTTTAGATATCGATCCCAATAATGAAGCAGGAAAGTGCTCCAAGGAGTTGGGATCTCCCGACAACCAGTCCGTGGGTTCAAACGATAACAGCATCGGCTCCAGCTCCACCCAAACCCGAAATGTGGGGGTCTCCAGTAGCACATACGACATTGATGACCAAATTAATACATCTCAGGCTGCCGCTATTGGTTACACATCCATTGACTTTGCCGCTACGTCTGCACTGTCCTCTGTAGTGACCAAGACAGAAATATTCCTCAGTGAAGCTGGCAGGAAGCACAGACATAACTCCTGCACAATCTCCTGTGGGAGTCCAGGCAGCTCCGACAAAAGTAGGGGAAATAATTAATAAAATTTAAGAATACATGTAAGCACATATTAAATGGTGTGTGATTGGGCAGTTAAAAATGAGTTCTTCGGCAGCACAATATTCCATTCCAAGCATACGTCAAAGAGTGCTTAGTATTTAAAAAACCAAAGTTTGCAATTATACCAAATGTTTTTGGCATTATGAGGCATATTTTACATAATATTAATTTAATTTAAATTTTAGTTTTTAGACTATAACAGTGACTTTTTGAAGGTTTTTAATTTCCATAAATAATTTAGACTATTCTTTACAACAAAAGCCCGAAGTGTTTACACCAATTGTGAAATGAAGGAAAGGAGATTTCACTGTACAGTCTTTTAAGTAAATGAATAACTTTAAAAATACTTATATAATGTTATTCAATTATGCTATGCCAAAAATATCTTTAGTTAAAAATTTTTTGTACATATTTTGTGATTTGATCCATAATTTTTTTAATTTTAATTTTTATGTTATTTGTTAAGTACAATTTTTTTGTATTTTAAACCAGTTGAAACGATTTTTTTTATCAAAGACAATGTAATTTTAATATTATATTTTTTTAAGCAACAAGGAGATAGGCCTAATAATTTTTTAATTAAATATAATAATGATTGTATAATGTTAAATGTTAATCATGTTATGTTAAAATAACCTTTGAAGGGTGCGGTTCTACTGTGCAATAACTTGTATGCAAGTTGCCACTTGTTATTATTAGCACTTGTATGCAAGTCGCTTGCATGATGTAAAGATGGTGCAAAAACATGTAGTACCTATTTTTAAATACCAAAGATTTATTTATGTTGACTATAATGTGACATAGAATTAAGTGAATGTAATCAGTAATCTATATCCTATAGGATAAGTATCAAAAGGAAACAAGGAAAATATATATTTGATGTTGTGAAATTGTAACTATATGCCAAAATTGTAAGTTGTTACAACTCACTGACACTGTGTCAAAGATATAATATTATATTAGGCTAAATAGGAGTAATTTTGTGCTATTTTAGTAAAAAAACGGGTTGCATAGCAGATTAACAATATTATTCTTGTCTTTTTTTATCTTCTGAAATTTTACATTGCATTAAATTAATATTTTCAAAATATTATATAAAATTACAAAAAAAAAAAAAAAACATATTTTAGAGTGAAAAACCAAGTATGATTGGGAATTTGCCAAGCCCATTTTGTTACTAACAAGCGTAGATGACGTAATAAAAATATTGAAAAATTGCAACGCTTCGTTGTAAAAATATATATTTTGAAGCTTTACGTTGAAGTACTTGTTTAGTTATGACCATAAAGTTAATATACCTAGTAGGTTTATTAACTTTATTACATGTATGTTCTTACTACTGGTTGTAAAAAATAAAATATGGATGTCAACGGAGATACTCTACGTCCAAAAGATGCTACAAATATATGTAAATAAAACGAAAATTATTTTATAATATGGGCTTTCTTTTATTTCCTCTATAGCTACTTACTTCGTTACTGAAAAGTGACGCCGGATTTCTGTAAGACCTTACATTACTGTTTCGTTAAAGAAGAACGAGTCACGAATTTCAATCCTCGTATTGGGAATCGATCGTAGAAAACTGACTACTCGCACTGGCGCAGAGTCGAAGCGACGCGTCACGTTTTTCGCCAAAGCATGTTCATCTCATAATAGAACAATAGAGATTTAGGTATACCTACACTGCACTGTAAGGTCTGTAAGCAAAAAGCGTGACGCATAGGTAGCAACGCTTCGACTTCGCCTCATTCCCAAGGTGAGTTGAGACTTGAGCCTAGGTGACGCCGCGTTAAAGTAAAAAACCGTGTTGGATAATATTATGTTTTAGATTGTTTTCTATGAGAGGCCGGGCTCAAGAACCAGAGAACAAGAAATGGAAAGGGCGTAAGCGACAAAATAGATTTTGTCGCGTAATTTAAAAACCATAAATATATTTCATATAAGCTATGGACTAATAAAAGTGTATGCTTGAACCAATCTATGTAGAAATTTTGGAAGCTTAAATCACTCTCCTCTGTTGGCAAAATACGAATCCCTTTTTTTCAGAGGTCTTTTTGATTGATTTTTCTGTGTTATAAAAGTTGATAAACTTTAATTTCTTAGCTTTAGCATCTTCGATCACTAATATACAAGATACACAGTCCCATACAAAACCTCTCGAAAATCTGTCGCCAACTCGCCAAGTAAAAGTGTTTAAAAAAGTATACATTTATCTAAAATCAACCTTAATAATAGTTATTAAAGATCTTTTTATAAAACAATGTACAATGTGTGTTTACAAAGCAATAAATTTTTACGAACGACTTTAAATTATTACAATTCCAAAAAAGCACTTCAATAATTTTACGGCCGCACGTCGCCGCTGGAACAGGGTGAAGTGAAGTATGAGTGGAGTCGAACTGTTCAACATTTTTTGTTGATTGTAATAATTTTAATAGTCCATTTTTTAATTTTTCCAAAGTTTAATGTATAAAGTGTGGAGTAATTATTTTTACTTGTAATATTATGTTGTTCTAATATGTTTAATTTTGTAGTTAACTAAAATATACGTGTATACATTGAATATAAATGCTTAGAACATACAACGCTCGCTAAAGTCGGCTTGAAAAATTGTTCGCATCTTTGCCGTGCTATAACTGATATCCAATCTCCACATCTAACTGGATCTCGAGGAAACCTAAAAAATATATATTCCTCAATAAAATAAATAATAATTAATAGCGACTTCACCAAATGGAACAGAAACACAGTGTATAACCCGAACATTTCAAGTGGGCATGATAAACTACGATAAGTACCTTTAGTATGAGTATTCGCAATTGAGATGGTTTATACCTCGTGTTGATTTATTTACAACTTAATTTTAAAACTGTTTTTTGTTGATTTCTTAACGAAATACCAATATTTATAATACAATTGTATGAAATATATTAGGATAAAATTAATACTTACCGGAAATATGCAATTCCATCCTTTTTTGCGTTTTAAACGTATGATTTTTATAATTGTTGAACGAGCACTGGGACATGTTTCCCAGCGGAGCGTTCGAGCACTACTAAATCGAAAGTCCACCAGAATGTTGAGTTTGGTGCTCTTTTAGTGAGGTCGTTTTTTGCCCCGGACTGTGTATCTTGTATATTAGTGATCGAAGTTTAGCATAGAGTAATTATGGCTGGTCTCTGGCTTTAGTAATTGCTGAGAAAAATCGATATCGCTACAGCCAAATTATCAAGGCGTCGCCTTAATAGTTAATACTGCAGCGTCATCGGTATTCCGGGTGATAAATTACACGCCGGATGTAGCTGCGACAAACCGCAGTTTATCCGCAACATCCTATCGGTACTAAAATGACCGTATGTAACACTGCATTTACCGTGTTTAAAGTTGTCTATGATAATATGCCCTTTTCCGTGGTCTACTCTTTTGTGCCACACATGGGCGTACCCAGGTTCAGGGCCAGGGGAGGGGCAAATCAGATTTTTTTAAGGTAAGTGTTTATATAGAATAAAAAATTAATAATTTTTAGTTGTAAAAATATTGTATTGCAAACAAATGGCAAAAATTCGTTTCCTTAATTTTTAACAAATGGGCTGCGAACTGCGAAACAGCGGCTAACTGATTTAGGGCCAACGCTAAAACTCGCGAGTTGACCCTTACTGCCTCATCTGCCACACGACAATGCGTTATATTGCATCTCGCTCTATTCCTGTTTCGCATTAGTTTCACAGATATTTCGCAGTTCGCAGCGTCGTCGGTGGACTAGAGGCGTTATTATGTAAAGATGTCAAACAATGTGTACAGGAGCCTGCAGTAGAAGATGCGGATGGCAAGCGGTGACCATCTGTGTAAAATCTTTCTTTCTTTGCGTATGCCTTTATTAAAAAAAAAAACAATACGAACTCTAGCATCGAACCGTATCTCAACTTAGTCCTACTAATATTAAAAAGGCGAAAGTTTGTTTGGATGTATGGATGTGTGGATGTATGAATGTTTGTTACTCTTTCACGCAAAAACTACTGAACGGATTTTAATGAAACTTTACAATAATATAGCTTATACATCAGAATAACACATAGGCTACAATTTTAACCGACTTTCAAAATGGGGGAGGTGTTATGTTCGTTTTCTTGTGTTCAACGATTACTCCGCCGTTTGTTAACCGATTTTCAAATTTTTTCTTTTGGTATATAGGGTATCATCCCAATTTGGTATTATATTCACAAACGTGGTGATCTGATGAAGGATCCATAAGCAATCGAGGGAACTCCTCAAAATTTATAGGGAAACATGTGGTGACTTCGGTTTCGTGAGAAGTATTCTAAACATATGCTTCCAACAAGATTTTGCACCGAGGTATACCTGGTATACCGTGGTTCGGAAGGTTCGCTGAGAGAACTCCTGATTCTTTATAGATACAAGTTTGGGAGTTTCGGCGTTGTTTTAAGAACGGAAAGCATATGCTACTGTGCAAATTACATTCATCATCATCATCACTACCATATTATACCATGCATCGTCCCATGGTTATGACTTATGAGCCTATAATGACCCTGTTATTGGTACTTTTCATAGTCTTTTAGATCGAGACTCGAGTTTGTCAAGCGATAATTAAAAAAAAATATACCTACCTAATATTATAAACTTGAAGAGTATGTTTGCTTGAGCGCGTTAATCTCAGGAACTATAGGTCCGATTTAAAAACTTATTTCAGTGTTAGATAGCTCATTTATCGAGTAAGACTATAGGCTATATATTATCACGCTAAGACTAATATGACCGAAGAAACGCAGGAAAATGTGGGAAAAACGGGGGAAATATTAGAAATTACGAACTACTGGAGCAATGTTTATGGCAATATTAAGCACAGATATAGAGTCTACTCTATATATTATATTCACAAACGTGGTGATCTGATGAAGGATCCATAAGCAATCGAGGGAACTCCTCAAAATTTATAGGGAAACATGTGGTGACTTCGGTTTCGTGAGAAGTATTCTAAACATATGCTTCCAACAAGATTTTGCACCGAGGTATACCTGGTATACCGTGGTTCGGAAGGTTCGCTGAGAGAACTCCTGATTCTTTATAGATACAAGTTTGGGAGTTTCGGCGTTGTTTTAAGAACGGAAAGCATATGCTACTGTGCAAATTACATTCATCATCATCATCACTACCATATTATACCATGCATCGTCCCATGGTTATGACTTATGAGCCTATAATGACCCTGTTATTGGTACTTTTCATAGTCTTTTAGATCGAGACTCGAGTTTGTCAAGCGATAATTAAAAAAAAATATACCTACCTAATATTATAAACTTGAAGAGTATGTTTGCTTGAGCGCGTTAATCTCAGGAACTATAGGTCCGATTTAAAAACTTATTTCAGTGTTAGATAGCTCATTTATCGAGTAAGACTATAGGCTATATATTATCACGCTAAGACTAATATGACCGAAGAAACGCAGGAAAATGTGGGAAAAACGGGGGAAATATTAGAAATTACGAACTACTGGAGCAATGTTTATGGCAATATTAAGCACAGATATAGAGTAGACCAAGTGAAGGGAGTAGGGACATATAAGCTATTTTTTATGGGAAAATGTACGGTTTCTGTAAAATTCCTAATTTACGCGGGCGAAGCCGCGCGGGACATCTAGTTACAAATAAAGTTTTAATCAATAACACAACTTTTTGGTTAAAGCATTTATTAAATAAATAATATACTTATTTTATTATTAGAAACAGGTACAATAACTTCACAATTCACGTACAATCAGTAGCAGTAGTTTTCAGACAGTGGCGGCCTTACCCATTGCCCCGGGCCCCGGGCCCCGGCCCCCGGGCGGAAGGTCTTTGCGAGGCCCATTGTCTTACGAAAAAATACCTTGGGTAAAAAAATACCTCTTGCAGTGGCCTCGCTCTTGCAGGGCGAGGCCATGGACGGTTGCCCTGTGCGCCACCCCCCTAGGGCCGCCACTATTTTCAGATAACTTGAAGTAGCAAAATTCAGATATCTCTATGTTCATCGACTTTTAATTCAAGGAATTTTACTATATCCATTTCTTCCCAGCTTTTTGAGCAGCTCTCTGTACAGACCTGACCACACACTATGCGTCGACATGAAATATAAATATTAACATGAAATATAAAATATAGTAGGTAATTTATCACAAGTTAGAGTACTTAGTTTACAACTAGCATCGCTATTTGAAGGGCCGCCAGCACGAGAAAGGAAAACGCAGTTAGCCCGGTCGCACCATCACCTGGAAAATAAAATTAACATGACGTATACAGTATACACCTACCAGGAGGTTTTGGCGCTTGGATGACATTATCATTGGGGAAAGAGATTGTCGCTTAAAATGACATGAGCGATATTTCTTAATTTGGCCACATGCAACATTTTGTATACTTACTGTTGCACAGAGGCAACATTTTGTATACTTACTGTTGCACAGAGGGCGCAGAAGTGATATTTTAAATAATCGGCCAACTCGGACTCGCGCACGAAGGGTTCCGTACCGTTATAGAGGAAAAATAGTCCAAAATTGTTTTTTTGTATGAGAGCCCCCTTAATTTTTATTTTATTTAAATATTATTATTAATTATTATATTAAAGAAGACATAACTAAGCTGCCTTTAGCCCCCCTTGAATATTAATTTAATTTTGTTTTTAATATTTTTTGTTATAGCGGCAACAGAAATACACAATCTGTGAAAATTTCAGATGTCTAGCTATAGCGGTTATTGAGTTATAGCCTAGAGACAGACATACAGACGGACCGACATCGAAGTTTGGGTACGGAACCCTAAAAATCACAGCGTTACTTCTGATTTTGGTCACGCGCCAAAACCGCCTGATATTTTTTTGAAATAGGTAAAGAGAAATTCGGATTTCTGACAAGCAGTAGTAGCACAGTATAGCAATATTAGTCCCTACAGTAACGAAACGCCTTTGATGTCGCACGATGCCGCCACCGATGACAGGTACCGAGCAGATATGCCAGGGTTGCCACGGAACGGGAAATAAAATAAAAATAAAATATTGTGCTTGTAATGCAAATGTTATCATTTAATCTGTTTAATCAGCGTGTTATATTTATTATTTACATATTATGTCGTACTGCCAGATATTTACGTGAAACTTTATTTATAAATGTTTTTAGGTCTCTATTTAAAAATGTAATTAACCCATCAAGCCCCATAAGCTCACCGGTGAGGGAGACACAATAGAATAAAAATAGATTTCCAAGAATCCACGAATCACGATCAAAGAATTAACAATGAAGACGCATTCGAAATTTCGAATATATAAAATATCCAATAATTAATCACACGTCAGGCGTAAGAGAAGCACATCAAAACCAGGGACGTTCCACGTACCATGTACTATCAGAGAAGTTGATTCCTATGCAAATCGGGGACCTAAGTAGTTTGGTTGCGTTACGTCAAACCCAGCTGACAGATCACAATTACGAGGGCTGCTATTTATGTATCCGGAATTAAAAAAAGAAACAAACATATATCATTTAATATGGTTTTATTGCTTTTCAAAATATTCGCCGCGATGATCGACACACTTTTGCATACGCTGGAACCAATTTTCATAGCACTTTTTCCATTCTGATTGAGGTATCTCCAAAACGTGCATTTTGAACGCATCAACAGCCTCTTCGCGGCTCGAAAAACGTTGACCACGTAATTTGTTCTTCGCGTATGGAAATAAAAAGAAATCGTTAGGTGCCAAATCAGGGCTGTACGGCGGATGACCAGTCAATTCGATCTTTTGACCCTCCAAAAACTGAGTTGTTTCAGCTGAGGTGTGACAGCTAGCATTGTCGTGATGTAATATGATTCTGCGTTGTCGGTTGTCCTTTCTTATTTCTTCAAAGACTTCTGGTAAACAAATGGTCGTATACCATTCAGAATTAACCGTTTTACGATTCTCTAATGGCACTGTAGCCACATGTCCATTAATTCCAAAAAAACAGGCGACCATTTGCTTCAAAGTACTTTTTGCACGAGTAACTTTTGTTGGTTTCGGCTCATCTTGGAACACCCACACCGTTGACTGTTGTTTAGTTTCGGGGTCATATGCATAGATCCAAGATTCATCACCTGTGTAGATATTATAAACGGCTTTTGACGTACCACGGTTGTATTTTTTTATCATTTTTTTGCACCAATCGACACGAGCCCGTTTTTGATCGATTGTCAAGTTGTGCGGAATCCAACGCGAACATATTTTTTTTACAGCCAAATGTTCGTGTAATATCTTATGTATGCTCGTCATACTTATGCCTAAGGACGCCTCTATCTCGCGATATGTAACATGACGATCACGCATTATTAGTTCCCGCACAGCATCTATATTTTGTGGGACAACAGCTGTTTTTGGGCGACCTTCTTTATTTTCATCCGTGAGCATAGACCGCCCACGATTAAACTCACTGTACCAGTGATAAACAGTGGTTTTTGATGGTGCTTCATCTCCAAAAGTTGCGGTGAGTTGAATAAAGCACTGTTGTTGATTTAGCCCACGCCGAAAATCGTAGTAAATCATTGCACGAAAATGTTCACGCGTTAAATCCATGGCAAATGAAGACACGCAATTTTCAAAATGACGCCACAATGGAAAAATAATTGACAGTCACATGAAACAAAATGTATTCTTCAACCAAAGAGTTCTATTTTCAAATGTTGTAATTACTTTTTAAATATTGTTCTTGTAAGTGGCCAGTTCCGGATACATAAATAGCAGCCCTCGTAACATCACAATTGAATTGACATATTCGACCAAATAACGTTGGTCTGTCAATTGCATAGGAATCAACTTCCTCGATGGTACCAAGACTACTTGGTTCTTGTACGCAAAAATACCAAGATTGGCCCTTGACCGACCAAAATACACTGACCATATAGAATAACCGGCAAATTTCAAAAATGCATGTAAAAAAACATTCCAATCAGATTTCACTTTCATTGGGATGATTTCACTGGGATGCGACTTCCGACACAGTTTGTCATCAGTGTTCGCAGCGCCGGAGCGCCGGAGCGGAGCACAGGCGTACCAGTTTTCTGTCTCCGATACCAGTTTTCAGCCAGCTCGATACAAGGATTTCCAAGTGGCCGTCTAACATCCCTGGTTAAAACTCTTATTACGTGCGCGGTAAGGGCGGTCCAAAGGACAAAATGTTACACTTGGTGTGTGTACCTAGCTAGGAAGGTACTAATTAGTATGTAACAGGGTATTTGACAGATTTTTTATTTATTACACTTCTTACAACGTAAACAATAAAACAGAGATGCAAATAAATGCCGCCAAGGCCAACACAATATTAGTGTAAACTGTGAGCTGATATTTATGAAAATTTAAATCCTTTTTGTTTTTTGAATCAGATTTACATCCGTACACTGAACATTTATTATAATATCCCATTATAAGATAAGTTATCGTTTTACAACACAAAATTCGTAGACAACGCGCCAACGTCACCCCTGTCACAATAGACATAACTACCAGTAGTTCGACTGCAAAGAAACGGACAGGTTTCAATATCTGTCAAATTCGTCGGATTTCACTAGGATTATGAACGGAGTGTGCCTCGCGCAGGCTGATATAATTTATTTTTAAATATTTAAAATAAAGATTTCAAAATTGGATTCTGACAATTTTAATCGCAAACAACAATACGAGTTACGACCAAAGAGGAACACGTCCAGCGGATATGTCATATTTTCAAATTCGTAGGTACCTTACAAGTTAACAACCCCAGCGACGATTTTCGTCATAATACGTCAAATTTAAAAATTTCAACATCAGTTCTAAGTCGGCATACTCTATCATTCTATCTACTCTGCCCCTGTGGGGAGAAATATACAAACGCCGCGAGTTTGTGTACGCGGGCCCGCGCCGCCCGCTTCCCCGCGGGTACCCCTCCGTTGCTCTGCGCAAGTACATTCGTTTCACTACTGTAGGGATATGTCATATTGCTATACTGTGGAAGTAGTCTGGAATAAAGTACCATAAAGTTACATACTCAATTTCTATCGCTTGAAAGTGTAATGTAGTTTGAAACTTGTATTTTTTTAAGTTTCTGCTGAGTTGTGGCGCCACTGGCAAAAATTCGATCGTGAGTGGCGCCACTTTATTGATCTCTACCCAATGAGTGATGATTTTTGATCTTTTTGTAAACATAAATAGTCTCAATTGTTTCAATTTCCGTTCACAAAAATATACTTACCCCAGTAATTACTGTACTACAATGTTGTCCAAAATAACTGGCAGAGAGCCTTTGTTACTGGACGTCACGCCATCTTGTATCTTGGCGTAGTATCTTACTATGCCATGCGCTGCACAGTGTTCAAAACAATATAACATTGGATATCTAATGGGATAGGTACTACCTACTAGGTTGGGCAGAATCGTCGGCCTATATGTAATTCTACTCTATATAATATAACTATGAGAATTGTACCCCGTTTCATCTATACATAAACGTGCAAACAAATTGCCTGATGAGAAGCCATTACCGCCAAACCAAGGGAACGACAGGATAATGTAGAAAAGTGGTTATAAATAAAAAAAAAAGTTAATTAAGCATCCTTATTTTATAAATACCTACTAATATGAATATCGATTGTATGTCTATTCTATTCGTTGCGATGTCTAATTTTGCAAACTTCTAACTGTAGCGTTGAACAAAACTAACGTGACACTGTTCAGTGCCCAGCGCCATACGATTAGATGACGTATCTGTGTCTTCAGCCATGCGGAAAAGAAAATAGTATTTTGTCAATTTTTTACATATTGTCCAAAGCTTCAATACTTTTAGTTTACATTCGAATACATTTAAATTACGGCAAAAAAGAAAGTACATTCCCGAGACAGAAATCGAAATTCAATGCGACGATGACGAAGTGATGGAACAGAATTCGCAAACGCAACTTTATTACAAAATAAACGCAACTTTCAAAAAGGTTGGTGGGCTCTATTTTATAAAAATCTTACAATATCCAGGTAAACGAAAGCTACGAGATTAACATACGTAAAAAATAAAGATATTTTGATTCTGGGCAAAAACTTTCTTAAAGCTTAATAGAAGAAGTTATCATTGATTTTAAAATGACACACATCCGTGCCTAACGCCACACGCAAAAAGTGATGGCACTGAAACGTGCCATCCGCAATGAATGGGTTAATAAACGTTAGATTTTTAACATGGGGCTCGTTAAGGTTTCAAACTAAAAGTTAAGTTACAATTGTTGTTAATGTGTTAGCCACATAAAAAGCTTTATACAGTGTGTTTGTGTAAACACCGTTATCCTTGAAACCATCAACTGAGACCGTCAAAATGAACAACTTTTTCTATGAGAACAATGCTGGGAACTCAAAAAAATCCGTTTTCACACCCATACAAATTGCCGATCCGGGCATCCGTATGGGTATGAAGACGGCATTTTTTTTTGGGAACAAATAATATAATGACCACCAAAAAATGCACTGATACCCTAAACTTGTTTACCAAAAAAAGATAATTAACACCAATAAAATAAACTCTAAAATCGCAATACTACCAGCTATTTTAGTCATGACAACACTTCAAATTGTAATCGAACACCAAATATAGTAAATGATCACCAAATAAAGTAAATGATCACCAAATATAGTAAATGACCACCAAATATAGTAAATGATTACCAAATATAGTAAATGATCACTAAATATAGTAGTTAAATGATCACCAAATATAGTAAATGACCACCAAATATAGTAAATGATTACCAAATATAGTAAATGATCACTAAATATAGTAAATGATCACTAAATATAGTAAATGATCACCAAATATAATAAACGATCACTAAATATAGTAAATGATCACCAAATATAGTAAATGATCACCAAATCCTTGTGAGCAAATCAATGCGATATTTCTATCCAAATAAATCACTACGATTGACAAAACATGTAAGCATATTATTAACAAAATAATCGGCCAAGTGTGAGTCGGACATGGAAGGTTCCGTACCGTTATAGAACAAAATTAGACCTAAAATTGTGTTTTTGTATGGGGCTCCCATTTTCCCTTTTAATTTTTTTTTATTATTATTATTACCTAATTATTGAAGTTAACATAATAATATAATTAAGGCCTTTGATTATATTATTATGAAAATATCAATGTGCCTACCGGTTGCCATTATTGATATCGAGCAAAAAAGCCAAAAAGATAACGTTTGTTGTATGGGAGCCCCCCTTAAATAATTATTTTATTTTGTTTTAGTACTGAATGTTATAGATGCAACAGATATACACAATCTGTGAAATTTATAGAAATCTAGCTGGAGCGGTTCTTGAGATACAGCCTAGGCCCTAGAGAAAGACCGACGGACGAACAGACGGACAGACATCGAAGTCTCAGTAATAGAGTCTGTCCGTCTATCTCTCTTCTTCTCTTTAATAGGATATTTGCTAAATAAAAATATATTTGGTTAAAATTTTACATTAAAATGCTAACGTATAATGTTGGTGATCATTTACTACTTTTGGTTTAAGTAACAATGATTTACTTGGAGTAATTTTGCTTAAATAGGATAGCGAGATAATAAATCTTTGGTGATCATTTTACATTAAAATGCTAGTATAATGTTGGTGATCATTTACTCATTTTGGTGATCATTTTTAACCCCCGACAAAAGAGAGGGGTGTTATAAGTTTGACGTGTCTGTCTGTCGGTCTGTATGTCTGTCTGTCTGTCTGTGGCATCGTAGCATCCAAACGGGTGGACCGATTTTGATATAGTTTTTTTTGTTTGAAAGCTGACTTAATTGAGAGTGTTCTTAGCTATAGTTCATCATCATCAGCCTGCTACGTGCTGAAAAATCGCGGTTCATCTGGTTCGTGAAGGGCCGATTAGCAACTTGCAGTCGTTTGGTGGGCTTTATTGCATTCTAGTTCATAAATGTCACGCATTTATGAATATTTACACATTAATGGAAAGTTGACCTGGTGCTGCAGCATCACCTGGTAATCAATAGGATACCCAGCTCCTCACCAACTAAGAGCAATGGTTTCGTGTTTGGGCTCATTTTAAATGCAACAGCTAGTAAGACGTAGATAAACAGTAAATCTTTGCATGCTGCTGCTGCAGCATCACCTGGATTCTATAGGAACCGAGCTTCATATGAACTCAAAGTGGAGGTTTCATGTTTGGACTCATATTGACGGCCTCATCCAAAAGGACATTCCTAGATGGTATTCATTGGGATATAATATTATGATCCTGTTCTATCAACAGAACATAATTATTCTGCACTATAACCAACACAAGTTTAAAAAACATGAAATAAAATTAAATTAAGAAATTTAAAATACCCCCGCCAAACAACTTTAAAAAGTAATGAAATAATATATTTTACTGACTTTAAGTTTAAATAATTCCTAAGTGTAAAGTGATATTTTAGTCCATAATTGTCAGACACTAACATAGTTCAAGGGTCAGTTTTCAGCAAACCAAATCGAGACATGGCGACATGGTGACATGGCGATACAAAATGCAAAAGACACTGTTGGCGGTCCCCCGACATACCGTGACAACAATTATGGACTAAAATATCACTTTACACATAGGAATTATTTAAACTTAAAGTCAGTAAAATATATTATTTCATTACTTTTGGTTATCATTTTACATTAAAATGGTGGTCTGTATTTTGGTGATCGTTTACTATTTTTGTCTGTGAAATGTTACTATTTCTGGTGATCAGTTAATTATAAGCCTTTTTTTGAGTTCCCAGCATTGTTCTCATAGAAAAAGTTGTTCATTTTGACGGTCTCATTTGATGGTTTCAAGGATGTTTGTGTGTTTACACAAACACACTGTATAAAAATAAAACAACAATACACTCTCATACATATTACAACTACTTATTAAGTTATAAGAAGTCCTATTAAGAACGAATACTTATTTGTTCCAAATTAGCACATCTAATAAACCAAAAAATATGTATCTAATTTAAAAAAGATAATAAATTGATAGGTATGAAAAAAGTTAAACATAGGTCGAATACATAATAATTTATTGTATATTATCACTATTACGTTGATATATTTTATTATTGTTTTGTTACGTATTTGGTTCGTCTACAACTTACCTTGGTTCTCTAAGGGCATAGCCGTGGCGTCGGCGGTGGTCGTTTCTAGCGGGTACTCCGTGGTCGTCTCTGTCACAACACAGTTAGTTCACAAATCACAAGCGTTACAGGTTACACAAACTACTCACAGGCCACAGCGGGACTCTCGACTCTTATGGTGGCGCCACCAGCCGTTCTTTTTAATACTTACTAAGAGTCTATGTTATCTAACGTTAAATGTAACGTGGCTAATAGGTTCATGAATTATTGACCAAAAAAAAAAAACTATTACAGACGAATAGAGAAACATATTCGTCTATTGAGTCATGACTCATGACTGACTTCGATTGTGCAGCTTATACAGCATCAGCAGCATATTATGTATACAGCATCGTAATCACGATGGCAATCATAGTTATTATACAGGAATTGTTATATAAGTTGAAAATTTTAAGCAATAAATGATATCACCATCTCCTTCTAGCAAATCAATTTGAGAAGTCACAGTGCGCACAGTATGACATGTCATGACGCATGTAAAGCCGCAGCTGATTCGATTAATGGCGCCACCTAGCTACGATCTGATGTAAACGATAGCCATATTACTTATTATTGAGTGAGCGAAAGCCCCTATGTGCCATTGTGATTAGCAATGGCCAAGTGTTATCCTACAGTCACAATAATCCACAACACTCCACGCGCGACCTCCGAGGATTCGAGGGCTCAAAAGAGGAACATTCAACATTCCCCCGTCACATTTTTTAAAATTCATAGGAGTTCGCGCACAAAGTGTACTTAGCATTGATGCGGAGATTAGGGCTTCAAATTGTTTGTCGTTGCTACTTGCTAGCCTCGGTTTTATAAAGAAACTAGCTGTCCCGGTGAACTTCGTGTCACCTTAAAACCTTCCCTGGACTTCTACAAATATTTTAAGACTAAAATCAGCCTAATCCGTTCAGCCGTTTTCGAATTTAGCGTGACTAACACATTTGAAAATCCATTTTTATATATAAGATGACAGAAGGTAAAAGACAAAATATTACCATGAATTTTGAAGTCCTTGTTAAGCAGTAGCCATAGCCTCCGCACCAAAAGTGCCACAAGCGTAAGTAACCAAATTATATTCACACGAACTACGCACATTAATTTTGATTTACCTACTAAATTCTCTTAAATACTAATATATTACGAGATAAAATCGAATAATATATTTGTACGTTTAACGACGACGCCTTTCTATACTACATTAATTGATTTTCAAAACAAAATCGATTCTAGATCTATTGCGCTTTTCTAGTACACGGAACCGTCTTGCGCTGCTAACTCGTAGTATCAATATACTATCAGAGAAGTTGACTCAGAGGCCTACGTATGGTGGACCTACGTAATTTGGTAGCGTTATATCAAACCCAGCTGACAGACCATAACCAAACATTGAATTGACATAATCCGATCACATGACATAGACTCATCAACTGCCTATGAATCATCTATGGTACCTACTACCACTACTACTAACCGGTGTCAAGCTGGAAGGGCACGGTATGCACATACTGCGGGTGTGTCACTCGCGCGTCCGTATACACGAGCTCGCACGCCAGCGTCGCGCCCGCCGCCCGCGCCGCCGACACGCTCGCGTTAGCGACCACGTCGTAAACATTCTCGGAAGGCGACCACGTCACCTCCTTGTGGTTGGTGTCCAATCTGGAAATGAAGAGTTCATTTTTTAAAATCTTCTATTGTATAATAAATAATAATATATTCCATAGATCAAAAAATGTTTTTAAAATATTCAATTTTAGATTTACATGAGTTTTATTTTTCTTGAAAAGTTTTCTCGTGTCGAATGCAGAGTTGTACTATTCGACATGAGACAAAAATAAGTCGCCAAGTGCGAGTCGGACTCGCTCACGAATGTTTCCGTACCGTATAACGGTACGGAAACATTCGGAGCAAAAATAGGGCAAAAATTGTGTTTTTTGTATGGGAGCCCCCCTTAATTTTATTTTATTATATTATTTTTACTAGCGACCCGCTCCGGCTTCGCACGGGTATAAAATATATTATAGCCTATGTCACTGAAATAATAACAGCCCTCTTTTTTGTCGGGGGTTAGAAATCAGCCAAGTGCGAGTCGGACTCGTACGAATTAATGTTATTTCGTTTTTAGTATTTGTTATCTAAGCGGCAACAGATATACACAATAATAATATGTGAAAATTTCAGAAGTCTGGCTATAGCGGTTCTTGAGATAAAGCCTGGCGACAGACAGACAGACGGATAGATGGACAGACCACGAAGTCTTAGTAATAGGGTCCCGTTTTTACCCTAAAAATGATTAAAATCGATTCAGTAGTTTTGATTTTAAATAATTTATATTCACTACTACCCGTGGCCAACCCATGTTTGTTAAAATGGTATGTATCGAGGAAATAAAAGGCTTTATTATTATTATTACTACCCGTGGCCCGCATTGGTCGGTACTGCCGCAAAAGCTACGTCCCGTAATATTTAAATCTGTAATATCTTCGAAAATATTAATTTAAAATTTAAATCATAATATTATGTTCTAGAGGGCCATAATCAATAATGTATTTAAAGTAAATAAGGATTATCGCCGTATTGGTTAAAATCGCTTCGAAAATTAGCCATTATTTGGAGTTAAAATTAAATGACAAGAAAATGTTATTGTGGGACATTCATAAGAGATATATTTACTTATACCATCGCGGAGTTTTCTGTAGACCTTTTCAATGTGTACAATAGGTATTAGTGATACCCCTCCCGCGAGCGCACCCCAGCATTGGTAGCGCCAGCGCCCACTTCGAAACGGGCGTAAATAGCAATATTTTAATTTCGCCATAACTTCTAAGCTAAACGTCCAATTTTAATCATTCAAAGACCAAATATAATCTACATAAACTGTACTTAGTGATGAAATTATTTATTTTGATAAGGATTATTAGTATAAGTAAAATAAATGCGTTTAAATGTAGTCCAAAAAAAAATCAAAATTTTTAAATAAAAAAATGGTTGTTGTGCCTCACTTAACATAGATAGGTATAGTGTGTCGCGGACATTTTTGTAGATATTTATAAGATCTACATTTACTTAGAACATTGTATAGTTCTATCTTTTATAGTTTAGGCAGCGCACGCAAAATAAGTAAATTTTCTGGTTGTTTCCGAAAAACTGAAATATCTTACGGAACCCTATATTTTCCAACATAAAAAGAAGCCTATGTTACTCGTAGATAATGTAGCTTTCGAATGGTGAAAGAATTATTAAAATCGGTCCAGTAGTTTTTGAGCCTATTCATTACAATTAAACAAACAAACAAACAAAGTTTACCTCTTTATAATATTAGTATAGATTAATTAATATAGAGCACATAATATTATAATCAAAGTCTCTGTGAAAATTTCCAAAAGCATTATTGATGTCGAGCAAAAAAGGCCGAAAAAATTACGTTTGTTGTATAATTTAAGCCCCCCTTAAATATTAATTTTATTTTGTTTTAGTATTTGTTGTTATAGCGGCAACAGATATACACAATCTGTGAAAAATTCATAAGTCTAGCTATAGCGGTTCTTGAGATACAGCCTGGAGACAGACAGAAGGACGGACAGACAGACATCGAAGTCTTATTAATAGGGTCCCGGTTTTACCCTTTGGGTACGGAACCCTAAAAATCGGCCAAGTGCGTGTCGGGCCACGCGCAATATAGGGTTCCATAGTACCGCTAGTTTTTGATATTTTTTGTATGGTCAATAATTAATGTACTATAACGTGCTTTACACTACTAACAACATCGTCTCAGTTACGTTCAAAAGAATTTGAACGAAAAGCTCCTTTATACTTCACCGAATACATTTTTTTTAGTTGATCGACTATAATTCAAAAACTTATGAAGTCTTGTTAGCCGTGATAGTTTTCCTTTTAAATTTAGCATATTTCCTACTACCGTGAATTTTTTCACATTTCCAGAAGCAACCGTTTAGCTGGTACACTGGACTAACGATTTTTTCCACTTTAAAACTTAATATTTCACAAACGGATCCCTGAATCGAAAAATGATCTATGAATACTCATAGTATTTAAAAAAAAACCTATCCAACGACACCTCACACGATGGGGTGGACGCGAAAAAAAAAATTCATCCCAGCTTGATGTGTAGGGAAGGTACCATAAAAAATATTTTTTTAATATTTCATGTACCATTTTGTCGGCATCATTAATATGTGCATTCATGTCAAATTACAGCTTTGTAGGTCCTTTAGTCTCTGAGCAAAACCGCGGACAGACAGACTGACGGACGGACAGATGGACAGACGGACAGACGGACAGATGGACAGACGGACAGATAGACAGGCGGACAGACGGACAGACAGACGAACGGACAGACCGAAACTATAAGTGTTCCTTGTTGACTACGGAACCCTAAAAAGTAGTATCTTAAGAGAAATGTAAAAATTAAAAAATTAAATTAAGAAATTAAAAAAAAAACCCCACCAAACTTTAAAAAGTAATGAAATAATATATTGTTACGGTACATGGTATACGGACACGTGGTGCCATCTAGCGACAAACCAGCGAAACTTACCGAGGGAGCACAGGCAAACTAAATCCCCTACTCAATACTAGATGGCATGAGGTGCGCAAGTACATACTCGAACCTTCTAGAAAAATCCAACATTTTGTTTACGTGTTTACCGGTTTATTTTGTTAACGTGTTTACGTGTTTAGTTGTTTACTTTTATTGTGGTACATGCTCGAGCCTCTTAGAAAGTTCCCACGGTTGTTTACTTGTTTACGTGAATCGGGAACTTTCTGGAATTCGTCTCGCCATATAAAAAGCCGCAGGCAGGCCCGGCAGTACAGTTCAATCTGAGCGATCTTCGAGGCGACAACAAGTGATCAATAGTGAGTGAACCAGTGAAACCTGCGACTTGGCTACGACCTAGGACTGTGATAGTGCTTAGTGATTGGACCTAGTGATTAGTGTTTGGACTTAGTGCTAAGTGTTGTGACCTAGTGTTTAGTGCAGTGTTAATAAAGTCTTCAAGAGAGTCACCAGGTCTTTCTCTCCAAATCCTCGAACCCTAGCGCGTAACAATATTTTGCGGACTTTAAGTTTAAATAATTCCTAAGTGTAAAGTTATATTTTAGTCCATAATTATTGTTGTCACGGTGCAGGTGTGTCGGGGGACCGCCAACAGTGTCTTTTTTTATTTTATATCGCCTTATCACTGATTGGCTCGATTTGGTTCGCTGAAAACTGACCCTTAAACTATAATGTTAAGTATGTGAAATCAAACATCTACATTAGCGGTCCCCCGGCACACCTTGACAACAACTATGGACTAAAATATCACTTTACACTTAGGAATTATTTAAACTTAAAGTCAGTGAAATATATTATTTCATTACTTTTTAAAGTTGTTTGGCGGGGTTTTTTTTAAATTTCTTAATTTAATTTTATTTCATGCTTTTTAAACTTGTGTCGATTATACTCGTAGTGCAGAATAATTCCTATCAAAAGGATCATATTATATCCCAATGAATACCATCTAGTAATGTCGTTTTGGATGAGGCCGTCAATATGAGTCCAAACATGAAACCTCCACTGTGGGTTCATATGGAGCTCGGCTCCAATAGAATACTGGTGATGCTGCAGCAGCAGCATGTAAAAATTTATTGGTTATCTACGTCTTACTAGTTGTCGCAATTATTAATTAAGAAATTTAAAAAAACCCCCGCCAAACAACTTTAAAAAGTAATGAAATAATATATTTTACTGACTTCAAGTTTAAATAATTCCTAAGTGTAAAGTGATATTTTAGTCCATAATTGTTGTCACGGTGTGTCGGGGGACTGCCAACAGTGTCTTTTGCATTTTGTATCGCCATGTGACTGCCACTGATTGTCTCGATAATATAATGTTATGTGAAATCAAACAACTACATTAGCGGTCCCCCGACACACCTTGACAACAATTATGGACTAAAATATCACTTTACACTTATGAATTATTTAAACTTGAAGTCAGTAAAATATATTATTTCATTACTTTTTAAAGTTGTTTGGCGGGATTTTTTTTTAATTTCTTAATTTAATTTTATTTCATGCTTTTAAACTTGTATTGGTTATAGTGCAGAATAATTCTTATCAACAGGATCATAATTATATCCCAATGAATACCATCTAGGAATGTCCTTTTGGATGAGGCCGTCACGCGTCATATGGAGCTCGGCTCCTATAGAATCCAGGTGAAGCTGCAGCAGCAGTATGCAAAAATTTATTGGTTATCTACGTCTTACTAGTTGTCGCAATTAAAATGAGCCCAAACACGAAACCATTGCTCTAAGTTGGTGAGGAGTTGGGTATCCTATTGATTACCAGGTGACACTCTCAATTAAGTCAGCTTTCAAACAAAAAAACTAGATCAAAATCGGTCCACCCGTTTGGATGCTACGATGCCACAGACAGACAGACAGACAGACAGACAGACCGACAGACAGACACGTCAAACTTATAACACCCCTCTTTTTTGTCGGGGGTTAAAAATGAGCCCAAATACGAAACCATTGCTCTGAGTTGGTGAGGAGTTTGGGATCCTATTGATTACCAGGTGATGCTGCAACACCAGGTCAACTTTCCATTAATGTGTAAATATTCATAAATGTTACGAACTAGAATGCAATAAAGCCCACCAAACGACTGCAAGTTGCTAATCAGCCCTTCACGAACCAGATGAACCGCGATTTTTCAGCACGGAGCAGGCTGATGATGATGAACTATAGCTAAGAACAGTCTCAATTGAGTCAGCTTTCAAACAAAAAAAACTAGATCAAAATCGGTCCACCCGTTTGGATGCTACGATGCCACAGACAGACAGACAGACATACAGACAGACAGACAGACCGACAGGCAGACACGTCAAACTTATAACACCCCTCTTTTTTGTCGGGGGTTAAAAATGATTAGAGATACATTAAATGATTACTTAACTTTAATGAAATTTTGATAAGAACATAATATGGAGTTTATGTGAATCACCTTCATGAAATAAAAGTTATCATTTTTAACCCCCGACAAAAAAGAGGGGATAAGTTTGACGTGTCTGTCTGTCGGTCTGTCTGTCTGTCTGTCTGTGGCATCGTAGCATCCAAACGGGTGGACCGATTTTGATCTAGTTTTTTTTCTTTGAAAGCTGACTCAATTGAGACTGTTCTTAGCCATAGTTCATCATCATCAGCCTGCTCCGTGCTGAAAAATCGTGGTTCATCTGGTTCGTGAAGGGCCGATTAGCAACTTACAGTCGTTTGGTGGGCTTTATTGCATTCTAGTTCGTGACATTTATGAATATTTACACATTACTGGAAAGTTGATCTGGTGCTGCAGCAGCACCTGGTAATCAATAGGATACCCAACTCCTCACCAACTTAGAGCAACGGTTTCGTGTTTGGGCTCATTTGAATTGCGACAACTAGTAAGACGTAGATAACCAATAAATTTTTGCATGCTGCAAAAATTTATTGCTGCATATAACTGCTGCAGCGTCACCTGGATTCTATAGGAGCCAAGCTCCATATGAAGCCAAAGTGAAGGTTTCATGTTTGGATTTATATTGACATAAACATTATAGTTTCAAGGGTCAGTTCACAGCGAACCGAATCGAGACAATCAGTGACATGGCAATACAAAATGCAAACGACACTGTTAGCGGTCCCCCGACACACCGTGACAACAATTATGGACTAAAATATCACTTTACACTCAGGAATTATTTAAACTTAAAGACAGTAAAATGTATTATTTCATTACTTTTTAAAGTTGTTTGGCGGGGGTTTTTTATATATTAAGTATATAGGTACTACATACGGCTGGCCATCGACAGTAAACACGAGGTCGGGCTCGGGCGCGACGTCGGTGGCGGTGCACGACAACACCACGTTGCGTTCACTATCACCGTCACCGTCAGCGTTGCCGTCACCGTCGCCGTCATCGTCATCCTCAGCCAGCGTGACGTTGAGCTCTGGTCCGCTGCCGCTCGCTGCACATAACAATACTCTTTATTTGTACACAAATAAATAGACACAGCGAGCTATCTAGGGGTTGGTCATAGATAGACCTTATGAATTTTTACTATCAGCAGATGACCATGACGTCGTCAATCGACCACACTCTCCTCAACGATCACGTTTGGAATACTATAACGTCGACAACACTCAACGTCGTCACATTACACCCCACAACGATCACGTAGGTCGAGATCACGTCGACAACACTCACTGTAGACGATGAGGTCGTCGTGTTTGCGGATCTCGTCGAAGGCGTTGGAGACCTCGCACTCGTAGCGGCCGGAGTCCGGCGGCGCCGCGCCCGTGATCACGATAGAGTCGAACGCCTCCACACCTGAAATAACGATAAGGTTACATTAAGTTACATTTTAGGGAGATGGCAGACGACAGACTTTTTGAGCGATCAAGTCTGCGGCGCCCATACAGAATGGCCGCGCCATGCCGACTGTATGGGCGCCGCAAACTATCTCCCTTATGGAACACTCGTTTTTCTTTATTTAAAAACTCCATTTTATTAATGGATTGCATTTATAACATTGATTCTTACCCTTCATTTATTTATTTATTTATTACGGTACAGTTACAGACCACAGAATAACAACATACAGTAAACTAACATTAACAACACACGGCATTTAGACTGAGGTCCAATTACAACTACACCAGCATTGAAGGTAACAATATTAGTATAAGATTTACTTAGAGAAAGACAGGGAAAACACAAAACAAAATAGAACTAAAAACTAAAACTAGACATCAACTCGCCACAATAACAACAAAGTATAAAATAAATAAAAATATATCCTACAGTAGGTAATACAATTCTAATGACTTAAAAACTAAAACTAAACTCTGAAGGCCATCAACACATATTGTTAAACATTTAGATGTTAGGGTCCTTGGCTAGATCACGTTTAAATGCAATCAGACTACAATTGAAAATATCTTTATCATGGCATATTTTATTATACGTATTACAAATTCTATGCAAAGGATTATTTTTGGACACATTATTACATGTTAGTGGTACACTAAATAATGGTGAATACGTACGGATCGAGTAGGGATTTTAAATGACAACTGCTCTAAAAGAACAGTGTCCATAAGACCATTAACAATTTTGTAAAGAATACCAAGATCAGCATTCTGTCTTCGTTTCTCAAGGCTTAGGAGACCCAATTTATTGATCCGATCAATATAATTCGGCAACTTCCTTCGCATACCACATCTACTACTTAGTACCCTGACAAATCTTCTCTGAACTGCTTCAATTCGATATAAACACTATACATAGGCGACCATATAGATGAACAGTACTCAAGAATACTTCTCACTAGGGCTACATAAAGTAAGATCCAAGTACAAGGGTTCTTAAAAGGCTTAGCTGTCTCAGAAATAAATGACAGCATATTATGGGCCCTGCTGCATATGGAGTCATAGTGCGACCGAAATGATAGTGCGGTATCAAAAATAATTCCCAAGTCACTTATTACTGAGACACGAGATAAGGCTTGTCATTTATGTTATAAGTCTTATTATATTTTTATTTCTTGTAAAAGTAATAACTTGACATTTATTAGCATTTAGTCCCATAAGATTGCGTTTGCACCATTCAGTCAAGACATCTAGATCTCTCTGAAGAGCTAAGCAATCACTGATATCAAATATAATTCTAAAGATCTATAGGTCATCTGCATATGCTAAGCAATTACATTTTATGCAATCCAAAAGGTCATTTATAAACATTAAAAATAACAGCGGACCCGGAATTGAACATTACTATGCTACTTACTGAAACTCTACAAATGCATGACTCTCAAACAAAAATACATGGTGGAACAAAAGTAAGATTAATTTTGTTCCTCCTTGAGTAGGTAGATATTGTAGTAGATAAAAATGTGTATGTTTAACATAAAGTTCACTACCAATGTAGCAGCGCTGAACAAGTTACTTTTGATTTTTATGTAAGTATATCTATGGGAAATGCAACAAAAATTGCTTACCCATATTAAATAGATACTCTTTCATCGTTGCTACTTGTTACATTCACACTAAACTATATTGTAAGGCACAAATAAAACACAATATTACTTGCACTTTTTCCACTATATTCATTAATTACTACAAATTTAACTTAAACACGACCGGTTTCGATATGAATATAGTGGAAAAACTGCAAGTAATATTGTGTTTTATTTGTGTTTAAAATGAATTTTCACCAAGAACCGTAAGGCTCGAAACATACATTGTGGTTACACGCCTTAGGGTCAATTCAGACCGCAACGCGACAAGGCGAGGCGAGGCGCGGCGCGGCATAATTTTGTTTGGATTTGACAGATTTCAATTGCGTGAGACGTCTTGCGAATCTGTCAAATCCATATAAATTTAGAAACGCGTCGCGTTGCGGTCTGAATCGACCCTTAGGGTTAAGTCAGACGTCTTGCAAATCTGTCAAATTCATACCTATTTAGAAATGCATCTTCATTCTACGCGTCGCGTTGCGGTCTGTTGTTATTTACATTTCGAGCTTCAAGATGCAGAGGATAGGTAGGTAGATACCTACCGTATACTAATATACTTACCTATTAGAAAATAATTAAAAACAAGTAGATAATAATGAAGAAACCAATTTGTTGATGCTTTGATAACAGTTTCAACAAGGTCAAATTTAACAAACTAGAGATCGCCCAATGGTCGAAATTCGACCTTGGTTTCAACGACATTAGGACTAAAATTTGCATTCATCATATTTTTTTCAACTCTTGTCTCTGGGACTCAGCTGATCTCAGCCTGGCCGTGTAAGCATTGTCTAATAGTATCTAAGATTCAATAAAAAAAACTATAATCCATTTTCAATTTGTTGCCTTGTTGTCAACAGACTTCAGCCATAAATAAAAGAGTTTAATTCATATGTATAGGCTTGTCACTCAAAAATCTTGTCATTTTTCCTAGTGTATGTGTTGTTGTGTGTGTAAATTTTCAATTTGTTGCCTTGTTGTCAACAGACTTCAGCCATAAATAAAAGAGTTTAATTCATATGTATAGGCTTGTCACTCAAAAATGTGCCATTTTTCCTAGTGTATGTGTTGTTGTGTGTGTAATGTTGTTAAATTTTAAAGTAATATATTAGCTCGATGCACACCTTCACCATATAAACTATAACTGTGAAAAATTTCATTCACCTACGTTTCCCCATTTTTCGTCAAAAGGGATACAAAGTTTTTGGCTCACGTATTAATATATAGATACATCAATTAATATGTTTGGTGTCGATGAAGGTTTATAAAAAAACGAGCTTTTGCCCACGGCTTCGCTCGCGTTAAGAAGTATTATTACATACAAACTTTCATCCCCTATTTTAACCCCTTGGAGGTGGAATTGATCAAAATCCTTTCTTAGCGGATGCCTACGTTATAACATCTACCTGCATGCCAAATTTCAGCCCGATCCGTCCAGTGGTTTGGGCTGTGCGTTGATAGATCACTATGTCAATCAGTCAGTCACCTTTGAGTTTTATATATATAGATCTAGCAAGCAACGCAAAATTCATAAAGACATAATAGCTTATTGTTTTAATATTCAGTAGGCACAATGCTATAATGGTCTCTAGCGTATTACTATATAGACGATACTTTTGTTATTAATCTGCACATAATGTACATGTCTGCACCGTTACACGTACTGAATAATAGTAGCCCATTTGACTTGGCAATAGTTTTCAAGAGGAGTACACAGCATTTTTCACCCCCAACAAAGGAGAGGGGTGTTATAAGTTTGACGTGACCGGGGAACCGATCGGGGGGACCGATTTTGATCTAGTTTTTAGGGTTCCGTACCCAAAGGGTAAAAACGGGATCCTATTACTGAGACTTCGATGTCTGTCCGTCTGTCTGTCTGTCTCCAGGCTGTAACTCAAGAACCGCTATAGCTAGACTTCTGAAATTTTCACAGATTGTGTATTTCTGTTGTCGCTATAACAACAAATACTAAAAACAAAATAAAATTAATATTTAATCCCATACAACAAACGTTATATTTTTGGCCTTTTTTGCTCGTAATCAATAATGGCAACAGCTAGGCACTAGAAAACATAAAGTTTTATATCTACTTTAATAAATTATAATATTTCAATAAAATAAAAAAATTAAGGGGGGCTCTCATACAAAAAAAAAACCGGCCAAGTGCGAGTCGGACTCGCGCACCGAGGGTTCCGTACAAACCTGCAAGGTTTACAAAGTTCGTTCATTACGACAATCGAGTCATAACTATGGTATTTTCATTGCAAAATGAAATTCATAACATTACAATGGGGAAAGATGGAGGAGCATAAATTTAAGACAAAGATCTCTTTATCGTTTAAGTAATAGCTCTACGCGTTCATGAGGAAAAAAGTAATAAGTTTATATTTATTAAAAAATATATATTTTGTAATGTAACTAAAAATTTAAGGTTTTCGGAATTTTTCCTTTATGTGTGCTATAAAACGTTGCTTCATGCCAAATTTCAAGATTCTAGGTCGACTGGAAGTACCCTTTAGGTTTTGATTCCCTTGCGAATACTTGCGAGTTTCAAAATATGCAGCTTAAATTGCTGTTTCTTTTGATTGCGTTGACATAGAAGTTTGATTTTGTTACAGCTTAAAGGTATTATAGACCTGAGTATTTGGTATGAATTTCAATTTAATACCTCTACGCGTTTATGAGGAAATGGGTAGTAAGTTTAAAATTATTTAAAAAAAATATATTATGTGATGTAACTAAAAATTTATGGTTTTCGTAATTTTTCCTTTATCTATGCTATAAGACGTTGCTTCGTACCAAATTTCAAGATTCTGAGTTCACGGGAAGCACCCTGTAGGTTTTGATTCCCTTGCAAGTGTCGAAAATTTGCGGCATAAACGGCTGTATCTTTTGATTGCGTTGGCTTAGAAGTTTGATTTTTTCACAGCTTCAAGGGACAGTAGACCTGAGTAATTGATATAAATTTCAGCTTCATACCTCCACGCGTTCCTGAGAAAAAGGGTCTTGACAGACGGACGGACGGACAGACGGACAACAAAGTGATCCTATAAGGGTTCCGTTTTTTCCTTTTGAGGTACGGAACCCTAAAAAAACAATTTTGGCCTATTTTTCCTCTATTACGGTACGGAACCTTTCGTGCGCGAGTCCGACTTGCACTTGGCCAATTATTTTCCTTCGGCGTCTCTTTTTACCCGCGCTTTGGGCGGTCGCCCAGCGTCGCCCCACCATATAACGCCACTACTGAGTGTTATGCCTAGTGCGGTCTTTGTAATATACTGCAGTAACTTACGTATGTTATGCCTCAGCGCGGTAGGCTTGTGTCCCATGATGCGCTGGTAGAGCTGGGCGCGGGAATCGCTGGCATTGATGGGCGCCCACCACCACTTGACGTACAACGCCTGCTCCGTCTCGCCCGGGGCTAGCTCGTAGCGGCAGGTCAGCCGCGCCTCCTCGCCGGCTGCCACGGAACGAGGCACCGTGAACTCGCTCACCGACAGTTGTCGACTGCCTGCAATGTTTTAAATACGATGTTAATAAATATTATTGACTAAGTAAGACTAAGTTAAGGCACAGATGTAGAGTAGACCACTGGGAAGGATATAATATACTTTTTATCGAAAGAAAGCTCTTACATTTCCGGTGAGACTAGGGTGAGACACTGTTTTTTTAAGCGACTTCCAAAAAGGATGAGGTTATTTAATCGGCTGTGGATATTTTTTTTACGTGGGCATTTGGCCAAGCTGCGCTTACGAACAAAATCTAAAAGTTGTTAACCCACCAAGCCCCATAAGCTCTCTGATGAGCGAGACACAATAGAATAACAATAGATTTCCAAGAATTCACGATCGAAGGATTAATAAGTAACTAAGTACTATCATGTGTTACAATTTACATATTATACAGTACTGGAATCTGGATGCTCTACGGTCCAGTCTATAGTTCTTAAGAGGAGTCCACACCGCCCTTTTTTCCATACAAACGCTGTCCTCTGTTTCCTTTCTGGATAATGCTAGTAAAGTTATAATTTTTTTCCTGAATATCTACGGCCACAAATACAATGTCCCTATGTTTTCTTTTTTTTTTCATAATATAATTTTTAGGGTTCCGTACCTCAAAAGGAAAAAACGGAACCCTTATAGGATCACTTTGTTGTCCGTCTGTCCGTCCGTCCGTCTGTCAAGACCCTTTTTCTCAGGAACGCGTGGAGGTATGAAGCTGAAATTTATATCAATTACTCAGGTCTACTGTCCCTTGAAGCTGTGAAAAAATCAAACTTCTAAGCCAACGCAATCAAAAGATACAGCCGTTTATGCCGCAAATTTTCGACACTTGCAAGGGAATCAAAACCTACAGGGTGCTTCCCGTGAACTCAGAATCTTGAAATTTGGTACGAAGCAACGTCTTATAGCATAGATAAAGGAAAAATTACGAAAACCATAAATTTTTAGTTACATCACATAATATATTTTTTTTTAATAATTTTAAACTTACTACCCATTTCCTCATAAACGCGTAGAGGTATTAAATTGAAATTCATACCAAATACTCAGGTCTATAATACCTTTAAGCTGTCGGAACCCTCGGTGCGCGAGTCCGACTCGCACTTGGCCGGTTTTTAAATAAGATATAAACGTTCAAAAACCCCAAAAAAATGGCCAGATTTTCCGCTGTGTTCAAACGTCCAGAAAACAGATTTGGCTAGATTATACAAAAAAAGCAGAACATAGGAACACAGCTCAAGCTTTTCTTTAATCTTTAGTGAAAAAAGCACTTAAATCGGTTAAGTTTTGGAAAAGGAATCAGGGGACAACGAATCGTTGATTTTCTGCAGTTGTCTCTATCGTTTTCTGCGGTATAGGCTTGAGGTAAGGGAGACAGCTATAGATATTACACGTACTTTTTTTCGTTTCTCTAGCCCCTGGTGTATCCTCTTAATACAATCTGGTCAAGCAGACTCGTGTTCTATGTTTACAAGGGTACAGTAGGTACTGATCAAGCAATCTATTGAACTGCCGCTGTATCAATGTAATATTATAGTATACTGGGTCCTTAATTGTATACGCACTAATATCCTATTGTTTTGTAGGACGTAGAGTGTAGACTATCGATCATTTCTGGAGAAGCAATCTGCATTTCAATGTCAGCTGCGTTAATGAAGTTTCTAGATAATTCTATTTTGGTAAGCGATAAAGTACAGTATCATCACAGACAGAAGGGATTTTAGACATGAACACATCTTCGGCCTCGAATTTGAGCGACTCGACAACTGCGTCACACCTATTTATATATTATTGTTTTATTTTGAACTAGATATTGCCCGCAAATTTGTTGCGGCGAAATTTTTTATCCTGATGGGAATTGGGAACCGTACATTTTCCGGGGTAAAACCATCCTGCTCTTGTGAATCGACGTTTCACAAACCTCAGTTCTATGAAACGTGAAGTGTCGTGTCGCGTCGCTGCCTGGTAGTGCGGTCTCACCTATAATTGCTGCTTGATAGCAGAAAAAAAGTATTTACAATTTAAGCAATAGATCATAAGTCCCAGTCCGGGTCAGCCGTTTATCCATTTGATTTATATCGCAGCGGGCACCCACTACACCTATTGCAGATCTCTGAATTGACACTAATAGTACTCGTTCGACCGGACAATGTACGAAGTGAACCAACGTCTTTGTAGGAAGATGCTACAGGCTAATCGCGTTTAGTTTGCAGTAGGTAGTACCAGTGCACTGTGCAAACGTTCAAATTAACAAATGAAGCTTTGGATGCACTAGAACTATAAGGAAAGTGTAAAATATTGATAGTATTTTTGTTATTACTTCACTATTAGACAGATTTTCACCACATTTATTACGGCAGTAGTTTATAGGCTCTGTAAACTACTTTTCATCCTGAACGAGTACAATTCTCCCGTGGGCTATTATTACAAATTGCAATAAAGAAAGAAAATGTAGTATAAATAATATATTTTCGCGTGTTCTTTCATGCTGATAAGCTTGTTGTAAAGTTTCTCTCACATTATCGCGGTTTTAGGGTTACCGCGATCTATTTATAAAGTTTATAGAAAATTAGGTCATATCTAAATGAATGCGACTATCTTGGGCAACCTTGAGTTGGTCCGGGTGTGTTAAAAATACCTCCGCGGTCCGCGCCGACCTCCGCGAGCGATGCCGTTTAATATTTACTATTATCTAATCGTGGGCCATACGGAGCGTTCACCGGCCTATCTGATGAACTCTACTAAACAGCTGGGCAATCATTAGTACCACGGGTGCTGGGTATTCAGACAAATATGGTTATTCAGACACAGAGCAAAATATCAGTGTACTTTATCAAATAAGTATGTCAATAATAATTATTGTTTGTTGGGCTGTATTCTCAGGGTACTTACTTGGCTGCTTTAAGGTCACCTAATTTTAGTTACAATATTAGAATTAAACATATTAGTTGTAGAAAGTAAAGAGCGTGAAGCCCGCCGACAAACCGCAATGTGGTTTGGCGGGTAATTAGATTAAGTTTTTTTGTGGAATTTTCAATAAAGGATTTTTATTATTATTTTATTATTATTATTATTATCCAGACACTCGACTGATAAGCGATGAAAAAAGCGCACAATGATGTGGCCTAAATAAAATACCTGTAGGCTGTAGACCTTTTGAACTATTCAAAAGGTCTACAGATATTTGGACCAGGCTGTTGGTGACTTACTTTTAAATTATCTCGTTTTTAGAGTTCCGTAGTCAACAAGGAACCCTTATAGTTTCGGTCTGTCCGTCCGTCTGTGTGTCTGTCCGTCTGTCCGCGGTTTTGCTCAGAGACTATAGGACCCATAGACTTATTTATATGCATTATAAGTTTATGATAGGACCTACAACGTTGTAATTTAGCATGAATACACATATTAATGATGTCGACAAAATCTATACTTAATATTATAAATGCGAAAGTATCTCTGTCTGTCTGTCTGTCTGTCTCGCTTTCACGCCAAAACTACCGAACCGATTGTAATGAAATTTTGTATACAGATAGTCTAAAGCCTGAGAAAGGACATAGGCTACTTTTTTTACTGAAAAAAAGGGTTGTAAGGGGGTGAAAATACGAAAATTTGTTCAAATTAAGTTAGTTCCAAAAATTCATACTAGATGGCGCCGTGCGTCTCTTACATCGCGCTAACGCTTGCCCAACATCTTTCTATAAGAGGTGGTATCATCATATATCTGTGTAAATACGTTATTCCCCAAAATCCGGAAAAACGTGGCCCAAAGGGGGGCGACGTGGGGTCTCCTGACCCCTTTCGAACAAAACACAAGACTGCCAAACGGCAGTCTCCTTTCCGACGAAGCTAACACGGCCCTCTCACACAGGGCCATTAGCATAGATCTATTCGAAAAAAAAAATACATCTGTGTCTCGATTTTTTTCGATTGTTATTTCTTTTATACATTATTTCTTTTTTACGTTATTTAATAAGTCAGTACTTTATATTATATACAGTGACGTAACCTTAAACCTATCAATGATAAATAGTTTATGGGTAAAGTTGTGTAATTGGGGGGCTAAATAAGCTTTAAAACTTGGCATAAAATATAAAGTTTTATTTAAAAAAATGAAATATTATGTGCACACTGCAAAGCTGTTTTGATTTAAGGGGTACCAGGGTTTTTTTTTATAAAAGCTTTTGACACCAATTTTGTTGACATCGCGCGCTATAAACTGAAGTCCACGCGGACGAAGTCGCGGGCAACAGCTAGTGGTACATAAAATCTTAAAAAATATTTTTTTATGGTACCTCCCCTTAACACATCAAGCAGGAATTAATTTTTTTTCGCGCCCAACCCATCGTATGAGGTGTCGTTGGATAGGTTTTAAAAAAATATTATGAGTATTCATGGATCATTTTCTGATTTAGGGATTCATTTGTGAAATATTAAGTTTGAAAGTGGAAAAAATCGTTAGAGTCCAGTGTCAACCTCTGCTACCAGCTAAACGATTGTTCCTGAAAATGTGAAAAAACGGGAGTAGGAAATATGCTGAGAGAAAGGAAAACTACCACAGCCAAGAAGACTTCATAAGTTAATGTACTTAATATTGAGTAGTAGTCGATCAACTAAAAAAAATATATTCGGCGAAGTATAAAGGAACTTTTCGTTCAAATTCCTTTGAAAGTAACTGAGACGATGTTGTTAGTAGTGTAAAACACGTTATAAATGTACATTCGTTGACCATACAAAAAATTCCAAAAACTAGCGGTACTACGGAACCCTACATTGCGCGTGGCCCGACACGCACTTGGCCGGTTTTACTTAGATACTTTAAGTTCAGAAAATCAAAACGTCAGTCTCCGAGCATTAGTGAGACTCTGCAGAGCATTTGTTAAAAATAAGATGACTTCCTTAACTGCCTATTGTAATATTCTGGTGCTGTCGTTGGCAATGACCTCGAGGAGTGGCCTTCACCACGAGGAGTGAGTTTTATTAGCGAGTCCCGATTTCGTAATTTATTTATCCCGCCTAATTTGGTTTGTAAATTGTAGCAACACAGAACTTGCCTGGATAGTAAACTGTGATGTAATAGTTTGTTATAATGTTATAAAACATTTATTTTAATACTAAAAATTGTAACTTGTAAGTTTCGCGGTCTTCGATCAATGGGTTTGTCACCAATTTTCGTAAGATCAGTTGGTTTGTCACGAATTTTCGCGCATTCCAATCGTGATGTTCTCAATGATACGAATTACGTGAAAATTTTATCAAGATGACTTGTTTTAAAGACTTTTTTTTGGTTAAGAAACATCATCAAATTAATGGTGCTAATATGTCCATTGTTGCGTCGCTTCTTACGAATTTAGCTCTATAAATCTCAAATTTCATATTACAGAGTTTTGTTTCACGTATTAAGAGGATTCCACACCGCCATTTTTTCCATACAAACGTTGTCCCCTGTTTCCTCCCTGGATAATGCTAGTAGAGTTATAATTTTTTTCCTGAATATCTACGGCCACTAATACAATGTCCCTATGTTTTCTTTTTTTTCATAATTTAATTATTAAATAAGATATGAACGATCAAAAACCCAAAAAAATTGCCAGATTTTCCACTGTGTTCAAACGTCCAGAAAACAGATTTGGATAGATTATACAAAAAAATCAAAACATAGGAACACAGCTCAAGCCTTTTTTTAATATTTAATGAAAAAAGGACTTAAATCGGTTAAGTTTTGGAGAAGGAATCAGGGGACAACGAATCGTTGATTTTCTGGATTTTCTGCAGTTGTCTCTATCGCGTTCTGCGGTATAGGCTTGAGGTAAGGGAGACAGCTATAGATATTACACGTACTTTTTTTTCATTTCTCTAGCCGCTGTGGTATCCTCTTAAGACTATAGTTCTGTGTTTTGCATAGTGCTCGGCAATTTGTGTTTTTTTTTTTATATCATTTTATCTGTTTTAATAAAAAATCGAAGATCGTCGAACGCTATTACATAGTAATTGATTGTTGGCAGATTTGATCTTAAAGAATAGGGCATAATACACCTAGAAGGCAAAGGCTATAAAAATTAAAATACTTTTAACCAACAGCGTTATAAAATCAAACATAGATTTTGGAACATACCCAGAAACTATTAATTTGAACGTTTCCGAAAGAACAAACTGAGCAAGATGAAGGTGAAATCCGTTGATTAATGGTGTTTGAAATTACGCTACAGCTGAACTAACATGGGTATTGACAGATGTTTTGTGGATGATTTAATAGATATTAATATAAAATTAGTTCCAATTATTGTAGATATGGTGATAGACCTTCTAACGTAACATAGTAATATTACTTAGCATAAAAGTACTGGTTAAAAAAATCGTTAATACACTTACCAGCGACCAAACACAGGAACAGAGCAACGAACCACATAGCTACAGCCGCGAACTGAGCGACCGACTGCCGCCCGTCCTAATTTGTACAATTTGATCTTCGCGGGAGACAAATTACACCAATCTAATAACACAACTTATTCACTTAACTCTTTACACGTTTGCATTTAGATAATAAAAACAAAAAAAAAAACAAATTTAAATAAAGAACGCGCCGTCACTCGCGCCTCGCGCGGTATTTCTGCGACTGTGTGGAGTCGCTCCTTCTATTCTAGTAGTTATGAATCAAACGTCATAACACCAATCAGTTATCTAAACTTGTATCTTTTATTATAGCTGACCGAATACAGAGCCTATGCGTTGAATCATAATAAATTATTAAGAAACTATCTTGACCGTATTATGCAATAATATGCATACTTGTTATCCTTACGTTACCTGCATATTGGGGGCAAAATATGCGTTTTTGAAATAAAATATACTTTTATCACGATTACTGTTAAAGTATTGTCTTTATTTATTATAGTTATTAATACACTTAACTATCTACTGTTTATATTATTTTTACCTAAATAAGTATATTATGACTTGCGAATATACAAAATAAGTAATTACATACTAGAATAATAATATTATTGTGATATATTGCAATAAATAAGTCATGTTATCTGCACCTTAGATGAAGTAATATGTTCATTACTTTGAGGAGTCTAAAATACTAAGTTTATTTTATCGTGAGAGAAGCGAGCGCAGCCTTGAAATGGATTCTACGGTATAAGTTAAAAAGTTTTTTATAACTGCAGGGTATCACTATTTTTCGACTGATCTTTGGTTTCGTTTTTTTTTTCGGGCAACAAAATGTTGCGTTTACACTGTGCGTTTACAGAAATACTGGTTAACAAGCAGTTAAAAAATCAGTGAAAGGCTCGTGCATTACAGTAACATAGAAAAATCCTTCAAATAGAACATAGCCCTTTTTTGTCGGTTAGCGAAGGATCGTGACCGAGCGTGAAGTGAGGCAGCAGTCCGTCGTTAAATATGGATTCATGACAGAGAGTCGTTTGAGTGCGCATCGGCGCAAATGCATAACCTCTTTTTTGACCGTCCGAAGGATTTATAGCTCGGGCACCCCCGGCATCAGGGCCCGAGCGTCACGTGCTCAGAGCGTGAATGGCAGCAGGCGGTCGGTGAACGTAATATCGGCGAACAGAGACGCGTGTGCGTGCGGACGGGGGGCGGGGCGAGAGGCGCGTACGTGCGCCACGGTGTCGCGTGCGGCGGCGCGCGGCAGGTCCGCCCGCAGCGCCAGCAGCCGCGCCAGGTGCTCGTCGGATATGTCCGGACACTTGTCCAGAAGACCGTGCAGGTCTAATGATATCATCTCCGCGTCACCGCAGCGAATCACCTGGATGACACACACAATTTCTTTCTAAAGTTCGTAGGTCTAAAGCATGCCTTTGAAAAGTAATTACATAATATATCGATGATGATGTTTTAATTTTCTGAATCATCTGGACTATGGCAAGGAATCATGGGCGTACCGAGGGGGGGGGGGCAGCTGCCCCCCCCCCCCCTGGATCATGTTGACATCCCTACTAAGTATATTATTTAGTACTTTCATCTATAAAAATTAAAAATAATAAAACGAATTTTTGCCATTTGTTTGCAATACAATATTTTTACAACTAAAAATTATTAATTTTTTATTCTTTATAAACACCTAGCTTACAAAAAATCTGATTTGCCTCCCCTGGCCCAGAATCTGCGTAATTTGTTATTTTAATTTATGTCAATGTCGTTTAGATTATAATGCTAATTTTTTGTCAATTAAATAGTCATTCACATCATAATACATTTCAGATAGTAGCAATTTAAAAAGTTCAGTTTTTAATTTTCTCAAAGATAGGTCCTTTAATATTTTTGGAAGTTTATTATATATTTTAACAGCAAAACAATAAGCATTTTTGCTGCAGATATTTAACTTTTGGTCAGGAATGCAGATTTTGTTATGGTGTCTGCAGCTTTTGGTTGCTGTTTCGGTTTTCTTTGTATAAAAATCGTCACAATATTTATGCACAAATGTACAGATTTCTAGTATGTAGAGACAGGGTAGGGGTAGAATAGAATGTCTTTTAAATAATGGCTTACACCTATCTAAGAAATGAGCTCCGCAGGCAAATACATTTTTTTTGTGTTCGAAAAGCGAGATCGAAATCGGTAGAATTACCCCAAATTATTAGACCATAGCGTAAGGCGGACGCGACGTAACCATGGTATGCTAAAATTGCAGCCTTTTCGGACACAGCATGTCTTACATTTCTTAGGACGTATACAAATTTCTCTAATTTAAGACATACTTTGTCAATGTGATCTCTCCAAGTCAAGTGGCGATCAACAGTTATACCTAGGAATGGAGTGGAACTTACTTCCTCTTTATTTTTATTATCGAGAGAAATGTTTAGATTGTTGTTTTTGGTGTTGTGAGATTGAAATTGAATTATTTTTGTTTTTGCAAGGTTTAGTGTTAGGTTTCTTGAATTTAGCCAATTTATTATTCTCTTTAGTGTTATAATTATTTCAGCTGCATGTGTGTCTTTATTTTTATTTTGTATCAATATTGTAGTATCGTCTGCGAAAAGAATAGATTTATACATTATTATATCAGGAAAATCATTTATATAACATAGAAATAATAGGGGTCCTAGTATTGAGCCTTGAGGTACGCCATAAGAATTAAGAACATATGATGACTTGTAAGTAGCTCTATGTTTACCCTTGATTACACTCAATTGAACACATTGATACCTTTTGTTTAGATAGCTTCTGAACCAGTCGTTAGCTACGCCTCGAATTCCTTGCTTGTGTAATATGTCTAATAATACATCATGTGAGACAAAATTGAATGCCTTTGAGAGATCTAAAAAGATAGCAGTTACAGAATGCTTAGCATTAAGGCTCAGTGATGTATTTTATTAAATTAAAACATGCTAATGTCGTGGAGCTGTTTTTTTGAAAACCAAATTGTTCTGGCTTAAGAATTTTATTTGACTTAAGAAAGCTGTAAACCTTTTAAAACATTACCTGCTCAAATATTTTTGACAACACAGGGATTAGAGTTATTGGTCGAAAATTGTTCATATCTGTTTTTTTCCCTTTTTTATAGACTGGCTTAACAATTGAAAATTTTAGTCTCGTCGGAAAAACGCCTAAACTGGGTAATTTGCCCCCCCCCCCCCCCCCCCCTGGCCCAGAACCTGGGTACGCCCATGCAAGGAATTCTTTGTTTCTGAACTAGCCACACGATATACATACACGGCTCGCATACATAAAATAATCCGCACACTTGTATTATAATCTCGATACATTATAATAGAGATTATGCACGTAAGTGGTAAACATTCGTCAATGTAAATGCATATAACAAATCTAACTTACCTCAGCCAACATGCTGATGACTTCAAACGGATAGTCAACATTCACACCCTCAGCGTTGGAAGCGATTCTCCTGAAGAAGGATTTAATCTGGTTGGCTTCTTTCACGATCTTGGTCGCCGCCTGCTGCGCCTCTTCGACGGTTTTAAACGTGATTTTCTTGGACAGCATTGCCGTAATGTACTTCTTGTATACTAGATTTTGAGCCTCGTTTATAACATATTCGAAGTTTTTCTCTCGCAGGTGGTTGTAGTCTTGAAAGTAGTCTTCTAGAGTGACACAGACGACGTCTATTGGTACACTAGAAGTTTGCCACTTGGCGGTGAAGAGGTCATCGAAATGCTCTTCCAAGTCCAAAAACGCCTCCTCCAATAAGAACTTTACAGCTTCATCTCGCAACGCCTGGAACAAAGTATTCATTACAGTACATCCATATAAACATACCGAGCGCTTGGCCGAGAGCGCTGTTTCGCGATATCTCCGATTACACCTACCGAGTAGAGTACTCGATAAGAATCCAATACAGAACATAACGAAAGCAGTTAGAGTTTTAACATTCTTGAACAAATTTTTAAGTTAACCTAAAAATTCTAACTTTGATTCTTACCGTCTTCACCGTCTGCAATAATTGAAAACATTTGTGTCGAGGTTGGTTGTAAATCACTACATAGTACAAAACAAAGTCGCTTCCCTCCGTGTAGATATCGCAGTAAATGGAATGCTTATACAGCACTGACCTCCATTATACAAGTACGCTGGACTTATGATACCCAGCTGTTTTTTGTGCCTATTTGAATTGGAATCAGCGCCCCCAATGCGAGGAAAGAGAACTAAATCTGACGTTGTAGAAACTAGTTTTTGGGGGCGCTGATTCCGCTTCAAATAGGCACAAAAACCGCAGTTACTTCAAAGGATATCATAAGTCCAGCGTACTAGTATAAGGGAGGTCAGTGTTATACAGGGATAGACAGCTGACGTAGGGTTAGGCTTCGTTTCCACCAGAGATGTGTTGCGAGGAATGCGTTTTAAAGATCCAATAGAATCGCTGCGCTGAGCGAGGTCACGTCAATGAAGCGATTCTACTGGTTCTCAAAAACACATTCCTCGCAACACATCTCTGGTGGAAACGCAGCCTAATCCATGCATACTATGCTGCATAGATCTTTGAAACTACGCAACGGATTTTATATACGTTATATAGTATAACCACAGAATATATATTAGTAGTACCAACAGAATTCCCACTCGTGAAACCCGTTTAAAATAATAACAACTCATGCTGCGATACTATAAAGTTCAAATTCCGACCGCGCAGTGGTAGGTACCTACATTTATATTTGCCTACATGTGCGCTTTCTGACGAAATCAAGATTGTCACCTTTTAGAAAATAAAATAATCTTCTTTTAATTACTATAGCTACTAATAGCAAACTTTTTTATAGTAATAATCACATTTTAGTAACCCAACGTATATTTTATAATAGATATTCGATTATAGTGTAGGAGCTGGTCAGGAATTTTTTACAACTTAAACATAGTAACTTGTGTTTATTTATGTGTAATATGCGGTTTGTTTGTAACAAATTGGTTTATTTGCTATGTTTGTGTATTTTTTTTAGATAGATAGATAGATAGATAAACACTTTATTGCTCACATATAAATGGGTATACAAACAGACTTAAAATACTTAAAAACTAAGACATTAATGTGGGCAAGGGCGGCCTTATCGCTATAAGCGATCTCTACCAGGCAACCCTGCAAGGCAAGAGAGTTCACGAATAAATAGATAGCGGGGTAATTATAAGTCAAAATGGACTACATAAAATATGTACACTGATGTAATTGTTTAGGTTTATGCTACGAATTAAGATGTATAAAATATATTTCTTATTAAACATACATAAAATAATTTAACCATAAATAAAAAATAAAGTATATATGTATATTACTAAATATATTAAAAATATATATATATATATATATATATATATATTAATATTTACCGTGTGACTTTATTTCGAAGATGGCCATGTAGTTTTGATTTAAATATGGCAAGTGACCTTGAGTCACGAATGTCTTTTTTAATTTTTTTTTTTGTATTTTAAAGTCTTAAATTACTTTATTGAAATATTTCTTTGACTTTTTTCAATTATTCATATTTATCAGATTAATAACGATTATGTCGCAGCGATTAAATCAGTACGTAGATATATGCGACAAAAAAATCTTGCGCGCGCGTCACCGCTCGCTTGTGAGTCCCTTTGTGATCTGCCCCTTTAAAGGGGTACTTACAGTTCGATACCTAAACGGGCGAGTGGGACGTTAGTGGGACGTGGGTGGTTAATAGAGAAATAACATTTGCCGGTTCAGCTTATAATATGCTGATCACCTGGAAGGTCTGATGCAGGCGGTCGATGGTGGCGGCGGCGCGGGCGTCGTGCTGTCCGGGCGGCCAGCGGCGCGCCTGCGTCTGCCGCGCCAGCCGCGCCATCTGCGCGCTGTTGTTGACGACTGTGATCATGTGGTGCGTGAAGTACGCCACGCGCGACCGGTCCGCGAAGTGCTGCTTCTACATGGCAAAGATTAATAGTTAAAATTCAGTATTTTACTATATAATTTTAAGCACGTAAATGTTAATACAAAAAAACTAATATACATTTACACGCAAACGCGTACGCCACATGCACGCGAGAGCTCACAGTTGCGACGTAAAGTCACATTATTTTTCTTTAGATATTTAAAGAGCTGACAACAAAAGTTGATTTCTATTTAGAGCTGATACTAAATATGCAAATAATAATATGTTAACATGATTTAAATAATATTGTTTCTCAGTTTACCTTAAACTGCGCTACGCCTTCCCTGTACATGTTTCCAAAGCGAGTCACTTGTTCTATACTCAGTAGCAACGCTTTAAATGTAATTTCCTTGCTGATCGTTTCAGTGACCTGAAAAAAGATTTAGGTTTTACAAATTGACAATCATTTTAGGAATTGATAACAGTGCTTAATTTGACTCAGATTTTATAACCCTGCACGATAGCATTTTTTGATTAGGTAGTTAATTCGACATTTTGATTAGGATTCAAAAATCATACTATCGTAAATAATAACAGAAAAGAGTTTGAAGAGCAAAAAATTGCGTAACAAACATGAGCGGTCCGATGAGGGAGGATAACCAAGATCGCGGCCCCGCCCCCAAACTGTAGTCATACTGCAATTTGGTGGGGCGGGTCACGATTTTGGTTATTTCGACATAATATAATTTTTGTATTGCGCCTATTACTATCCGTGACCCAAGTTTAACTGTGTGCGCCCCACTAAACTCTCAGAAAAGTTGATTCCTAGGCAGATGGGGGACCTGCGTAGTTTGGTCACAATTAACATTAAATTGACATGATCCGACCAAATGACGTTGGTCTGTCAACTGCTTAGGAAATAGGAATCAATTTCCTTGATGGTACGTTCGTCCATCTGTTCCCACCTGCAAGTTCTGGTCGATCATCTGGAAGACGATGACGGGTGTGTGCGTGTGGAAGGCGTTGGTGTGCGGCTCGAGCTCGGGCGCGCGCTCCGAGCCCCACTCCGCGCGCTCCGCCTCCAGCGTCTTCTCCATCCACTCGATGTAGTTTGACTCCATTTTCTGGAACGTTCAAGTTTGTATGGTTTGTATTTAATGAGAATTGTATGGCGCTATGTAGCCGTCAGGTATATCGTGTCAATTATCGTGTCAAACAGCTGTTTTATGTCTATCTGGCACGACATTTGACACGATAGATCCGACGGCTACATACCGTCAATATTTGCCTCGTTATTTTGATTATAGTACTTGCCTAACTACTAACTATAGTAAATACTAAAATAACAAGGCACAGAATTTCACATTTTGACATTTAAAATAATTTTTTATGTCTTGATTCGATGTTTGAACTTTAGGCACAATAGACAGGAGTTACACCACACCACACCACACCACAGAACGCACCAGTAGGCCGACTTAGAAGTGTTCTTAACGCTTGACGTAGTATGTCATATAGGCCAGCGCGCGCCCTCTTAATGCGTTGCTGAGCCGTTAATAGTACACATGCAGCGGTACCATGTGGTACAACGCGCCGATTTATCAGCTAATGTTTGAAATCGGTCTACTAGTTCATTCTGTCTTTTGTGCTTCAGGGTTGTTTTTTTTAAAGGTTTTTCTGGAGGCGAATGAAATAAGCTGAGACCGCACTACAATTCGTTTGTAACGCCCCACTGACGTTTTCATGTCTATAGAACTCGAAGTGTCGTGTCGAGTCTTAATAGTACGGTCTCGCCGCAAGTTTCCTTATGGCGGTAGCAATAATAATAAATTTCATTTTGTGACTTTTTTTATTCAATGTGATACTACTCTGATACTACTTGTTTAAGAGACGTATATTATGTAAACATAGTAAAAGAAATGTACTATCAGGGAAGTTGATTCCCAGGCAGATGGCGGACCTAAGTAATTTGGTTGTTTTAAGTCAAACCCATCCGATTGATGACAGCTAACAATGAATTGACATAATCCGACCAAACGACTTAGGTCCGTCAACTGCCGAGGAATCAATTTCCTCGATGGTACCTGCAAATATTCATCCTCCAACTTCTTCATGGTCTCCTTGCTCAGCAGGGGTGGCAGGGATGACACATCAACGTTCACCTCCGGGCTGGACATCAGCTCGGGCCCGGGGTATGTGTTCAATATCCAGGATAGCAACGTCACATACTCGTTACCCTCTAAACCGTTGTTTACTACGTCTTGAAGCTAAAAACATGAGATAAACATACAACTTAAATTGGATTATAAAATCAGTCCTCGTAACATAGTCCCGGTGGAAACGAAGCCTTCTTCTTCTTCAAGAATTCTATTAGGCAAAAAAATATTTAAATAAAACTTACACTAGTCGACAAACATGTGTGGTACATGTTGACGTATTTGTTGACGATGTCGTAGTGCGGAGGGAAGCACGGCACGCACAGCGTCTTGACGACTCGCAAGTCCTCTAGTATGAGCTGTCTAGTCAGCTCCAAGTATCTGATCAGCCACAGTTTGTTGTCCTCCCTCTCGTCAACTCTGGTGCCCTCTACTCGTTGCGCCACAGCACATTCTAGAACCTCGAAGGCCTTGTTCCGCCAGTTCTTAGGTCTGCCGGGCGGAATGAAGCCAGATTGATCTTGTTGCTGGAAATATATTGGAAATTAGAAAAATTGAAAATATTTGTAAGTACTTACCAAAAAGTTTCAAACTTTCGTGTGCATGTTCAAGTGTTTCAAAATTTCGTAACTATACTATACCTACTATAGAGTATAGTGCATACTTTATTAACATTTTATGATTTATAAGTTAAGGATAAGAAAGTAAACTTAGGCTTTGCTTTAGCTCGTGTACATCTGTAAAAAAATTAATAATTTGCATACCTGCACTGCCATTTGATCTCTCTTTTCTTCCCTTTCGATGATACGTAACGCAGTAACAATTACAGTTGGTTCCTTTCTAACGGTATTAAGAGTTCTGGCCAAAATGAGCTTTATTTGTTTCTCAAGTAAATTAGACACCACCTCAACATCTTCGAAATACGCCTTTAGCATAATCTTGTCATGCGACGATTGATTCGGAAGTCGATGTAATTCGTACAGTAGATCGTCTCGAGAGTTTTCCAAGTCACTCAAGCACTGAAATTTGTAATAATCTTAGGCTGGTATAAATAGTCAGTATTCAAGATGCATCTCGGTCTCAAGAGACGGTTCAGGCTCTGTGATTAGTTGACTGTCAAAATTTGGACCGGGTCGCATCTTAAGTACTGACTATTTATACCAGCCTTACTGGTATATGTCGTACACAACTCTAAGGCCGGTATAAATAGTCAGTACTCAAGATGCATCTCAGTCTCAAGACACGGTTCGGCTCTGTCATTGGTCCAAATTTTGACAGCCAACCAATCACAGAGCCTGAACCGTGTCATGAGACTAGGGTTGCTGAGGATTCCTCTTCCGCTTCCTCATAATGAGGAAGTTCCGCAATATTTTGGGTTCCTCAACCGTTACTGCATCCTCATAAATAAAAATAAAAAAATCCTCTTCCGCTATCGCTTCCTCAAAATTTAAGAGGAACTTATGAGGAATTTCACTGCGCATGCGCGTCGCGTATCAACGCACACGCCAGAGCCAGAGAATTGTATCATTCACTCATCTTTTTTTTTGTGTGCGTTGTTGTGTATGTTTAGCCTGGGAAAATTAAGGAATTCAGACCGAATAATTCGTGTAGTTTTTAAAGTTGGTACAGTTGTTCCTAAAGGTGTCCAGATGAATATATATATATATATATATATATATATATATATATATATATATATATATATATATATATATATATATATATATATATATATATATATATATATATATATATATATATATATAATAAAAGTCTCCGAGGGCGGGACAAGAGCCGGGTGGGGGAGGGGGGCTCTTCCTGAAAATAATAAAAAATAAATAAAATTAGATAGACTCTACTTTGAAGGAGGAATCAGAGGACTACGTTACGCCGATTATCTGTATCTGTCTCTAGGTACAGTTAATCAAGGTTACGTATTCCCGTGATTCCTCCTTCAAAGTTGATCCTATCTAAATTTATTCTTTTTAAATATCTTCAGGAAGAATGAGTCTATACCACTACGTTAAAGCTTTTATTTAACTTGCTCTGTATGTATGTAAGTATGTATGTTACGGTGTAATTTTGGAACTCAATTTTGAAGTAGATATATTTAACCGATTGAGCTGAAATTTTGCATACGCGTTTAGTTTGGATGACCATGCACGATTTGGTATGTGACATCACTCTAAATCCAATATGGCCGACCATCCAAGATGGCGAAATAATTATTGTTCTATGCAGTCCTAAAATATGGATATTAAATGGAAGGGCTTTTTGAGAGTAACTCAAAAACGAATGTAATGTCATTCTACATCTAATATGGCGGCTCATCCAAGATAAGGGAATAGTTATTTTAATGCACTTCTGCAATATGGGTATCAAATGAAAGGGCTCATCGTGACGTGACGTTACGTGTCGTGTCATGTCGTGACTTTACGTGACGTCACGTGACGTGACGTGAAATGACGTGACTGACAGCCGGGTTTCATAAAATACTCGGTTGAATCCGGTCACTTTTGTTAAATGAAAATTTACTTTTTAGTCATGCAGAAATCTAGCCAGAGATAACTAAAAAACAGAAAATAAATTATAAACAAAAAACTTTTTGAAAAAAAGCTTTTATTTAAATAGTCTAAAAAGAAGAAAATAAATTTCTCCTTAAAACTCCTCCTCCTCAATATATTGTACAACTAGCTGTTGCCCGGACTTCGTCCGCGTGGACCTCAGTTTATAGCGCGCGATGTTCAAACAACAAAATTGGTGTCAAAAGCTTTTATAAAAAAACCCTGGTACCCTTAAATCAAAACACCCAAAAACAGCTGTGCAGTGTGCACATAACTTATTTCATTTTTTTTAAATTAAACTTTATTTATGCCAAATTTTAAAGTATATTTAGCCCGCCAATTACACAACTTCACCCATAAACTATCATTGATAGGTTTAAGGTTACGTCACTCATCACTGCATAGATAAAGTACAAAGTTATCCATACTAATATTATAAATGCGAAAGTATCTCTGTCTGTCTGTCTGTCTGTCTGTCTTGCTTTCACGCCAAAACTACTGAACCGATTGCAATAAAATTTTGTATACAGTTATTCTAGAGAAAGGACATAGGCTACATTTTGATGTGGGAAAATATCTTATTTCCATGAAAATTTCGATGAAAATGAATTCGCATTGCGCGTGGCCAGCGCTCATCCCGGGGGTCCTGGGTTCGAGTCCCGCAGGCGGAACAAAAAGTTTTCAATGTTCCTGGGTCTTGGATGCGTATTAAAATAAAATTTCAAAAATCTTAAACATATTTTATGTATAATATTATAAAAAATCCAGAAATATATCGATGGAATGAACATTTTAGTTCTAATACGATTCAGCAGATGGCGTTTTATTTTTTACTTTATTGTAACATAGAACTAATCATACTTATTAGTTAGTATGTTTTTGTTTATAGTTTTTAATACGTTAGAATATTATGTTTAATAATATTATCACTTGGTATAATAATAATCAATCTATCTTATCTTATGTAGAACTATTACTGCATTTCTAATCCATACTATCCATACTAATATTATAAATGCGAAAGTATCTCTGTCTGTCTGTCTGTCTGTCTTGCTTTCACGCCAAAACTACTGAACCGATTGCAATGAAATTTTGTATACAGTTATTCTAGAGTCTGAGAAAGGACATAGGCTACATTTTGATGTGGGAAAATATCTTATTTCCATGAAAATATCGATGAAAATGAATTCGCATTGCGCGTGGCCAGCGCTCATCCCGGGGGTCCTGGGTTCGAGTCCCGCAGGCGGAACAAAAAGTTTTCAATGTTCCTGGGTCTTGGATGTGTATTAAAATAAAATTTCAAAAATCTTAAACATATTTTATGTAAAATATTATAAAAAATCCAGAAATATATCGATGGAATGAACATTTTAGTTCTAATACGATTCAGCAGATGGCGTTTTATTTTTTACTTTATTGTAACATAGAACTAATCATACTTATTAGATAGTATGTTTTTGTTTATAGTTTTTAATACGTTAGAATATTATGTTTAATAATATTATCACTTGGTATAATAATAATCAATCTATCTTATCTTATGTAGAACTCCTACTGCATTTCTAATCCATACTATCCATACTAATATACTAATAATATTATAAATGCGAAAGTATCTCTGTCTGTCTGTCTGCCTGTCTGTCTGTCTTGCTTTCACGCCAAAACTACTGAACCGATTGCAATGAAATTTTGTACACAGTTATTCTAGAGTCTGAGAAAGGACATAGGCTACATTTTGATGTGGGAAAATATCTTATTTCCATGAAAATATCGATGAAAATGAATTCGCATTGCGCCTGGCCAGCGCTCATCCCGGGGGTCCTGGGTTCGAGTCCCGCAGGCGGAACAAAAAGTTTTCAATGTTCCTGGGTCTTGGATGTGTATTAAAATAAAATTTCAAAAATCTTAAACATATTTTATGTATAATATTATAAAAAATCCAGAAATATATCGATGCAATGAACATTTTAGTTCTAATACGATTCAGCAGATAGCGTTTTATTTTTTACTTTATTGTAACATAGAACTAATCATACTTATTAGTTAGTATGTTTTTGTTTATTGTTTTTAATACGTTAGAATATTATGTTTAATAATATTATCACTTGGTATAATAATAATCAATCTATCTTATCTTATAGAACTCCTACTGCATTTCTAATATATGTGACAAGTTGACAACAGAAGGCGCTCTAAAAGGAGTTCGAGTGTACCGTGTTGGCCTATATTCCATCCAGAAAATATATCAATGCAATCAACATTTTAATTCCAATATATGAAAACAGATGGCGTTTATTTTTTACTTTATTATTGTAACAGAACTAATCATACCTACTTTACTATATAATATTGTTTTTATTCATAACTAGCTGTTGCCCGCGACATCGTCTGCGTGGACTTTAGTTAATAGTTTATAGCGCGCGGTGTCAACAAAATTTGTGTCAAATTTTAAAACTTTTTAAAACCCTGGTAAGCGGTACCCCTCTTAGGGCCGCGCTACACCGGAATGGCAGCGCTGAAAGTGCTCGCCTCGCATGGCAGCGCCATTCCGGTGTAGCGCGGCCCTTAATTAATCAAAATACCCAAAAACAGCTGTGCAGTGTGCACATAATCTATACTAATATTATAAATGCGAAAGTATCTCTGTCTGTCTGTCAATCTCGCTTTCACGCCAAACGCCAAAAGTATCTCTGTCTGTCTGTCTGTCAGTCTCGCTTTCACGCCAAACGCCAAAACTTCCGAACCGATTGTAATGAAATTTTGTATACAGATAGTCTAAAGCCTGAGAAAGGACATAGGCTACTTTTTTACTGGAAAAAAGGGTTTTAAGGGGGTGAAAATGCGTAAATTTGTTCAAATTAAGTTAGTTCCAACAATTCATAATAGATGGCGCCGTGCGTCTTCTACATCGCGCTGACGCTTGCTCAAAAGTCTTTCTATAAGACGTGGTATCATCTTTCATTTAAGTTTCGATTTTTTTCGATTGTTATATCTATTCTACGGTATTAAATAACTCAGTACTTTATCTGTGCAGTGACGTAGCCTTAAATCTATCAATGATAAATAGTTTATGGGTAAAGTTGTGTAATTGGAGGGCTAAATAAGCTTTAAAATTTGGCATAAAATATAAAGTTTAATATAAAAAAATGAAATACTTATTGTGTGCACACTGCACAGCTGTATTGATTTAAGGGGTACCAGGGTTTTTTATAAAAGCTTTTGACACCAATTTTGTTGACATCGCGCGCTATAAACTGAAGTCCACGCGGACGAAGTCGCGGGCAACAGCTAGTAATTTAATAAAGTAAATAAAGAAATGACAATCGAAAAAACCGATAATCAAATGTAAGATGATACCACCTCTTATAGAAAGACTTTTGCGCAAGCGTCAGCGTGTAGGAGACGGCACGGCGCGATCTATTGTGTATTTTTGGAAGTAACTTAATTTGAACAAATTTACGGATTTTTACCCCCTTACAACCCTTTTTTCCAGTTAAAAAGTAGCCTATGTCCTTTCTCAGGCTTTCGACTATCTGTGTACAAAATTTCATTACAATCGGTTCGGTAGTTTTGGCGTGAAAGCGAGACAGACAGACAGACAGACAGACAGACAGACAGAGATACTTTCGCATTTATAATATTAGTATAGATAGTATGGATAGTATGGATTAGAAATGCAGTAGGAGTTCGATAAGATAGATTGATTATTATTATACCAAGTGATAATATTATTAAACATAATATTCTAACGTATTAAAAACTATAAACAAAAACATACTAACTAATAAGTATGATTAGTTCTATGTTACAATAAAGTCAAAAATAAAACGCCATCTGTTTAATCGTATTAGAACTAAAATGTTCATTGCATCGATATATTTCTGGATTTTTTATAATATTATACATAAAATATATTTAAGATTTTTGAAATTTTATTTTAATACACATCCAAGACCCAGGAACATTGAAAACTTATAATATTAGTATGGATTGGCATGATAATAAAAGCTTGTCGCGAGACTTATTAATCTATCAGTAAGTACTTGATAAATTTATAAAAAAATACATAATATTAATTACTCAGTTAAATTGGTACTACATAATATGTAGTTTATTTACAAATCGCGCGACAAGCTTTTATTTTCATGCAAATTGTACAATATATTGAGGAGGAGGATTTTTAAGGAGAAATTTATTTTCTTCTTTTTAGACTATTTACATAAAAGCTTTTTTCAAAAAGTTTTTTGTTTATAATTATTTTATCGTAAACATCTTTCAAATTTATTTTATGGTCGGTCGATTTGCGGGTTACTGGGCATTCATTTTTTGCAATTTTTAAGGGTCATATTTTTTTTAATTAGTAAATTTAGAAAAAATCTAACGTAGCTTTAACAGATCATAGTATTGTATAAAAATCATTTGTCTAAACGCATTGTCCAGGGAGTAAATTGGGGAATACGTTTGAATGGAAAACAGCGCGAGCGTACCCTTTTAATACTCTGTATTTCCTAAAGTAATGATCGTACAGTAAAAATGTTTGGACGTAATTTATAGTAAATTTAATGTAGATAATTAATGTAGAAGTCACTAAAGAGATATTTTAAATAATTTTCGAGTCACAAGCGAAAACCTTGAAAAAGAGATCTTTCCCCCCGTCCCCTTACCCCACCTTGCTCTTGCCCCACCCTCGGGGACTTTTAGTATATTCATCTGGACACCTTTAGGAAAACTGTACCAACTTTCAAAACTACACGAATTATTCGGTCTGATCGTCGATTTTGAAATTAATTTTCTTAGACTAGTTACTGAGCTCCTCCTTAATTGCTGGACCGATTTTGATGATTCTTTATTGTGTGTGTTTTGAGAATGGTTTAGATTCATAGTTTGGTCCACTGGAAAATACCCTTTTAATTAATTTTTGTGTAATGTACCTATGTACCTAGTTATGTACAGACAGGACAAAGACTTTTGGGTTGGGTCCGCTAGTATTTATAATTTCCTATCATCCTTTTCCTCATCCGCATCCTCTTTCTCAAAAAATATCCTCTTCCTCATCCGCATCCTCTAAATTTGCGCGTGAAAATTCCTCTTCCTCCTCCTCTTCCTCAAAATCACTTCCTCAACAACCCTACATGAGACCGAGATGCATCTTGAGTACTGACTATTTATAGCGGCCTTAGAGTTGTCTCGTACGGGCCTAAGTCTGGTATAAATAGTCAGTACTCAAGATGCATCTCGGTCTTAAGCCACCGTTCAGGCTCTGTGATTGGTTGGCTGTCAAATTTTGGACCAATCACAGAGCCGAATCGCGTCTTGAGACTGGGTCGCATCTTAAGTACTAACTATTTATACGGGCCTAAGATCGCTATGGTTAAGCAAGAAGTGAGTGGGACAGGTGCCTGCAGATACACGCCATTGGTAAAATAGATTAGTGACATATTATGGTATCTATTGTATATTGGTAGATACTAGATACTATACATTATTCGTAGATATTTCGCCTAGTGTAATATGAGACAATTGAAAAATCGAACCATAGGAAATATTATAAAGTTACAGTAAATACATTGTTGACAAAATAGTATCCATATAAATTTTTAGGGTTCCGTAGCCAAATGTCAAAAAACGGAACCCTTATATAGATTCATCATGTCTGTCTGTCTGTCCGTCCGTATGTCACAGCCACATTTCTTCAAAACTATAAGAGCTATACTATTGAAACTTGGTAAGTAGATGCAGTCTGTGAACCGCATTAATATTTTGATATAAAAATGGAAAAATTATTAAAAATTTTAGGGGTAGGTAGGTAGTAGGTACAACTGAAACAAAAATTTTTTTTTTCATCTAACCTATGCGTGTGGGTATCTATGGATAGGTCTTCAAAATTCATATTAAAGTTTCTAATATAATTTTTTTCTAACCTGAATAGTTTGCGAAAGAGATTCTTCCAAAGTGGTAAAATGTGTGTCGCCCCCCCTCTAACTTCTAAAGTAGGGGCATGATAAGTCCAAAAAAAATATATGATGTACATATACGTGGGAGAGCCATGCTTCGGCACGAATGGTCCGGCTCGACCGGATAAATACCACGTTCTCACAGAAAACCGGCGTGAAACAGCGCTTACGCTGTGTTTCGCCGAGTGAGTGAGTTACCGGAGGCCCAATCCCCTAACCCCTACCCTATTCCTTTCGCTACCCTCAACTATTCCCTACCTTCCCCTATTACCCTATTCCCTCTTAAAAGGTCGGCAACGCACTTGCAGCTCTTCTGATGCTGCGAGTGTCCATGGGCGACGGAAGTTGCTTTCCATCAGGTTGACCCGTTTGCTCGTTTGCCCCCTTATTTCATAAAAAAAAAAATACTATTAAAACTACCAACGAAAATTGGTTTGAACGAGATCTAACAAGTAGTTTTTTTATACGTCTTAAATGGTAAACCTTAAATTACTTTTCATTATATCAACTGAGATATAAAAATAAATCAAAAACCTTTTAATTTCATAAAAATAAACCTTATTGCTGCTCGGAACCTTTCATGGGCGAGTCCAACTCGCACTTGGCCGGCTTTTTATATTAAAGTCAGGCCAATTTTTTATATTAAAAACAAATAATATTATAGTATATTTTTTATTCTTGTCCAGTCTAAACAAGAGTAGAATGTAGAAAATACTGGAAAGAGCTGAAGGAGGCCTTTGACACCGAATTAAGAGATTATAATATATAACAAGAAAACTCTTATATACTACTGTAAAAACAGACAATTAGGAACAAAAGGCTAAATAATTAAAAAAAATTCTCTCTGATAATCTGCAATCAGTGTGTAGGTAACTATAATAAGCAGGTGAGTTGTGCTACACATGGCAGGTAGAGTGCATCTACCACCGTAGATAGCATTACTCATAGTTCACAATATTATTATTATTACTTATTAATACTATATATTAACTAGCTGTCCCGGCAAGATTTCATGAGAATCGGTCAAGCCGTTTCGGAGGAGTATGGCAACGAAAACTGTGACACGAGAATTTTATATATTAGATATGCGAGAGAAACTTTGTATCCCATTTTGACGAAAAATGGGGAAACGTAGGTGAATGAAATTTTGCACAGAACGTTATAGTTTATATTATAGTAAAGGTGTGCATCAAGCCAATATTATTTTGAAATTATGGTTTATCATACATTTTTTAACAGATAAAACATTACACACACTACAACACATACACATACAAAGATGACAGATTTTTGAGTGACAAGCCTATACATACAAATTATACTCTTTTATTTATGGTTTAAGTCTGTTGACAACAAGTTGACAAATTGAAAACCTATATTAGACAATGCTCACACGGCCTGTCTGAGATCAGCGAAGTCCCAGAGACAAGAGTTGAAAATACGGAACCCTAAAAAATATGATAAAGTCAATATTTTTTTACAAAATGTAGGTAGTGGTCCTAATCTCATTGAAACTAAGATCGAATTTTGGCCATTGGGCGATCTCTAGTTATTTTGAATTTAAAAGATGTCTTTCCTTTTTAGGAGCTTGTTGTAATTACGACTGACAAGCCCAGAGGATAAAGCATTCGGATTTCGGGTGGACTTCAAGCAAAAGGCTAAATAAATAAAAATATCATTTTATTAAAGAGTTTAATTAAACTTACCTGATGAGCATGTAGCAGCTTCCCCTCACCGATCCACTGCTTGGTTTTAGCAACACTCTCTGGCACTGTAAATATATGTTTGAGACTGTCCATAGCTGTAACATACTGTGAGTGCCTCGAGTCTTCTTCTCGAACTGGCTGAAGAGATGCCACTAGAGGAGGCACTGTTTTCAACAGATCCTCTAGTTCATCCATCCTATAAAATATAACATATTTTTATCTTTTTAACAATGAAAATCTTTCAGATTATTGTAAAATAATTATTTTTGACTAATAAAATAACTGAAAATGTTTGTATACTTAAATTAAAACTGTTGTAATTCTTAATTTATTAGTTAACCTCACTAAAGGCTTACAATCATGATAATAATTAGCACATTTTCATTCATTCATTCATCAAACCTCAAATTCATTCATTAAAACAAAAATATTGAATAAGAAGTAATGTGATAATCCCACCAAAACATTAAATGTAAAAAGGAGCCAAGCAAAATATTGCATAGCCATGCAATATATCTATAGTAAAAAGTTTTCAGATCACATTCAAGCCAAGCCTTCAACTTATTTTGTAATTTAAATCAACATTCAGTGAATTTATCAATAGTTTTCTTTATTTTATAATTATTATAGTGGCTCGCCAATGAGCACAAGATATAAAACTTCAAATTTGGGGTAGTTCATACTTACACAAACGGCAAGCGTAAAGTATTTTTTGTATGTAACGACGCATGTGGACGATGGTACCCAATAAATCCAATCAGTCGCTGATTATATTTCTCTAGTGCTCATTGCCAAACCTCTATAATAATTATAAAATAAAGAAAACTATTGATAAATTCACTAAATGTTGATTTAAATTACAAAATAAGTTGAAGGCTTGGCTTGAATGTGATCTGAAAACTTTTTACGATAGATATATTGCATGGCTATTGGCTATGCAATATTTTGCTTGGCTCCTTTTTACATTTAATGTTTTGGTGGGATTTCATTTCTTTTTTTTAAGGTTTCTTTTCTTTTTAGGTCACGTTAAAACTTTTCTGTACTTAGCTTAGCACCCATTCTCTATCTCTAGGTATATATTCTAGGTCGTAGGTAAAATTAATTGATAATAACAGGTAGGTACTTCTACAAAGTACAAATTCTATGACGATAGCCCAACAACTTTTGAACTTTCAGGAGGTTATTCGTGCACCGATGTTACTTTCGATATAGTATTAATTATACTCCGCAAACAAGCGATACCGCGATATAAAGGGAGTGCTACACCATCTATCGAGCGAGTATGGAGTGTACACTGTACATCGTAATTCGCAGTTCTGATTTGAGATTTAATCGAATTTAATCATCATAGTTTCATTGTTAACTTTGTTCACTATTTTTCCTTTTGTACGTAAAATAATTATTATGAAGTCCAAACTCATTTTTAATGTTCTTGCAAAGCCACAAACATAAAAATCTTTTATTTTATTTAATAAAGTTATATTATACTTTTCAGTTTTTAGGTTTCCTTGCCCAAAGGATGAAAACGGGAGCTTATTCCTAATGCGTCTAGACTTCGCTGTCTGTCTGTCGTCCGTCCTTGTGTCACGAGGCTAGATCTCGAGAACCGCAATAGCTAGATATTTTAATTTTTTTACAAATTATGTACTTTTGTTGTCGCTATAAAAGCTAATAGTCCAACTAAAATAAAATAAATGATTAATGGGGGGTCTCATACAACAAACACGTTTTTTTGCCCTTTTTTGCTCTATATCCATAATGGTAAAAAATACAATTAAGTATTTTTTGAAAATTTCAGAAAATACTTAATTGTATTACAACTTTAATAATAAGTAATAAAAATTACTTAAACTTGTGATTTAAGGGGGGCTTCCATACAAATTTAGGGTACAGAACCCTATGTACGCCAGTCCGACTCGCACTTGGCCAGCTTCATAATTTTTCCTTTCATTGTGGATAACGACCTACCTTGTTGCCAAATTTCAAGGTTCTAAGTCTGCTAGAAGTACCTTAGAATTTTGATGATCTGTCAGTCAGTGAGTGACAAAATGTTGTAACTTTGATCATCCGTAATTATTAAACTATTTATCGAAATGTTATGTAATTTGGAGGTTAAGCTAGTTTTAATACTTTCTCCTAGTCACCGAAATTCTAAATCCCTAGCTTTGTTAACATCAAAGATAAAGGGGGTGTCAAAAAGTATGCTACGGCCGTGCCTTTGCTAAAAAGCTTGGCAGGAGCACTGCCGTGCTCCCAGATTACTATAAGTATTTAATTAAAAAAATATATTTCTTCATACAGTACCATCATTAATACTTTGTCAATAATAAGTAATTCAATATAGATCAACTCTCGTGACATTTTAGATTATTTATAGATGATCATACTTCTTTTATAATTTATAGAGGATCAAGTAGTTAGTAATAGTAGTAGCATATTAATTAATTCTTTTTAAATATATTTTGCCTTCAAAAAGGTAAAATAGTTGAAAAGGTTTTTTTGTAATTACTTTTGACTGATCTGATGAACATCATCCAAGCATTCTTGAAGCTGTTTTAGCCCAACACTTACTCCATCTAATTTACCCTGTACTGCTGATTTCAATTGAGCTTCTATAGATGCCTTCTTATGTGTGATTCTCTTCTTGTATTGTTCCACCTACAACATTTTAAATGTAATGTTTACTGAGGTTTCTCTTACAGTCGTTTATATTCAGCCCTGTTGGGCGGAGAAGTGTGCAGCACGCGAGAATGTAAATACTAAATAAGCACTCGCGTTGCCACTCGTCATGCCGCTGCCACTAGTGGCCCGACGCGGCAGCCGGCAAGTAAGTAGAGGGCTGAGTGTAAGCAGTCACTCGCGGCGTTACTACCGCACAAGTATTCAGGGAAGTATTGCCGACAGTGCGAGGAGCAGTGAGAGTGGCTGAATGTAAAGTAGCTCATGACGGCATATTTACAAATACATTATTCAAATGCTTACTTTTTCTAGCTGTCCTGGTCTTTGCATCATATTCATTACCATCTTCTCTGCCGCTGCCTTCGCTTCTTCCTCTATTTCGTCCATAGTGCTCATCTTTTAGAAAATAAATAAAAGTTTTACAACCCAGGGTCCAAGACTGACTTGGAAATTGGAATTACTAGTACCTAGGTATATATTTATTGGAATAGACAGATGTCAGTGATAACAGACAGCACAGCTGTTTTACTTTCTTTAAATAAAAAAGTACGCTGTGTGTTTTACCATAGAGAAAAGAGAAGAGTACTGTGATTGGTAGGAAAACATTTTTATGGTAAAGATTGAATAGATCTGATTGGTGTATATTATGTCACTATACAAAGCAAATACCTACAGATTGTCGCAATCACTGACAAATGACATGTAAACATCTGTGATGTAAACATTAAAGGTTGTTATAAGTTTATTGAAATGCTTAAGCGAATAAAAACCTGTGACAAAAAAATTGTGCTTGCTGTACGCACATATTGTAATAGAGAAAAAGAGAAAAAAGCTCCTATAATTCCATTTAGAAATGTTCGACAGCGCGTATCCGCCATGACAGGTAAACATACGTTGCGTTATTTCAATGCTCATTTCTTTATGTACCGTACAATTCAGCGTAAAATTAGTACTTAATGTAGTCTCGGATTCTATTTTGTAGTGATTTTCATTACTACACCCTTAGTCACGCGCGTTCTAAACGCTATTCCCTTTTTAACCGACTTCCAAAAAGGAGGAGGTTATAAGTAATATGTTCGTCTGTTTATATTTTTGGAACGGAGTTCTATATTGCGCGTTCGGCGTAAATGGGGCTAGACAGAACGATATTTGACCTTTTATATATTTGACCTATTTTGACCTCGACACTTTTTTATTAGTACCTGCATGGTAGGTGCAGAGGGCGTTGATAGTATTCCTGTGTGTCAACCAGATGGCGCTTTTTTTAAATAAACCGACGCGTTGTTAGTATTCTGGGCGTCAATAGATGGCGTTTTTTAAAACTTTTTTTTTTTGTGTATATGTATACAGGTTTTTTGAACATAAGAAATAACTTCATTCCATTCGGGTGACCCTTGACACCTCTCAAGTTTTTAAAGAATGTTTTATCTTTTTCTTTCGAGCGACTATTTCGATGTATTATGGACAAAACATTGTATTTACCAAATATTTTATTTAGAAAGAGGGTACTTTAATTTAGTATTTTATCCATAATAAGTATACATAGTTTAAGAATATATTTTTGTTTTTATAGTGCTCAATGATTCAAAATGACGATTTATACTTCCAGGTATATCTGAAAAAACTATTAGCAATATAACACGAGAAAGCAAAAGTAAAAGTACCTTAAGTAAAAGAAAAAAATGTAAGAGATTGATTAAAATTCGAGATAATTTCAAATTATGTACAATAAGAAATAAAATCCATGAAATGTACACAATTCGTAAACAGATTCCGACATTAAGTATTCTTCTGACTGAATTAAAAATTGATATTAATTTAACATGTGGACGAACTAGTTTATGGAATACCATTCGCCAACTTGGCTTTCGATTCAAGAAATACAGTTCTAAAAGAATGCTATTAATAGAACAACATGACATTGTAGCCTGGAGGCAAAAGTACCTTAAACTTTTAAGAGTAAGTAGACTTGAAGGTCTGCCGATAATTTTCATTGGAGAAACTCATATACGAGCTACCTGCACTGAGAATAAAATCTGGCAAATAGAAAAACAAGAAGGTGATCTCCCAAGTGATGCAGTCTGTGCCCGCTGGATTGTTGCTCATGCTGGAGGAGAGATGGGATTTATCACAGAACCTCTAATTTTTAAATCTCAAAAGAAGTTGGGAGACTATCGTGATGATAATAATAGAGCGAATTTTGTGCGGTGGCTGCAAGAAAAATTAATCCCTAATTTACCTCCTAAAAGTTTGGTGGTTTTAGACACTGTATCCTCCTGCTTAGACTCAGTTAATAAGGCACCAACCCTAAGCTCTACTAAAGTTGAAATGCAGAATTGGCTGACTAGCAAAGGGATATCATATAACTCCACAATGATGAAGGCTGAATTGTTCAAAATTATAAGAGAATATAAAGAATCTCTAACATTTGAAAGTGATAATCTACTGGAAGCTCATGGACACAAAGTAGCCAGATTACCGCCATATCACAATGACTTAAATGTAATAGAGTATCTGTGGAATCCTTTAAAACGGCGCTTAGCAAATACTAATTTGGAGAATTTTGAGAATCGAATTATAGAAATTATTGAAGAAGCTTTACAATGTATTACCGCAAAGGATTTAAAAAAACAATGCCAATTTGTGCGGGAAATCGAAAATAACTTGTTTGAAACAGATAGGCGTTTAGATGAAGAAATTGATAAATGTGCTATGGAGTTGGATGATGAATCTGATACAGAATCTCAAAGTTCTTCAGATTCAGAAAACATTTCAGACAGTGATTACTGATTACTGAAGTTATGACAAATTGAGAAGTATAATAATTAATGAATTAACTAAATATTCTTTATTGTGCACAGAAAACAAAGATACAAAAGGAAAAAAAAAACGGCCAAGTGCGAGTTGGACTCGTGCACGAAGGGTTCTGTACCATTATAGGGTAAAAACATAGAACTAGAACGTAAAAATAGTAAAAAAAATTGTGTTTTTGTATGGGAGCCTCCTTTAATTATTATTTTTTTTAATTTTATTATCTTATATCTTTAAACGAGCAATTCTTGTATATATATATATATTATCACTTATTTTTGTTACACCCTGTTTATATATATATATATATATATATATATATATATATATATATATATATATATATATATATATATATAAACAGGGTGTAACAAAAATAAGTGATAATACTTTAGGGTGTGTACGTGTTCCTTGTAGAGAGTTCTTTTTAAGCAATAGCAACACTCTTTTGACATTTGTCCCTTTGTTGTATCAATACTCTATGACATAAAATTTACAAAACAAAGATTTTCAATTTGTTTAAATTTAGTTTTACAATGTGAAAACTACATGTTACTGTGATTAATATTAATAATTAAAGTGAAAGACGTGTCATAGTGCTGAAAATTTGAAGATTTTCATTGAAGAAAAATAGTAATACGCGAAAATATCACTGAAATTCTCGCGTCCACATTTCCGATTCTGATCGCACAATCGCTATAGTAGCAGGTAATTAAGCGTTTGTTTTATCAATTTTATTTGTTTATTTTATTGTATAATGCAATTCTAAGTAGCCTGAGTAAGTATTATGTGGTATAATAAAACAACAATTTTACTTAAACCTTATATTTACGTAAACAATGAACTGTCAAAGAAATCTATCATATAACGCGCCTAACAATGATTGATACTTTGACTTAGGTGCTTTGCGTTTTTAGACATATGTAGGTATATAAAATTCTCGTGTCACAGTGTATGTGCTTAACTCCTTTAACACTTTGATGCAGCGTAATATAATATTATAATTATTACGCTTTATGTTTACAGGTAGCAGAAAAAGCGTTTAACGAAATAACCGAAATGACTGGGAGAATTTATGCTATCATTTTGAAAAACTGAAAATAAATCCAAGGAGTGGGAATTAACCCTTAATTAGGATATCCTAAATTCGATATTGAAGATTATTGAAGATGAAAGTGCCTCTTCACTGTGACACCACTGCTGTAACTACATGGACCTTTTTTTTTTTTTTTTTTTTTTTTTTTTTTTTTTTTTTTTTTTTTTTTTTTTTAAACTACATGGACCTAGAAAGTGGCCATGATTCTGTTTCCGGCTGCATTGTAGAATATTATTTGGATGATCATATTTTATTAAAATAACAAAACCCTGTTTTTCACTTATTTATTTTTTGTATTTTCTTAAATAAGTATTTCCATAATAAAAAATGAGTGAGCTTCTCTCAGCTCTCACTGGTAATCAAAGTTGAACGTGGGAGAGCCATGCTTCGGCACGAATGGGCCGGCTCGACCGGAGAAATACCACGTTCTCACAGAAAACTGGCGTGAAACAGCGCTTGCGCTGTGTTTCGCCGAGTGAGTGAGTTAACCGGAGGCCCAATCCCCCTCTACCCTATTCCCTTTCCTTACCTTCGCTACCCTCCCCTATTACCCTATTCCCTGTGCGACGGAAGTTGCTTTCCATCAGGTGACCCGTTTGCTCGTTTGCCCCCTTATTTCATAAAAAAAAGCAGCTCTGCAGCTCTCAGGGAGAGGGTACTTAAATAACAGGTGTTATAAATTCATAATAATATGTAGCACTAGTGACTAGACGTCCCGGTGAACTTCGTGTCACTTATAAACCTTCCCTGGACTTCCAGGAATATTTAAAGACTAAAATTAGCCACATCAGTTCAATCGTTTAATCGAGTTATTGCATTTTTTATATAGTCCGTCAAGAAAGTGAAGAAATCAAAGAGTGGCAACATCGTAGTGTCATTTCTTTTTAGGGTTCCGTACCCAAAGGGTAAAAACGGAACCCTATTACTGAGACTTCGATTTCTGTCCGTCTGTCTCCAGGCTGTAACTCAAGAATTGTAATAGCTAGAGAGTTGAAATTTTCAAAGACTATGTATTTCTGTTGCCGCTATAACAACAAATACTAAAAACAAAATAAATTCAATATTTAAGGGGGGCTCCGATACAACAAACATAATTTTTCAAACATTTTTTGCTCGGTAACAATGATGACAACAAGTAGGCACTTGAAATTTTCATAAAGGCCATAATTATAATATGTGTTATTTAATAATTATTAATAATATTTAAATAAAATAAAAATTTAAGGGGGGCTCCCATACAAAAACACAATTTTGGCTGATTTTTGCTCTAAAACGGTACGGAACCCTTCGTGCGCACTTGACCGATTATTTCTTAGATTGATTTGAAAGGGATGACACTACGATGTTGCCACTTTTTAATTTCTTCACTTTCTTGACAGAGACAGACTATGACATATACAAAGATTATAATAGGTAGGTACTTTACATAGATTAAATTGTTTCTTGTAATGTCGTAAATTAAACACACAATATAACTACATCATAATTATTTCAATTTTCTTAACTACATAATATATAAATAATAATATTTACACTGTATTGAACTATATTTAAACTGTATTTAATATAAAGTATCAAAATCTTTTATAGTGACTGGATACAGTGTGGCCATAGGAGGCCACACCGGAAACAAGTGGCGACTCTATTAATGTCGTGACTTTTTTGACGGGCTATATATACATATAAGGTGCATTGGGGCAATCTCGTAAAGTTTTTGGAAGAGTGAGTTTATTGTGTCATTGTTTCAAGTTTAGAAGACGAATTTGTATATATTGTTACCTATAACTGTAACATTTTAGTTATAATAAACATATTTCCATGTGAATTGTATATTTTTTAGTTCAAAAGTATTTACGGATATAGATATAACTACCCCTTTAAAATATAACCCTATTTCTACTTTTCATGGGCAATTTCGAATACTCAAGGGGTAATTTCGAGTAACAGCCGAAACACGACCTAATGTAAAAATACATTTAAGGCACATATTTATTTTTATTCTATTTTACCCCATACAAAAACATTGTGCATACAAGCCATAGAAGACACCAAACTAATTTTTGTACCGAAAAATTTTCGAAATTACCCCATCGGGGATGCAGATGTCCTCAACATTTGGAGCAAAGAAATAAATAGAATAAGAACAATAAAAAAGCCAACGAAAGTGGTAGCTAACAGAGATAGAACTATTAACCTATCAATATACAGAAAATCAGCTGGTTAGGGTTGCGTTTTAGGGTTCCGTAGTCAACTAAGTTTTGATGATTAGTGAACTAAAACGGTACCCTAACAAGCTGTTTTTGTATAATGATAGGTTAATAGTTATATAATTCAAGAGTAACCTCATCCTACAAATAGAACAATCCATATTTTAGGACCATCAAATCGGAATATTATATTATGTTGCGCACCCCTGCAAAAGACTATGAAAAATTTTTTGGGGAAATTTCGTTAACAAATTTACCCCACTGGGGTTATTTCGAATGTTTATTAAAAATCATAGCTAGAGCAACAGAACCTATTCTTAGGAAAGCAAAAAACGTCAAAGCTTCTTTAAAACAAACAAAATATTACGTAACTTACCTAATTTCTGTGTAAAACAATACGGGGTAATTTCGATAATTTCGATAATCCCAAATAAATCATAAAATTGCACTTGGCGCGAAAAAATGAACTTAGCGCACATACACTGCCGGCTGACGGCTCGAGGGAAAGGAAGTGGGGGAGGTGATTAAATTGGCGTCTCGGTTAATGTAGCCAGAGCTCAAAATAAGTGATATGAATAACGATAAATCGATCTAGCTAGGAATCATTTCTAGAAAATGTCATTTTCATTGAATACCGAGCAAAGCTCGGTCAAACAGCTAGTTAATTATTAAAGTATAAAGACAGCTGAGTATATTATGTACATTTCAAGTGCCTACCTGTTGTTATCATTGATACTGAGCAAAAAATGTTTGCAAAATCACGTTTGTTGTATGGGAGCCCTCCTTAAATATTTAATTTATTTTATTTTTAGTACTTATTTGTTATTATAGCGGCAACAGAAATACATATTCTGTGAAAATTTGTACTCTCTAGCTATTACCGTTCTTGAGTAACAGCCTGGAGACAGACGGACAGACATCGAAGTATTAGTAATAGGGTCCCTTTTTACCCTTTGGGTACGGAACCCTAAAAAACAAATTACAAGCAGCATTAGTACCAGGTGGCAATCTCTTCCAGGCAACCACGACCAAAGGTGAAATTATAGTAGATATACAGCTTGACAAAAAAGAGTGTGTTTTAAATGAGGGCACTTTTCTTTTATATTAAGAATGTATGGCGGAAATATTCTCAAAAAAGCTCGCCATAGAATATTATGTCTAGGTGAACTTACTATACAATGATATAATATAAAAAAACTCAAAGTTACTATACTTACTTACATTTATTTTTAGACTAGACGTTCCGCGCGGCTTCGCCCGCCTAAATTAGATAAGTGAGTATTTCACAGAAAAATTAGTCTACAAAAAAGCCTATGATCCTTCACGTGGTCTATTTCTTATCTGATCCAAATTCCAATTAACAAAAAATGCTCAAGCAGTTCGTGAGATAAGCCCTTTCAAATAATTTCCCCCGTTTTTTCCACATTTTCCTCTATTTCTTCGCTCCTATTAGTCAAGTAGCGTAATAGAATATAGCCTATAGCCTTCCTCGATAAATGGACTATCTAACACTGAAAGAATTTTTCAAATCGGACCAGTAGTTCCTGAGATAAGCGCGTTCAAACAAACTAACAAACTCTTTCGCTTTTTATTATTATCCATACTAATATTATAAATGCGAAAGTGTGACTGTCTGTCTGTCTGTCTGTCTGTCTGTCTGTTACCTCTTCACGCCCAAACCACTGGACCGATTTTGCTGAAATTTGGCATGGATATACTTTGAGTCCCGGGAAAGGACATAGGATACTTTTTATCCCGGAAAAATGTACGGTTCCCGCGCGATAAACGAGTTTTGGCGCAACGGAGTTGCGGGCGTCATCTAGTAGTATTATAGTATAGACTAGCTGTTGCCCGCGACTTCGCCCGCGTAGACTTCAGTTTATAGCGCGCGATGTCAACAAAATTGGTGTCAAAAGCTTTTATAAAAAAAACCCTGGTACCCCTTATATCAAAACACCCAAAAACAGCTTGTACAGTGTGCACATAACCTATTTCATTTTTTTAAATTAAACTTTATTTATGCCAAATTTTAATAGCCCCCCAATTACACAACTTTACCCATAAACTATCATTGATAGGTTTATGGTTACGTCACTGCATAAATAAAGTACTGAGTTATTTAGTTAATAACCTAATAAAGAATTAACAATCGACAAAATAGAAATTTTAATGCAAGATGATACCACCTCAATGGCGGGCGCCAGACATGGGCTTCAAAGTTTGAGCAAACTTTGCACAAATAGGAAAATGCCAGCAATAACTTTGCGCAAATAGGCAAATGTCAGTGCCACACTTGGTGAATTTGCGTATTTGATCACATGTCTGGCGCCAGCATTATAGAAAGACGTTTGAGTAGCGTCAGCGCGATGTAGGAGACGGCACTGCGCCATCTTTTATGAATTTATTGAACTAACTTAATTTGAACAAATTTACGCACGTTCACCCCCTTACAACCCTTTTTTCCAGTTAAAAAGTAGCCTATGTCCTTTCTCAGGCTTTAGACAATCTGTGTACAAAATTTCATTACAATCGGTTCGGTAGTTTTGGCGTCAAAGCGAGACAGACAGACAGACAGAGATACTTTCGCATTTATAATATTAGTATAGATTTAAAAATTGGTTAGGTACAGTTCGACAAGGCTTTATTTGAACGTGGGTGACATTGACGGAAGCGCTGCTGGTAATGGAGAACTGTCAAACACATGTCAAAAATGACGTTTTTCTATGATAGAAGCGTTTAGTTCCTTTTCTCGCCACGTTCAAATAAAGCCTTGTCGAGCTGTATGCATAATGCGGTAAATTGCACATAGAAAATTACTCTGAAGTTAGCTGCTAGTTGCTACCGACAAAAAAATTATGAAGATTGAATACAGAAATAGTTGACGCGTCTATTGTGTGAATTATTTTTAACAATAATAACATCCATATAAAAAAAAAAGAAAAAGAAAAAAACATGTGTCACTGTCAACCAAATGTCAGGAGCAGTCAGGAGTTTTGTGGGGAATCAGTGTTGCCAACTATGGGGATTTCCCACTAAATTTAGTGGGAAAAAATAAATTTAGTGGGTTTTTAGGGGGTAAAATATTTTGGGGATATTTTTGGGGATAAAAATTTTGAAGAATGGAATATTTTTTTAATAACAACCTTAAAGTGGCTTAGAACTTTGCCGCCAGCGACCGCGACGGACGAAATTTCAAACGAAATGCCACTTTATGACATAGGCTATAGGTTTCATTTTACTCAACCACTAGCTTTTACGCCGCCGCCGGCGGCAGCATGGGTGGCCACGCAAATGTCAGTAGAAAATATTACCTATATTCTATGTCATGCCATAAATTATGAAAACTAAGAGTATGCCAACTGTTTCAAGTAAAACTCACGTACCCTGCGCTTAAAAGTATCTCTGGTTTTTGACATCCTGATTTCCGGAGGAAGAGCGTTCCAGAGGAGAATAGCCTGGATATTAAAAAAAGAGTGGACGGAACTTGACTTGTAAGAAGGGCAACTTAAAAGCTGATTTGAAGTGGATCGAAGGTTTTTATCGTGCCTGCTGCAACGGTATTGAAAGTGAGGGGCGAGATATTCGGGAGTATGGGGATGATGCAGCAGTGAATATAGCACACATAGTGCCTGAACAGAGCGGCGCTGACGTACTGGTAACCAGTGTAGCTTGGAGCGATACGAAGAAACATGGTCGTATTTTCGAAGGTTGAATATGAATCGGAGGCAATTATTAAACAATCGGTCGAGTTTATCTAGTTTGTCGGCATTAAGATCTAAACAGCACACGTCACCATAGTTAATTATAGGAAAGATAAGGGACTGGACCAGCAAGGTCTTGAGTCAAGACCTTGCTGGTCCAGTGTTTCAAAAATTTCCTTTCCACTCCGGTCAAGACTGTTGACCGGAGTGGAAAGGAAATTTTTGAGCCGGTAGATGAATTGTACATATTATGTCGTACTGCCAGATATTTACGTGAAACTTTATTTTTAGATGATTTTAGTTCTCTATTTAAAAAATTAACTAACCCATCAAGCCCCATAATCTCACCGGTGAGCGAGACACAATTGAATAACAATAGATTTCCAAGGATCCACGAATCACGATCGAAGGATTAAAATAATGAAGACGCATTCGAAATTTCGAATATATAAAATATCCAGTAATTAATCACACGTCAGGTGTAACAGAAGCACTTCAAAACTCTTATTACGTGCGCGGTATGTTACACTTGATATGTGTACCTGGGTAGGTAGGTACTAATTAGTATGTAACAGGGTATTTGACAGATTTTTTATTTATTCTATATTGTTTGTCTCCTTGTTACACTTCTTACAACGTAAACAATAAAACAGAGATGCATGAAATACATGCCGCCAAGGCCAACACAATATTAGTGTAAACTGTGAGCCGATATTTATGAAAATTTAAATCCTTTTTGTTTTTTGAATCAGATTTACATCCGTACACTGAAAATTTATTATAATATCCCATTGTTTATAAGATAAGTTATCGTTTTACAACACAAAATTCGTAGACAACGCGCCAACGTCACCCCTGTGGGCGCAGGTACACAAACTCCGCGAGTTTGTGTACGCGGACCCGCTTCCCCGCGGGTACCCCTCCGTTGCTCTGCGCAAGTACATTCGTTTCACTACTGTAGGGATATGTCATATTGCTATACTGTGGTATAGGTATGAAGGAAAAGGCGGAAAATTCTGAAATAATTTAATTTTTCTCTGTAGTCACCCAGAGGCCCAATACACTTATTAGTTCTATAAATTAACTTTTGGATATCATCTAAAATAAATGATTTTTATACTTACTTGTCCGAAAAATGCGCCTTGAGCTCTTCGTCGTCGGAAAAACGCTTTCTACAAATATCTTTTTTTTAAATTTGGAAACAAAAAATAATTGCTAGGGGCCAGGTCTGGACTGTAGGGAGGATGGTTGAATTCTTCCAAACCACTTTGTCGCACAGCAGCCTTGGCAACTCGCGCAGTGTGAATCGGTGCGTTCTCGTGAAGAAGCAACACCCCTGCGCTCAATTTCCCGCGTCTTTTTTCTATGATTGCTTGTGAAAATTTATTCACTATATGACGATGCAGTTATACTCTGACCTTTTTTGGTTTTTTTTTGAAGGTTTCTTCTGTAGTGGCACTCACCGGCCCGCCCACACGGGGGTCGTCTTCAATGCTTTCCCTATTCTTTTAAACTCACTTGACCACTTTTGAACTGTAGATAATGAGCAGAGTCTTGGTAAACTGCTACCAATCCTCGTGGATCACTTTTTGAGTTTTCCCCTGCTTTGTAAGGAATTTAATCACTGCGCGGTGCTCGATTTTCCGTCAACGTTGTCGCGTCAGTCATTCTTGCTGTGTTAAACTTGAGATTTCTAAATAACTAGTAAAGATAAATGTTTGAATTTTTGTACTTATACCCTCAAATAATGTCATTAGGTAGACATTCTGAAAAAATTTGATTCAAATTTACTCAGAAATAAAACATTTTTATTTATTTTTATTTTATTTATTTTATTACCTAATGAGACATTTAAGTTACCGTCATAATTACTTAATCACCCTGATACCGAGAATACATTGAACGCCCCTCGTAAATATCTCTCTACTTGATCACAGTAGGTTAGCCAAATTTGGAGAAAAAGTAAAGTATTAAGTGCTTGTTCAATTGGTATAAACAAAATTAATGTTACTTGATTAGTTTTTTTTTTAATTAATTTTTATGCAAATTTTTGACCCGGAAAAACGCCAACTTTGACACTCTTTAAAAAAATAACTACAAAGAATATCGATCTCGGAGTTTTACTCTAATGTTTATATAGCTATCAACTATAGTATTTTGAAAGAAAAACGCGGTGAAACAAAATCGAGGTTTTTATCACACATGAGAGTCGGTACCAGATAGCTGAATCTTTAGTTCTCTGACAGAATATTTGAATTTTTTGGAACTGGCGTCTGGCACCGACTTCAAAATGATGAAGATTGAGTACAGAAATAGTTGAGGTTTAGCTGAATTCGGAAAAAGGCACTATTAGATAGGAAAAATTATTTAATACTTTTTAGTTCATATTATAAGGATGTTATTATTGTTTTTACCTTGGAAGTCGGTTTTAATTTTTTGTTAATATAATAAGCTTTAAGTACACAAATGTTCTTCTACTACATTTTTAAATTTATTGATAGAGAGATTTTGAACGTTTTCTGGGATTCTATTGTACAGGCGTATACACTGGCCTTTAAAAGATTTGCTGACTTTGCTAAGTCTGATCACTGGTATTTCTAATTTGTTCTTATTCCTAGTGTTAAAACAATGATTGTCACTTTTCTTTTTGAAACTATTTAAGTTCTTTCTTACATACAGTACGTTATCCAAAACATATTGAGATGCGACGGTCAGAATATTTATTTCCTTAAATTTTTCTCTTAAAGATTCACACGATGACATCTTATAAATAGAACGTATGGCTTGGCTTAGCACTTGGCTGATTTCAGCGCCAATCGGCACACTCTCTCCACATCTCTGCGGTGCGCAGTGATGCTTTCGCGGGGGCCGGGCGGTGCTTCCGGGGCCCATAGAAAAACATGGCCTACGTCTTTTCAACTGAAACTCGCAGCCCCCACGCTTCTATAAGCGCCACAAGCGTGTGATTTTTTAGCCATTTAACATAATATCAATAACGGCCTAAATACTGTATGCTGTACTTAAATAAACATTTAATGGGCTCCCAAAAAAAAAACATTATTTGTTACCTATCTTTGCTTTATCGTACGGAAACCTTCGTGCGCGAGTCCGACTCGCACTTGGCAGTTTTTTTTTTTAGAAGGGCGCCACTTTTGATTTTCGCACCCCTAAGCGGCCGGACAAACTGTACATGTACTCTGTATCCATTTCATTTTGACCGCGCGCTTGCTAGGGGGCGCTAGGGTAATATTTGCACACGGGCGCCACATGGGCTAGAGACGGCCCTGCTGACGATATAAAGAAACGATGCTGAATATTGTATGCAACAATATGGCAACAATACTGTTTTCCCGTCATTTATATTTAATCGACACTGGCCATGGTTAAATAGCCGAAATGCCATAATTGCGGCTCTTCACGATGGGCCAGCGTAGTGGGCCATCACGATGGCCCAGCGTGTGGAGGACGTAGTGGCGTAGGATGGCCGATGGCGCCAGCGCTGGCCGTGGAATGGCGGCGGTGTCGGTTTTTCGGCCGCACATCAAAGGATAATGGCCCAGCGATGGCGGTACGCCTCTACACGTTGGCGATACGACAGTCGGTGCCCGACCGCGGTCGAGTGAGGACGTCGTAATTCGTATTACATTTTACGAATTTCATTCAAAATGACGAGTACGTGGTCTCATAATAAATGAAACTATATTAATATGATAAAGCCGAAAGTTTGTATGGATGTTTGTTACTTTTGTTACTCTTTTACTCAAAACTACTGAACGGATTTTATCCGGCGTTGTTTTTTCGGCGTTGTTTTAAGAACGGAAAGCATATTATGCTATTATTACATTCATCATTGTCATCATCATCACTATCATAAACCATTATTTTAATTTTAGTCTCGAAATAATTATTCGTAGAATTCAAGAGAAGGTTCATATTAGGAGGGAGGTGATACGAAGTTCACCGAGTCATCTGGTGAAGTCATAAATTATTAAAAATGCACGTTTTGCATTGCCGCAATGGCTAATGCTTACATGTCCATCTTGAACGACGTTTAGACCACAACTGAACACGGCCATCATGTCGAGGCGTTGCGACCATTGCATAGCCATCGCATGCGCCATTCGATCGCCCAGCGCTGGCCCATCTTGAAGAGGGGCCATAATAAGAAGAAAAAAAAACCAAATGTCAACTGTCAATTGCATTTTTAATTTACATTTATTCCATTTCCGAGTTCTGTGCAGGGTGACCATATGTGGCAGGTTCATGCCATTTTGGCAGGATTGGCGTCTTATTTTGGCTTAAGGCATGATCGGTTGACGTTTTAAAAATTTGGCAGGTTTTGGCAGGATTGGGGTATGAAAAATAAATTTTATTATTGCATCTCAAATTTCCGACAATGGCAACCCTGGATACTTTATGGGGTATTTCCCTGTACAGTTCGACAAGGCTATGTCAATTATGTCAATGGGCGCTGCTGGTAAAGGAGAACCAGGGACAGAAAACGCTATCAAAAATTTACCGTTAAATTTACCAAAACATTCGTTCCGTTATCGATACTTACAAATTACCGCTACCTTTTTGATATCGTTAAAAAGTATCGATACTTTTTACCGGTATATTTATCGTTATTTCTTAACGTTACCATTGCTCTACGCGCGACGTTGCCAGACCTCTGTGGCATATCGTAGTGTCGCGCCTCGCACAACGTATATTATGTCAATACGCTTATTCTATGGACGCATTCGCGTACTGCATCGGGATTCGGGACACTCGTCGTCGTCACTCAACGTACTGCGCGGAGTGCGGACACGGGACAAGGAACTTGTAACACAGATTTTTTAGCTGTTGAACGTTTGTAAAGCAAAAAATTTGTTTCTTTTTGTTTTGAGAGTAATCTATATCTATATAATATATTATATAAAATTGCATGTCCTGACGGTTAAAACTGTTAAAGTTACGGCCACGAAATTTTGTGATTAGGGTTGTTTTATAAAGTAAACACTTACTAAGGAATAAATTTTGCAAACTTTAACCCGAAGTGGGTGAAATAGGGGTTGAAAATGTGTATGAAAGTCCGTCATTTCTCAAGTTAGATACATGAAACTTTATTTTTGGGCTACTGATTAAAAATTAATGAATATATATTTAAGCATTGTTGGAAATTCTACCCTCCAAGGGGGTGAAATTGGGATTGAAAGTTTGAATGAAAGTCCGTCATTTCTTGAGCTAGGAACTTGAAACTTTTTTTTGGGCTACTGATTAAAAATGAATGGATACGTATTTAAGCGTTTTTGAAAATTCTACCCCAAAAGGGGTGAAATTGGGGTTGAACGTTTGAATGAAAATCCGTTATTTCGTGAGTTAGAAATATTGAACTTTATTTTTGGGTTACTAATTAAAATTAAATGGATACGTGTTTAAACATTTCTCATGGAAATCCTACCCCCAAGGGGGTGAAATAAGGGTTGAAAATTTGAATGAAAGTCCGTCATTTCTTAAGTTAGAAACATTAAACTTTATTATTGGGTTACTAATTAAATTTGAATGGATATATTATCATATAGGTAATATATTTAAGGCGAGGACTTATCTCATTCCGAAACGATAACCTTGCACACAACCAAAAACCAAGCGTGTACGTATCGCAATAAGATTCATTTTAGCTTAGCATAAAATTGCAATTCTAGGGACGAATTCTCTATTTTTCATGTGTTTTTTTTTTTAATATCTTTCGAAATAAATGTTAAGAAACAAAATTGTTCGGTTCAGACCTTTTATATAGGTTCACTAACAGTTTATTTAAATAAAATGTATATTATTCTAGTTAATACTTATATTTCAATGATAAAAATTTTTGTCGGAGTTGAGTTTGTAAATTAATTGTAAATTAATTACGTTTTATTAAAATGTTTATGATTTAAACCCTTTTAAATACAGGGTGTCAAAAGACCGCTTCCGATAACTTCGTGGGGTTATTATAGGGCATGAGATATATCCATTGGTGCAAGTAATTTTCTTGTAATTGCCAGTTTTTAAAATAGTCAAAATTTTCAACACGCAATGTATAATGCGTGCAGTCAATGTGCGATAATATCGCGCGCCAGTGAAGCCCCGCCCGCCCCGGGCCGAGCCGGCCGCCCCGCGCGCGTCCCGCTAGTCATGAGTTAAGACAAAACAGCTGATCGTGGTCCCTAGCCCGTAGGTAGTGAAAAAACCACCAATATTGTAATGATTATTAAATTAAAATTATTTTCACGATTTAAAAAACTATTAGATTTAAGTAAGTAACATTTCGTAGGTTTTTACTCAACAATATTCAGTTTTTATTTTCGGGTAAAAAAAGAAAAAGCAAATCAAAATTCACATCGAGTTCAGGTTCTACAAATTATTCATACACAGTAATTACACCGATCTATGGAAAAAAGACTTGATAAACTGTACTGTCAGTTCACTGACCTGTCAGCTGTCTGTTTTTTGAAATGCAGTTCGAACTGAGCTCCATCTAACTCGATGCAGAGTTATTCATGCCCACAGTAAACAAAAATAATTACGGCAGACATTCCTATTCTTCTAACACTTTTTCTACTGCACTGTTTCACCCTTTTCTTAATGTCGTAAACGTATGAAAAGTTCATACACATTTCGTGGCACATTCATCGGCACTCGGCAGGCAGGTGAGCCCCGCGCCCCTCTCGCTGCGCCATTTATGAATGAATTGATTCAACTGTACGCAATTCATTATACATACGTACGTACTTATAACTCAATGGCTGTACGCACCTTCTGTGTGACTATTACAAAGTTACATTTTATGAACTTCTACTAACATTTGTTGAATTCATACAGTTAACAACGTTTAATGTTTTATCCCGACTAAAAAAATTACAATATCACTTTGTTCAAATGTACCTAGACATGACAGTTAAGCTAAACAGCAAAATGATAATTTTGTAGAATAGAAAGTTTGTCACTGACCTTATCAGTTTCTTTGCACTCGCGGTCTTGCGACTTGAGATGCGGTTCAAACTGCGCCCCTTGCATCTCGAGACACAGTTCTGCACGCCTCTTCGTGTCTTCGTGCAAACGAAAACTGAATGTTCTGTCGGCACTACAAAGTTCCCTAAGGTCACTAAACACTTCCCTAATTCGCCGCTTCATTTCCTCGGCACTGTCGCACGCCCGGTTGTAAACTCGCTCCTTTTTAAGTTAAGTCCGGGGATCTCGGTGGCCAGGCTTGGGGACCCAAACGTCCAATCCAACGATCTCCAAAATTTTCCCTCAGCCATTGACGGACAGGCCGTGTTACGTGTGGAGGTGCGCCATCGTGTTGGAACCACATTCGCCGAAGGTCAGTGACGGCAATGTGCTCATCCAGTTCGTCAGTGAACTGGCAGTTTAAAAAATCTAAATATGACGCACCAGTCATCCGTGCAGGCAAAAATACTGGCCCCAATATCAAATTTTTAAAGATGCCACCCCATACGTTAACTGACCAACGTGTTTGGTGGCCAGTTTCTTGGCATGCCCGAGGGTTTTCGACAGACCAAATGTGAGCATTCCTCCTGTTCCACATTCCGTTCCTCGTGAACGTGGACTCATCCGTCCAAAGGACATTTTGGATGAACCCGGGGAACGCTTCCTCCCGTTGGAGCAGCCATCTGCAATAATCCGTGCGTCGGACACGGTCCACCGGAAGTAGCGCTTGCACTCGGTGGACTTTGTAGGGACGCATTCTGTTCCGCCTTAGAATTTTATGTATGGTTGCATGCGATGCAACTGGCCGACCGTAACGACGTCTCAATCTTTTGGCTGCACTACGAGTTCCCAATCGTGGGTCACGGTGTAAAACATCCAAAACCTGCTCCTCGACACGCACGTCCAGCTGCCGCCCACCGCCAGAAGTAGAAGGCGCAATAGGCCTATTTTCCAACACACGTTGGTATGCCTGTGTGATAATACGAGAGTCGGAAGGATGTCAGGCATGAGGATATCGCCTTCGGTAAATCCTCAAAGCCTCTGCGGCATTTCCTGATGCTTCTCCCAAACACATAAGCATCATACCGTATTCGCGCGCGGTATACACATACGGAGAAGGCATTTTATTAAAATTAAAAAAGACACAAAACACAAAGAAAAATAGTCAATAATAAACGAAACAATTACTTAGCACTAATTACAAAAAAAAACGAAAATCACTTATTAAACTAACGAAAAAGTCAAAATAAACTAAGATTAAGAAAAACTGAGAAGTAATTAAAATTATGAAATTTTCCAAATTGGCGAAACGTCCCTCGAAAACGCAGGTTTACAGGCAACTGAACAAAATTGAAAAAAATATTAAAAATTCATGTAAAACAATAAGGACGTCTTCCTGTGCATTTGAAGTATCGATATTTTTTTATCGACAAATCGCTATTTGTTTTGCTGTATTTAATTGTATGTACTTAAAAATAACTCGATATAATTATTATTACCACAAATATTCATTGTTATTTGAATTAAAAATTTCCTTAAAAAAAACTAAAAACATTATTGTACTTATTAAAAAAAACATCCTAACATTCAAATATCTTCTTGTTAAATTTTACATAATATTAAGATCCTCGCCCAATGAGTAGACGAAAGAAAATAATTTTGACTGCTATATTAGGTGTCGTAATAAGTGAAATCATAAAAGTACCTTTTCTAGTAATTTTCTACTTTACTGCGCATTTTTGAAATGAAACTTAAAGTTAAGTTATAAATGTAGAACTTTCCTTACGTATTTCTCTTATTTGGGTTTCAATAAGAAAAAAGTTACATAGTCTACAAACTACAATCGTAATTTTATTGTGCTATTGGGTAGTAGTACATTATTATTATTTAATGTACATTAAAAATTATTAATGTAGGTTATTGTAATATTGACTACCTAGAACAAAACTAATTTTATTTTTTATAGGTCACAACACTAATTATTATTATTGTCTTTGCGACCATGCCGCCGCCCGCACACGGCAAAACATCTCTTTGATGTTTTGCCGCGCAAATCTGTCGCGATGTCGACACTTTGCCGTCACTTTTGGCCGACACTGCATATCGGTACATTTTTTAGACATAGGTAATAATAGTTAGTTGGTAGTGGCGCCGCGCCGTCATAGTTAGCCGTGTAGTCTGCAGGCCGCGCCAGAACACGATGGTCTAAAAACTCTAAACCCTAAAGCCCCGTCCACACGATTGGTGCATGCCACAAACACCAAACAGTGCACAACACCAAGCGTATGGAAAAATTGATCAACAGTCATTGAGTTGTGAAGGTCAATTGAAACCAACTCCGAACAGTGGCGAACACAAACAAGAAGACAAACACATACGAACACCCAATTACATGTGGGTGTTTGCTGTTTGCCAAGCATATGGACGGGGCTTAAAGTCCTGTTATTATGTATTTGCCTGTTCGTGTTTGCCACTGTTCGTTGTTGGTGTCATTTTTTTATTACTTAAGTATAGGCTGTTTCGAAAACAGTCGAGAAGTCTCCATTCGCTTGGAGTATGCTTTGTGTTCGCTACACATATCAAACAACACTGACAAAGTCCCAACATTGGTATCAAACAGGCTTGGCGAATGATAAGGTGGCTTTCCGATCCTTGCTGCAAGCGACCCGCGGCCGCCAAAATTCAAATAAAATACCACTTTATGTGGCTATTAAATTTTTTGCTCTACGCCAGTGTAAAGCAGCTGCAGCATTGGTCACCAGACCAATGTCGGTAGAAAATACATAAAAGTGTATAGCTTTGTTCATAAAGTGCCGTTTCATTTTAATTTTCGTCAGCTGGGGTCGCTTGGCGCGTCGATAAAAACAATACCTTTACAGTACTTTGCGAAACGTGGCGTGCGATGGTGAATATTAATTATTAAAAATCGATTGACAAATCGAATGTGATAATGCGCCAAAACTGCTGCCAACAACTTGACGTCCATCACTCGTAAGCTCACGCGCAACACTTTATGTTTACCAATTGTATGGAAACCCCGGGAACTGTTTGCCAAACGGCCTTTGCTTTGTGAAAGATATCCGACACCAACGCCAAACAGTGCCGAACACAAACAGGAACAAGCAAACACATACGACCACCCATCCATATGGAGCATAAACATGCTACAATGAATAGCAAACGCTATTCATTGTAGTTTGCTGTTTGCCATTGGTTGCCAAGCATCATTATGGTCCGTCCATATGCTTGGCAAACAAAAGCTTGAATAAAAACGACATCGAAACCGAACAGTGGCAAATGTTGGTGTTTGCTATTGTTTGCTAAGCGTGTTACATAAATGCTTAAATCTTTCGCATACCGACATATGGCCGACAATGTCTATTCGCTTTGTTTAGTGCGGGTTGGCTGTTTACTAATTACTCGCACAAATCAGTTGCTTTCCACGCGTGTTTTGTGCAAATCACTTAATTCTAATACTAAACACTCGTACCTGCACTAATCAAAGTGGAAACAAGCCTTAATGTCGGCAAATTTTGTCGGTATAATTGTCGATGGCGGCGCGAGCGGTGAGCTCAAAGAGATGCGCCCGGCGCGGCGCGTGCGGCGGTGCCTTTGATGTTCCCGCCAAGCGGTCTGGCCGTCGCGTCGGTACCTTTGAACTTACCGAAAGTCGATACCGTACAATGTACATTGTTTTTAAAGACGATTTTCGCATATTTAAACATTAGTTCCAATTTGCATCTTGAGGTTGAAGGTTGTCGGTTGAGTTAAGTTTAATTTATTAATAAGCGTTTCTTATTACGATCTTTTTAAAGCATTGAATTTTTGTGTTAACTAAATGAGTAAAATGTAAATTAATTGACTATTATTTCTTATTAGTTTGCGGTAAAAAACTAAGACGTGTTGTGTAAGATATCGTGTAAAAAGAGTTATTGGTGGTGTTATTGATTGGTGATAATATGGACTATTTTCAAAATGCATAGAGAGCACATTCAGAAATCAGAATTCAACATTTTTCACGTAAGTTAATTGCTAGTTTTTTCATACATCGTCTGTAGTAGATAAAAAGCGAAAGTTGCAGATCTAGGTTCTGTCCATCTACAATCATCGTTCCGCATAACACGGAAAATGTGTAATTAATTATTATTTTCTAAGTTGCGTTCAAAAAACTTTGTACTGTGTTAGATTTCGTGTAAGAGACGTGTTTTTGTTGGTGGAATTATTGCTTAGTGCTAAGGAATACTTACAAAATGCATAGAGTCTAGAGAAATAAGAACACTTTAAGATCTTAACATTTTACACGTAAGTTTATTACCATAGTTTTACGTACCTACGGAAGTTTTCATGCATCGTCTGTAATTTCGATAGAAAGCTTGAGATTGCGGAAGACGGTTCATCCGCATATCACACAATATTGTTTTTTTTTAAATGAAATAAGGGGGCAAACGAGCAAACGGGTCACCTGATGGAAAGTAAATTCCGTCGCCCATGGACACAAAGCATCAGAAGAGCTGCAGGTGCGTGGCCGGCCTTTTAAGAGGGAATAGGGTAATAGGGGAATGTAGGGAAGGGCATAGGGGAGGATAGGGAAGGGAAAAGGGTAGGGGATTGGGCCATCGGTAAACTCACTCACTCGACGAAACATAGCGCAAGCGCTGTTTCAGGCCGGTTTTTTGTGAGCCCGTAGTATTTATCCGGTCGAGCCGGCCCGTTCCTGCCGAAGCATGGCTCTCCCACGGAAAAACACGGTTTTGTTCCTTACGAAGAACTTTTTAACTAATCGATAGGTAATTAAGTTGTTCCTCATGCTCAGAAACTTTACTTACAGTTTTGTACATGATTTAGGAATTAAAGTTTTAACACTGCAAGTAGCCTCTAGGTAAGAGATCAGAGGTCAAAGTTCTGAGTTACTTGAGAGAGTTGAATGTCATAGTTCTTGATAGGTTGGAAAGACCATAGTCCATAAGGTTCAAAACTGCCGCAGCCGTACAGTATGGTCGTTTACGACCTTATGTTATTAAGCGCGCTGCAGTTGATATCAATGACTCGCGCCTTTACATTGCGCATCGGAATAAAAAAATAAAAGTAAAAAAAAAAAAATTAAATATTTTTTGTAAATGGTTTATCCTTATGTGTAAAGGTTATTAATCATAAAAAATATATTTAAAAAAAATTTTTTTTTGAAAAAAAAATTTAAAAAAAAATACATTTTTGTAATCAGAAAATGTAGTATAATAATACCCCAAAGTTATCGGAAGTGGTCTTTTTACACCCTGTATTGTGCTTTATATTTCATTTTTTTACATTTCGTTATTATATTGGAACTAGGTAAACCGGGAGTCAATAAATAACAAAATGGGGTTTGTCCTCGACTTAAGCGTTTTTTTTAGAAATTCTACCCCCAAGGGGAAAAAATTGGGGTTGAAAAATTGTATCCAATTTTTTCAATTTTAAACCGCTTGAGACTTTTCATGCATAAATCTACTATGACGGAGGCAGCTCCTAAAGAAAGGATTTAACAAAAATTCACCCCTAAGGGGGTAAAATAGGGGATGAAATTTTGCATGAAACTTTGTAAATTTTAAACCGATCGGGTAGAGACTTTGTATGCATAAAGCGACTATGACGTAGGCCTCCAATAAGAAAGAGTTTTAATAAAGTCTACTCCTGAAATAGGCGATGAAAGTTTTTATAAATTTTGATAGACTTTCGACTGATTGAACTAAAATTATTAAAGATTTAAATCTTTATGATGAAGACATTGGCTTAAATAGGATTTCGATAAATTCAACCTCCATGGGGATAAAATAAGGAATGATGGAGGATGCAAATGTATTATTTTGAACCTATCAGTACCAAATGGAACGAATAAATTATTACGAACAATTAAATTGAGTATTTTGTAGTCATATTGTCAAGTACCTCTGTTGCCAATATTTATGTTGAGCAAAAAAGGCCAAAGTAGCGTTTGTTGTATGAGAGCTCATCTTAAATATTTGCTCTATTTTGTTTTTCGGCTTCGGCCGAAGGTTGTGGCGATTGCCGATTAATCGGCTTAAGCCCAAAATAGACCTTCGGTCGGACACTAAAAATTATCCATCTCCGTTATTATAATACTAGCTATTGCCCGCGACTTCGTCCGCGTGGACTTTAGTTTATAGTTGTTCCCGTTTTTTCCACATTTTCCTCTATTTCTTCGCTCCCATTAGTTTTAGCGTGATAAAATATAGCCTTTAGCCTTTTTCGATATATCGAAAAAGGCCCACAATTCTTTCAGTGTTAGATATAACACTGAAAGAATTTTTCAAATCGGACCAGTACTTCCTGAGATTAGCGCGTTCAAATAAGCCATGTAAAATAATTTCTCCCGTTTTTTCCACACTTTCCTCTATTTCTTCGCTCCTATTAATTTTAGCGCGATAAAATATAACCTATAGCCTTCCTCGATTAATGGGCTACCTAACACTGAAAGAATTTTTCAAATCGGACTAGTAGTTCCTGAGATTAGCGCGTTCAAACAAACAAACAAACTCTTCCCAATTACAATATTATATTATACTAGCTGTTGCCCGTGACTTCGTCCGCGTGGACTTCAGTTTATAGCGCGCGATGTCAACAAAATTGGTGTCAAAAGCTTTTATAAAAAAACCCTGGTACCCCTTAAATCAATACAGCTGTGCAGTGTGCACACAATATGTACTTCATTTTTTTATATTAAACTTTATATTTTATGCCAAATTTTAAAGCTTATTTAGCCCCCCAATTACACAACTTTACCCATAAACTATTTATCATTGATAGGTTTAGCCCCAATTTCACCAACGTCTGTTAGTGTTAACAGCTTGTTAAAATGTCCTGTCTTCTCTTTCATTCATATGAAAAACGAAACAGCTAACGTGATACTAATTCGAGCATTAACTTTAACAGTCGTTGGTGAAATTTGGTCATAAGGTTACGTCACTGCCTGCACAGATAAAGTACTGAGTTATTTAATACCGTAGAATAGAAATAACAATCGAAAAAAATCGAGAATTAAATGTAAGATGATACCACCTCTTATAGAAAGACTTTTGAGCAAGCGTCAGCGCGATGTAGAAGACGCACGGCGCCATCTATTATGAATTTTTTGAACAAATTTACGACCCTTACAACCCTTTTTTCCAGTAAAAAAGTAGCCTATGTCCTTTCTCAGGCTTTAGACTATCTGTATACAAAATTTCATTACAATCGGTTCGGTAGTTTTGGCGTTTGGCGTGAAAGCGAGACTGACAGACAGACAGACAGACAGAGATACTTTCGCATTTATAATATTAGTATAGATTATGTGCACACTGCACAGCTGTTTTTGGGTATTTTGATTAATTAAGGGCCGCGCTACACCGGAATGACAGCGGCGAGGCGAGCACTTTCAGCGCTGCCATTCCGGTGTAGCGCACTGCGCGGCCCTAAGAGGGGTACCACTTACCAGGGTTTTAAAAAGTTTTTAAATTTGACACAAATTTTGTTGACACCGCGCGCTATAAACTGAAGTCCACGCGGACGAAGTCACGGGCAACAGCTAGTTATGAATAAAAATAATAAAGTTTTTTTTTAAATACTCAGTTACATTAGAAATTTTATTAAATTTGAAAAATAATTTTAAACTACTTACTTAATTTAGAAATATGTTATCAACTACGTAACGTATACTTATGTTGTCTGCGACAAAAACAAAATTCATTTTAGAAAATTAAATGTTTTATTGGAATCTCGGAATCGGCTCCAACGATTTTCATGAAATTTAGTATATAGGGGGTTTCGGGGGCGATAAATCGATCTAGCTAGGAATCATTTCTAGAAAATATCATTTTCATCGGATACCGAGCCTAGTGATATGTTATTTAAAAACATACTTATGAAACTATTAGTTCTGAAAATTTTATAAAATTGATGCCCAGAATGCATGCTAATTATGATGATTGTAAATTTTGCAACAAAGTACTGGAAATAAATTACTGGATATTCAAACATAAATATGGACTGCGGTTACATGACATATTTGGATGCATAAACTCATTGCATCACGTTTCTTATGTTTACCTTTGTACCAAATATGATGCACCAAATGTTTTGATATTGTTATGCGATACCAAAATATGATGATCTCTTTTGGACCACCCATATTGTACACTATACTGTAAATGTAAATAGTTAAATACATATTATTATAACCTAAATTTGGTTCCTGTGACAAAAAAATAATCTTTGCAGTTTGCAAATAAAAACAAAATAAATTTAACATTTTACATAACTACTGACCTATTTGAATCTTTGACTACTTTAACTAAAATTTGAAAAAATAAGAAATTACGCACAAAAGACAAGATTGTTAACTATTGAATAATTTAAAAATGATTTAAAATAAAGCTATTTTGGTTCAATTAATTACTTATTTAAAACGGAATATTTTGTGAATAGTTTAAATCTCTAAAATCAAAAAATAAAAGAATCAAAACTAAAATAAAAGATCCTGTTGCTACGAAATCTATAAGTACCTTTTTTTAAGGAATTTATGTTGATTAAAACCATTTAAACAAAATTATACTTGGTTTGTACCAAGAACCTTATGAATAAAATATATTTAGTGGGACAAACAAGCTTCCCCTTTGGTAAAGTCGCTTAGAAAAGTATCTACTTACATTTCATTGTTATTGCGCGAATGCTGAGTTGGCACCGCGGAACCTACATGTTTTAACCAACTGCGTATATTATTTGATTAGTTATGAGTTGCTATGTATTCCTCTATTCCAAAAACAAAATTAAGAACCCTTCATTCTTCAACTCTACAAAATTACCATTGTTCTACACAATTTCCTATTTTTGAAATTCTTTTGTCATACTATACATAGTATTTATTTATTATTATACTGTAACATACTTTATAAACAAAATAATATTCTTGCGCTACTTATACCAAAACTTTTTCCATACAAAAATTCATCGTCAACACCCTATTTAAAATTTCTAAGTTTTTCTCTACGAAAGCACAAAAACATCACCAAAGTCACATTTTATTTTAGAATATTATTCCAATTATTATTCTTTTCTACAAATTAATTTTTCTTTTGACATTATTTTCTTTAAACTTTTATATTAACTTATCTTCCAATACCTAAAAATTTTACAAGTTTCTAAGTTGTAAAATAATTTATAATACCATTATTTATTTATTTTTACTCTCAAAACATTAAATAAATGACTTAAAGATATTAAAAAATACTTAATAACTGCCAAAACGTAATTCTCTGAAAATCTTTTCCAAAAATAATGCAGAATTATTTGATAATATTATCATCAAAACAAAATTAACATGCACACAAAAAAATTACAAGTAAATGTCTTATTATATCAAATATAACTTTTTGAAAATTCCATGAAGTCAGTTAATTGTAAAACGTTATTAAAATATTACCAATATTATAAATTTTGCAAAAACTAATTTATTTCATACAGCAATCTGACTTTCCACTAATAAATAAACTGTTAATTTTTTACTTTCATACTTTTATCGAATTCTTTACTTCTAAAATTCTAACAACTTTTATCCAAAATTATATTAAATTGTCATATTATTAAACTGAAAATGCATTTGTACCTTTTAGGTACTAAAACAATTACCTGAGTTTTGTTACTTTACTCAAATTCTATTATTATCTACAGGGAACTAGCAGATATTTCTATATGAACATAAAATTTAAATTTTGTAAACTTGTAACATAATTAGTTACCAATTTTATACATACCGCTGTAGTTACAAATACGACATATAATTTATATATTAAAATTTAGACATAAAACAACAGCTGGAATGGCATTTCTCTTCCTCGTCTCTCTGTTCTCCCGGCTGCATCCACTTCCGACACGAGCATCTCCCGGCCGCCTGCTCTACCTTCCTCTCATCCGACTCCAATATCTCCCGGCTGCCTGCATATTCCTCTCATGTGACACTATCAACTCCCGGCTGCCTGCTTTACATATCCACTCCAAAATTTTGATTTTTCAGCAACTATTTATTTTTAATAGATTATTCTTGCAACTCTTTTATTTTAGTTAAAGTTCTCATTAAAAAATTTTCATTTTTTTTTCACTAAGTTATATTTTTATTTGCACTTTTAACAGATTTGTATTTATTTTGCTCTCTACACTATTAAGTCATATTTTTTCTAATCCTACATTATCTCTTATTTAACTAACTAACGGCCGTTAAGTCTCTAAGTCCATTTTTCTAGCACTTTTATTGTCCACACTTTTAAATTAACGTATAAGTAATTAGCATTCGCATTAAAAAATCACATTTTACACATATATTAAATTAGAAGTCCAGTTATATTAATTCACTAATAATTGTATTTACCCTGTACCATCCGCACAGCGCTGCCGCAAGGCAGCACTGGCAGGGTCGCCATGCAATGTGCGGCTTAGGGGAGACTGATTGAAAGAGATGTTTTAGTCGCGACTGATCTTTATTAACTAACTTAATAATTAATTAACCTAACTTATATAGGAGGGAGGTTTGATATACACTACAGTCGGCCATATTCGATTTAGAGTGATATCACATACAATATCATGTATTGTCATCCAAACTAAATGCCTGCAAAATTTCAGCTAGATCAGTTAAATATATCTACTCCAAAATTGAGTTCCAAGATTTCACCCGAACATACATACTTACATACATACAGAGCAAGTTAAATAAAAGCTTTTAATAATAATAAAAAATGTCAAAAGTAGTAGTTTTCAGGAGAGCGTTTTTAAGATTCAAACTGTTACTGTAGATTATCATAAAACATGAACACAATGTTTTTGGTTGATTTGTTAAGCTTATAACAGTAGGCCGTTTGTAATGATATAACACAATTTTAAATATTTTAAATATTTTCGCTAAAATTACAAGATGACCGTTTTTACGCTGACAATTCAAGAATTGCCAGCGTAAGAAGGTCGTACATGTCCGTTTTTATATTGAAAGCAACGTTGAAAGAATAAAAATATTATATATCTAGGTCCTAAATTCATTCAGAACTTTATAAAATGATTCTTATTGTCATAATTTGTAAGTTTATAATGTATTTACTTACATATATAAAAATAGATTTTTAATTGTGTTAGTAACGCTAAAACTCGCAAACTGCTGAACGGATTAGGCTAATTTTAGTCTTAAAATATTCGTAGAAGTCCAGGGAAGGTTTTAAAGTGACACGAAGTTCACCGGGACAGCTAGTGAGAAATAGAAATTCTGGCTCTTCAGTAAGAAAAACTAAAAACTCAGACATAATATCTTTTTATTACGCTTTAATAACACCATTATTTTTATACGCTTAAAATATATACGCTTTAATGATACCAAAATCAGCCAGATACAATTGGTATAGCCCAAGAGATTTTATGAAAAGTCCATACATACTATAATGCGAAAAGACATTTTCCCCAACCTACTTACTTACTTTACTTTTACTATTACCTTTAGACGACCTCTGTGGCTCAGTTGGTGGGCTGTTGGTTTCGTAGCAGCTCAAGCCGGGGGTCGCGGGTTTGAATCCCACCGACGGAACTAAAAGTTTTCAAAGTTCCTGGGTCATGTGTATTAAATATGTGTATCATATAATAAAAATCTTAAATATATGTATAGTATAAAATTATTAAATATATTTCCGTTCTCTGGTACCAGTCCTTCAGGTACTTACCATGGGGCCACTGACGTGGTGTGAAGCGTCCATAGATATTACTTTTAATATTATTATGCTAACGCGGACGAAGTCGAGGGCAACAGATAGTTTATGATATAATTACTATCAAAAATGGGACGGAAAAAAGAAAATATATATACGTGGGAGAGCCATGCTTCGGCACGAATGGGCCGGCTCGACCGGAGAAATACCACATTCTCACAGAAAACCGGCGTGAAACAGCGCTTGCGCTGTGTTTCGCCGAGTGAGTGAGTTTACCGGAGGCCCAATCCCCTACCCTAATCCCTTCCCTACCCTCCCCTATTCCCTTCCCTTCCCTTCCCATCCCTACCCTCCCCTATTCCCTTCCCTTCCCTTCCCATCCCTACCCTCCCCTATAACCCTATTCCCTCTTAAAAGGCCGGCAGCTCTTCTGATGCTGCGAGTGTACATGGGCGACGGAAGTTGCTTTCCATCAGGTTACCCGTTTGCTCGTTTGCCCCCCTTATTTCGTTTAAAAAATAAATAAAATGTGGGACGAAAAAAAACAGGCACTTCGCCGTTTCAAAAGAAAATTTGAAGTGTATAAAGGTGGCTTTCGCATCTTTGCCGCGAGCGACCGCGACTGACCTTTCGTCAGTCGCGGTCGCTCGCGGCAAAGATCCATCTAATGAAATGCCACTTTATGAAATGCTACTTACCTACCTACTAGCTTACGCCACCGCCGGCGGTCGCCACGCAAATGTCAGTAGAAAATGATACTTATATTCTATGGCATAAAGTAGCGTTTTATTTGAATATTGAGACAAAACATAAAGTAACGTTATCATTAACGTTAATTTATACCGGTGTTCATTACCGCTACTTTTTAACGTTTTAACGTTACCTTTAACGTTAAGAAGTATCGTTACCATATTTTTACCGGTATTCCGGTCCCTGAGGAGAACTACCAAAAATGACGTTTTTACGTATGATATCTAAGCGTTAGTTCCTTTTCTCGCCACGTTCATAAACAGCCTTGGCGAACTGTACTTCTTTTGTTCTTTTGTGTGGTAACTGGTATCGTGGGTGATAGCTATTATTGGTGGTGGCTTTATACTAACAACTCTCTGGTGGTGGCATTATACTAACAACTGGTGTGGTGGTTATATCCTTTGTTATGACCGAGTAGGTCGGACCTATAGTCCGTCAAGAAAGTGAAGAAATTAAAAAGTGGCAATATCGTAGTGTCATCCCTTTTTTCTGAGATTGATTTGAAAAGGATGACACTATGATGTTACCACTTTTTTGACAGACTACCTATAACTTGATACGCTTTTTATTAATCTAATAAAAAATTGCAATATAAAAATGTGTATTTTTACTTTTCATACTTTAAAACAACAGTAAATAAGTTGGCAGAATTTGGGCATTTTTTACTACAGGCTTTGGCAGGTTTTTTGACCTAAGTATGGCAGGATCTGTAATTTAAATATGGTCACCCTGATTCTGTTTCTGTGTTTATTCGTCAGTTCGCTGAAATTGTACTTATTACTTATTAGAAATGCGGGGTTTTAAAACAGAATAGATTAAATTATTTATGATTGAGAAAATCCTGAAAAGAACCCTGGAAATACCCCGAACAAAATTTAATACAATAATTATTGTACATAGTTTAAAATTGTTGTCGTTTGTACGTTTTGTACGCAACTTTGTACGTCTTTAACATGAACACGTAGCAATACTAAGATGTGGTCTATTGTAATTTTGTTGTTATTGTCTTTCTTAGCATATGTAGGAACCATTAGATTAATACCACAATTAGGAGATCTTTTTATAAAAGCAGGTCTATATGGAGTAGATTTGTGTAAGGTATCGAAAGAGAAAATGTATGTGTTTCTTCTAAAATACTGATGAAACCATTGAGGCAAGCAAAACTGTTCATGTTTCTAATTAATTTCACTATTTAATTTCAGCCCAGAAGCATTGGGAGTCGTATCAGGATGTGTCTTTTTAGTTGTGAGCTTCTTGTTTATTCCAATAGTTTTTGGATACAATTTAATGGATAGAGAAACTTTTCCTCACAGTGAGGTAGACACTTGCTTTTAAAAAATTCAATGGATATCCATTGAATTATGTTAAGTATTTTTTTTAGTTTGCAGAATTACTAGCAGCTTTGTTGTCAATATGCTGTATGCTGTTATTGGGATTTGCAGATGATGTTTTAGATTTGAGATGGAGGTACAAACTTCTTTTGCCAACTGTAGCATCCTTGCCGTTATTGGTTGTATATTATGTCAATTTTAACTCCACAACTTTTATAGTACCTCTACCACTAAGACAATTTTTTGGAGTCTCAGTTAACATAGGTAAGCAATTTATTTAGTTAAATAATATTTTTTTATGAAATAAGGGGGCAAACGAGCAAACAGGTCACCTGATGGAAAGCAACTACGGTTGCCCATGGACACTCGCAACATCAGAAGAGCTGCATTTTCATACTTCATTTAATTACATGTACTTAACCAAAAAGTCTAATTTAATGTGTTCATTTATTTTCAGGTCCACTTTATTATATCTATATGGGGATGTTGGCAGTTTTCTGCACAAATGCCATCAATATACTAGCTGGTATTAATGGTCTGGAAGTGGGACAATCAGTTGTTATTGCTATTTCTATAGTAATTTTTAATGTAATAGAGTTAAGAGGAGATCAATTCAAGGCACATTGCTTCTCTCTTTATATAATGCTTCCATATATTGCCACAACATTAGCTTTGCTACAATACAATTGGTGAGTATAAGTGAAGCTAATTCAGACTTGACAATAAAAATGAAATTACAAGTAAGCTAATTGTTCTAACAAGTACCTTATATTTCAGGTATCCATCAAAAGTGTTTGTTGGTGATACATTTTGTTATGTATCTGGCATGACCTTTGCAGTTGTGGGCATACTGAGTCACTTCAGTAAAACTGTTCTGTTATTTTTCCTGCCACAAATTATTAACTTTTTGTACTCTGTGCCCCAGTTATTTCACATTATACCGTGCCCTAGACATCGTTTACCAAAATATAGCCCAGAAACTAATTTATTGCAAGCCAGTAAAACTGTCATATCAAAAAAGGATTTGAACTTTTTGAATTCAATTATTCTGAAAATTTTATCAGTCTTACATTTAATAGAAAAACATGAAGATAGTCAAAATATTGTTATCAATAATATGACCTTGATAAATTTATTTTTAATCAAATTGGGCCCCATGTCTGAAGTTTGTTTAACTTCTTCATTGTTAATCTTTCAAGTTTTTTGTTCCTGTATAGCATTCATAATAAGATATCCAATGGCCTCATACTTCTATGATGTTAAGGTTAAATAAATCAATATGAATATTCATGGGCGTACCCAGGTTCTGGGCCAGGGGGGGGGGGGGAAATTAACCAGGTTCTGGTGCCAGGGGGGGCCAAATTACCCAGGTTCTGGGCCAGGGGGAGGCAAATCAAATTTTTCATAAGATAGGTGTTTATAAAGAATAAAAAATTAATAACTTTTAATTGTAGGGGGTAATTAATAATTTTTTATTGATCCAGGGGACGGACGGCAGGACAGGGCAGCTGCCCTCGGTACGCCCATGAGAATATTATTGTAATGAATTATTGTGAAAAGGTTTTTTTAAAGTAAGCTAGGCAAGTTATATGCAAAGTGAAAAGTGAGACTAATACTAGATAAGGTATTTTAATAAAATATGTTAGTTATGTTAAGTAGGTACATATAAATATGATTTTCATAATCAATTTTTTTTAAATTACACCTGTTTAATAATAGAAGTTTCAATGTTAACTCTGGCTCAAACTGGAAGAGGGGGCTTGTAAAATAAATATAATATTTGAGTTTATTCTGTCAAGAGAGTGAAGAAATTAAAAAGTAGCAACATCGTAGTGTCATCCCTTTTTTCGATTTGAAAGGGATGACACTACGATGTTGCCACTTTTTAATTTCTTCACTTTCTTGACAGACTGTAAGTATGGTCTATGGGGGGGTAGATGCCATCTACACTCCATAGTATGGGCACTATTGTTATTTAAATAAATGCTGTGGAGTATTCCAAAGAATATAACAATTAAAATCAAATAGTTATTAAAGGATATAAGTAATATTGTAAGTACATACATTAGAGAAAATACAGTTTCTCATATTGTGTGTGCCATAATTTCTAGGCATATTCAAGGCTGGCAATATTATTTTTAAGTAACTACCCACAGAATGTATTATTAGTGAAATCTATTTTTGTAAGGTCAATATTAATTTTTATTTGTGCTGTGTATATGTTATTGCCAGCAAAATATATACTTACTTATTTTTAAATGTATTTTGATTTCTGTAGGTATACCTCATTTGTATACTTAATTATAAAAAACTCATTGTACCTACTGGTTTGGAGCCTCATTAACCAATCAATCCCCAAGCGGCAGCTGGCTGCCGCAAACCAATTGAAAATCTATTGTGTCTGTCATACTGTTATCAGGTAATACATACTACAATTATTGTATTCAGTATTAAGGCTGGTTTTATAGTTAAGCGTTTCGGCAGCGCCGTTGGTACGCCGCGCGTTCGAAGATGTATGGGGGTAGTAGTTGCGTTTTAAAGTCGCGCGCTTGAGCAGCGCCGTTCGTCCATACGTTTGTTACAGCTTCGAACGCGCGCGCTCCAACGGCGCTGCGAAACGCATAACTATAAAACCAGCCTAATAATGTAAAGTTTAAACCGAATAAATTATTGAGACTTGGCAATATGGTCAGCTGTCATATAACTTAGTTTATTTGTAAAATACAAAGAATAATACCAGTAGACTCTACTCTATCTAGATCATATAATGGGCTGTAATGGGTAGGGAACTAGGGAGTAATGCAAACTTATGAAGTACAAGTTGATGACAAAATCTTTATTTGTAACAAAAAATTAAAACAATAATATTACATAAATTTGTCACAGCGCGGCGCAGCAGTGAAGCATACTTTATAATAATATTTAGGTGCAGTGTAGTTTTAGCACGTCTTGCCTGAACACAAATAGGTAAGTCAGGTTTTGAGATATTTCTTGCAAGTGATAGGTGGTTGAGGTAAAGCCAAGATTTCTGATAAGTACTTACTGAAGGTGCAAATTTTTTTATCACTTATACTTTTCATTTCATATTTACATGTATGTAGCACCATTCAACTAAAGGATGCAAAATTAAAAAAAATAAGTAACTAAATACAAGCTATAACATTCATATATGGTAGGTAATATAAGAAGTCCCTTAGTTTAATTAGATACTAATTACTGTAAAGTAATATTATAAATAGCTTTTGGAATTATTACACTTACATTCAATATAATAAATCTGATTTATTTACATATCAATATTCAGTATAAAATTGCTATAATTATAAGCCTTACACCTTAATTCAGCCATATATCATACAAAATATTATCTTCAGAATCAGTTTCATTAATTATTCTAAGAGTTTTTAATGTTTGCAAATAGAAAGTCAACTCGGAGGTCACAACACCATGCTGGGGGCTTCCATTGGCGACGATATTCATCTTGCCCAGTTGCTCCCTTAATTTCTCCTTGAAACTATCATGAACCGCTATATATATACGTCGAATTTGATCAGGTGGTAGAATGTCAATTAAAGCTTCGTGCAATTTAACTAAATGTTTAGATATATTTCGGAATGTTTGCGACGGAACCGGAGGCTTAGCATCCCAGCCATCCAGCTGAGAGCTGAGCATGCCACTTACTATTTTACATATTTTACTCTCAATTTCCTTTTTATGACCTGCTATATCACTCTCAATGCTCTTGAAACCGTTCAAAGACAATTCTTTTGAATGCAACTTTTCCAGGTGGGTTATGATTAAAGGAAGCAACCACAGTATAACTTGCAAAGACCTGGAAACGAGAGCTAAATTTGAGGTAGATATTGTCTTTAGGCCTGCACTCTGTATGGCCCCAGCACCCAGTACCAGCTGACAGCAACGGGAGTTGAACAATCTTATTAACTCTAGCATGCAATGAACTAAATATTGGACAATGTCAGGAGATTGTTTAGTGGCATCGCAATATTCTAAAAGTATTTTTATCAGAAGCTGAACAGTAGCAACAACAGCGTAAGTCTCCTTGTTTATAATAAGAAATTTTGAATCAGGTTTTCCACTCTCGTATTGTATTTTGTATGGTATTTCTTGACATTCACAGATTTTGTTTATAACACTTTGCAACTCAAAGGGTACATCTGCTACTTTCCATCTTTCAGTATTTAAAGAGGATGTGAGTAGTGCCCTTCTCTCTCCATGGAGGTTTTGAATATATTTCATAGCGTAACTTCTTAATGCCAGTTTCATTGCATTGCTACTGTGTCCTGTGATATTCTCACATTCTGATGAAAAGATGTCAATTAATTCTGATAGCTTAGATAACTGTGATAAATCCGAGAAAGCATATTCTTTGTCATTTTTGGTGACTATAAGGTTGGCACATCTTTCATTGCTGTAGTCCGAAAGCGACACAATAATTTTCTTTAACTTTTCTTCAAAGGAGTTTAGTTCCTCCTGTGTCCACACCTCCTCACAGTCTATTCCAGTAATATCATTCGTTTTGCTGACTTCTAATATTAAATCACATAAACACAAAATTCTTTTAAATAAATTAATAATGTTAGGAGTAACTTTTTGCAAAAAGATTATACCCTCATTACATAACAACCAAGTATCAGTGTTAGAACCCCTCAACACGATTTCATGACCTCCCTCTCTTTCTGAAATTATTTCTACTACACATTGTTTGATGGTGGTTTGTATGGATGTCATTGCTTCTGTTTTGAAAATTTCTAAGAAGTCCAATTCCTTTAATCGGAGGATTCCTGATACAATAGATGTTATCTTGTCCCTGTCTGGCAAATCACTTTCGTCCGCTATAGGTCTATTGAGATCAGATGTAATAAATCTTGAAAATTCATTGTTTAACATTTTATGAATGAGTCGTTTCATTTCAGTTAACTGAGGGGACAGATGACGAAAAGCTTGTATGCCAGATAGTCGAGTGGAGAGCACTTTTTGAGTAGAACTTATCAAGTCCAGTGCTGCTACATAGTCAGAAGTGCTCAGCAAGAGCTGTAGCATCGGTTGAGTCTGCTGCACTGTTGCCATTAATTTAAACAATTCATGAACATTACTAAGATTATGATTAATTTTGGTTAGGCTCACTAGTTGCAAAGGACTTTCAGTCAAGTTCTGTTTAACATTTTTAATACTTCTCCTTGTAGTCTGAACGGTTTTTACTGCTTTAGCCATTTGCTCCATGATGGTATCATGAGAAAGCATAGCATGGAAAAATGCATCTGACTTTTGTGCAACTTGTTTAGATATTTTCATTTCTATTACATCTAGATAAGTGCTTAAAGTTTCTTGGAGGTGCCTTATAGTACCGTTGACATCTTTAGAGTTTAGTAGGCCTGGAAACACCTGAGAAAATATTTTAGGATCATTGAGTGCTAAAGACTGCTCATAAAATATACTTGGCACTTCACAAACGGTCTCGACGACTGGCGTTTTAGATTTAACGGGCACATTTTCTTTAAGCTGACAGTGTCTCCTATATCTTTTAGCTAATTTCTTACAGTAAGATTCAAAATGCTGAAGAGATATTTCTGGTAAATAAGGACTAGGATAAATTTCTACTTTATCGGCGAAGCTATCTCCCCATGTTTTAGTGAAAAAGTTGCTTTGTTTTCCTCGGTTAGGGTCGTTTAATACTGCTGGTAAGTTTTGTGATGACGAGTAGAAGGTCCAATTATCCGATCCGATTGTATTAAACAGATGGTGTTGTCGTACATGGTACTTGAAGCCCGCTTTGCGTAAATCGCCAAATTGTAAAGCCGAGCATATTCCATTAGGTCCATATTGACACAAAACTATAGATCCTTCCCTGTGACTGTGTTTTTCGAAGATGTGGCTGTAACAATAAGGTATCACGTTGTTAATTACGTTTAAGTACAGGAGTAAAGACAGAGTTAATTAAATGAATTAACCTTTCGAATTCCGTGGCAGTGTTGAACAGAAGGTTAGGGCAATGCACACAGTTTTGCCAAGCTGGTGTCTTATTACATAAGGGAGACTTGTCCTCCATAACATTTTTATTTACATCTATGATTTAATATAAATATCAGTATCCTGTATCATTCTAATTTATTTATATAAAATTGTCGAAATCCGAAACACCTTTTGATACCTTTTGCAACATTGACATTTTTGATTTGATTTGACACTATTTTGACACAAATCAAAATATGATAATGACAGCAAAAATCTTTTTTTTATCTGACTTTGTAAAAGTTTCCGGTCGGCAACACCGAGTGTGAACCAATCAGTGAGGCCCATTCACTGCAGGACTGCCGTGTAGTCCTGCCGTGAATGGGCCTTTTCAATTGTCACCAAAATTTATCTTACCTAATTTGAAATACAAATCTGTCAAAGTTGCATATTATTTATTTCTTATAGAAACTGAGGTAAAATAACTCGAACGGACTATACTATCGATAGCAAAATACTATACTATCGATAGTAAAATATACATCACTAGCACACGCACACATTGACAAATCGAAAATGGTCACGCATTTTCGGGTTGTCAGGTAGTCTATACGACAGTATATATTAAGTCTATGGATTATATTCTCTTTGGTCAGGAGTTTAGGAAGATGGACCATGGATATAGCTTTATTTAAACTGTGCTTAGCATATTGGCAACTAGTGTTGTGTTTTACTATAAAATCGATTTTTTTTAAATCGATTAGAATATTGTTGTATAATTTTTTAACTATGCTTGTTCCCGAATTCTGGTTGAAGAAGGAACAATTTAATATATTTATCTACGAATAATAAAAATAGACTACAGGCCCATGTCGAAAATGGATGGGTCTTATGAATCACCTGGTGACCTTAGATATAGGACGATATTAGAGCATAAAATAATATGATTTAGCACTATGCCGTCACTTTAAGCTGTCCAACTCAGTGCTGGTGAAAATTCAAAAGTGCATGTAGGGTGAGTACATTTTGGTCATATGATCCTGTACATATATTCGAAGGAGTAATAGTTGTAGATAGGTATCATTATATATGAAGCACTAGCTTTTGCCCGCGGCTTCGCTCGCGTGGAATTAAAAACCGCGTAAAATACGAATATTCTTGTAAAACTCCTTTGGAAACCTGACGTTTTTCCAAGACCAAAAGTAGCTTATGTTCAATTCATCCTTTCAACTAAGTCTACGTCAAAAATCAAGTCGATTGGTGGCTTCGCTAGGCCGTGAAGAAAGGACAATCAAACAAACAAACACACTTTCGCATTTATAATAATATTAGTATGGATATTGGATAGTCGTGAAAAGCAAGTAGTATAGTAATACTGTATACATAATGATTATATTATTATTAATTGTAAGTTTTATTTGTTTCTTATAAAAATCGTTATTGATATTTATAGTAGTAAAAGGTACCAAAAAGGAGAAAAGTAGGACTCTACAAAAAGAAGTGAGATCCCATCAAAAACATCCTTTAAAAAAACCAAGTCTCGCAACTTAGTTTTTATACCTTAAAAATTTATGAGATCCATGCAATACCAAGTCGGTTAATTTATTCAGTCCCTACCTAGGGGACCTTATGTCTCAAGTTAGTACGTAAGTTATTATCATATCAATATTAAAAATCTTTTACATTTTAAATAAAGAGATCGACTTGGACATCGCATGAAAACACAATGTATCTTACAATTTATACATAACTAATTATTGTATTATTCATAGACATAATATATATTGTCGTATATTATGTCTATGGTATTATTAGTCTATTGCGCTCCATGCGATTGATGCAGCCCTGTAGTGCTGTGTGATACTGTATAGTATAATTATACTAAACAATCTAATCATCATCCAATCACTGCAGGACTGCCGTGCAGTCCTGCCGTGAATGGGCTTCACTGATTGGTTCACACTCGGTGTTTCAATCAGTGAACCAATCAGTGAGGCCTATTCACTGTAGGACTGCCGTGCAGTCCTGCCGTGAATGAGCCTTTTTAGGTTCAATAAAAAAAAAACTAAACAGACTTCAACCATAAATAAAAGAGTATAATTCGTATGTATAGGCTTGTCACTCAAAAATCTGTCATTTCTCATGTGTGTGTGTTGTAGTGTGTGTAATGTTTTATTTGTTAAAAAAATGTATGATAAAAGCATAATTTCAAAATAATATTAGTTCGATGCACTCCTTCACCATATAAACTATAACTGTGCAAAATTTCACGCACCTACGTTTCCCCATTTTTCGTAAAAAGGGTTACAAAGTTTTTCGTTCGCGTATTAATATTATGATGATGATGATGATGATTGTTCTTACCTTAGAAGTCGATTTTAATTTTTTGTTTAAAAATAATCAATCAATCATCAGACATCGAAGTCTCAGTAATGGGTTCCGTTTTTGACCGACTTCCAAAAAGGAGGAGGTAATACGTTCGGCTGTATGTATTTTTTTGTATGTTCAACGATTACTCAGCCGTTTGTGGTCCGATTTTTAAAATTCTTTTTGGGTTTAACTCGAATTTGGTACCATATTCTCAAAAGTGGTAATTGAATGATGGGATCCTTGAGGAATCGAGGGGACTCCTTGAAATTTGTATGAAAACATAGTGATTTTATTTTTTCTGAAGTATTCGAGGCACGTGCTACCAAAAACTAAGACTTCACACCAGGTTATATTCTGGATCCGAAGGTACCCAATTGAATCCTTATAGATACAGGTTCGGGGATTTTGGCGTTGTTTAAACCTCTGAAAGTATAAGACAATAATCACGGACGTAAAAAAAGTACGGACGTAACCTTCCCTAATCACGAGTGAAGCCTAGTTATGGCCGCCCGTGTAGGACGTGTGCGTGATATGAGGGTTGCCATATTAATCATAAATTTCCCTACTTTTAAATTTTGTAAACTCAGACAAGTTAAATTTATTTTTATACTTAAACATATTTTTATGTTTTTTTCGCTTCAGAAATGTAAGCGGTTGTTAAAGATGTCATAATAAAAATATTATTTTTATGACACTATAGATAGAAAAAAAAACACATATTACGTACAGAGAAGTATATTATTTACATAACATTATTAGTAATTTTACAAACATTTACAATAATAAAATTATTACTAGCTATTTCACCGAGCTTTGCTCGGTATTCGATAAAACACGAATAAAATGACATTTTCTAAAAATAATTCCTAGCTGTCTAGCTAGGAATTATTTATCGCCCCCGAAACCTATATAAGAAACCTGTATACGAAAAGATATAAGATACTTAAGTCCCGTAACCCGTTTCATCAAACAATCAAGTAATGTTAAATAAATAATGGCTTGTTAAATCAGTTAACGGCCTGTTAGAGCTATCGAGAGTTCTACCATGCGCTAACGTCAAATCAAATCACCTAACATGGTGTTAAATTTATTCCTGGTCTAGAGGTCCATTCAATATTTTCATTCCTACTAGGTCTCAATGACGCTCGGGTGACTACACCAATAGCACCTTCCCTCCCCTACTACTGAAGAAATCAAAGAAATCTAAGACAACAATTTTATCTATGGACGCTTCACACCACGTCAGTCTGACCCCGTGCTAAGTACCTGAAGGACTTGTGTTACGGGTACCAGACAACATAAATATATTTAATACTGTTATACTATTCATATATTTAAGATTTTTATTATATGATACACATATTTAATACACACCCATGACCCAGGAACTTTGAAAACTTTTTGTTCCGTCGGCAGGATTCGAACCCGCGACCCCCGGCTTGAGCCAACGACAGCCCACCCACTGAGCCACAGAGGTCGTCAAACAACAGTTATATCCACTTTTGTAAATTAAGAAATTAATAGGGGTGTAGACTATTTTTAGGAAATATATTTATTTTACAGATGTACCATCAAGGAAGTTGATTCCTATGCAACTGACAGACCAACGTTATTTGGTCGAATACTTATGTCAATTCAATGTTAATTGTGATCTGTCGGCTGGGTTTGACGTAACGCAACCAAACTACTTAGGTCCCCGATTTGCATAGGAATCAACTTCTCTGATAGTACATAAGTATTTTGTTACACCTAAAAATATGTATAAAAAATAAATACACTCTTATTTCAATTTAAAAAATCACTTATTAAATATAAAAAATATTATAAAGTTATTAAGTAAAATATGTCCATTTTCGGTAATTCTATAATACAAACTCTCAAAAAAACAATAATTTGTATTAGATTTCGTTTACTGTCTACACCCCTATTATTGTATTCCTGCCTAATTACTAGTCAATAGTATGCTAAATACTTACATGACACTAGTAAAAGACAATAAAATTAATTATTTGATTATTTAAAAATAATTTAAAATTTTCCCCGGTTTGGGGAAAATTTCCCCACTTTGTTATGGACATTACTGACCTGTTGAAGTTGAATTAATATTTACATTATTTTATCAAAATACTTTAAAAATATGTTATCTTACCTATGAAATATTATTCCTTGATGTTTTTTGTGTAAGGTTGTATTGTTCTTGCACCATTTTACAACACAAGATGGCATATTTATTTTTATTTATGAATGACAAAGATGTGTCACCGCGATGCAGTCTAATTGCGTAATGGCGGTACGATCGGCTTATTACAGTGCGAGTGTTTGTGCAAGATGTGTACATATGATCGCCTGGGCTTATTAAGGGTGCTTCACTCATTTCTTAATGGCGATCCGTCCGTATTTTTTTTACGTCCGTGACAATAATATACTTATCAATTTGATTAATCATCATCATCACAACCATAATTATTATAGCACTAGCTGTTGCCCGCGACTTTGTCCGCGTTAGCATAGTAGATCACATCCCAAGTATTATTTATTGTACAAAAATATTCAACATACAGAATTGACTTTCCTACGATTTTATTATAATATATAGATGCGCGGAACGCGCGGCTTCGCTTGCGTAATTTAGGAATTTCACGCAACCGTACATTTTGCCGCAAAAATAGCCTATGTCCCTTCACGTGGTCTATTTTTCATGTTTGCCAAATAACATAAAAATTGCTCCAGTAGTTCATCAGATAATAAGCAATTCCATATAATTTCCCCCGTTTTTTCAACATTTTCATCTATTTCTTCGCTCTTATTAGTCTTAGCGTGCCTATAGCATTCCTCATGGGCTATTTAACACTGAAAGAATTTTTTAAATCGGACCAGTAGTTCCTGAGATTAGCGCGTTCAAATAAGCCCTTTAAGAATATAATTTCCCACGTTTTCTCAACATTTTCCTCTATTTGTTAGTTCCTATTAGTCTTAGCGTGATAAAATATAGCTTATAGCCTACCTCGATGAATGGGCTATCTCACATTGAAAGAATTTTTCAAATCGAATAAGTAGTTCCTGAGATTAGCGCGTTCAAATAAGCCCTTTCATATAATTTCCCCCGTTTTTTTCACATTTTCCTCTATTTCTTCGCTTCTATTAGTCTTAGCGTGATAAAATATAACCTATAGCCTACCTCGATAAATGGGCTATCTACCATTGAAATAATTTTTTAAATCGGATTAGTAGTTCCTGAGATTATCGCGTTTAAATAGGCCCTTTCATATAATTTTCCCCGTTTTTTTCCCATTTTCCTCTATTTCTTCGCTCCTATTAGTCTTAGCGTAATAAAATACAGCTTATAACCTTCCTCGATAAATGGGCTATCTAACACAGAAATAATTTTTCAAATCTGACCAGTAATTTCCCCCCGTTTTTTCCACATTTTCCTCTATTTCTTCGCTCCTTTTATACTTAGCGTGATAAAATGTAGCCTATAGCCTTCCTCGATAAATGGGCTATCCAACAGTTAAAGAATTTTTCAAATCGGATCAGTAGTTCCTGAGATTAGCGCGTTCAAACAAACAAACAAACTCTTGCAAAATATTGCATAGCTATTCAATACTTCTGTCGTAAAAAGGTAGATTTATTTAGTTTTTATTAAGTAGGTATTGTTATTATTTCTCATTTCCAAATTTACGAACAATTAAGTGATTAGGTGCATTATCGAAATTTTTAATAAGTAGTACAATTTTGTTGAAATAAAACAATATAATAAGTATTATGCAGATTCTTTATCATAAGTACAATTTATTCGTGAGTTTTTTTTACAATTACTAGGTACCTGCTATAAATATTACATATATACTTACATGAATTGCAAGTTACACTTTTACTTATAATTATTCTTAACATACATACATGCCTAATAAATAAAATAATTAAATAACTATAGTAAGTAGTTTTTAACTAGTTTGGTTTCTTCTAGACGCATGGCAATGCGAGCGCAAAACTCATTCTTTTTGACAGTGATAGCAAGCACACGAAACAGCTGACTTAAATATTAAATTTCGTTCTCCATCCAAACAGAGAACTTTCACAGGTAGCTGAAAGAAAGACGAATGAGTGATTTATAATGTACTTCTAAAACAAACACTCATGTTTTCCTTTAAACGCAGTATTCTTTAGGGCTCAAGGTATATCATTATCAAACATACTTACATCCACGGAATCCATCATGTTACAACATTGTCCTAGCGAAGTTACTGGGTGCCGTTTAAATCCCAGCATTATACTCGGAACAGACCATGACTCGCAAAACCCACGGCAAGCGTTTGTCGTAATATTGAACTCAACGCAGTCTGGAATGCTTATAGTTCTTGTATGACCTAAAAGTATTTTTAAAACAAGATAATTACGAAAGGGCGAACGAGCGAAAAAAATATTTAGCATAAACAACAATCTGCCCTGTAAATAGCCTGTAAACGACAGTGTTGCCAGAGCTGTATGTTCGAAAGTTACATATTGTCATGCGAAAAGTAACATATTGAGGGGAAAAGTAACATTTCGTATTACTTATATATAATAAAATGCCGGGGGGGGGGGGGGGGGGGGGGGTGATCCAGAATGCACGAAAACATACTATAAATAATATAGAGATGAACTGAAACAAGATCATTAAACAAAACTTAAAACTAAGGTGCGACAAGGCTTTAATTAAATAAACGTGGGCGGGGGCGCTGCTGATAAAGGAGAACTGTCAAAAATGGCGTTTTTGCGTTTTTGTATGATGGCAGCGTTAGTTCCTTTTTTGCCACGTTCATTTCAGGCTTTACCTTGTCAGCTGTAACGACAAAACTCAATAAAACTTAGTGCGTTCCGTTTTCGCATTTTTGGTTTCAAACATCTTTTTTTTTCAATTAAGTACCAAAAGGAACGTAAAAGTAACATCTTTAGTCAAGTCACATGAATGTAACATGCAAGGGTCAAAAGTAACGTAAAATGTTACAAAAGTAACATTCTGGCAACGCTGGTAAACGATCAAATCGTTTGTCAAATTTGGGAGGTACAGCGGGGCTAAAATGGTCACATTTAGCAATTCCTCTCAATCAATTCAGTAAATGTATTGTCAAAACTGTCAAACTGGCAAATGTCAAATCAGTACAAAAAAAAAGAAATGAATTGCAAGCAGAGTTGCATTTTGCGATTCAAAAAAAATGAATCATATTATGATTCATATCGTGATTATTCAAAGCGACCATTTTAGCCCCGCAGCTCTCTCTTTTAGCGTTAGCGATGTAAAAGTAATTAAAACATTAACAAACCTATTCGATGACAACCAGGTTTCTTCCATGACTGTCCAGATAAAAAGGGACTCAATAGTAAGATTATCCCCAAAAGCCTGAGAACCATTCTGGCTTGAATGTCTGTTACAGTGACGGAGTACATTTTTTGCGTGAACTTATATTTTCCATAATATTTGAGTTATCATGCATAGTCAACCTTTTTTAAACATATATTATCTAGTTTTTACCCACTTTATTCCAATATCATACTACTTACTTGACTAGCACTACAATTATACTATCGTTTTAAAAAAAATAATGTTCATAAAAATAGATGGCGGAGAACCTTTGATGAACGCTCGATTCAGTTTATTTTCATCAGCGATAGAACTAACTCATGACGGTTAGGGTCTTTTTCTTTTATGACATTTTACTGATTATTAAGATGTAGTGTGTAAGTGTTTAGTTTATTTTATAGTTATGTTAAGTATACATATTAAACCAAGATTGATATAAGTACACAACATATTGTAACAGATAAGGTTAGGTTGCACCAACTAACTTTAAATATAACTGTAACTTTAACTACAATGCAAAATTTCGAATCTTTGGTTAAAGTTAAAAATGGACGCCATCAAGACGCCATATTTAACCATAACCAGAGAGCTCGACAAGGTTTTAAATGCACGTGGCGAAAAATGGAACTAACGCTGTCATCAGACAAACACGCCATTTTTGACAGTTCTCCTTCACCAGCAGCGCCCCCGCCCACGTTCATTTATAACCTTGTTGGACCAGCTGTCATCTGTCAATTTCTCCGGTCAAAGTCAAGGTTAAAGTTAAAGCTAAATTCAGCTTTAACTATAACCATAACTTTAACTTAAACCACGCCTCTGGTGCAACCCACCCTAAATGAACAGATGTAGAAAGTAATCGGCAACTTAATAAATAATAATATTACCCAATTGTACCTATATGGTACAAAAAAGTATATTTTTCCAGAAGGATACTGTATGATTTATTTAGAGGTTAAACCCATGGGCCAAATATCTATAGTAATTTATAAAATATGTTCGATCAAAAAAATAATAGAATTAAAAGCGTTAAAAATGTTAGGAGCATCTGAACTTATAATGTCTCCATCTCTACATTTTACACCCCATTAAGTAAAAGCAGTAAAGTGTTATGAGTCGAAAAATTTGTGAGTTGTTTGTACTTACTACTTAGTGCCCTACTGGCATGACTTCAAACAGAATATAATAGTTATTAATAATAATTATGTTAAATTTTTGTTTTCAAGGCAATGTTTATCTCGCTTACCAATAAAATAATCAGCGAATATATTTTATGATGAAGTTTATAGGGTGACAATTCTAGTTTTTCTTCATTCTCTACTAGATGACGCCCGCAACTCGTCAAAATTCTTCACTTTCGCATTTATAATATTATAGCTGTTGCCCGCGACTTCGTCCGCGTGGACTTCAGTTAATAGCGCGCGATGTCAACAAAATTGGTGTCAAAAGCTTTTATAAAAAAAACCCTGGTACCGTACCCTTTAAATCAAAACAGCTGTGCAGTGTGCACATATTTCATTTTTTAAAATTAAACTTTATATTTTATGCCAAATTTTAAAGCTTATTAATTAGCTCCCCAATTACACAACTTTACCCATAAACTATTTATCATTGATAGGTTTAAGCCTTAAGGTTACATCACTGTATATAATATAAAGTACTGACTTATTAAATAACGTAAAAATGAAATAACAATCGAAAAATCTAAACTTGAATGAATGATGATATCACCTCTTATAGAAAGATGTTGGGCAAGCGTTAGCGCGATGTAAGAGACGCACGGCGCCATCTAGTATGAATTTTTGGAACTAACTTAATTTGAATAAATTTTCGTATTTTCACCCCCTTACAACCCTTTTTTCCAGTAAAAAGTAGCCTATGTCCTTTCTCAGGCTTTAGACTGTGTACAAAATTTCATTACAATCGGTTCAGTAGTTTTGGCGTGTAAGCGAGACAGACAGACAGACAGACAGACAGACAGAGATACTTTGGCATTTATAATATTAGTATAGATTTTATATTATAATTATAGTATGGATGCTAATATGAAAAAACCGGCCAAGTGCGACTTGGACTCGCCCATGAAGGGTTCCGCAGCAGCAATTTCGTTTATTTTTATGAAGTTAAAATATGTCTGATTTACTTTTATATTTCAGTCGATTTAATGAAAGTTAAATTAAGGTTTAGCATTTATGACCTATAAAAAAACTACTTGTTCAAACCAATTTTCGTTGGTAGTTTTTGTAGTAATGTACATCATATTATATTTTTTTTTAGACTTATCATGCCCCTACTTTAGAAGTTAGGGGGGGGGACACATTTTACCACTTTGGAAGAGTCTCTCTCACAAACTAGGTATTCAGGTTAGAAAAAAATGATGTTAGCCACTTCAGTATGATTTTTAAAGACCTATCCATAAATAACCCACATGCATAGGTCAGATAAAAAAAAAAATGTTTCAGTTGTACCTATAGGGACCCCTGAAATTCTTAATATTTTTTCCAGTTTTATATCAAATCTTAATGCGGATCACAAATTACATCTACTCACCAAGTTTCAATAGTATAATAGCTCTTATGTGCGAGTTTCTTACGCCGGTTCTTCTCGCCGGGTTAGTTCCCGAACCGGTGGTAGGCATCATGTAGGACTTTCTGAAAACATTTATTTTAAATTTATTCAGAAATAAAACAATTTTGATTTTGATTTTTGATTTCTTATAGTTTCGGAGAAAAGTGGCTGTGACATACGGACGGACAGACAGACAGACAGACAGATATGACGAATCTATAAGGGTTCCGTTTTTTGCCATTTGGCTACGGAAAAAACCATAATAAGTAGATATAAGTAATATTTAGTCGAAGGAATCGAAATACTATACTCAATAAGTACGAGCAATTCTTGTGTATATATATACAGGATGTAACAAAAATAAGTGATAATACTTTAGGGTGGGTACGTGTTCCTTGTAGAGAGTTCACTGTGAAAGTAGCAGCGCTGAAAGACCAAAATTTTTTTTCACTTTTGTATGCAGAAACTCGTGACTCTCGGGCCCTTGCCCATACAAAAGTGAAAAAAATTTTCGTCTTTCAGCGCTGCTACTTTCACAGTGAACTCTCTACAAGGAACACGTACACACCCTAAAGTATTATCACTTACTAGCTGTTGCCCGCGACTTCGTCCGCGTGGACTTCAGTTTATAGCGCTCGATGTCAACAAAATTGGTGTCAAAAGCTTTTATAAAAAAAACCCTGGTACCCCTTAAATCAAACAGCTGTGCAGTGTGCACATAATATTTCATTTTTTAAAATTAAACTTTATATATTATGTCAAATTTTAAAGCTTATTTAGCCCCCCAATTACACAACTTCACCCATAAACTATTTATCATTGATAGGTTTAAGGTTACGTCACTGTATATAATATTAAGTACTGACTTATTAAATAACGTGTAAAAAAGAAATAACAATCGAAAAAAATCGAAACTCGAATATGTCATGATACCACCTTTTATAGAAAGATGTTGGGCAAGCGTTAACGCGATGTAAGAGACGCACGGCGCCATCTAGTATGATTTTTTGGAACTAACTTAATTTGAACAAATTTTCGTATTTTCACCCCCTTTCAACCCCTTTTTACCAGTAAAAAAGTAGCCTATGTCCTTTCTCAGGCTTAAGACTATCTGTATTTATAGTAATTAAATTTCATTACAATCGGTTCGGTAGTTTTGGCGTGAAAGCGAGACAGACAGACAGAGATACTTTCGCATTTATAATATTAGTATAGATTTTTGTTACACCCTGTATATAATTGGAATCTCGGAATCGGCTCCAACGATTTTCATGAAATTTAGTATATAGGGGGTTTCGGGGGCGATAAATCGATCTAGCTAGGAATCATTTTCAGAAAATGTCTTTTTATTCGTGTTTTATCGATAATCGATAAACTGAAAAATATAACTCTTCCTGACATCTATTGGCGAATAATAATACTATTTTGTTAGCAACTAATTGTTTTAACGACCAGCAGATGGCGTTATTAAGTAACACGAAGTCAATGAGTGTTTGCTATACCCACATATATATACTAGTAATCTATGGCTATACCGAGCAAAGCTCGGTTATCCAGGTACTAATAATATTATATTAGAGTATTTTAAAAGTTAACTACTTTAGGCTCTAGTAACTAGTTGCTTAGCAACATGTTGTGGCAAACAAATTAACTCATATATGCCTACCTAGTGTTTTGAAAATGGAAATGGACCTTGATTATAAAATTATTAATTTATATAAAACGCGACAATACGATGCTTGTCTTAAGAAATGTGAAATAGCATTGAATGATAAAAATGACCGTATGGTTGAGTTTATACGAATGCGCGTTATGACAATCCAGGCTAAGATTGCTGGGAATGGATATGAGGAAGTAGATTATTTTGCACAACAAGATGATTTAACTTCTTCGGGAGTCGCAAAAACTCCTAGACAAGGAACGGCATTTCAAAAAGAATCATCGGCCACTCATCATTTAGGTAGTAAGGTAAGTTAAAATTTCTTTAATTGGACGAGGTACGGTCACGCGGCGGTGCGGCAGAATAATTCATTAATTGGAATTGCTAGTTGCTGTTCCCTGCAATAAGAATGGAGAGAACGTGGGAGAGCCATGCTTCGGCACAAATGGGCCGGCTCGACCGGAGAAATACCACATTCTCACAGAAAACCGGCGTGAAACAGCGCTTGCGCTGTGTTTCGCCGAGTGAGTGAGTTAACCGGAGGCCCAATCCCCTACCCCATTCCCCACACCGAGGGGGGGGGGCAGCCCCCCCCCCCCCCTGGATCATGTTCACGTCCCTACTAAGTATATTATCTAGTACTTTATCTATAAAAATTAAAAATTAAGAAAACGAATTTTTGCCATTTCTTTGCAATACAATATTTTTATAACAAAAAATTTTTTATTTTTTATAAACACCTAGCTTATAAAAAAAACTGATTTGCCCCCTCCTGGCCCAAAACCTGAGTAATTTGCCCCCCCCTGGCCGAGAACCTGGGTACGCCCATGCATGGTCCTCAATAAAGGCGGCAGTGACTTATGTTTTTGTGACCTTAGGAGAGATCAACAACAGCTACGGTGAAATCTAGAGGACCAAACACCGCACGCGCTCGTACAGCCCGCTCGGCGCTGTTTACGGCGTCGCGCGCTTCTCGAGCTGCGACCGCAATGGCAGACGGACATAGTCAATTCGCACTTGATGCACCGGTCACACTGAGATTCTTAAACAAGGATGACAACATGTTTGTACCTGCTGCAAAAACGTTATACGAATACATTTACTATTGTGAAGGAAATATCCGCAAGGTGAAAACTAAATTAATAAGTTATGCTCAGTTTACATAAGTTTCTTCGCCGACTCTTGCTAGTCAAACAACAAGTCCTTTTCTAAAAACCGATGCGTATGCGTATGCGTCAGACCTTAAATGGACTTTAATGTAATAATTTGGTTGAACAGAATAAAACTTTTATAAAATTGCATATTTCCAGGCTATGGAGGTTATTTTTCAAGCGCAGAAAGCAGATGAATCTTCCGATTGGTGGTGGAATTTTTCTCTTGCTCGTTGCTATTATACTCTTGGTATGTACAGAAATGTAGAAGAATGCTTACGGCCAGCTCTCAAGTACAGCAAGCACATATCAATTTATCTGAGACTTATAGCAATGTACGTTGGAATCAACCAACCTTTATCAGCTCTCGACGTTTGCAAGCAGGGTCTTTCTGTGTTCCACGATTCTGCTTCACTATTATTGGAAGAAGCTAGAATCCATGAGCGAATGGGTAATCAAGCAGTGGCAGTGAAATATTATCGCATGGTTGCAGTAGAAGAGCCTTCTAACATGGAGGCGATTGCTAATATTGCGATGTACAACTTTTATAACGACCAACCAGAAATCGCTCTTAGATATTATAGGTAATTTTTAAAAGATAAAATCACTTCACATAATTTGCAATATATTACAACGACATTATTTTTACTTATCATTTCAGAAGGCTTTTAGCTACTTGTCCGGTGGGCCCAGATATTTATAACAACTTGGGCTTATGTTGCCTGTATTGTAATCAATGGGATTTGACAGTGGCTTGTTTTAGACAAGCACTGTTTTACTCCACTAATCCAGAAGTGCGTTCCGATATTTGGTTTAATTTGGCACATATAGCTTTAGTAAGTATTTATTTGCTTCTGAATATGGTATGAACTATGAAGTGACCGCAATAATCACCGATTTTTCTTTTCTTTCCAGTCTACGGGTGACATGTTACTGGCCAGGCGGTGTTTATTATGTAGTGTTTCTATTTCTGAACATGGACCCTCGAAACGGGCGTTTCGCGCTCTAGATAAGCGTTTACAGACTCGTAAACGGTTTAGTTTAGAAAGCTAATAAATAACTAATAGATAAATGAAATGGCGATATACCTTTATAAAATACTAGCTGTTGCCCGCGACTTCGTCCGCGTGGACTTCAGTTTATAGCGCGCGATGTCAACAAAATTGGTGTCAAAAGCTTTTATAAAAAAACCCTGGTACCCCTTAAATCAATACAGCTGTGCAGTGTGCAAACAATAAGTACTTCATTTTTGTATGTTAAACTTTATATATTATGCCAAATTTTAAAGCTTATTTAGCCCCCCAATTACACAACTTTACCCATAAACTATTTATCATTGATAGATTTGGCCCCAATTTCACCAACGTCTGTTAGTGTTAACAGCTTGTTAAAATATCCTGTCTTCTCTTTCATTCATATGAAAAACGAAACAGCTAACGTGATACTAATTCGAGCATTAACTTTAACAGTCGTTGGTGAAATTTGGTCTTAAGGTTACGTCACTGCCTGCACAGATAAAGTACTGAGTTATTTAATACCGTAGAATAGATATAACAATCGGAAAAAATCGAGACTTAAATGTAAGATGATACCACCTCTTATAGAAAGACTTTTGAGCAAGCGTCAGCGCGATGTAGAAGACGCACGGCGCCATCTATTAGGAATTTTTTGAACAAATTTACGACCCTTACAACCCTTTTTTCCAGTAAAAAAGTAGCCTATGTCCTTTCTCAGGCTTTAGACTATCAGTATACAAAATTTCATTACAATCGGTTCGGTAGTTTTGGCGTTTGGCGTGAAAGCGAGACTGACAGACAGACAGACAGACAGAGATACTTTCGCATTCATAATATTAGTACAGATTATGTGCACACTGCACAGCTGTTTTTGGGTATTTTGATTAATTAAGGGCCGCGCTACACCGGAATGGCAGCGGCGAGGCGAGCACTTTCAGCGCTGCCATTCCGGTGTAGCGCGCTGCGCGGCCCTAAGAGGGGTACCACTTACCAGGGTTTTAAAAAGTTTTTAAATTTGACACAAATTTTGTTGACACCGCGCGCTTTAAACTAAAGTCCACGCGGACGAAGTCGCGGGCAACAGCTAGTTATGAATAAAAACAATAATATATAATAAAGTAGGTATGATTAGTTCTGTTATAATAATGAAGTAAAAAATAAAGCGCCATCTGTTTTCATATATTAGAATTAAAATGTTGATTGATATATTTTCTGGATGGAATATAGGCCAACACAACACACTCGAACTCCTTAGAAATGCAGTAGGAGTTCTATAAGATAAGATAGATTGATTATTATTATAGCAAGTGATAATATTATTAAACATAATATTCTAACGTATTAAAAACTATAAACAAAAACATAATAACTAATAAGTATGATTAGTTCTATGTTACAACGAAGTAAAAAAAAGCGCCATCTGTTGAATCGTATTAGAACTAAAATGTTCATTGCATCGCGTCGATATATTTCTGGATTTTTTATAATATTATACATAAAATATATTTAAGATTTTTGAAATATTATTTTAATACACATCCAAGACCCAGGAACATTGAAAACTTTTTGTTCCGCCTGCGGGACTCGAACCCAGGACCCCCGGGATGAGCGCTGGCCACGCGCAATGCGAAGTAATTTTCATCGATATTTTCATGGAAATAAGATATTTTCCCACATCAAAATGTAGCCTATGTCCTTTCTCAGACTCTAGAATAACTGTGTACAAAATTTCATTGCAATCGGTTCAGTAGTTTTGGCGTGAAAGCGAGACAGACAGACAGACAGACAGACAGACAGACAGACAGACAGACAGAGATACTTTCGCATTTATAATATTAGTATAGATAACATTTAATTTCAAATGTTATTTCAATTAATTCCTAGCTTACAAAATGACAAGCCTCTAGTCTTTTCTAAACCTGAAGTTGATAATCCCCAAACACTGCATTATAAATTTAAATTTCAAACCCAATAACGTTGTGTTGCATCAGAGGCGCGGTTAAAGTTAAAGTTATTTTTATAGTTAAATATAGCGCCATATCCTTTAGCTTTAACTTTAACCTTAACTTTAACCGGAGAAATTAACGTATGAGCGGAGGTAAGGACGGATTAACTTTAACCAAAGATTTGACATTTTGCACTGTAGTTATAGTTAAAGTTACAAGTACCTGGATGACCGAGCTTTGCTCGGTATAGCAAACACTCATTGACTTCGTGTTACTTAATAACGCCATCTGCTGGTCGTTAAAATAATTAGTTGCTAATAAAATAGTATTATTATTCGCCAATAGATGTCAGGAAGAGTCATATTTTTCAGTTTATCGATTATCGATAAAACACGAATAAAAAGACATTTTCTGAAAATGATTCCTAGCTACATCGATTTATCGCCCCCGAAACCCCCTATATACTAAATTTCTTTAGTATATAGGGGGTTTCGGTTTAGTATATAGGGGGTTCCATATATATAAGTGCTTTATATAAATTCTATTTATTCATAAATTCCAAATATTCTTCAATAGCTGGCTCGAAAGTTTCAATACGCCGAAGTTCATCATATTTTAGAGCTGCCAGAGAGTCCAAGATTGGCTCCGGGTGTGTTCTCTGTAATGACTTTATTTCTGGTTTTACTTCGTTTTGACATTCTATGCTTGATATAAATCGACGTTTTATCTGAAAAAATATAATAATGGTCAGGTAAGCGTAATTAAGAACTTTTCGAGTTTCATTATAATTTATAAATTATTAAAAATACCTGTTCAAGAGTCGACGGCGGGTAACCTATTTGTTCCCATGTATCAACACCCTTAGATATTGAGAGAGGCTTAGAATAGTTAACAATCTTTTCTTTTTGGGGAATACTTGTACCAAAACCAGTACTATATAACAGATCCTTGCCTTTCTTCAGCAGCTGTGGTTCTTTGGAGGAGAAGAACATCAGAGGCGCATTATACAATAACGCTACACTCCTCATCGTGGTGCATACAACTTTTTTTACTTCGCTATCTAAAATATTAAACGATTCTGGCATGGTCGGATTTTGTTATTTTTTAGGGTTCCGTACCCAAAAGGTAAAAACGGGACCCTATTACTAAGACTTCAATGTCTATCCGTCTGTCCGTCTGTCTGTCTGTGTGTCTCCAGGCTGTAACTCAAGAACCGCTATAGCTATAAGACTTCTGAAATTTTCACAGATTGTGTATGTCTGTTGCCGCTATAACAACAAATACTAAAAACAAAATAAATTAAATATTTAAAGGGGGCTCCCATACAACAAACGTGTTTTTTTAGGTATTTTTAGGCTCGTAATCAATAACGGCAATACATAGGCACTTGAAATATTCACGAAATACATACTCTATTTTATTCGCACTTTAATAATTTATAACAAAATTTACATAAATGAAATAATTAAGGGGGGCTCCCATACAAAAAAACACAGTTTTAAATATTTTTTTGCTCTATTGTGGTATGGAACCCTTCGTATGCGAGTTCAACTCGCACTTGGCCGATTTGTTATTTCTTTGTGTTCTGTAATATCACAAAAACTAGGTTTTATATAGACTACTCTAATGTAAACAACCCAGGTAGCAATTTTAATGACATATTTTGTCATTTGGTAAAGAGATACCTTGATTCCCGTGAAAAGAACATATGATATTTTTAGGGTTCCGTACCCTAAAAATATTCTATGTTCTTTTCACGGGAACACGTAGGCACTTGAAATGTTCACAAAATATCCAATTCTTCCTACTCCTCCTATTTTCTTCTGATTAAATTCGTTGCGGGTCCCAAGACAGCTTTAGCATGTCCCTCGGGCTCCCTGAGATCATATCAAAGGGTTTTCGTGGTTGGATACCGCTGTCGATCCTGGCGACACAGGAAATACTGTGGTGGGAATGTGTGGTGGGCCAAAGCCTGTTTAAAAAAATACCCAATAGTATGAGGACTTTAATAATTTAATCTAATCTAAACTAATTGGGAAGAGTTTGTTTGTTTGTTTGAACGCGCTAATCTCAGGAACTGCTTATCCGATTTGAAAAATTCTTTCAATGTCAGATAGCCCATTTATCGAGGTAGGCTATATTTTATTACGCTAAGACTAATAGGAGCGAAGAAATAGATGAAAATGTGGAAAAAACGGGGGAAATTATATGGAATTGCTTATTATATTATGAACTACTGGAGCAATTTTTATGTTATTTGGCAAACATGAAGAATAGACCACGTGAAGGGACATAGGCTATTTTTTGCTGCAAAATGTACGGTTGCGTGAAATTCCTAAATTACGCAAGCGAAGCCGCGCGGAACATCTATATATTATCATAAAATCGTAGGAAAGTCAATTCTGTAAGGACCCTGAGCCATGTAAGGCCATGTTCCTTTGAAGGCCAACTATCAAAAAGTCGCAGTTGTCGTCATGTAAAGATATTTTCCTTCTACTACACACTTAGATCCATCAAACTTATGGCCATAAACGCGGCGGCGAGTCGATCGCGCCGCAATTGTGGCAGTGAGATCTCACTGTTTGTAGACTTTGGTTGTCGAGGCTACAATTGTAATTTCCACACCCTGAAAATCTTTAGTTTTTAGTTACATAACCTATATCTATCTCAAATTTTATTGCAGGGGATTATCTATACTAATATTATAATTCTGCAGAGTTTGTTAGTTTGTTAGTTTGTTTGTTTGTTTGTTTGAACGCGCTAATCTCAGGAACTACTGGTCCGATTTGAAAAATTCTTTCAGTGTTAGATAGCCCATTTATCGAGGAAGGCTATAGGCTATATTTTATCACGCTAAGACTAATAGAAACGAAGAAATAGAGGAAAATGTGGAGAAAACGGGGGGAAATTATTTGAAAGGGCTTATATGAACGCGCTAATCTCAGGAACTACTGGTCCGATTTGAAAAATTCTTTCAGTATTAGATAGCCCATTGATCGAGGAAGGCTATATGCTATATTTTATTATGCTAAGACTAATGGGAGCGAAGAAATACAGAAAAATGTGAAAGAAATGGGGGAAATTATTTGAAAGGGCTTATTTGAACGCGCTAATCTCAGGAACTACTGGTCCGATTTGAAAAATTCTTTCAGTGTTAGATAGCTCATTGATCGGGAAAGGTTATAGGCTATATTTTATTATTCTACGACTAATAGGAGCGAAGAAATGGAGGAAAATGTGGAAAAAATGGGGGAAATTATATGAAATTGCTTATTATCTTAAGATCCTTAAGAACTACTGGAGCGATTTTTATGTTATTTGGCAAACATAAAGAATAGACCACGTTAAGGGACATAGGCTATTTTTTGCGGAAAAATGTACGGTCGCGTGAAATTCCTAAATTACGCAAGGTCTACTATATTAACGATCTACTATACTAACGCGGACGAAGTTGCGTCAATGTGATACCTACTCATTGCTACTATTTAAATTTATCTTATCTTATATCTTTAAACGAGCAGTCCTTGTATATATATATACAGGGTGTAACAAAAACAAGTGATAATACTTTAGGGTGTGTACGTGTCCCTTGTAGAGAGTTCACTGTGAAAGTAGCAGCGCTGAAAGACCAAAATTTTTTTTCACTTTTGTATGGGGAAACTCGTGACGCTCGGGCTCTTGCCCATACAAAAGTGAAAAAAAATATTCGTCTTTCAGAGCTGCTACTTTCACATATACTTTCATATATATATATATATATATATATATATATATATATATATATATATATATATATATATATATATATATATATATATATTATATAGGGGGTTTCGGGGGCGATAAATCGATCTAGCTAGGAATCATTTTCAGAAAATGTCTTTTTATTCGTGTTTTATCGATAATCGATAAACTGAAAATTATGACTCTTCCTGACAGCTATTGGCGAATAATAATACTATTTTGTTAGCAACTAATTGTTTTAACGACCAGCAGATGCTGTTATAAGTAACACGAAGTCAATGAGTGTTTGCTATACCTAGCAAAGCTCGGTCATCCAGGTACTATATTCTTAGTTATAAGATGATGTTCAAGTAATGTTCGTGATAGTTTTTTTAGATAATATAAATATATTGAGCATTTAATGTGTTGCTTAATTGAAAGAAATTATAATGTCGTTTTAGTATAAGCAAATAAATAAATAATTGTAATTCCATTTTCAAGTTAAGCGACTGATGTATAACATTGGCCTTGTTTGGAGCTGTGTTCCTTGCGAGGCCATCTGGAAGAGCTTAGCAAAACTTAAGTTTATTGAATGGCTATTGAAGCTAGGTTAAAAAGAGATTTATAATATGATACCTTATGAAACAGAGCATTACTTGATAATTTGTTTTCTTAATTTATTTTAGTTAATAAACGAATAACAAGCATTTTCCCGTTAGATTGGCCTTACATGGCTTAGGGTCCTTATATTGAATATTTTTGTACAATAAATAATTATTAGGGATTTGATCTACTATGCTAACGCGGACGAAGTCGCGGGCAACAGCTAGTAATAAAATTAAAATAAAAAAAAATTAAGGGGGGCTTCCATATAAAATACAATTTTTTTGCCTTACTTACTTAAATGGTACGGAACCCTTCGTGAGCGAGTCCGACTCGCACTTGGCCAATTTTTTTATTTACTTAGACGAAATGAGAGATTTCTTTTACTAAAAGCAATAAAAAACATTTCGCTCATATCCTTGGGTTGCGGAAATCGAATGCTAATATTGTCAGTACATTGGTCAGTACTCAGTACCTATTATTCAGAATAAAACCGGCCAAGTGCGAGTTGGACTCGCCCATGAAGGGTTCCGCAGCAACAATAAGGTTTATTTTTTTATGAAATTAAAAGGTTTTTGAGTTATTTTTATGTTTCAGTTAATTTAATGAAAGTTAATTTAAGGTTTACTAGCTAGATCTCGTTCAAACCAATTTTCGTTGGTAGTTTTAATAGTAATGTACATCATATATTTTTTCTAGACTTATCATGCTTACTTTAGAAATTAGAGGGGGGGGGGGGGACACACAAATTTTACCACTTTGGAAGAGTCTCTCTCGCAAACTGTTCATGTTAGAAAAAAATGATATCAGAAACCTCAATATGATTTTTCAAGACCTATCCATAGATATGGGGCACGCATAGCTTAGGTGAAAAAAAATTTTTTTGTTTCAGTTGTATCTACCCCTAAAATTGTTAATATTTTTTCCATTTTTGTATCAAAATCTTAATGCGGTTCACAGATTACATCTACTCACCAAGTTTCAATATATATTTTATATTAAGTATATTAGTATAGCTCTAATAATTTCGGAGAAAAGTGGCTGTGACATACGGACGGACAGACAGACGAACAGACATGGCGAATCTATCAGGGTTCCGTTTTTTGCCATTTGGCTACGGAACCCTAAAAACGTTAGGCACTTACCATAGTTTTTAAATAGGTCGTATTTTCCGCATATTATTACTAATTCTGGTAGCTTTGCATCAAAATTGTCAATCATTGATCTAATAGAAGTCTCCATAACGTTCCATAATGTTTTTATTTTGCTTAAATCTATCATGATGCAGTAAGTGAAATTATCGCCCGTTGGGATAGCCTTGAGAACCGTGCTAAGCATGTCCATTCTTCCACCATATTCCCAAACATGACAAATAGTTTTTTCCATTCCTTGTTTTGGAGAAGTCTTTCTTCCATAGGAATATTCCAGGACCAAAGTTTCTTTGACAGCATCGTGCTTATCAAGAAAGTGGTGTATCAAAGTGCTTTTACCCTTAAAAGTAACACAAAGTTATTTGCGTTTTAAAATGTAATATAATTGTTATATTATAATAAGGTAAATTAAGATTTAAAAAAATTAAAATGACTATATTTTGTATAAGTAATATTATAAAGTAAGCTTACCACCGATTTACTACCTACTAAACATACACTGTAGGATGATTTTTTAGATGATTCAGAGATATTATTTTCATAAATTTCTGTAGCAATGTCTAAAATAGACATTTTATCAAACAAAGTTTAGCCTTATTATTTATTTGTTGTTGATTTGTTGAGAAATGTTGTGTATTTCTGGGTTGGCATGGTGACACATTACCATTTACCAAGTTTATTGAAATAGAAAAAAAAATCTCCACAGCCGAACATATAACCTCCTCCTTTTTGGAAGTCGGTTAAAAAAAAGAATTAGGTATTAAACTACAACCCAACTACAACCCTTATGTCGGCTGTACACTCTCGCCGAGAGCTCTCGGGCGAGAGTCTCGTGCGAGAGCCCCTTGCCCGAGTGCGATCATGTACATTCTCGCTTAGTTCAATTGCAGTTATGAACTCAGAGAAGATGGACCATTATTTTTCTCTATGCATCGAAAGATATCATTGTAATCTAAAGATCTATAATCATATTTAATTTTATTTTTCACAGATAATTACTGATAATGACGTTTATTATTGTTATTTTTCTGTTCTGCACTGTCTAGCGGCGCGACTAGTAGTGAAAAACGCGAGTGTACAGTAATGCGCTCGCTTTCCTCGCGAGACCCTTTGTCTCGGGCGCAAAATACTGACACCGGACCGAGAGGGTCCGAGACAGGCGAGACGAGGCGAGCGCACCCATTTACACTCTCGCACTCGGGCCGCCTCGCTGTGTCTCGGCGAGAGTGTACAGCCGACATTAGGCCAGGTGGGTGAAACTTTCGAACAAAAAAAAATTGGGTTCCAAATTTAAACGTAGCAACTAAAATAAGTTGGATAATCTGTGCAATTTTTAAGCAAGATCGACTGTGATTGGTTGATAAAAAAGACGAAGAAGAAGTTTAAAACTCAAAGTTCGATTTTCAGTTAGTGAAAATTATTTTGTAGCAACTCTTTCAAAAATTGTAAATAAGTGGATTAATTGTTGAAAAACAAAAGGTAAGCCATTGTGAAATGTAAATATAACCGTAAATTGATAAATTGAAGCAAAACATAACTATGTCATACCGTGTTCTAATACAAAGTATGTCATAGTGATTATTGGCATATTTGTATAATAATTTACAACTTAAACTATAATAATATGAAAAAAATAGATTATTATTTCATGGAAAATATTATAATGTATCAATATGTATGCAGTTAATTTCGAAAATGATTACTTTTTTGTACCTTTCGGGGTTGAAACTCTGGGTCCGTGGAGCCCTGGTGCCAAACAAATGTTCAGAGAGTTATCCCAAAGACTGGTTGAGAAAACTAACGATCCCAGAGCTGGCGCTTACCTCGGCCAACGTATCAGCCTTGCGATACAGCGAGGTAATGCTGCCAGCCTCTTGGGTACATTGCCCGCAGCCTCTGACTTAGATTTAGTTTTTTATATATAGTCTTTGTTTTATATTTTAGCATTATTTATAGCAATTATTACTTATTATTATAATTATCTTTATTTCGAAAATGTTGAAATGTGTCTATTGATTTATTGTAGTAATTAATTGCACGTTAAGGTCATTAACTATAATAATTTATGTATGGAAATGTAGTAAAGGAAAAACTTTTCATTAATTTCAGATTTTTAGGTCCCTGTACTAGTTTGCAACATTTTAGTCTGCAGGCAATGGTTGTTAAGGAGATTTAAGGAGGAGGAGACGGAAGGTATGGGATTATGAGAGGTGCGGCCACCAAGGGAAAATCCTCTGATCAAGTGAGGTGGTATACAGCTGGCCTGAGCCCAGGTGTAACAAAACAAAGTAATAATACTTATGTGTGTATGTATAAAGATGCGCGTCCACTGGATCGGAATCGGAGCGTAAGCAGCGGACGGATTTGTTGCCTAAACCTTGTGGATTAAATCTGTTTTATTGTTTTGTGTTTATTTAGCTATGTACAATAATTTTTATTGAAATAAAACATTTATTTGAGCTCATTTCTTTTTTTTTTTTTGGTATGTTTAGAGTGGAAGGTTTTGCACTTAAAAATTTTAATTTTAGTTTCAATTTAAAATAATAATAAATGTTAATTTTTTTTCTTCTAAGTCCGACCTCTTGTTACGTAGTATCTGACATTCTCTTTGCCTTAGGCCACATGCCCCCACGCCGCGGAATTTCCGCGAAACGTGAGTGTGGATCCGGTTCGCATATTTTTCGCACTTCGCGGCTGGTTCCCCGACCGCATCCCCACTCGCGCGCGAACCGTGCGCGACGCCGCGGCGCGCGAAATTCCTGCGAAGCATGAGTGAGAGATCCGATTCGCATATGTTTTGCACTTCGCGGCCCGTTCCCCGATTGTTGTCGGTTTTCTGTCCCGCGACAAAGAGATTTTTTTAAATCTTTATTTTAATAAGGGCTTTTGCCATACAAGACATGCCAGCATTGTTTAGTGAACAGAATATATAATTAATCCTACTTTATACTTTATTACTTTATTTAATTTATAATATTATAAATAGCGATGCAACGGAAGTGCCTTAGCGGAACCAGAAACGGAAACAGATGTCAAAAGTAAATTTTTGCAGAAACGGAAACGGATGCAGAAACGGGAGTGTAAATAATATGAAAAAAAAAATGTACAAAATATATATTCTTTACTAGCTGTTGCCCGCGACTTCGTCCGCGTTAGCATAGTAGATCACACCCCAAGTATTATTTATTGTACAAAAATATTCAATATACAGAATTGACTTTCCTACGATTTTATTATATATAGATGTTTCGCGCGGCTTCGCTTGCGTAATTTAGGAATTTCACGCAACCGTACATTTTGCAGCAAAAAATTGCCTATTTCCCTTCACGTGGTCTATTCTTCATGTTTGCCAAATAACATAAAAATTGCTCCAGTAGTTCATAATATAATAAGCAATTCCATATAATTTCCCCCGTTTTTTCCACATTTTCATCTATTTCTTCGCTCTTATTAGTTTTAGCGTGATAAAATATAGCTTATAAGCCTACCTCGATGAATGGGCTATCTAACATTCAAAGAATTTTTAAATCGGATAAGCAGTTCCTGAGATTAGCGCGTTCAAATAGGCCCTTTCATATAGTTTCCCCCGTTTTTTCACATTTTCCTCTATTATAACTATATTCACTCTTATTATACTTAGCGTGATAAAATATAGCCTAAAAGCCTTTCTCGATAAATGGGCTATCCAACAGTAAAATAAATTTTTCAAATCGGACCAGTAGTTTCTGAGATTAGCGCGTTCATATTTGAACGCGCTAATCTCAATTATTAGAAAGGGCTTATTAGCCCTTTCAAATAATTTTCCCCCGTTTTTTCCACATTTTCCTCTATTTCTTCGCTCCTATTATACTTAGCGTGATAAAATATAGCCGTCGGTTGTAAACTTCCGTTTAAATCTCCGTTATGAAAGTTGCGAAACAGAAGCAGAAACGGATGTTGAAAAAAGCGCGGAACTTCCGCACTTGCGGAAACAGAAACAGAGATCCGTTGCATCACTAATTATAAAGGCGAAAGTTTGTATGGATGTATAGATGTTTGTTACTCTTTCACGCAAAAACTACTGAATGTATCTTAATGAAACTTTACAATAATATAGCTTATACATCAGAATAACACATAGGCTACAATTTTAACTGACTTTCAAAATGGGGGAGGTGTTATGTTCGTTTTTTTATATTCAACGATTACTCCGCCGTTTGTGAACCAATTTTCAAAATTTTTCTTTTGGCGTACAGAGTGTCATCCCAATTTGGTACTATACTCACAAAAGTGGTGATCTGATGCAGGGAGCCATGACTAATCGAGGGAACTCCTTAAAATTTATATGGAAACATGTGGTGACTTCGGTTTCGTGGGAAGTAGTCTAAGCATATGCAATCAACAAGTAAGATTTTGCACCAAGGTATACCATGATTAGATTGGGAAGGTGCTGAGAGAACTCCTTTGCATTGCTTTAAGAACGGAAAGCATATGCTACTATGCAAATTACATTCATCATCACTACCATATTATACCTTATAAAGTTATATGTATCCCATGATTTTGAGCCTATTATGACCCATCGGTACTTTTAATAGTCATTTAGATCAAGATTCGATTTTGTCAAGCGATTTAAAAAAAAAATTGTTTGATTGAACACGTTACTCACAGGAATTATCGGTCCGATAAAAAATATTTTAGTGTTAGATAGCTCATTTATCAAAGAAGGCTATAGGCTATTTTATCACGCAAACTAATAGGACCGAAGAAACAGAGGAAATGTGGTTAAAAAGGAAAATTATTAGCAAGGGCTTATCTTACGAACTACTAAAGCAATTTTGTATGTTATTTGGCACAGATATAGAGTAGACTACGTGAAGAGAGATAAGCTATTTTGTTGCGAAAAAATATACGATTTCCGTAAAATTCCTAATAATTTACGCGAGCGAAGCCGCGCGGGACATCTAGTTTATAATATAACGTATTGGCGGCTCTCGACATAGGCGAACGCGTTGGCCAACGCGTCTGCAGACGCGTTGGCCCAATGTGTAGAACGGGCGTTCGCGCGTTGGCCGTAGGTATTTAGACGTTGGCCGACGCGTCTGCGAGCTTGCCGCGCGGGTCGGAAATGTCGGCAAAAGATCAAAGGACATTTGTCGCAAGCTTCGCGCTCCATCCACACATAGGCCGCGCGATCAGTTTGCCCGGAGTTATAATTATGATAATTATTATAATATGTAATAATTTTTGTATGTAATAATTTAATAAATAATAAGTAGGTAATAAAATAATTACTTATATTATTTTAATATTATAAAATATTATGTAAAAGTGAGTTTATTTCTTTGTTTGTTACGTTTTCTCGCCTTTTATTTATTTATTTCGAGAATACTCTTTAAAAACTTTTTCTTGTCCACATTTACAAAGTAATTATAAGCTGTGAATAAATAAACAGCTGCAGCTGTTAGCGACTAAACATCCATTTTGAATCCGTCCGCACATTGGCGCGATCCAAAGCATACTGAACGACCTTCCTATGTGTGGATTACTCACAAACGCCGTTGCAAGCGCACTGCCAACGCGTCTGCAGACGCGTTGGCCAACGCGTTCGCCTATGTCGAGAGCCGCCATAAGATAAATACGGCTCAAGAGCGCAAACTATAGTGCGTCAAGAAAGTGAAGAAATTAAAAAGTGACATCTTTGCGAGTGTGGATCAGTAAATTTGGCAGAATGCGCGATCCGCGGCGCGCTTTCGCGCGCGAGTGTGGATCGGCAGTTAAACTTGCAACAACCAGACTACTTGCATAGATAAAGTATTATAGTAGGTATAGATGTAGTTTTAGCTCGTCATCGCGTGGGCATTTTGTGCTTATTTTCATACAAGTAGTGTGCGTTTATTTTCTTGAATATTTCTATAAATTGTCGATTATTTCGAAGCACATTATGGTACAGGAAAGAAATTCAATTAGTTCATGATACCGATTAATTACAGTTCAAGTGATGAGAATCCGTAAACACACGTAAAAAGCTATGCAATTTTTATAGCTAAATTATTAATTGATGTGACATTTTTAGCACTAATGCCTCATATAGCACGAATAAGGGATTAATAAACTTATAAAATATCTTTTTAGCTTACAAAAATACCGATTGAAAAGCCCAAAAAACGTTGTTCAAAACATACGTATTTAATGTTAAATCCACGTGTTTGAGGCATTCTTTGACCATTTTTATGGTTTATTATTTAGCGGAACCACAAAAATCAACGATACTTAGCATTAAATGTTTACTAAAAACCTTTATTAACACTTTTATTACATGAAATATGCAGACCGACTCCTTTGTTATGTCCTAGTAAGTAGGACATAACATTACACGCTTTTGACGCTTATACACCGATATGACTCTCTCCAGTCTATAGTACCTCAATGACTTGCAGCTTACTAGTAGATAGGCTAGGCATTGAGGTAATTTGCGTTGTGCAAATAGGTATAAAAAAATACTCTTTCATGCAAAATACCTTTTTTTCGAATATATATCTCGTATCTAGAATCGGCATTAATTAATGGCTGTTGCTAGTCGTCCGGTAATCGGATGAATAAAATAAATCTTAGTCGTCCGATTACCGGATGAATAAAAAAAAATAATTCACCCGATTACCGGACGACTAGCAACAGGCAAGATAAACCTGCACAAATTTAGCACCCCATCGAAGGATTTTTGAAATCAAAATGACCTTAATCGATAGGTCTACGTTAGGTCCGTATAGGTCCACCATAATTTTCGTTAGGTCCCCTATAGTTTTTTAATAAATATTTTTTTTAATTTTGAAAAAAAAAATTGTATTGGTTGAAATAATTTTTGCTCCACGTAAAATTATGAATTATGAGCTTTCTGAACTACTTGGAACCAGCAGACTAAAGAAATTACCTACGAATAGATTCCAGATCTTATAACATAATATAAATTGACTTTAATACAGATTTAGCAGTTCCCACTACAGATAAAAGGTTGAAACCATCTGGCAACACTGATTTAGTCATACGGGAGCCACATTTTTTTCCGATTTAGGATCCTAGCAAGGATCCTTGCTTTCAAATGTTATTCCACTTGACTAAATTATTTAGGATCCTAGCTAGGACTTCCTAAATAGGACAAGTGGAATAAGCGCTTTAGGTAAATAAAAAGTGAAAATGTTTTCGGAAAAATGACCTTTTTGACTACTTTCAACAACATAAATCTATTGTTTTTTTTCTTGGCACCATATTATTCTGTTAATATTTTTTTTGCAAAATTTAAAAAAATATTTAAAAAACTATAGGTGACCTAACAAAAATTATTGTGGACCTATACAGACCTAACGATAAATAATGCAAAAATATAAAAATTATTCAGTTTCGGTTTAGATGAGATGCTAAGATGCAATTATTTTTTATTATAAAATTTAAAAAATTATTTATTAAAAAACTATAGGGGACCTAACAAAAATTATTGTGGACCTATACAGACCTAACGATAAAGAATGCTAAAATATAAAAATTTATCAGTTTCGGTTGAGATGAGGTGCTAAGATACCATTATTTTTTTGCAAAATTTAAACAATTATTATTTATTAAAAAACTATAGGGGACCTAACGAAAATTATGGTGGACCTATACGGACCTAACGTAGACCTATCGATTAAAGTCATTTTGATTTCAAAAATCCTTTGATGGGGTGCTAAATTTGTGCAGGTAAAAGATAATCTAATCGTCCGATCAAAAATGACGTTTTTGTATGAAAACTCGTGGTGGCATAGTGCTACATATATATTATAACTTAATCTGTGCGCCTATCTGTCTACATATATATTTATAATCATAAACTTATAATGCACAGTATATTTTAAGTTTATGTTTATAATATAACTTAATCTGTGGCATAGTGTTCTGTCGCGTGATTTTATCTCTTAAAATATAACAAATGGCCGTGTTCGTCGGCGTATTTTTGGACAAACCTTTTATTGCGCATGTTCAAAAGATGTCATGGCAATGCCATAACAAGTTGCTGGTCAAGTCGTAAACAACGTCTTAATTGTTTATATACATGATTAAAATAATAAAAGCTAAACATAAATACATAAGCCTAAATTGTCTAACAGCCGCACAAATAATTTATTTAACACTATGATAGTGTTTGATTATTTTATTTTGGAAAATATGGATATGGATCACTTGGAAAAATTTAAAAATTTAATTGTTTTTTTTATGAAATAAGAAGGCAAACGAGCAAACGGGTCACCTGATGGAAAGCAACTTTTGTCACCCATGGACACTCATAGCATCAGAAGGAATGCAGCATTTCCCGACAAAAAAAAAAAAAAAAAAGAATAGGGTAGGGGGGCATTGGGCCTCCGGTAAACTCACTCACTCGGTGAAACACAGCGCAAGTGCTGTTTCACGCCGGTTTTCTGTGAGAGCGTGGTATTTCTCCGGTCGAGCCGGCCCATTCGTGCCGAAGCATGGCTCTCCCACTGGTTTGTTCATTGCAACGCCACCAAAAAATTGCAATTGGGTTAAATGTCAAGTCGTAAACAGTTGTCGTTGCAATGGCATGACATGATTTGGACATGCGCAATAACTAGGTTTTGCAGCGAATGCGCTAAAAATTACGCCGACGAACACGGCCAAAATTTGACATGAGGAGTGAGGAACACTGACATGATGAATACCGACAGTGAACTTTAATTTCTTAGCTTTAGTCTTTGCAGAGAAAAATCGATATCGCTACAGCCAAATTACTGATACATTTCTTTTCTAATTAAAGATAAGAAGCGATACATACCAAACAATGAGCTGAGCAAGCGAGAAGTCACTATCATCTATCAGTAACATCACTAACACTTCGTGGTAGGAAGGGATGCGTGATTTGAAGTGGCAGATCCCTTTTTTTCATCTGTTTTGACAGTCAGTCAGCACTTATCGGCACGTTGACAATTTGAGCTCTAAGAAAAATGTATGTAGGAACATCATTTACACTCACACGTAAACATACACAGATATAGTTCAATTTTGGTTACGTTTGACAGCTCGGAATTGTTGCTCTATTCCGCTAGCTATATTAACTTTATTGCGGTATACCGAGGTAATTGGAATAAAACATTTTGATCCTTTTTTTTCTTATAACAGCTGATTCTGTGTGTGGAACATGCAAATATATATTTTTTTTAACGATACGGACAATTCATCCACTTACCGGACGACTAGCAACAGCCTTAAAAGATAATCTATTCGTCCGATAATCGGACGACTAAGATTTATTTTATTCATCCGGTAATCGGACGACTAGACACTTCGTTAATTAATATCGATTCAGGCTTTGTACCACAGCGGCACCACACAGCAAATCACTAAATGACATATGTCAAAATTTAGTCAAAATTGTTCAATCACTTGCTCTTTGCAGTTTGCTGTTTTTTCTGTTTCTACTTTCTTGGTTTTCGTTCTATTGTCGATTGTCGTACCTATGTCGTGTGTTTTTTGAGGAATTTCTCTAGATCATTGAACTGGCTATTTATGTTTCTGAGACGCATTTTGACGAAATTCTAGCAATTTGCTATTGCTAGCATAATTTGTTTGTTTTGTGACTCGATTCCAACAAATCAACGTTATGGCCTACTGACTGTAAGTGGAAGACATTTCTGCATTTTTCATCACGATTCATGACTAATTTAGCAAAGTATTCGCTTAGGTCCTTGGACCTTATATTTTAAGCTCAGTTATAAAGTTTATTGTGTATAAAACTATTGATATTTGGGACACCATTGTTCTAACAGCACAAAAGAGAAAGGCGCATCATCCGTGCAGACCGTGCTCCGTATGAACAGTCTTTAACCTACTTAGATACGTTATTACGATTAATGAACCCTTATTTAGTATTTCTCTACTTTATTACCATTTTTTTTCAATATTTTTCTAGTAATAGTAGTTTTTGCAGTATCGATCTTACACAGTTATACCTAAGTAGTTTTAGTTTTGCTCTCTTGTTGGAAAAAAATTTGACAGCTATAAGTTATAACAACAATGTAACATTCTTTCTACACTAAACATTTTCAAGAAATTATAATATAAACATGGTTGTTGTGTAATGTTCTTGATAAAATAACAAAAAAGAAAGGGTTTTTAATGGGATATTATTAAATGCACATCAGAACAGAATACTTTTTCAGCACACTAGGTAACTCCGCTAATTAACTGAATGCATACCAGAAAAACTAATGCTGATAAAAAAAAAAAAACAATTGATTAACTGAACATGTCCTTCAAAAAAACTTAAACGTCATACAAAATGAGACAACCTTTATAACCGAATTCACACCAAAAATATGGTTCATACATCAGATATATTATTTGTAAAACAAATATTTAAATTGTTTATCAAAAATACTAACTTGCACTCTAAATTGGACAATCTTACAACGGAATTTCTAAAAACGATATCGAAAGGTGCACTACAATAAAATCAATTTCTATTATCAAAAGAAGTCTACAAATTGACAAATCGTGCAACTAAAATATTTTTAACCTAACTTTATTTTCTTTTTGTTTCTCTGTTTTACTGAAAAACATGTTGGGGCCTCCTCATCTAACGCCGCACTCACTCCTTAGCGCTCGCTCTTTACTCTTTAGCGACCACAGAACATCTTGACCTATTTCTGTGTTAGGGACAAATATTTTTGGTAATTATGATGAGATATGGTGAAAGATTTTATCATTCCAAAACTATATAATTCAAGGTTTCTTGATAAAAATTATCAAAATTCACTACTGTATTGTAATTGTATGGGTTAATAATAATTTATTAATGATTCTTAGATAATAGCAATATTGGCTAAGCCATCATGGTTATTTTTTGTGAACCACCCAGAAGTCAACTCATAATTGAAGCCAGTTCTTTTTTCTTTAGTAGCTTGTCAACCCCTAGAGTGCAATTCCTAAGCTGGAGGCTTAATTATTTTGCAATATATCGGTAAGGAACCCTTTGTGCGCTAATCCGACTCGCTCATTGCCGATTGTTTATTATTATTGTTTATGAGTTACCATTCAGTGTGCCAAAGTTTAGTCCATGTTAAGTTAGCACTTGATGATTTTTATGTGTTCTTAATTATATGAACATAACACATTAAATTGGGTTTTATTTAGAATAAATGATGTTCCTAAAAGTAATTTTGGTGATGGTTTTCCTTTAAAAAGTTATTATGTTTGTTGAACTAAGGAATTGTTAGATATATTTTTTTAATAATAGTTATTCGTTCAGTAAAACAGTTTTGCAAATAACTTTAAATAGTATGCTTAATTCGCATTATTTAGGGTGCATAATTAGTTTGCAAGTCAGTATTTTTGGTGAAACTTTCAAATATTTTGATGGAGAAAAGGGAATATACAGATATTGATTTAAATACATACCGTTTTTAATTCATCAAGCCCCATATGGTCACCGGTGACCGAGACACAATATAAATTCTATTGTGTTTCTTGTGTCTTAAATATTTTTAGTGTTGATTAAAATGGCATTAGGTAGTTTGTCGGGCAAAGTTCAGGAACAATGCTTATGAATTTGATTTTGAAATCAAAAATTTTTAATAATTTAAAGGATGCATACTGATATATATTTTAACAGAACAATACAACACTACTACTGACTTTTCAATAACTTTTTTAAGCCTAAATATTGGTTAAAAATAAATCTGCACTGAGGTGCACAGCTGTGGTGTTATATTAAAAAAAAAAATAATACAACATTTTATTTACAGGTGGAACAGATATCTAGCCTTTGAAGGTACGTTTATATAATTTTTAGTTCATTTTTAAATTAAGGTTACGGAAAAAAGTTAACATGTCATTGCTATTTTAACATCAAAACAATTGGAATTTGACAATTTGAGTCGTAAAAATATCCGGAGAGCCTGAGCTTAAAAGCATTGTTCAGTTGTGGATGTTTATATATTACATGTTGTTGCTATAGATGGCGGAAGTGGATCCGGAGACGCTGCTGGAGTGGTTGCTAACGGGGCAGGGGGATGAGCGGGACATGCAGCTCATTGCTCTGGAGCAGCTATGTATGCTGCTCCTCATGTCCGATAATGTGGACAGATGCTTCGAAAGGTATGTCTGTGTTTTATTAATATATTAATAATAAAAAAAATTTTCTCTGGACAAAAATACAAAACTAAAAAAATATTGTTCAAAGTAAGAAAACTATTTATGCATTAGTAGGCTATGTCATGAACTATTAGAGAAGTTGATTCCTAGGCAGATAGGGGTCCTACATAGTTAAGCCGTGTTACATCAAACCCAGCCGACAGATCACAATTAACATTTAATTGACATGATCCGACCAAATTTTATTGGCCTGTCAACTGCCTAGGAATCAATTATTTCCTCGGCGGTACTTATTCTTTACGATTTTTTTGTCAGTAGTATTACCATAGCACAATCATCTTGTTAAGTTAGTCGGCCAATTCAAGACATTCTTTTCTCACTCCATAATTATTAATATTATATTTTTGTTTGAATAATATTAATCTAATAAAGTATGTTCATGTACTTAGGTTCTATTCTAATTATCATTTTATAACATTGCACAATTTATAAGCAAACTCCCTGAGTCTTTTCTCTTGCAGACAGCATTGTATAAAAAACAATCATTCTGTTAACTCCCAGAAATATCTGACCATTCACAAAGAACATGTAAATACCTACTATAAAAGTGTATTATAAATACTATAAAGTCAACATGACAGGTACAAGCAGGAAGTGAATTTAAACCCATATTATACAAGCTGCTTACTTATTGCCATTTATGTCTGCACTCTGCGGTCATTAACATTTTTTTTATGAATAGCAATAAATCTGAGGCCCAAGTATGGAAAATGAATGGATCATTATTTTTAAAATTTTTGTACTTACTACAATGATTATGGATCGGAGAGTAAGGTTCCCCCTTTAATGAACTAGTGGTTTTCAATTACTCCTTACGGCCAATACACTAACATACAACTTCATTTTTTTTTCAGTTGCCCTCCACGCACATTTCTACCTGCTCTGTGCAAGATCTTTCTAGACGAGTGTGCACCTGACAACGTCCTAGAAGTTACTGCCAGAGCTATCACATACTACTTAGATGTTTCTGGTAAGTACTTTTTCAATTGGTAAGTGATTCCATACTAAACCCATTTTTCAACTGTACTGATATTTTAAATGTGAAAGTGTGTCTGTTTGACCGAGTATCTTTTAACTCTTCATGTTTAAACCGCTGAACCGACTTTGATGAAATTTATTATTGTAATACAAACTACCGTCCTATTAGCCTAACTTCGCACCTTTACAAGATATTAATCAAAGTTATACTAAACCGTATCAACCATAAATCTTACTAACAACAGCCACCAGAGCAAGCCGGATTCCGACTCAGTTTTTTCACAACAGATCACCTCCAGACAGTTAACCAAATCCTTGAGAAGTACTCGGAATTTAGGTAACCTTTTTACCTAGCCTTTGTCGATTATGCAAATGCCTTTGACAGTATTAAACACTGCTATATTTACATCCCTTTATAACCAAGATATAGATCCTACTTTGAATAATTTATGAAAATAGCACTGCTGACATAAAACTCAACAGTACCGGCCTTAAATTCCGAGTCCAAGGACGTAAGTGTCAAGGCGGTCTAGTTGAAGTGGGGGTGGCGGGTCACGTTAGCCGCATGCATCCCGGCCGCTGGGCAAGTGTCTCAACAGAGTGGGCACCCGAAGATGGACGCCGCTGCCGTGGCCGGCCTAGAAAAAGGCGGCGTGACGAGCTGGAGGCATACCAGCCAGGCTGGCTATCGGTGGCGCAGGAGAGAGAACAGTGGAAGATCCTGGGGGAGGCCCAGCAGTGGGACAATATAGATAGGCTAATAAAAGAAATACATGGAGTCCCGAGAAAGGAAGATATATTTCAAAATTCCAAAAAAAATTATGGTGGTACTCTTACGAAAAACGAATTTGTGCGCATTTTAGTTGCGGGCATTTACTAGTATTTTATAGATACATATTTTATCATATGAAAATTATTCAATTGTTGTAGCTGAATGCACCAGGAGGATTGTAGCAATAGATGGAGCTGTGAAAGCCATCTGCAGCCGCTTACTTACAGTGGATCCCAACAACAGAACCAGCAAGGACCTTGCTGAACAATGCATCAAGGTAAGCTTTGCTATTGTGAAGTTCATTGATTAATTTTATATTATAATTACTTTTCCTACCTTTTTTATTTTTTATTTTATGAAATAAGGGGGCAAACGAGCAAACGGGTCACCTGATGGAAAGCAACTTCCGTCGCCCATGGACACTCGCAGCATCAGAAGAGCTGCAAGTGCGTTGCCGGCCTTTTAAGAGGGAATAGGGTAATAGGGGAGGGTAGGGAAGGGAAGGGAATAGTTGAGGGTAGGGAAGGGAATAGGGTAGGGGTTAGGGGATTGGGCCTCCGGTAAACTCACTCACTCGGTGAAACACAGCGCAAGCGCTGTTTCACGCCGGTTTTCTGTGAGAACGTGGTATTTATCCGGCCGAGCCGGCCCATTCGTGCCGAAGCATGGCTCTCCCACGTATAAATTGTTTCCCTTTGTATTGTTTCCCAATTTCCGTATGTCTCGAATTTGTAAAGTGCCTGTGATATGCAGACAGTTTTCAAAGGCAGGTAAATTTATTGTCTGCATATTAAAGTTGTCGTGTCTGCATTGTATTGAACTACGTCTTAACCGCTATATAGATTATTCAAAATTTGTAAGAAATTGGCCTCGTGGTTTGGACTACATTACATACTCGATAACCCTGTGAACTTTGTATAACTTTCCACCTTACATTTAAAAACCTTCCCTGGACCTCCACGAATATTTCAAGGTAAAAATTTGCTAAATCGATGCAGCCGTTCTCCAGTTAGCGAGACAAGAAATTAAAAATTCATTTTTATTTATACTACAGACTTATTAATATAGATGAAGTATGGATTATAGTTTTTTATTGACTTGTGAGTTATGAGTAAACATTTTTAACCCATCGATCCCCAAGCGGCATCCGGCTGCCGCATAAGTCATAACAATAGGCTACTTGACCTATATTCAATTTCATTGAATAAATCCATATTTCTAGTAGAACTTGGCCTAGGAAACCATATTTCACCCTTATCATCGTCGTCGATTTGAAAATATGATTTTATATTTTTTTAATATTTTTTTAATTTGTACTGAAGAAAACGCTTTCAATAAAGAAAGCATTAAAATACAAAAAATATGACGTCACACCATGGCGGACAGTGTATTCGACGCCATTTAAAAGGCATATTTTTCAATCAACATTTTTATTGGTTTCTACTGTTTAAAATATTAAAATATTAGTTTTTTTGGTGAAAATGAATGATTAAGAAGCGATTAGCATAAATAAAAAAAGTACGTCAAGTAGCCTATTGAAAATCTATTGTGTCTGCAGTGACCCACGATGGAGGTGCTACGGTTTTGGAGCCGGTACGCACGCGCGAGGCTATAGATATAAAATATAAATTATAGTTTTTATTGACTTATGATTAAACGTTTAAGGTACTGGAGCTAGTGTGCACGCGCGAGGCGGGCGCGGTTTGGGAGGGGGGCGGGCTGCCGTCCGTGCTACACTTCATAACGCACCACGGTACCTCCGTGCACAAGGACACCCTGCATTCTGCTATGGCGGTTGTGTCCAGGTGATTTATTATAATAGCTTTTTTCAAATGCTTACGACTACTGTTCATGACTTTTGCTCAGTAAAGGGTATTTTCAACATTTGACATAAGAACATAATATAATTATTTATTTGATGTTTTCAGTCAACCGCTTGTTAAAAGTGATCGCACGCGCCGAACGCGCCGCATTTTAGAATTAGTTGTATGAAATGATGTGAAACCTCGCGTATTCGTTCGCACCGAACGCGCCGCATTTCGTGTAGGTACTATGCGGTGCGTTCGACGCGTACGGCACGTACTGTGCTGACAAATGTGCGATAAGCTTAACTGTACACTGTGCCGTACGTGAAATTTTTTGTGTGGAGTCTGTTAGTTTCAAGTCCCCAATCGGTACAAGAGATAATATTGAGAGATATGACGTGTGAAATGCGAGCGAGATGTATGTTGAAAGGAGAAGATGTGTAAGCGACATTGATGTTACGACGGAAGATGTAATTTTCATGCAGGGTGTGTGGTAAAATGGAGCCGGGAGACGCGCGCGTGGGCGATGCTGTATCATCACTATCGTCGCTGCTGCGACACAGCGACGCGCGTGTTGCGGACGCGGCGTTACGCTGTTTCGCCTCGCTCGCGGACAGGTTCGCGCGCGCGCACGCCGACCCCGCGCCGCTCGCCGAACACGGTACGATCATATTGCGAACTGTTATATACCTCGCTAGTATGAACATAGAATTTATTCAGCACTTTATTTATCCATTCTTGCTGGAAAGCTGCACAACATATTAGAGACGCGAACTATATAAATATACAGTTCCGTTTCAATAAATACACACTGTTATAAAAAGTAACCAAACGTTATAATTGTTATTGGCTTATATTCCACACTGGAATTAAAATATCTATATATTAATACGTAAGCCAAAAACTTTGTATCCCTTTTGACGAAAAATGCGGAAACGTAGGCGAATGAAATTTTGCACAGTTATAGTTTATATGGTGAAGGAGTGCAACGAGCTAATATTATTTTGAAATTATGATTTAAGGCGCTGTGTGTTCAGCATAACGCCGCTTTTGAGGGGGTGAGGTGGGGGCGCGATAGAAACGGCGCGCGGAGCGTCCCGCGCGCCGCGCAGTGTTACGCTTCTCACGCATCCTTATTCTGGTTACGTACCTATTCTGATTGCATTGGTTCGCGCTCTTTTTGTTACATCGCAAGAGTTGTATTCTACTAACACAGAATAATTAATAATGCAGAGAGATTATGAAAGTATCTACGCGAAACTTTAGCAAAGGAATAGGTACAATTAAATATTATCATTACATTTGTATTTTTTATTTTTACTAGTTATTTTATAAGTGAGGTTTATAAAATAATATATAAGTACAAAAAAAATAATATAAGCTTTGTAGGTTAAGCCGGTTAACCTACCTAATTTATTTTATTACTTACTTAGATATTGTTTTTGGGGTTCGGTACCCAAAGGGTTAAACAGGAACCCTATTACTAAGACGCCGCCGCTTACTAACAACAAAATAATAAAAGTAACAACAATAAAATAAAATAAAAAAAATCCGGATTTTCGGTTTTTTCGAATAGTAGATAAAATTATGAAAAATAAGCTTTTACGTAACTAGGGTTAAGGGTATGTTATTCGAATATTCGTTTTATTCGACTATTCGACGATTTTATTATTCGAATATGGGCATTTCTCCATATTTGAATTCTTCAGTTGATTCCCTAGCACATTTTTATTTCTGCATATTTTTTAAAATCAGTAATCACATATTATTTTTAAATATTATTGTTTAGCCCTTGTTTATCCATATTATTCTCTAATATGGATAAACAAGGGCAAGTTGATGCGGTTTATACAGATTTCCAAAAAGCGTTTGACAAGGTTGATCATTCTCTGTTGTTAGATAAAATAGCCTTCAACGGGATACGAGGAAATTTGCTTCGCTGGTTTATGTCCTACATTTTTAATAGATCGCAAAGGGTAGTGATAAACGGCCATCGTTCTGAGTCCATATTTGCTAGTTCAGGTGTTCCCCAGGGATCTATACTCGGTCCACTTCTTTTTGTCATTTTCATAAACGACATACAACAATGTTTCAAAATTCGCAATTTCTAATGTATGCTGACGATATTAAAATATTCAAATCGATAAGAAATATTGCAGACTGTTTACTTTTACAGCAAGATTTGTGTAGATTACATAACTATTGTATTCGTAATAAGTTATTTCTAAGTCTTCCTAAGTGTCACACTATTTCATTCACAAAAAAAATAAATAAACTAAATTTCACGTACACTATTAACAACACACCTTTAAATAAGGTCAGTTTAGTTCGTGATTTGGGGGTCCTATTGGATACATCTCTACATCTCAATCAGCATATTGATAACATTATTAATAAAGCTTATCGCATGTATGGGTTTGTAATTAGGTCTACCAGAGATTTCGTTCGACCCTCCACACTTTTGTTACTTTACAAAACGCTAATAAGGTCCCAGTTAGAATATGCCATACCTGTATGGAACCCTCTCTATAACAAATATTCAAATAGTTTGGAACTGGTACAGAAAAAATTCTTACGCACTACTTATTTTAAATATAAGCGATCTACTCTACCATACACTGATTTGCTTAATCACTTTAAACTATTGAGCTTTGAATCCCGACGTCGGCTCCTGGATGCCATGATGCTGCACGGTCTGTGCAATCATAAATTTGACTGCTCATCCCTAACTAATAAAATATGCTACACCGTTCCTAGAACAGTCAATCGACGTAGAGTTCGCCAATATAATTTATTTCACACTACATCCTGCAAGACTAACGCTGATCTTCGCATTCCCCTTCGTCGCCTAGTGGATACATACAACAATTACTTTATTGATATTGATATTTTTGCACTATCCTATAATCAATTCAAAAAACATGTCCATGACTATTTAAAAAAATTGTAATAATTAGAAAATCGTCCGTAGCTGTTATATTGTTTTTCTTCTTTTGTATTTTAATTATTTGCATATTTAAGGATAATATTAGAAAACATAAATGTTTTTCATCTGTTACAAACCACTTAACGCTATGCACTAATGTTTTTAAAATTATTTCTCTTTGTTAGGAATATTTTGTATTTTTTTTTTGTTACGCCGCGAACAATGGTGTGGGTTATGTGTTTATCACTTTTATTTATGTAATTGTACTTATTTTAAGATGTAACTGTTTTTTGTTCCAATAAAGAAAATAAATAAATAAATGAATTACGAACATAATTATCTATTTGGGCCCTTTTTCACTTCACAATTTTAGAAGATATTTTGATTTAAATTTTTCTAAACTAGGGAATCAACAAAGCTAATAGAAAAACGGTTTTTCAGCTAAATAAACATGTTCAATTTAAATTTTATTAACATGTATAAAATTGAGTACAAACCAAACTTGTTCGTTAAAACCAAATACAATTAATTAAAAATGCATTTATTTGAAATATTTTGACTAAGAAAAAAAAATTAGTACATATTTTACTTATTAGTATTATTTATTTGTATCAGAATATGAAGAGAATGTTATTTATATTTTAATAAAAATAAAAAGATAATATTATGTACCAATTAGATAAATAAGTAAATGTAAAATATATTGATTCCCTACTAGCGAATCATCAAAATGTATGTACAGGGAATCAATACAAAGATAGTTTTCCTGAGGTGTAGAAAATCGGTGCATATAGGTTAAATAATAAATAGACTCACTAAAAACCATACTCATTATCGCCATTAATTATATCGTGTCTAAGCAAACTTAATTTTGGAATCTAAATCATGTTATTGGCATTAGCAAACTTCAAGTCACCAGCTCCAAGATTGTTTCCCCCACCCCCAGAGCTTCGCTGAAATTTTTTTCTTTTTGTGGTGTTTGTTTTCTAGTGCGTTTTTTTATAGTTTCGAGCCACGTTGATACAGGCAAAGCCACCTACATGAACGTGGCTCGAAAATATAAAAAGACGGGTGAGCTGGCTTAGTAATAAGGAACATATATTATCATAACGGCGAATATAATAATATTATTTAATATCTAGTCTATCTTATACTGCTGCCTAGTAATACTATGCATAATAACATGAGGAAAGTAAAAGGTTTAAAAAAAAGAAAAGTAAAATCGTTTTCGATCGTGCTACGTGCTTTACAGCCTTGCCTTATTGCCCAGCTGTAACCTTATACAGGGTGTAACAAAAATAAGTGATAATACTTTAGGGTGTGTATGTGTTCCTTGCAGAGAGTTCACTGTGAAAGTAGCAGCGCTGAAAGACCAAAACATTTTTTCACTTTTGTATGGGAAAACTCGTGACGCTCGGGCCCTTGCCCATACAAAAGTGAAAAAAAAATTTCGTCTTTCAGAGCTGCTACTTTCACAGTGAACTCTCTACAAGGAACACGTACACACCCTAAAATATTATCACTTATTTTTGTTACACACTGTATAAATTTTTAAAGTGTTTAACAATGAACATGAACTATGTCATTTACGAAGAGTTATGTTGATATAAAAGTAAAAATAAATTATTTACTTCATACCATTAACAAAAAAGGTTGTCCGAAGCTTCATGTTACTTTTATTCAGAGTTTTCAACATTTTTCAAAATTTTCGAATTATTCGAATATATTCCAATTATTCGAACATTTTTGTAAAATATTGGAATTATTCGAATATCCGGATTATACGGATAATCCGGATTTGAGGATGGAAAAATCCGAAAATCCGGTTTTTTTTAAATCCGTTTTTTGCTATCTCTAGGTGTGGGGAGCTATTATTATTTACTTTGATAATGTGTTTACATTTTCCAATATAATACGAGATGTAAAGATAGGGGTTACAAAAAACGGTTTTTTTTAAAAATCCGGATTTTGGATTTTTTGTACCAAAATCCGGATTATCTGGATTATCCGGAATTTTGTTAAGTCTACCTTTAGGTAATTACAAGAAGCTTAAGGTAATTATAATAATAATTATTATAGTATTGTAGTGATGTGGAGTACTACTTATTACACCTGATAGTGTAGAAGTAGTGCAGCAATGCACTATTATTTATAATAATAGCTATAATGCAGTCTAAAAAAATATCTTTAGTCATGACTAGGGAATGCAATCCCGCAAGATAATTTCAATCCCGGTATTTGCGGGACTGAAGCATCACAATCCCACTGGATCCCGGTATTTACGGGATCCCGCAGGGTGGACATAAACTTGTAAAATAAATCGTTCTAATGACTTTACTTGATAGAACCCGTTTTATTCTTAGAAACTCAAATAAAAGAAACTTTGTCAGACACCTTTTTTACAAGGGTTTATTAATACTCCATTCTTTAGAATATATTATAAAAATAAAAAATAAACTTTTTGTTTGGAAATGGCTACGTTATAATAATAGTTACAAAAAAAATAATAAGCTTATTTATTTTCAGCTTTTATAAAAATTATTCATCTTTTTAAAATATAGGGAAAATTGTGCTAAAAGACTCCGTTACATACATACAGCCCAAGCTTATAAAAATAAGTTAAAAAAGTTGTGTCTGCCAAACGACTCCTGATATTCGACACAAGATAGCCAGCAGCTGAAAAAGTTGGCGCAGCTTCAACGCTGGTTGCAGGTACATTATTGTCATTGAATTATAGGTGAATTGAAGGTAAATTGTTTAGTGGGCTGCCTGTAGCCAGTTCACGCACCCCCGCGCGCAGAGTTACACGTATGAATCACGCTTCTTTGTAATCCCGCCAGTCCCGCGGGATCCCGCTAAATTTTCGACCGGGATTAGTCCCGCAAAATGCATGCGGGATCCCGGTATCCCGGTATTGCATTCCCTAGTCATGACTAAGTGTACAATGACATACATACATAATATATGTCTATTCAGTCTCTGTACTTCATTATACGTCCCGAACTCCCGATTTTTTTATCATCGAGTTCTTAGCAACTTCAAGAAATGGCATGGCAAGTATGCTCCCGAAACGTTGTTACATTAAAACGAACCTTATTCCCATACAAATAAGAATATTTTTACAACAAATAATTTAAATAGTGCTTGTAAATAATAATCAAGATGCAAGTTTATGAAACTAATAACTATGGCGAGTCCAGGATGGAATAAATAGAATGGTTCTACATAATATTATGTGTAGTTTATCTGAACTATTTTTACGATTTTTTCACATATTTTATATTTAAATAATTTTAATTTTTAAAATGTAAAAAATAATAAATTTATTACGCCATACACCAGAGTCATTATCTTAATATTTTTACTTGCACTACGATTTTTTAATAATTATTATCGTGTCGGGACTCGGGAGTGATTTTGTGACGAGCGTCCGGAGACAACCTCGCTGTACGCAGGCCATCGGCCAACTGAAATGCATTGCGACGCGAGTGCCAAGCGTGTACGCATCGCAATAAGATTCATTTTAGCTTAGCATAAAATTGAAATTTCTCAGGGCGGTCTTCTCTATAACATTTTTCATGTGTTTTTTTTTAATATCTTTCGAAATAAATAAATAATTGGCATAATTTTTAGATATCACTTTAGTTCAATAGATTTGACATGTAATAGAGGAAATAAATATGGTAGTTGTCGCACAAAATACAGAGTATTTCGCGACAAAAAAAATAATTTGTTCAGTTTTTTGGGGATTTATTTTTCAGAAGTGTAGAAGTCTTGTAAAAATTATATTTATATATTCCTTTACTTCGTACCCTTCACTGCATGTACTAATTTTTTTCTGCTGTGTACTGCTATTGGTTAGGGCCAACTTTGCGACGAAAAAATTCCTGTTTCACGTACAAAGTGAAGCTCACCTCACCTTAATCATACATTTTTTTAACAAATAAAACATAACACACACTACAACACACACACTAGGAATAATGACAGATTTTTGAGTGACAAACCTATACAATATACATATGAATTATTTAATTATACTCTTTCGTTTATGGTTGAAGTCTATTGACAACAAGGTGACAAATTGAAAATGGATTACTTATAGTTTTTTTTATCGAATCTGAGATACTATTAGATACGACAGTATATTATAAGAGATCAGCTGAGTCCCAGAGACAAGAGTTGAAAAAATATGATAAAATCAATATTTTTTTACAAAATATAGGTTACTGTCCTAATGTCGTTAAAACTAAGGTCTAATTTCGACCATTGGGCGATTTCTAGTACTGGTAATAATTTATCAAAACTAAAATCCTCTTCGTCAGATTAATGAATTGGGTTTAGTGAAAAAAATTAAAGGAAGGTTTTGTGACTGATTGCTGATTTCCGTTACAACATCGAGAGCATTTGCATGAAATATAAATTTAAAATCTATTAAAGGTTTGATCGAAGAGTTGGTCCGTCGTCTCGGCGCCACAGAGAGCACAGAAGACAAGGGATTAGTGACCTCTGTGTCGACCACTGTCAGCCTGCTGTCCACACTGTGTAGGGGATCGGCGCAGATTACGCATGTAAGTACCTACATAATTTATTATATTGCTTATTATCTTAAGCTTCATCAATTTTCTACATTATAAACAGTGTAAGATAAAAGTTGAAGGTGGAGAAAGACTGAACCATGACCTGGTATAAGAGGGTAGGTTAAACGAAAATACTTGGCAGAAAAAATATCCGGCCTTAACTCTTTTACAAACAAGATGTCGCCCTTAACATTGAAATAAATTTATAATAATTACGAGTATAATTTATATCGCAGAACGTCCATTCTCGGGCTCGGAGTATGGTGACACCGGGCCAGCAACCATTCGACAAACTTTCGCATTAGTAATATTATTATGGATGTGCACCAAGTTGTTATGAGATAACTTTAACAAACCTAATCAGGGCTTTACATTTTAAGGTCATACTATTTGTTGCCCATACGTCATTTTGTAACAGTCGACTCTGATTCTTGGGGCACTAGTTCATGATTCATCGTCAGTATATCAATGTTTCTGTCAGGACCTGGTGCGCCTGGAGCTGTGCGGCGCGATCGAGGCGGCGGTGCAGGCGGACGAGCGCTGGTGTCTGGAGTGCATGCGCCTCGTCGACCTGCTGCTAGTGCTGCTGTGTGAGGGCCGCCACGCTATACAGACGTGAGTGCCCATTTAATACAAGCCAAATATAACTTTAAAATGAAACAATAATGGAAGTGTCCCCTTTTGAGGTCTCTTTTTTGGAGTGAGGTGTAAGCGAGTGAATGCGCACGGGGAGTGGGGACACGATATATATGAACAGAAATCATATAGGGGTGACGGGTTGGTCAAAGAAAAAAAGTTGGTCAAATTATCTTAAGCTGTGCGAGGTCAAACATGTAATTTTTTTTATCTCAGTAACACAAGTCGCGGTCTCGGTCCGGTCGCGGCGACGGGCGGCGGTGAGGGTTCGAGTCGCGGCGACAAGTCGCACCGACAACTCATCGACTGCATCCGCGGCAAGGACACGGATGCGCTCGTCGCCGCCGTCAACTGCGGCGCCGTCGACGTCAACTTCACTGATGACGTCGGCCAGACGCTGCTCAACTGGGCGGCTGCTTTCGGCACGAAGGAGATGGTGGAGTTTCTGTGCGAGAAAGGTAGGTCTTGATAATCTAGTAATTTAATTATCTACTATCTTCTATATAAAGAAAAAATATTTTTAAATTTGTCAGTCTCGCTAAAACTCGAGAATGGCTGAACCGATTTGGCTAATTTTAGTCTTGAAATATTCATGCAATTCCAGGGAAGATTTATATTAAATGGAAAAAGTGGAAAATGGCACAAGTTCACCGGGTCATTTAGTGCTAGTATTCATATTTAAACAAGTTATAACTGTTTGTCGCTATCTTTCAAGTGGGCTCAACGTACCCGACCAAATAACATTGAACCTCTATCTGCCTATGAATTAATTTCTCTGATATTACAACAACTAAAGTAACTTGTCTCTCAATAATTAATTATTATTATTTGGCCTTTATGATTCGTGACTTCATTAGAATATGCACACCACAATTTAATTAAGACCATATTCGGACAGACAACACAAATGCACATACTAATTAGCAATAATTCAAAATGGGCCTTTATATTTAGAAATTATCTGATGTAGTTCTCAAACATTGTATCTTTTTATTATAAATTGTACAGGCGCTGACGTAAACCGCGGTCAGAGAAGCTCTTCTCTGCACTACGCGGCGTGTTTCGGGCGGCCGGCTATCGCCAAGGTGCTGCTACGGTATGGCGCCAATGCCGACCTGCGAGACGAGGACGGCAAGACCCCTCTCGATAAAGCTAGAGAGAGACACGATCAGGGTGAGTACAATCTCGCCTTTACTGCTAAAAATTTTTACACAATGGATTCTCTAGAGAAGTCACTTGGCAAATGATCACAAAACATTGCATTAGTTTACTCAATGTGTATTTTCTTTACTGGAGGCAAAAACAATTAATATCAAAGTTTGTAGTATGATAATAATTGAAATATGTGTAATAGTGCATGCAGACACTATACCATAGAAATCAATACAAAGCAAAAAGTTCGCTGCGTACGCTCCGATTCCGATCCGGGTGGACGCGCACCTTTAATCATAATTAGCGATAGCAATTTGGCTAAAGGCTAGATTATCATAATATTATGTATGTATAATGTATATTGGACGAAGATTTTACTAGTAAAAAAAATGAAATAGTAGGAGGCGAAGATACTAGGAATGTTCATCCCCTTATTTATAAACATATAATGTAAGTATACAATGAAATGCTTTGAAAATGATTTTGTTGTCTTATACCGTGGAAAAGTCGCTGGAAAGACATAACATTGTTTCTTCATTGTATTTTTTTATTATTATTGAGAGGGTAAGTAAATTAATAAATGTTCTCAGGTCACAGAGAAGTGGCGGCCATACTGCAGTGCCCGGGCGAGTGGCTGGTGGTGAGCAATCAGGAGTCGCCGGCGTCCTCCAACGAGGACGACTTCCCCGACACGGGTGATAAGGAGATGGCCGCCGTTTACTTGGAGTGAGTTTTGATACTTGATGTACTATCAGAGAAGATGATTCCTATACTCTACTCGGCGAAACATGGCGGTAGCGGTACATACAAACCGCGATTGACAATGAAGTGTCAGATGTTGTCAATCGCGGCTTTGTGTAGAAAATGACAAGTTTTTGACAGGGAGTCAATGACCGCTACCGCCACATTGTTTCGCCGAGTACAGCGCGTAGGTCCGTTAACTGCCTATGAATAAATTTTTTCGATGGTACTGCTATCTATATTCTGTTCCGATCGATTTTGAGTCAGTTAAATTAAATAATTAGATAAGTTTGTAAATTGACAATGTTATTATTACTGCGCGGTTACAGCTGCCAACGTCAGACGTTTTTGTAAGACCGATAATAATTAGGCATGATCGAGATTTTGTTTTGTTTCTGATAGAATTTTTGCTTTGTACTGTTGCAATCGGTGTGTTCTCTTTTTCTCTAGTGAGTAATCTAAAAAGGTTTTTGTGTTACTATTATTTGGTTTTTTGTTGGATGGATTATCCAACCATAAAATTTTAAGTTTGACCCGCTCATCTATAATAATTATTACTGACGTAAGAGGCAAACTTAATTTACCGTTAATTGTCTGTTTCTGTCAGGCGTCTGGTGCCAGTGTTCTGCGCGCGGTACGTAGGTGCGGGCGGTGCGGGCGTGCGGCGCGCGTGCCTGTCGCTCGTACGCAAGATGGTGCACTACGCGCCCGCGCCGCGTCTGCGTGCGCTCTCCACCCCGCGTACCGCCGCGCTGCTCACGCGACTCATCGCGCAGGTTCTTGACACACAGGTAATTAAACTTGTTCTGCAGATTCGCTAACTAGAGTAGGCTAGGAGAGGCGACTATGGTTCACATTTAAACATCATAGAGATCAAAAATTGTGTTTGAAATTTTGTGACACATTTCCTAGTTTGGACCATAGCATTTGTAATATATTCTATAATGTTAGATTTTTAAAACTTGTGATAGATATTTAAGACATTGAATTAATGTGTTTAAATAAACACGCACGTAAGTTGTACGTGTACGTACATGCGTGTAGTACGCACTGACGCGTGTATGTGACTCAGGATGAGTGGTGCCGGCGCGGGCAGCGGTACCTGCGCAGCCGCTATATCCGGCCGCCCGCGGTAATGTTCCGATGGTGTGATCGTTCTGTTGTGGCTCTTATTGCATCTCGCGACACCTCCCAAGCGCTGGATATACGGAACCGTTGATTGCCCCGATTTGAGCTATATCTGTTTCTTTCTTTCGCTCAGTACTCTAGTAATATATTCTTAAAACATGTTTTATGCCAGTACGTCAGTCGGAATCCGTGTGCATCCAGTGTTTAGAGCGTTTGGTTTTGTAGTAGCCGCACTACGCACTATGGACTGGTCGTACGTCGCTATATTAGTTTACCTCGTCTCTAGTACTTGTGACATTATCTGTATATACTCATGTAGTTCACCGCCCAACGACGGAACTAATAAACTATGAGATGGTTTTTGTCATACCACATTAACAACTAATTGTATGTTCAAGTGAGTTTTTAAATCATCGTAATATTTTAAAGCATTCTGTTACTGTGAAAACATCACACCATCGAAATTACCCGCATCAGACTATCCTATTGTTTGTACCTTGTAAATGATCCGGGATTTTGCGAGTTTAAACTGTCTGAAAAGAACATTATAGAGAAGCTTTGTTTATTGAAGACTTGTGGTACTTGCATTATCACGAACTGTACATTTTCTCAATAAACAAAGCGAGATCTTGATTAACATTTATGCTATGTGCTACAAATATGTTTGAGTTTTGATTTTCGTTTATAGAAATAAAAAGAAAGGATCAATGCTATTTCTATAGAAACAGGAAAATTGTCGAGGCCATTTAGCAAATTGTTTTACCATAATGACCTTTGTCAGGACGACGATGACGGTCATCTGACGGTCCTGGGCATAGCGGAGGAGCTGATGGTGAAGGCTTCGGACATATATCTGGAGCAGTTCGCGCGTCTCGGCGTCTTCAGCAAAGTGGAGGCGCTGGCCGCCGCGCAGGCTAGCCCGGCGGACGACACCGCCGGCCAGTCAGGTACAGACTATCATTACTTAGTTTATTTCATACCAACATATTAAGTTATTGATTGCTTATTTCCATACCATAATAAGTAACAAACATGCGTTTTTACATGCATCGAATAGGCATCGAAACCACTGGATCGGTTTTGATGACAATAAATCTGTAGTGTCCTTGATTAACTACTACTCCTTTTACTTGATAAATGAAACGATAGACTTGATATACCGTTACTTGATTTATTGATTGATACTTGATGATCAAATGACCCGGGTGTGCGAGCACGCGCGATCGCCTTGATTGATCGATGCGAACTGATTTTAATAAAATAATTAAATAATTACGCGAGCGCGTCCTAAACGCTGACTCCTTAAAAACCCTAAAACTGCTTGATGTACGATATGGATCGTACAAAATCGAAATAGAAGTAGACCACGAAGAAGGTCATATAAGCTGCTTATTGTCGTGGGAAAACGTGCGCCTACCTTAATTGTATTTAACGTCCACGCAGTCGCATAAAAATAGCATCACCTTGTATATAATGTCAACTACAAGGGGGACAGGTAGTTCAAGCTGGGATGCAAGTCCCTTTGGGGCCCAAAAATGTCGTGACATCTATAAATCTAAACTCCTTTTTTTGCACACGTCCTTTCTGAATTTCGTATATTGCAGGATGGTCGCCGAGCGCTCTTGCAAGCGGTGTGGGTACAACGGGCGACGCAACCGCGCTAGTAGCGGGCGGGGCATACGTATGGGGGGAGTGGTCGTTATGCCGCGGCCGCGACGCGCTCTACGTGTGGAGCGACGCGGCCGCTATCGAGCTGAGCACCGGCTCCAACGGCTGGTTCCGCTTTCTGCTAGACCATAAGCTCGCCACCATGTATAGTAGCGGCAGCCCCGAGCATCAGACTGATAACACAGGTACATCTTGTCATCTTTAACCTTGTCAAAAGAACGAGGAACAGACACAAATTTTTAAATTTAAATGACGTCAGACACCGAGTTTTTTAAGTGTGAGACAGTTTTAGACTCCCATACCCGCTCGAAGTTACAATAACTTTATGTAACTTTATTTATTTCCAGAGAATCGTGGAGAATTTATAGATAAACTACAGAGAGCGAGGGCATCCGTCAAAAATGCTGTTCCCCAACCTATATTGTCGAAGCCTAGTAACACGAGACTCATACTCGGGAACTGGGTGCTGTCTTGTAAAAAGTAAGTATTCATACGTACGTGGGAAAGCATGTTTTGGCATGAATGGGCCGGCTCAACCGGAGAAATACCACGGGCTCACAGAAAACCGGCGTGAAACAGCGCTTGCGCTGTGTTTCGCCGACTGAGTGAGTTTACCGGAGGCCCAATCCCCTACCCTTTTCCCTTCCCTACCCTCCCCTATTACCCTATTCCCTCCTAAAAGGTCGGCAACGCACCTGCAGCTCTTCTGATGCTGCGAGTGTCTATGGGCGACGAAAGTTTACCTCATAGGTGGCCCCCTTACACTGTGTTTATAGACATTATTGTTATACAATGTTTTTCCCTTGTCTAATACCTTAGTAAAGACACATGACAGATATAAACAAAACATTGGGCAGCTTATCGTCTCTATACAGAGGCAGGTGGATTTTTTTTTAACTTTATATTTTTCGAATTTGTTATGCACATGACACATTTTTGATATTTTAATTACTATTTCAGAGAAAAAGAGCTGCATATTCACAACACAGATGGCCAGCAGCAAACTACGATATTGAGAGAAGACCTGCCAGGTTTTATCTTCGAGTCAAATAGGGGAACCAAACACTCGTTTACGGCAGAAACATTTTTAGGTAATTATATAACACTAGTTACTCAAGTTTTTTCTAAATATAACATGATTTTTGTATGTGTTAAAAGCAGGTAACTTTTTATCAGCTTTAAAGATTTACTTTTAATTTTTTCGTGTAGGTATCTATAGTAAATTTTGACTCTAAGAAAAATAATTATGATTACTTATTATACAGGTCCAGAGTTGGCCAGTGGCTGGGCGGATCGCCGGCCGCAGGTCTCTAATAGCGCTGCGCCTCAGAGCCGAGGACGACTCTCGGCCAAGACGGAGGCACAAAAGGCGCAGGTCCGTATTGCTTTGTAACATCAACTTTCACCCACACAATGTTACAACAAACGTAATTTTGTGGATTTTATTTTGTTCGTAACTTATTATAATTTTATAGTGTAAATTCGCCCTCGAGTTTCAGAGGTAACGTTGCAAGTTAATGTAGATTGACGTCATATATTGCGTGCAGGTGTGCGAGCGCGCGCGCGGTCTGTACGCTCGGCATTTGGCGGGCGCGGCCGGGCTTGCGCCGCGTGTGCCCGTTGCCCGCCTTCGTGCAGTGCTCGCGACGCTACAACGGTTAGCTACACAACCGGAGGGTTAGTATATTATGTTTATTTACTAAACGATTGTTGTGGCCATCTTTAAATATTTGTTAAAAGTGAGCCAATATCCAATCACGTAACCCAACATGAAATGAAATAAGCGACATACCTTAAGAACTTAATTTATATTTTATAGATTAATTATTATTGTTTTAGGTAATTGGCAAAAAGAGTTTAAAGAGTCATTAGACCAACTCGCAGAACTCATTTGCGGCGAAGAGCTTCTGTCCGCTTACGAACTACAATCCTCTGGTTTGGCACCGGCACTACTACAAATCCTTGCCCCGCAACCTTACGGTTAGTATTTATTTTTATAAACTCTTTTGAAATAATTATGTACAAGAATTAATATATTAACGGTTGTAACTTGTATGGGTTTTTCTTGAATTTGCATAGAGAGTGCCTTGGGCCAATTAGTCGGAGAATGGCTGAGCGCGGACGAGGGACGCGTGGGCACGGCGCTGGCGGCCCGACTAGTGGGTGTGCTGGAGAGCGCCGAGCGTCTGCCTGTGGTCGCGCCCGCAGCGGACGCGCCGCACGCGCCGCAAGCGCTACACCACCTCACGCGCCGCCTGCGCCTGCGCGTTGAGCGAGCCCACGACGACGCAGCAGACGAGGCCAACAACAACGCCGGCCGCAACCTCAAGGTGGAAGCGCTCACCACCGTGCGCCAACTCGAACGCTTCCTAGCTAAGTCCGTGGCCCGCCAGTGGTACGACATGGACCGGGCCACCTTCAATTTCGTGCAGCGGATCAAAGCTGAGGCGCCGCTCACCTTCACATACGATGTAAGTACTAAATAAGTATGTAAGTAACATAAGTGTTAGAAAGTGTGTGTACGGGTCTGTACACCTTACACGCTGATAATGATGATTGATTATAGAAACAGCCTGAAAATGTTAACTGTTTATTGATAGTTGATACACAGATTAACAAAGGTACAGTGATATAAGAGAATTGATATTAGAGAAATTATATAAGAATAAGTGATAGCGTAATATTATAGCCACGGAGCTCATACTAAGAGGAGGTGTTGTAATCAAGTTTCCTTATGAAACGACGCGTGACAATTTGCGGGGTGAGGGGGTGTCAAGCTCCGCCCACTTCGCAATATTACATCTATCGGCTAAAAGCAAAACTACTAGCTTAGGTCGATGTTGATGTTACTACGTAGTTCAACTATCTTACACAAGATGTCATTTTGTCTTGAATATGGGACGTACTACTGCCCTGGATATTTTGTTACGATTCAAATAGCTATCATATATGACGACAGATGGCGGTTTAAAAGTAATATCATAATAAAAGCTATATAATCACGGTTTTAGCTATTTAAATGTGTTTCAAGACTAAGTATATAACGGTTTTCAGTATTCAAGGATGATTATTGTAATAAACTTATGCAAAATTATACGCATTTACGTCTGTTTTATCTTTCAAAGGTTTATCCATCTAGTGTCAAGTAGTATAATTAACGCTGAAAGCTGAAATGTTGTAGAACTTTTATATTTAAATTACATTTAAAATTATTTCCAAATAAAATGTGATGGTATTTATATTATCAGAACGTCTGTCTGAGTGTTTTCGACATTGTAAAACACAATACTTCATCCTTTCCTTGTTAAAAACGCAAAAAACACCAATTTATTGGGAGTCTCGTTACGTGTGCACCTGACAAACGCTGAAAGTGTACTGACTTAAGCCCCGCCCACAATGATGACGTCAGGACCTAGTTGAAAATCACAGTGCACAGTTGCTTATTCCAGCTCCTCTTTGTATTAGCTCCGTGATTATAGCAGACGCATTTTATATACACAAAGATAATGATGAGTATAGCAAAAATGAAAACATTACGAAATCGTTCAAATATTGAGATATTTACTAAATTGATAAACTAATTATTATGCTGACCTAGGAATGTGCGATGCTTCCATCGTACAGTGTGTGTGTGTTTTATTACTGGATCGACAAGATTAGTATTTCCCAAGAACAATGCAAAGCAAATGAAATGAAGCTAACTGATACTGCTAAAACTTGTATCGATATTGATATTGAGTTTGTTCTGCAGCACGACTTCGACGAGAACGGCGTGCTGTACTTCATCGGCAGCAACGGAGGAACGTGCGAGTGGGTGAACCCGGGCGCGCACGCATTAGTCTCAGTGTGGTCGTCGGACGGACGTGCTCTGCCGTACGGCCGCGCCGAGGACGTGCTGTCCCGTGCTCGCGAGCCGCTCAACGTGCACACGAATGATGACAGACGCGCGTTCGTCGCGCTCGACCTCGGCCTGCAGCTAGTTCCCTCCGCCTACACGCTGCGACACGCGCGCGGATACGGCCGCTCCGCGCTGCGCAACTGGCTCTTCCAGGTTAAAATATTGTTTCGTTTAAATATATCATAGTCCAAAATAACACAGTTAAGTCCTTCTAAGACTTATATACTATTTTGTTATACGGATAATCTGGCGGTTATTCTAAGTTATAATATTATAATATAGTTATATAATTCTACCACAAAGTAAATAATTTTATTTCCGCGAGTTCCCATTTTGAACTGCTCATAATATTATTAATATGGAGATTATTAAGTAACTTTATAATTGGCTCTATGTTTTTATAATTGTATTGTGTGCTTACAGATGTCCGCCGATGGCGTGACGTGGACGACGCTGCTGGCGCACAGCGACGAGCAGGCGCTGCAGGAGCCGGGCAGCACGGCCACGTGGCGCGTGCGCGCCGATGCGCCGTACCGCTACCTGCGCATACAGCAGAACGGCAAGAACGCCAGCGGACAGAGCCACTACCTGTCGCTCTCCGGTCTAGAGGTTTACGGCAAGGTCTTTATTTTTTTTTTGTAATAAAGAAGTAGCTGTCACTTGCATATGAGTAAATAGATTTTATATTGTAAAAGGTAGACAAGAAAATGTTAAATAATGGTCCCCTTACAAATGAAAGTATTTACATAAAAAATAGCTCTACTAGCTCTGTATTTCTTTGTCTTCGTCATCAAGTAACAGACAGACTTCAAATAGTTATTTATCCTGCCTAAATATCGTTATTAGTAAGTTGCTAAAGTTTGCTGCTTGGTAATGTAGGTAGTGGGAGTTGTGGAAACGCCCCCTCGGCAAGTGGGCGGCGGCGGCGCGGGAGCGGCATGCGGCGGTGCGCGCGCGCGTCGCTGGTCGCGCGGCGCTAGAGGCGTGTGCGCCGGCGCCCGCGTCACACGTGGCCCGGACTGGAAGTGGCGCGACCAGGACGGCGCCACCGCCACCGGCACCGTCACGTCGGACTTGCATAACGGATGGGTCGATGTCAGGTAAATACACACTACGCTTTTACTGTGTAGTCACTATAATAGCTTGCCAATTAGAAAATATTGTATGTTTTTTGTCTGGAATGTAGTAAAAGTATGTATGTATATCATGTTGTTTACATCACGAGGCTTCAACAAATTTTCAATCGTAGATAAAAGAAAACTAAAGTTCAATGGGTTTATTGAATATCTTAGATGCTAAAATGTCTAATCATAAAATGGTAAAAATTGTGAAATTTTTTAGAAAGAACCGATTGGCAGCTTGACATAGTGTTAATTATAATAACGCGTGGCGACGTACACGCTGATAGTGCAAAACAAGATGTACAGTTCTGTCGACAAACTGTTGACAGTACAGGAAGTTATTAATTAAATTTTACTTAAACTTTATAAGCTTTATTATACCTTAGGTGGGATCACGGTGGTCGAAATTCGTACCGCATGGGCGCAGAGGGCAAGTTCGACCTGAAGGTGGTGAGCGGCGGCACGGAGTGCGCGCGCGGCGGACGCAAGAGCCACTCCACACCCAGTCTGCCAGACGCCACAGGCCCTGAACACCAGGTATTATAATCATGGACGTTTTTTTGTCTATAATGTATTACATATTGTTACGTGCTAGGGTTCGAGGATTTGGAGAGAAAGACCTGGTGACTCTCTTGAAGACTTTATTAACACTGCACTAAACACTAGGTCACACACTTAGCACTAAGTCCAAACACAAATCACTAGGTCCAATCACTAAGCACTATCACTGTCCTAGGTCGTAGCCAAGTCGCAGGTTTCACTGGTTCACTCACTATTGATCACTCCGAAATCGCCTCGATGATAGCTCGAAAGGAACTGACTTGCCGGGCCTGCCTGCGGCTCTTTTTATATGGCGAGACGAATTCCAGAAATTTCCCGATTCACGTAAACAAGTAAACAACCGTGGGAAATTTCTAGGAGGCTCGGGAATGTACCACAATAAAACTGCCGTCCTTGCGATAAGTGCAGTAAGTTGAATTTAATTTAGACCTTATGGACTCAGTCATAAGGTCTAAATTCAAACACGCTAACAAATAAAGGGTAAACACGTAAACAAACATTAGACCTTTCTAGAAGGTTCGAGTATGTACTTGCGCACCACGTGTCCGTATACCATGTACCGTAACACTACTCCCCTCTTAGAGATGCTCGTCCCGAGCATCATTGTTACTGCCATGGTAACGCGCCAGACGGTCTATGTGTACCACTTTGAATGTCCCTCTTGGTTGCTTTTGAATCCTGTAAGTCACATCATTCAATCGGGTAACCACTTTGTATGGGCCGTCCCACTTGGTCTGCAACTTTGGAGATTTGCCTTTTCGGCGAGTTGGGTTATGCAGCCACACCAGTGACCCTTCTTCGAAGCCGCTTGTATTCGATTTCCGGTCGTATCTGGTCTTCATGTTCTCACTTGACTGTAACCCACTTTCCCGAACCATGGCGTGTATATAGCGCATCTTTTCACTTAAATCGCAGACATAATCTGGTACGGTCTTTGGTTCTTCCCGTGATCCTCCTGTCAAAAGGTCTACTGGTACTCGTAGTTCTCTACCGTAATTGACATACGCCGGGGTAGCTTTTATGCTCTCATGCTCGGCGGTACGGTACGACAGAAGGAAGAGTGGTATATACTTGTCCCAGTCCTTTTGTTTGTCATCTACCAATTTCGCCAAATGCCTCTCAAGGGTCTGGTTAAATCTCTCAACCATTCCATCAGACTGTGGATGGTACGTGGTGGTCCTCGTTTTATGAATTCCCAAAATTCTGCACACTTCCTGGAAGACCTGCGATTCGAAATTCCTGCCCTGATCAGAATGGATTTCCAGAGGCACACCAAACCGAGATATCACTTCTTCGACTAATTTAGAAGCAACTGTTGTAGCTTCCTGGTTTGGTATGGCGAACACTTCGGGCCATTTGGTGAAGTAATCCATGACAACCATAAAATACTTGTTTCCTGATTCCGTTACAGGAAATGGCCCAGCTACGTCAACTGCGATTCGTTCCCACGGTGCGCCAACGTTATACAAGCGCAGGCCCCCACGGCTCCTTGTCTGTGGTCCCTTCACTGCAGCGCAAGTAGTGCATTTGCGGCACCAATCCTGTACATCGTCTCGACAATGCAACCAGTAGAATCGTTCTCGCACTTTTGTTAACGTCCTCTTTACTCCTAGATGACCTCCTGATACGCCATCATGCATTTCACGGAGAACATCCGGTACTCTCGTTCTTGGGACAACTATCTGAAGATGGAACTCTCTGCCGTTGGTCTTCTCCCATTTCCGGTAGAGTATTCCGTTTTGAAGTATCAGGCTGTCCCATTGCGCCCAGTACGCCTTAGTGACAGCGCCAGTGGGTGCAACCTCACTCCAGATTGGTTTTTCATCACCCCGTTTCTTCCATGTGAGGATGTGCCGAAGGTCGTCATCTGTTTCTTGAGCCTCCCTCATAGCATCATTCTCCCATGGGCCCAAAGGACTTGTTTTCGTTAACTTTAATGTTACTTCATTAGATTCCTGCTTAACACAATGTTTGCAGTCTTCCGAACACGGCCTTCGCGAAAGTGCGTCGGCATTCCCATGTGCCTTTCCGCTGCGGTGTTCCGTCTTGAAGTCATACTCCTGGAGTTGTTCAATCCATCGAGCTACTTGGCCTTCTGGGTTCTTGAATTGTAGTAGCCACTTCAAGGCTGCGTGATCAGTTCGCAGTAAAAAGTGTCTGCCGATGAGGTACTTGCTGAAATGTTGTAGCGTCTTTACGACAGCCAAGAGTTCTCTTCTTGTCACACAGTAGTTTCTCTCTGGCTTAGATAAAGATTTGCTGAAATATGCAATTACAACTTCTCTTTCACCCTGTTTTTGAGATAACACCCCTCCAATGGCCGTGTTGCTTGCGTCCGTGTCGACTATAAACTGACCTTCAGGTTGTGGATACCCCAGGATTGGTGTTTCACACAGATGTTTCTTTAGTTTCTGAAAAGAATCTTCGGAAGTCTCGTCCCAAATAAACTGTCGTTTATCTTCTGTCAGCCGATGTAATGGCTTGGCTATCTCTGAGAATCCCTTAACAAAACGCCTGTAGTAGGAGCATAGGCCGAGAAATGCCCGCACTTCGGTTTTGTTCTTAGGGGTTGGCCAATTTTGGACTGCTTCTAGTTTCTCCGGGTCCGTCTGAATTCCATCACTGGAGATAACATGGCCGAGATAGTTCACCTTACTCCTGAATAAACGACACTTTTTCGGATTCAACTTTAACTTGGCCCCCTCTATTTTGGCGAAAACTCGTTCTAAGTTTCGCAAATGGTCCTCGAAGTCGCGGCCAACAATGATGACGTCGTCCAAGTAGACTAAGCAAGCCTCTCCAACTAAGCCTGCCAGTACACACTCCATGAGTCGCTCAAATGTGGCAGGTGCGTTGCACAAACCAAAGGGCATGACGTTAAACTGCCATAAACCTTTACCGGTGGAAAAAGCTGTCTTCTCTTTGTCTTTTGGATGAATTTCCACCTGCCAGTATCCAGATTTCAGGTCCAGGGTCGAGAACCATTTCATGCCACTCAAGGTATCCAGAGTGTCGTCGATTCGAGGTAATGGATAACTGTCCTTGGTGACATCATTGAGACGTCTGTAGTCCACACAAAATCTTGTGCTGCCATCTTTCTTCTTTACTAATACAACAGGTGAGCACCATGGACTTGCAGACGGTTCAATAATCTTATGCCTTCTCATGTCCTCCAAAAGGCCTTCAACTTCTTTCTCTTTTGCTATAGGTATCCGTCTTGCTCGTTGACGAATTGGGTTCTCGTTTCCGGTATCTATCCTGTGCTGAACCATCGACGTTCTTCCTAGGTCGCCTTCCTGACTGGAGAAGATATTCGCGTGGCGTTGTAAAAACTTCTTAGCTTTCATGCTCTGCGAATAAGTCAGATTACTCTTGCAGTCATCGAGTAGCTCAGTCACTATTCCATAGTTGCTGGTGTTTGCTGAGTCTGAGCCTGTGATCGAACTACACTGTCTCATCCAGACAACTTCCTCGCACTTTCCAATGACGTCACCTTTGTTCAAGCAGATCTCGCGATCACCAAGGTTCAAAACCCTGACCACAGCGTTACTGCTACCACTAACAAGGGTTCTCGCCGTCATCAGTTTTTGCGCTGATGTCTTAGTAGGTAAGTCTTCGATCAACACGCATCTATTTAACTTCTTCTTTCCAGCTGGCGGTAGTTTCACCAGCACTCTAGCTTCCGCTCGTCCAGGTATTATGACTTTCTTTACACATTCAACTTTCCCGCAAGCACCTCCAAGGATGAAAATTTCTTCTTCGCCACACTTGAACACTCCGTCGGCGACATTAATTCTGCAGTTGTGCTTCTTCATGAAATCCAAACCCAAGATGCAATCATCCATAATCTCAGCCACGATAACGTCATGAGGGTATGAGGATCCCCCTACATTAATCGTAACTGACATTTCTCCCAGGACGGGTATTGGCTGACCGGAGGCAGTAAGGAGCCGACAGTTAATTCTCCTCTTGTGTCTTCTTGCGGCTTTTACCAGATTTGGGTTCACTATCGTTCTAGAGGCTCCTGTATCTAGAGTCATTTTGCAATCCGTCCTGTTAATAGTCCCCTGAATCACAAGACTGTTCCCGCTGCATGCTTGGGAGATAACAGTTATCGGGGCTTCCTCCGTGTCAGCCAGCACTCGCCCCTTAGTCCTGGCTTTTATTCGTTTCCCTGATCCCGGGCAGGGAACGAGGCCCCTTGCTTTTGCAGCTCCTCCATTTGTTCCAGACGTTCCTCGAGCATTTTCATCCTTGCCATTTGGGTCTCTTTCTGCGGGCAGTTAAGCTGAAGATGGCCCCTCTCGCCGCACTTGTAGCACATGGCTCCAGAACTTCTCTTCGTAGGAGCCTTAACCTCCTTGACTTCCTCAGAGACCTCGCGGATCTTATATGTCTGCCGTATGTCACGCCGAACAGCCTCGACCTCTAAAGCATGCGCCAATGCTTCCTTAAGCGAGGTGTGGTGACGTAGCCTCACTGCAGCTCTGACCTCCAGGTCCCTGATTCCGTCGACAAATGCTTGCACAATATTCGTGTCGACCATCTTGGCGTCAGCTCCTGGGTGTGCCTTCTTGACGAGTTTTTCAATTTCCAACGCCCATTGTTGTAGTCCTTCTCCTGGGCGTTGGACTCTGTCACGCAGTTGGGCACGGAACACGTGCTCCAGGTGTCGCTCCCCGTATCTGGATTCAAGTGCCTCCATTAGGTCTTGAAACCCATTTCCTGTATGCGCTTCTAGGACCGACAAAGCTTGCCCTCTGAGCGCAACAGTGAGAGCGGTCAGGCGTTGTTCATCATTCCATCCATTGGCAGAAGCAACAGTCTGGAATTGCTGACGATAAGCATTCCAAGAAGTAGTGCCGTCGTATGGTGGCACTTTTACTCTTGGCCCATGTGCCACTCCAGAATTTCCACTACACGTCGCGACTCCTGTGGTTTCCAGGCGCACTACTTTTTTCTGTAGTTCAGTGAGGCCGGTTTTCACATTTTCCACATCCACTCCCAACCCAGTAACGCGTTCGTCCATTACGTCGACATCTTTACGAAGCTTAGTCACCGTGTCACTAACATCCTTTATAGCTCCAAGCGCTTTTTCTTGGAGGTCTTTTTGCTGCTCTAGCGATTCTCGAATCGCTCTGATTTCAGCCTTCTGAAATTCTTGCAAAGCGCCGAGCTTGCGGTCTTGTGACTCTTGTAAAGCGCCGAGCTTGCGGTCTTGTGACTCTTGTAAAGCGCCGAGCTTGCGGTCTTGTGACTCTTGTAAAGCGCCGAACTTGCGGTCTTGTGATTCTTGCAGAGCCTGAATTAACTCAATTAGGCTTTGTAATTGGGGAGCCACTTGAGGGGCCGCAGAAGCTACGGGCGATGCATGGTGGCTGGAGCCAGTAGGCAGAGGTTGAGCAGACGGAGCTCGGTGGGCGGAGCTAGTGGGCGTGGCCTGAGTGGGCGTGGCCTGGTGGGCGGAGCCAGTGGGCGTGGCCATGCCCAAAGTGGGCGGAGCCTGAGGGGCGTGGCCAGTGGGCGTGGCTTCAGCCAAAGTGGGCGGAGCCTGGTGGGCGTGGCCAGTGGGCGGAGCCATGTGGGCGGGGCCAGTGGGTGGGGCCTGTCCCTCAGTGGGCGGAGCTTGGTCCCCAGTGGGTGTGGCCTCCGCAACTCCTCTCTCGGAGTCAATGGCAGCAGCTCGCTGCGCCCTTGTCCTGACACTCCCCTTGAAGTCCTCTCTCGGAGTCAATGGCATCTCCAAATCGCACTTCTGACACCAGTTGTTACGTGCTAGGGTTCGAGGATTTGGAGAGAAAGACCTGGTGACTCTCTTGAAGACTTTATTAACACTGCACTAAACACTAGGTCACACACTTAGCACTAAGTCCAAACACAAATCACTAGGTCCAATCACTAAGCACTATCACTGTCCTAGGTCGTAGCCAAGTCGCAGGTTTCACTGGTTCACTCACTATTGATCACTCCGAAATCGCCTCGATGATAGCTCGAAAGGAACTGACTTGCCGGGCCTGCCTGCGGCTCTTTTTATATGGCGAGACGAATTCCAGAAATTTCCCGATTCACGTAAACAAGTAAACAACCGTGGGAAATTTCTAGGAGGCTCGGGAATGTACCACAATAAAACTGCCGTCCTTGCGATAAGTGCAGTAAGTTGAATTTAATTTAGACCTTATGGACTCAGTCATAAGGTCTAAATTCAAACACGCTAACAAATAAAGGGTAAACACGTAAACAAACATTAGACCTTTCTAGAAGGTTCGAGTATGTACTTGCGCACCACGTGTCCGTATACCATGTACCGTAACAATATTATATATTACAAGCTGACATGGCAAACGTTTTGTCACATAAATTATTTCTAGTATCAATATAAAAAGTAGATAAAAACCTATTCTCAGGCCTAACGAATACATACATACTCATTAAAATCGGTTGAGCTGTTTTGGAGCAGTTCGCGCACAAACAATTTTATATATTAGATGTTAAAAAAAGAGTAGAACATTTAAATCACTCTGAAAGTATAAAAATCATAATATTAATACGCGAACGAAAAACTTTGTAACCCTTTTTACGAAAAATGGGAAAACATAGGTGCATGAAATTTTGCACAGCTGTTATAGTTTATATGGTGAAGGAGTGCATCGAACTAATATTATTTTGAAATTATGCTTTTATCATACATTTTTTAACAAATAAAACATTACACACACTACAACACACACACACATGAGGAATGACAGATTTTTGAGTGACAAGCCTATACATACGAATTATACTCTTTTATTTATGGTTGAAGTCTGTTGACAACAAGTTGACAAATTGAAAATGGATTATAGTTTTTTTATTGAATCTTAGATACTATTAGACAATGCTTACACGGCCAGTCTGAGATCAGCTAAGTCCCAGAGACAAGAGTTGAAAAAAAATGATAGTCAATATTTTTTACCAAATATAGGTAGTATTCCTAATGTCGTTGAAACTAAGGTCGAAATTCGACCATTGGGCGATCTCTAGTATTATTAAAACAAATAGAAACGTGTCAGGACGATAAATGATAATAATAAAGGTGTTGTTGTAGAAATACACGACGAAACTACTATTTGATAGTAATTACGTTAAAAAAAATGTTCAATGTCTACTCTCTCTTGACAGTTAAAAAGACCGTAATTGGTGCAGTTACCCTGCTTCAGGAGATGCGGCGAATATCAATTGGATAATGCTTATAATGTGTTTTAACGCAGGTGTCAGTGGCATCGACAGAACAAGCGTCATCGGCGGACAACATATCGGAGGAGGTGGGCGGCAACATGGGCCGGCCGCGCGCGTACCCCGCAGACCTCTCCGCCATCAATAACTCCACCCACCACATTAACACCGGTGAGTTTGCATAATACTATTACGCCACTAGTATTTTTTATTAGTAGTACGCCACGGAAAATGGGAGCAAGTTGTTACAAAACAAAGTGATAATACTTTAGGGCAGTGTTTTCCAACCTGTGGTCCACCGGACCCCCATGGATTCGATGTGTCATCTCTGGAGTCTGGACCATACATTATACGATATTTTGCTGTTTTTTTTATTAAGCAGTTTTCAAGGACCCCCTCCTTGAAAACTGCTTGACTTCCTAGGGGTCCGTAAGCTGAAAAAGTTTGAGAAACACTGCTTTACGATGTGTAATCACGGAGCTAATACTAAGAGGAGGTGTTGTAATCAAGTTTCCTTATGAAACGACGCGTGACAATTTGCGGGGTGAGGGGGTGTCAAGCTCCGCCCACTTCTCGATATTTCATCTATCGGCTAAAAGCAAAACTACTAGCTAAGGTCAATGTTGATGTTACTACGTAGTTCAACTATCTTACACAAGATGTAATTTTGTCTTGAATATTATTTTATTTTATTTATTTATTTAAATCAGGTTACGTAGGCCCACACAATATATACCTTAATGACTAACATACATAAAAATTATATAAACCTAACAACTACACATTATCACGAATTATTATGAGACGTACTACTGCCCTGGATATTTTGTTACGATTCAAATAGTTATCATAGATGACGACAGATGGCGGTTTAAAAGTAATATCATAATAAAAGCTATATAATCACGGTTTTAGCTATTTAAATGTGTTTAAGACTAAGTGTATAACGGTTTTCAGTATTCAAGTATTTTAATAAATAATTATTGTAATAAACTTATACAAAATTATACGCATTTACGTCTGTATTATCTTTCAAAGGTTTGGCCATCTAGTGTCAAGTAGTATAATTAACGCTGAAAGCTGAAATGTTCTAGAACTTTTATATTTAAATTATATTTAAAATTATTTCCAAATGAAATGTGATGTTATTTATATTATCAGAACGTCTGTCTGAGTGTTTTTGACATTGTAAAACACAATACTTCATCCTTTCCTTGTTAAAAACGCAAAAAACACCAATTTATTGGGAGTCTCGTTACATGTGCACCTGACAAACGCTGAAAGTGTACTGACTTAAGCCCCGCCCACAATGATGACGTCAGGACCTAGTTGAAAATCACAGTGCACAGTTGCTTAGGCCAGCTTCTCTTTGTATTAGCTCCGTGTGTGTAATGTATATATTATCGTTATTATAGAGTTGACTGTTAAAGTAGCAACACTGAAAGAGTTCCTTTTTGACCGACTTCCAAAAAGGAGGAAGTAATACGTTCGGCTGTATGTATCTTTTTTTTAAATGTATGTTCAACGATTACTCAGCCGTTTGTGGTCCGATTTACAAAATTCTTTTTGTGTTGTATAGGGTTTAACTCGAATTTGGTACCATGTTCATAAAAGTGGTGACCTGATGATGGGATCCATGAATAATCAAGGGAACTCCTCAAAATTTATATGGAAACATACAATGATTTCGATTTTTTCTGAAGTATTTCAGGCATATACTACCAAAAAGTAAGATTTTGCACCAGGATGTACCCTGGTTCCGAAGGTACCCAACAGAACTTTTGAATCCTTATAGATACAAGTTCGAGGATTTTGGCTTTATTTAAACTACTCCAAGCAAAAGCCAATGACTTCTACATTATTTCTGCTGAACATAGGCAAAATTTTATTTTGGAAAAAATTTGGTTTCGTAAGATATTTGGGTTTTTCGGACGCCAGGTGTAAAATCAACCAGAAAAGTTACTTATTTTGCGTACGCTGCCGAAACTATAAAAGATAGAACCATAAAATGTTCTCTAAAAACCATAAAATGATCTTATAAATATCTACAAAAAAGTCCGCGACACACTAAACTTATCTATGACTTAGTGATTGAATAATTTATTTTCATAAGGATTAATAGCATAAGTAAAATAAACGCGTTTAAATGTAGTCCAAAAAAATTCAAGATTTTAAATACAAAATGGTTATTGTGCCTCACAATTTATGTAGATAACATTTGGTCTTTGAATGATTAAAATTGGACGTTTAGTTTTGAAATTATGGCGAAATTAAAATATTATAACGATAGTGGGCGTCACCAAGCGGGGATGCGCGTGCGGGAGGAATACAATATGTGTAGTGTGCACTATATCCATCTCTTCGGATAAAGACTGCGTCCGCGTCGTCGATGTCAGTGTTGGAGTCTGTGAATTGACCTGGGAATCATTTTGCTAACAGAGTCTTTCCTGGGTAGGCTTTTTGCATCCGTAACCGACATCCACGCGGGCGGAGCCGCGGGCGACCGCTAGTGATAATATGTACAACTCTTAGACAACAAGCTATAAGTAATATAGCCTTGTGTTCTCATAGGTAACTAAAAAGGGTAAAATTATAATTTTTTAACAAAAAATTAAAACCGCCTTCCAAGGTAAAAACAAAAGTAATATTCTTAAAAATAATCTAAAAAGAATCAAATAATTATTATTCTTCAGACTTCGCCTAAACCTCAACTATTTCTGTACTCAATCTTCATGCTTTTGAAGTCTATTTCTATTTCTATAAGAAACGCCCAAACGTCATGAATTTGCCTATAAGAAATAAAAAAAGTAACTATTCCTTTTTAAGTAGAGACGTCTCCCTTATATCACAAGTCATAACACGTACGCCTTTCACTTTTTTGGGTCCCTTTAATAATATTATGTGTGTTCGCTCACTTAGCGCATCGTTTTCATGCCCTTTGTTATTTCAGACCTTGCTACAATCGTAGAATCTCTTACCCTCGGAGCGGAAACCAATAACTGTATGGACTTGGGCAACTCGTCCTACACTAATATGGAGCTTGGGCCGACGAGCATCACCGACATTACCAAACCGTATCCTGCGAAGGAACCGCTGCCGGAATCGACACTTGAGGTATTCATAATTATTCTAGCTTTAAAAGGTTTTGCTAATGTTATTTTTTTTTTAGTTTTGCGTGAGCTTATTTGCACATTTTCTATTTAAAATTACCGATTAACAACTGGAAGTCGTTTAGGTGTCCAAAAGGATGCCATATGGGTACATTTAAAAACATAATTTTGCTTTTAACCCATGTCGACTCAAGTCTAATAATCGCACGGCACGCAGTCGATTTATTTGTGTGAGTTTTTACAATGTAAAGCAAAGGTAAATCTCAACTTGCCTACTTGCAAGTTGTAACCAATCACCAAGTTTAAGCAGCAGGAGAACACGGGTAAGGAGGCCTACTACGAAACCGTTTTGAGACTCAACAATCGAGACAAAACGAGAATGCCGCGTCCTGCTCTAACAAACGTGAAATGACGCTGTTAGAGCAGTAGTCTCAAAACGGTTTCGTAGTAGGCCTCAAGGTTAGAAAACTGCGGACCATTAAGTAGAGGGAGCACACGGCTAGGTGTAGTAGTAGGTAAGCAGTCAGCAGTTGAGTGTGGAGCTACACTCAACTGTGTCACACCCGTGTGTGTCAGGCGGGCGGCGCGGGCGGCGCGGGCGGTGCGGGTGGAGCGGGGTCAGGCGAGGCGGCGCGCAACAGCGCCAACGCGCTGCTGTCCAGCGAGCTGCTTCATTTACCCGCCGAGCTGCTGCATACGCTGCGCAACAACGCCAACCGCCTGCACATACAGGTACAACACGTACACTGTGGGCCCTTCTCCTGTCATGCGTATTATCGCCTGCGAACGTATCTGGTCCGCGTGCGAGTTGTGATCATCCTCTCATTTCATAGGAGTTTCCTATCATGTGGACAACACGAGCGTGGCTAGGAGCGTGGTATTGTCGGCATGCGGACCAGATCCGAGCGCGGGCGAAATTACCCTCGACATGAAAAGGGTCCTGTATGCATATGCACGTACGCTGTGCACGTATACCAGTGTGCGTATACTCACACCCATGCGTACAAGTTATGAAATACGTTCGTAAGTCGTTTAACTTTTATTTAGGCCCCATTTTCTCTCAAATATTTACTCCTACAAATGTTTTTAATATTGTATAGCAAGTTGGGCATTATAACATTTATTTAAATTACACAATTTTACACTACTCCATTTTCAACTCCAATAGAACTTTGAGAACTTACGCATTTTATTGTTGACTTTTTCAGTGCGAAGAAAACGAGGCAGGCGACAGTCAGTTCGAGCATAAGAAGGACGCACAGGCGGGTGGTACCGGTACTATGAGTGCCAGCGAACCCGATCTCACGCAGCAGGTAAAAAAGAAAACATAGACTAAAGCTACCAAATAAATCTTTATGACGTCTAAATGTTATGCGATTTTTTCCCCTTTTCTCTGTATTTAAACATGTTATAACATTTGCGAAATTAATTCCTCAAATCCCATACGCTCACCGGTGAACGAGACACAATAGAATATCTAGTGTCTCGTTTCCCACGATCGACGGGTTAGTTGTCGTTACTATCTAGCTTGTGTCAATAATAGTGTTTGGTTCCACAGTATACTAAAAAGTAGTAATAGCGCCTTGTTTATTACCGGCTTTACTTCTTACATACCGTTATTATAAAATCGAATCAAATCATCTTTATTTCGGGCATCAAGATCATAAAAATATACATACGAGCCCTTGTACTCTGGTTCAATCAATCTATTCAAACTATTCATTATGTATAAACCCTAGGGTGCTGCACGGCTGTTGGAGACGCTGGGCGTGGGTCGCGGCAGCGGCACGGCGCGGGGGGCAGGGCTGGCAGGGGCACAGCGCCCGCGGCCTAACCACTCGGCAGGGCTCTTCCCAAGGTATGGCGAAACTTTGATATATTTGCTAAGGTTATAGCGAGTATATTATTGTAGCCCTATACTACAATGTAAACATGTTTCAATCCGACCCAGGGCCCGTACCACGAAACGGTTTTGAGACTCAAACAATCGTACGAGAATGTTGCGTTCTACTCTAACAAACGTGAAATGACGTTGTTAGAGCAGGACGCGGCATTCTCGTCCGATTGTTTGATTCAAAACGGTTTGGTAGTAGGCCTACAGCATCAGATATCTGTTTAATGTAAAACACTTATTTTTATTGATAGTCTGGTGCGACTGGCGCTGTCGAGCAACTTCCCAGGCGGACTGCTGTCGGCGGCGCAGAGTTATCCGTCGCTGGCGCCCAACGCACAAAACGCGCTTACGCTCTCGCTCACGTCTACGTCCAGTGAGAGCGAGCAGGTGCGTGATATGCCTTCTATTTCGAAAAGATAATTACCTGTTTTTAAAATCAATGTTTACAGCAAGTTAGTAGTAATTAAAAAATATAATATGCAATAAATAAACTATTATGTAAGTACCACTTTCAAATCTGCCTTATATCTAATATCATTTTCTTCCTTTTAAAAAAAATGTTTCATGTCCGTTTAAGGATAAAGACTTTATTCACTAGCACTAAGTCCAACACTTAGCACTAGGTCCAAACACTAAGCACTATCACTGTCCTAGGTCGTAGCCAAGTCGTTGGTTTCACTGGTTCACTCACTATTGATCACTTGTTTTCACTCCGAAGTCGCCTTGAAGATCGTTCGAAATGAACTGAATGATTGGCTCGTCTATCTGCGGCTATTTATACGGCCGAGACGAATTCTGGAAAGTTCCATTCTAGATCGTACCCAATTCGCGAACAAGTGTGGAATGTTTCTAGAAAATTCGCGCATATTGTAATCGTACACTGTGTCCGTAACAGTATGAATTATCACGTTTGTATGTAGGTGTCCCTAGAGGATTTCCTGGAGTCGTGCCGCGCGCCGACGCTGCTGACGGAGCTAGAAGACGATGAAGAGGGCGAGGACGCGCTCGACAGCGACAAGGAGAACGAGCCCACCTACCACGAGGTAGTAAGTACACACGCTTTTACATTGACGACATTGTACTATCACAGAAGTTTATTCCTAGGCACATGGGGGACCTACGTAGTTTGATCGCGTTACGTCAAACCCACCCGACCATTGAATTGACATAAGCCGACTAAATGATGTAGGTTTGTCAACTGCCTAGGAATTAATTTCCTTGATGGTACCACATCGAATACATTACTAGTGAGACTATAGTAAGTGGTTTGCAAACTTTTTTGGTGACATTCATTACATTATTGACTTCTTGCGCCATTCTAGTGTGGATTTAAGCCTGCGTTAATTTTATGGTTTTGTTGTTCCTCGTATGTCAAAGAAAAGACGCGATAGTTGACGTTGGAAAACTTTAAAACGTATTGATGCAGTTTGGCCTTAGTTCTTTGTTTTCTTGTCTGTCTTTAGCCACTATATGGAATGTTCTATCAATCTATCCAGGTATCGCGCAACCTTCTGTCACTGATGGAGGAGGAGGCGCTGGAGGCGGTGTGCGGCGCGGCGGGGGCGGGCGGGGGCGGGGCCAGTGCGGGCGGCCGCGCACGCAAGCCCTGGGACGACGACTTCGTGCTCAAACGCCAGTTCTCCGCACTCATACCCGCATTTGATCCGCGTCCCGGGCGCACCAACCTCAACCAGACTATCGGTTAGTTGCTGTATCTGTGTAGCGCGATAGATAATAAATAATTAATGTGTGATCGATCTCTAATTTACTTATATAGTTTTCACTGCAGTAAGTTTGTCGATAGTCTTTAGTCTATACGATTATTTCTTATCTATCTCATCATGTCGGCTAATGAAAGTTTCTTATTACATTGACATTTATCTGTTCCACTTGGCTCAAATAAACTATCTTTGTCGGTATGGCTAAAAGAAAATAGGCAATTGATGCCAAACTAATGTATGAACAGATCTGGACGTGCCATTGAATGACGACTCTGACGCGGAGGAGGAGGCGGGCGCGACCGCTGCGGATACCAGCAACAGCAATGCAGCGCTGCCGGCCCTGCGACTAGTGCTGAGCGCAGGCGGCGCGTCTCTCCCGCTTGACCGCCCGCGCTGGACGCTCTACCGCGCCGTGCTAGCGCTGGCCTCCCGTACCCCAGCGGTAGACACCACGTACACGTGAGTAAAAACGAGCTTACATCTTTGTAATAAGTACCTATATGCTTCTGTATTATGTGACTTTTTTAAAGTGCATAATACAACTCCTTTTTATATTTCTCAACTGAAATTTAGGGTTCTGATTACATCATTTATAAAGGTAATGTTGCTAACTTTTTTTACAGATTAACATACAAAGAAATAGATGGAGCGGATACTTTTGCCCAGTCGAGTGATAGTGAAGACGATGAACCAGGCGATCCAGGTATCAATTTTTTCCATAAACAGTGTTGTTATTTATTATGAAAGCTACTAATTATTTTAATATTGTAGGCAGTATTTATATAAACTAATTTACGTTATATTATATTCGTGTTACGTTTTAGAGGGTGGCGTGTGCGGCGCGGAGGGTGCGGGCGGCGCGCACGTGTGTGCGTGCGTGCGCGCTCTACGGCGGCTGCGAGCGGCGGCGCCGGAGTTACCAGCGTCAGCGTTCGTGTCCACAAAGCTCACCAACAAGCTGCACCAGCAGTTGCAGGAGCCACTCACCCTTGCCGCCGCAGCCACGCCTAAGTGGTAAGAATAATATTTTTGTTGATGCGTAAAGTAGGATAAATGGTTTCACACGATTTGTAATCGCTCCCAAGTCCCATAAATCAATTGGCTGGCGAATAGATTCAAATAAATTAGAGCAAGAAAGTTAAGTGTTTCCCAATTGTAGGACTAGAGCTCATTATGGGACATAATGCTCAACGTTGAATGTTTTAAATACAGCAAAGCTTCATACAATTAAGCACTTTCTTAATAATTGCATGAAGAACAAACAAAAATATACAAAACACTTCTTAACTAAGCATTAGGCTATTCGCCTATGTTTTTTTTATTGGTACAGTACTCCCAAATTAATAATGCGCGTGCATATCTTTGCTAATTGTAGTAATCACGAAAACACCCAAATCTATGAAACGTAAGAAAGCCCCAAACAATGCACTTGCATTTTGCACATTGTTCAAAGGAAATATAAGACCCTAAAAAAACAATGTCCATTCCAGGTGCCAGCAGCTGAACGACTGGTGTCCGTTCCTGTTCCCGCTGGAGACGCGGCAGATGTTCTTCGCGTGTACGGCGTTCGGCACTTCCCGCACCATCGTGTGGCTGCAGGCGCAGCGGGATAGGGTGCTGGACAGACAGAGGTGGCCAAACATTTGTTATATCTTAAGAAAAATAATCAAAGTTTCGTACGAAGATCGAACTCGTAGTCGAGTTTTTTGTATTTTTACCTTTAAGGGAGTACCATTCATAGTTTTTATCCCAAATAATTAATGAAGTTCAGTTAACAACTTCAAGCCATCTGACACCTCAGTCCACCATAATATACCACGGCTTCTAAAAAGTAGCCGAAACTTCGGCATAAGAAAAGTGCTTCGCTGCAAAATTCGTAAGTGATTAAGACTAAAATGAAATTGGTTGTTTGTTCGTAGAACGGGCAACACCGTGTCCCCGCGGCGCGCGGACCTGGAGGCCACAGAGTTCCGCATCGGGCGGCTGCGACACGAGCGCGTGCGGATACCGCGCGAACCCAACCTGCTGCGCTCCGCTATGCAGGTACGTGTCTCGTGCACTCAAAATAGTACCTTATTGTAAGGTAAAAAAAAGTGTTTTAATTTTTTTTAATGAAATAACGGGGCAAACGAGGAAACGGGTCACCTGATGGGAAGCAACTTCCGTCGCCCATGGACACTCGCAGCATCAGAAGAGCTGGTGCGTTGCCGGCCTTTTAAAAGGGAATAGGGGAGGGTAGGGAAGGGAACGGAAAAGGGGAGGGTAGGGAAGGGAATAGGGTAGGGGATTGGGCCTCCGGTAAACTCACTCACTCGGCGAAACACAGCGCAAGCGCTGTTTCACGCCGGTTTTCTGTGAGAACGTGGTATTTCTCCGGTCGAGCCGGCCCATTCGTGCTGAAGCATGGCTCTCCCACGTCTAAAAAAATATTTTGGACTTTTATTACGATTCATATAAAGTTAAGTACAAAATCTATTTTGCCTTAGTTTGTATTACGTAATATCAGATCATCCTATAAATTAAAAGGCGAAAGTTTGTAACAAAATGCATCTGTATGTTTATAAATTATTTACGCAAGAACTTTATTGTGTTTTAATAAAGTTGGTAATATAATACTACATAAAATTAAATTAAGAAATTTAAAAAAAAAAACCCCGCCAAACAACTTTAAAATGTAATGAAATCTATACTAATATTATAATTCTGCAGAGTTTGTTTGTTTGTTTGAACGCGCTAATCTCAGGAATACTGGTCCGATTTGAATAATTCTTTTACTGTTAGATAGCCTATTTATCGAGGAAGGCTATAGGCTATATTTTATCACGCTAAGACTAATAGGAGCGGAGAAATAGAGGAAAATGTGGAAAAAACGGGGGAAATTATATGAAAGGACTTATTTGAACGCGCTAATCTCAGGAACTACTGGTCCGATTTGAAAAATTCTTTCAGTGTTAGATACCCCATTGATTGAGGAAGGCTATAGGCTATATTTTATCACGCTAAGATTAATAGGAGCGAAGAAATAGAGGAAAATGTGGAAAAAACGGGGAAATTATATGAAAGGGCTTATTTGAACGCGCTAATCTCAGGAACGACTAATCCGATTTGAAAAATTCTTTCAGTGTTAAATAGCCCATTTATCGAGAAAGGCTATAGGCTATATTTTATCACGCTAAGACTAATAGGAGCAAAGAAATAGCGGAAAATGTGGAAAAAACGGAGGAATTATTTGAAATTGATTATTAAGTACTTATATAGAACTACTGGAGCAATTTTTATGTTATTTGGCAAACAATAGACCACGTGAAGGAACAAAGGCTATTTTTTGCGGAAAAATGTACGGTTGCGTGAATATCCTAAATTACGCAAGCAAAGCCGCGCGGAACATGTATCTATACTTAATATTATAATTGGGAAGAGTTTGTTTGTTTGTTTGTTTGAACGCGCTAATCTCAGGAACTACTGGTCAGATTTGAAAAAATCTTTCAGTGTTAGATAGCCCATTTATCGAGGAAGGCTATAGGCTATATTTTATTACGCTAAGACTAATAGGAGCTAAGAAATAGAGGAAAGTGTGGAAAAAACGGGAGAAATTATTTGAAATGGCTTATTTAAACGCGCTAATCTCAGGAACTACTGGTCCGATTTGAAAAATTCTTTCAGTGTTAGATAGCCCAATGATTGAGGAAGGCTATGTTTAATCACGCTAAGACTAATGAGAGCGAAGAAATAGAGGAAAATGTGGAAAAAATGGGGGAAAATATTTGAAAGGGCTTATTTGAACGCGCTAATCTCAGGAACTACTGGTCCGATTTGAAAAATTCTTTCAGTGTTAGATAGTTCATTTATCAAAAAAGGCTATAGGCTATATTTTATCACGGTAAGACTAATAAAAGCGAAGAAATAGAGGAAAATGTGGAAAAAACGGGGGAAATTATTTGAAAGGGCTTATCTCACAAACTACTGGAGCAATTTTTCTGTATAGACCACGTGAAGGATCATAAGCTATTTCTATTTTACGCGGGCGAAGCTGCGCGGATCGTTATATTCCGCGTGGTCACGAGTCACGAGTCACGACATCACGCGTAAACGGCTGGAACCATTTTGCTTAAATTTGGTATAAAGATACTTTGAGTCCCGAAAAAGAACATAGGATACATTTTGTTCCGGAAAAATGTACGGTTACTGCACGATATACTTTTATGACTTGCGCGTAAACCATTCAATCTATATTGATGGAATTTGGTATGGAGATACTTTGAGTCTCGGGAAACGACAAGGAATACTAATTTTTGTCCCAAAAAATGTACGGTTCCCGCACAATAAACTTTTATGATTATCGCACAAACTATTCAATCTGTTTTGATGAAATTTGGTATGGCAATACTTTCAGTCTCGGGAAAGGACAAGGAATACTTTTTATCCCGGAAAATATACGGTTCCCGCACAATAAACTTTTATGATTCTCGCCTAAACTATTTAATCTATTGTGATGAAATTTGGCATGGAGATTAGGGCTGATACTAATTTGAATCTGGGACAAGGAATGTTTTTTGTCCCGTAAAAATGTGCGGTTCCCACACAATATACTTTTCTGATTTGCGCGTAAACGACTCAATCGATGTACGGGAACAACTATAAACTAAAGTCTACGCGGACGAAGTCGCGGGCAACAGCTAGTAATATTATATTTTACTGACTTTAAGTTTAAATAATTCCTGAGTGTAAAGTGATGTCTTTGTCTTAGTCTTAGCAAGTTGCTAATCGGCCTATCACGAACCAGATGAACCGCGATTTTCGGAGCAGGCTGATGATGATGAACTATAGCTAAGAACACTCTCGATTAAGTCAGCTTTCAAACAAAAAAAAACTATAGATCAAAATCGGTCCACCCGTTTGGATGATGCCACAGACAGACAGATGGACGGACAGACGGACGGACCGACAGACAGACACGTCAAACTTATAACACCCCTCTTATTTGTCGGGGGTTAAAAATGAGATTAATACATAATATGCCCACCGTTTTTAGCCATATTTTAGCCCTAGATGAAGGCTACTTATTTTTAATACAAAAAATGTGAACAGGTGATGCGCGTACACGCGTCTCGCAAGTCGGTCCTGGAAGTGGAGTTTGCGGGCGAAGAGGGCACCGGGCTGGGGCCCACGCTGGAGTTCTACGCGCTGGTGGCGGCGGAGCTGCAGCGCGCCGACCTCGCCATGTGGCTGCACGACGCCGACCCCGCGCACACCGACGACGCCCCCAACCATCTCACGCTCGCTGACGGTCAGTACTTGCGATTGTACTATCAGACAAGTTGATTCACAGCCAGATGTCGGACCTACGTATCGCGTCGCGTTACATTAAACCCAGCCGATAGATAGTTATGTTGTAAGACGATTTTTTAATGAAATAAGGGGGCAAACGAGCAAACAAGTCACCTGATGGAAAGCAACTTCCGTCGCCCATGGACACTCGCAGCATCAGAAGAACTGCAGGTACGTTGCCGGCCTTTTAAGAGGGAATAGGGTAATAGTGGAGGGTAGGGAAGGGAAAAGGGTAGGGGATTGGTCCTTCGGTAAACTCACTCACTTGGCGAAACACAGCGCAAGCGCTGTTTCACGCCGGTTTCCTGTGAGCCCGTGGTATTTCTCCAGTCGAGCCGGCCCATTCGTGCCGAAGCATGGCTCACCCACGTCAGCCGAATATTGGTTTTACAACACAACAAACGATATAACAGGTAAAACGACGGCTGCTGAGCATTCTTGGCCATAGTTGAGGAACACGGAGTTACGTTCTAAATTGTGGTGTTGTGTAATATATACTCTGTTATGTCATAATTTCAGAGAAGCCCCCGGGCTACTACGTGATGCGCGCCGGCGGCCTCTTCCCCGCGCCACTGCCACAAGACTCTCCTATCTGTGATAAAGTTTGCAAATATTTCTGGTTCCTAGGAGTATTTTTAGCTAAGGTAAATGTTATATTTTTATACATACTAGTGATAAAACCGGTCACACTAGATTGTATGATTATAATATAAATGTATTGGTATTTTGCAGGTTTTGCAAGACGGGCGACTAGTCGATTTACCCTTATCTGAGCCCTTCTTGCGTATTATGTGTGGTGAAGAATTGAGTGATGAACATTTGAAGGATGTCGATCCAATTAGATATAGGTAAGCTTTTAATTTATTAACATCACAAGGCTTAAAAATACATGTCTTACTGCTATTATTATACTTTATGTTATATGGTATTCTAGAAATGGCTATTGTTAAAATTATGCCTTATTTTGTGCTCATGTGAATGTATGTCACCACGATAGGACATTAGATTAACGTATACATTTTAAAGCAATGTTGAATTTGTTTTTTTGTCTTGGTGTTACTTTTACGTGTACTTAATATTATACAAGGACTTAAAACTAAACTAACGGCTAACCAACCTTACCAATAGCGTATAACAACAAATATTGTCCGTGCACAGGTTCCTACAGAGCGTGCTAAACGCGGCGGACACGTACGACACGTTAATGAACGACGGCGCGCTGGCGGCGGACGAGCGGCGGCGGCGCGCGCGCGACCTGCGTGTCGACGGCGCGACATTCAGCGACCTCGCGCTCACCATGACGCACGGCGCGTACGCGCTGTGTCCCGGCGGCGAGGACATCGAGGTGACTGCTGCTGATTTATTCTATAAAGTGTACCAAAAAGATGTAAAGAAGGCGTAATAAGTAGTTACAACTGGTTCGCGTAACTTTTACCCTCTTAAACTGATATTTATGTGGTGTATTTTATTTATTTTATTTTATTTTATTCGGAAAACTTACAGCATACTAACAATAACATTAATTATTTAAATAAGAATTTCGAATGCCAATTACAAGTTTCCACTTATGAATAGTAATTTAAAGAAGCTAGATGTGAAACAGCAATTACAATAATACCATATACCTACCTATTTCTATAATTATTATAACAACACCAAAAATATTAGATGTTAAAAATTTTAATTTAGTCATAAAGTAGAAAGTAATATTAAATAATATGCCACCGCAAATACAAACTCACTCTGTAATATGAAACTGAATTAAAAATTAAATACGAATTAAAGATTTAATAACAGATATATATATATCTATTGAAGTTTGTATTTGTCTGTCATTTGACTTTTCCAACGTAGCAAACTGGCAAGCAGACCTTGTAGAGATATAAGCTCTGTAAATATTTTTCATAACAAAGGAGGATATCATTTAAAAAAACGAAAGGTTTATTTTGATGGTAATTTATCGGTAATGTTAGCAGTTGTTTTTTGTGACTGTATTAAACTCAAGGATTATTCGCATTGCGCAGTAAAATTTAAAATTTTGGTGATATTTTTAATAACATTATTTACTTCCAGGTGGGCCCGCACAACGCGCGCGCGTACGCGTCCGCGAGCGCGGCGTGGGCGGTGCGTGCGGGTATACGGCGGCAGACGGCGGCGTTCGCGCGCGGCTTCGGCGCGGTGTTCCCCGCACGCCGCCTGCGGGCGTTCGCGCCGCACGAGCTCCGCCTGCTGCTGTGCGGCGAACGCGGCCCGCAGTGGACGCGCGACCATCTGCTGCAGTACACTGAGCCCAAACTGGGTTACACGCGCGAGAGGCAAGTCCTTGTTGGTCCTTAAGCATCTGTGGTCTCTCGGTTGGTTAATGATGGACCAATATGATGAAGAACGTGCAGAGGGATATATTCGTATATGATTGACCATGATTGATGACGACTGTGCATATTATAAATAGCAAGCAATCATTGTGGCAATCGAAGTAATCCACTCTGGAATGGGGCTTCCAGCTATCAAAGTCCCCGCTTGTCACAATAATATCCACTACTTCATGGTCAAAATTTGTCAACATATCGAATATTGTTGAAATCCTTAGTCCGCTCTTTATTGTCATATTTATTTATTATGATAATAATTAGTATTATTAAAAGATACTCTGTAATCTGCCTATGTAATAAGACTCTTTTGCCCTCAGCCCCGGTTTCCTGCGGCTAGTGGAGGTGCTAGTGGAGATGAGCGCTCGCGAGCGCAAGGCGTTCCTGCAGTTCGCGACCGGCTGCAGCAGCCTGCCGCCCGGCGGGCTCGCCAACCTCCATCCCCGACTCACTGTCGTGCGCAAGGTACTGTTTTGTTCAAAATCATCGAGTAAATCATAGTAAGATATTAACACAGAGCTGGATATGCAGGATGCTCGCTCACTTTTCTAGCCTATTGCTATAATATGTAAGCTCATGAAGATGCACACACGCAAACAAATATTTTACATTGCAAAAGTCAGACTTTACTAGTCTTTCGTGACTCGTGTCTAATGAGAGCGTGCGTATTTATGTGTAATTGTGAAGAGGCCCGTATAATAGTAGGGGAGGGGAAGGTGGTATTTGTGTAGTCACTAGAGCGTCATGGAGACCTAGTAGGTTTTTTACATTAGGTAAAACCGCGGTAGCGGTGGGTTCAGAAACTGCAGCCATTTTAAAAGTTTTGAAAGGGAAAATATATTCAGAAAATTGCTTATTTAGGTATATTATAAATATATTTTAGACAACAAGGACTAAATCATTTAGTTTAGTGCAAAATAAAATATCTGCGAAGCTTAGTTAGGAAAATATGAAGCTTTATTTTTTATATTTTAAATGTCCCTACAGGCTTACCTAACCTTTGAATCGTCAGTGCTTTATATGGAAGCTTCTTTGGGGTATACTAAACATCCCCTATCTTAATTTGACAAATCCGATGACATTTCAATATTAAAAAAAAAAAAAATTAACCCACCACGTGAGAAATCTGATTTCTATACCATGATAACTAGACACATGTCGGAAGCCTATACAAGCTTAATCTGACACGCTCGAGCTTGTCCCGAAATCCCCTCTTCCCCTCCCCAACTATATAGTCTGCTCTTGACACATAAGAGCAAAGAGAATTTAAAGAGGTCGGACTTAGAAATAAAATTACGTCGGTTATTGAAGTTTAATTTAAAAACCACAGATTAAACTTTAATTCGTCCGTTTTTAACAGCCAATCACTGTCGATCTTGCTTTAAAATTAGCCTATCACAGTCGCTCTTGCTTAAAAATGAGCCAATCACAGTCGATCTTGAATCTAATCAAATCGAATTGTATTTTTGTCTTCTAAGTCCCACTTGTTACGTAGCTTATATTCTCTTTGCTCTTATGTCTTAAAAGCAGACTATTTATACGGGCCTGTACCGAGTTTTGACTTTTGACTAAAGCTTACCATAAAGCTGCTCTCTCCGCTGCCTCGGCTGGCTTCAAGTCGAGGCTGCTCGGCCTGCGGCTACTCTAATGGATAGGCGCCTTAAGAAGTCCCGATTGTCACAAGGAGCCACGCTCTGCGTATAAATTTGCTTTGCGATTGACGACGTTGAGACTGCGTCGTCATAACGCTGCAATGGCGCAGTGCCCGTGTGGCCGGCTATCGCGTCAAAATATTTGCGTGGACTGGGTCTAAGGCCTGTTTCACTGCTTCCTTATAAATTGCCGGATACGCTATCCACAACTTATTTGACAGATACTCCATACTTTCTCAGCTATCAAGTTAAGTAGTGGATAGCCTATCCGGCACTTATCAGGAAGTGGTGAAACAGCCCCTAAAACTTAAGTCGCGTCGGTCCGCCTTCACAGGCGGTTGTGCATGGACTGTAGGCTAGACACTCACGTTGTCAATATCCTATTGGAGTAATAATGTGGCTTGCACCATAACTTGCCTCGAACCGCTTTTCTTTGATATTCAAATTTCTCGTTTATCAGGTGGACGCTGGCGACGGTTCGTACCCGTCCGTGAACACGTGCGTGCACTACCTCAAGCTGCCGGAGTACTCGTGTAAGGAGGTGCTGCGCGAGCGCCTGCTAGCCGCCACCCACGAGCGTGGCTTCCATCTCAACTGAACCAGAGAAAGAGATGGAGAGATACCTCTCTTTCCTTCTACAGTGCTAGTTCATATGCCCATGCGCGCCGTATCGCAGAGATATAAGCTCTAGATCTATCTAATTGGTAGCTACAACATAGTCGGCCCGATATTCTAAAACATTTAAATAGAGAGAAGAAATTCTCTCTTACAATCAATTGTTATTATCGCGTTAGAATTACAGAATGAAAGTAAAACTATTAACCGCTTTCTGTTTTGATAGACTCTTGAAACTAGGGCCATTGCAGACCAGTTTATAAGTCCGATATAGCAATAGGAATGATGAATGTAACTTATTGATCAAATTACATTACTTGGCTGTAAGTTTTCTATATAACATAAATAGAAGTCGAAGTCTGGCATTGATGTATGAAATCAAACTAAAACCATTGAAAATGCAGTTACTCTTCATTCCAAACATAAATATCAGTAGCATGCCTACAGAGTATTGCTATGTCGACTTATGATAAGTATGTAAGGCTTAGTTGATATTAATATTTCACGCAACTAGACAATTCATACAGCATACTCCATGCGTCGCCTAGCGATATGCATACGGCTTGATTATAGCCTATTTAGAGTTGTGTCCCCTTGGAATAAACGAAAGTTAGCCTTATGTGCTTGACATAAAACTTCAGGTGAAATAACTCTTACGGGCTGAACAGTTAATCACATATTATATAGCTAATATAATTGTCTATATATTACCTAATATTTTTCAATACATAGCTACATTTTATACACTTAAGCAATGTAGCCTATAATGAAGCAATAAGAATAAGTATATTGATCTTTTCGAGTATAATTATAATAAAAATGTGGAGCGCTAGTTGATATATTAAACTATTTTCCGTATACATAAATTTTATGAAAGATGTTTTGCTCTAAAAGGAGTCCGCTAGATCCAACTGTTGCTAAAAATTGGTATACGAACGCTTTGCAAAATATATTGGTCTGTTCTCAATACGTCCTAACTCCTAACCTCTTAGTATACTCTCACTGGTTACTACTACTATTGAATAGGTATCGGTCTACACTTTGATTGACGATATAGAAACTGAATATTCGTAGATATATGCAATAATAATGTATTACTATCAACGAGGCTTGTCGTTTAAGACTTAATAAAAGTGAGTTAAACATAAAATTTTTGTTTTCTATATTTAGTTTTCGTGATGTTCTATGGATTATATAACTTAAGGAATTGTGGTTGCTTACTTTTCTTTTAACCTAACGGAGGTTCGGTGGGGAGACTTTATTTACAATGTTTGATATATTATATGGCGGGCTTTAAGCCAGAAGGGCGTATAATAATAAAAAAGTCGTTTTTTTACCAAGATAATAGATGTAAGTGCAATATTGGGAGTTTTGGAATAGTTAAAATACAAAAGATCATAGTACGTAGTACTTTCATAGACACACGCAAATTTTCAGTTGTAGAAACCTCTTTTCTACTTAAAATAAACTACTTTTTTTACGCCCTTCTGGCTTGAAGCCCGTGATACAATATGCTATATATGTAAGAGTAATCAATTTTATTATGAAATGTGAAACCATAGGCCTCTTTTTACTTTACTAATGAAGTGCCCGCATGTTCAAAATCGTTAGACGCAAATTTTTCTCATAAAGTAATGCTGTAGAATGCGATGTATACGCTTTAGGAAACGTGCATATTCAAAATACATTGATTGATGAGATAAATTTAAATTAAAAGGATGTCTATGGTTTTAAATTGTGAGATAGAATGATTTGATGATATTTTTGAATATCTTAGCATTGCTAATAGTTGCAGTTTATGACATATTTTTACTAATATGGCACAGTATCACATATTTTTTTGAATTAACGATACTTTCTACACAAAGCTTTGTTTTCTAGTAACCAATAAAGTAAAGTTAAATATTTTGGAAAAAAAGAATATCCTGTTTCGAATATAAGTAAAATTTCTCATTAATTTTGTGTAGTTTTTGTATACAAGCTAAGCAATACAAGAATTACTAGCATCTTTGTTACTTACCGACTGAAGACAAAAATATTCAACTTGTTTTACAGGGTATCAAAGGTAGAATTGGTTGTAAAAATTTATAAAGATACGAAAAATATTAAAAGTATACCAAAAACGGCATGTATATAATCAGTTGAGATGCAACGACGTACGCGCAATGTAAACGTTCTAAATTTCCAAAGAAATCTTACCTGTCGATACAAATATACAACCAAGTGTTTCCCTTATATAAACATAATAATAATATTATATTATTATTATATAGCACGCAATGTGTATATTATAATATGTTTTCTTTGGAAAATTTGCGTGCACATAATTTTGAACCTATAAAGTATGTCGCTTGTCTTCGTGTTGTCTTCCCGACTTCATGCATTTGATTTATTGGCAAATTATAAATTATTATTATTGGTTTATCAATGATTATTATCAGAGATCCCTCGCGGTGTCTAACACGATCGGCCGGTATATTAGCGTATGTTCCTTTACGGCCGTTCCCAATATTTGATCTATCTCTGGTTTTGCCCTACTAGAGATAGGAATAGCTCACATTAGAGACATATATTTTATGTCAATTGTGAGCTATTTCTATCTCTAGTAGGGCAAAACCAGAGATAGATCTAATATTGGGAACAGCCGTTAGTCAAATAATATTTTCAACTCAAAGTTGGTATTGTGATTTTATTATACGGATATATGGAAGTAAAGTATATATTATAATGTTTAGTTGGATTTAAGTAGATAATATTCATAATTTGAATCTAGTAGTGTAATATAATTCATTTGTTGAGGATTATATCAAATAAATTAAGAAAAAATATAGAACTTCTTTTATTTTACTCCGGTCTTTATTTATTTAAAGTTTATAATATTTAAATATTCTGGTATTATTAATAATATTCAGGCATTATTATATTGGTCAACTTGACTACTGTTGAAAAATTTAAAAGTTTCGGTTTAGCTTGAAAGAATAATCTGAGCGAGAAAAATCCTACTAATATTATAAAGGCGAAAGTTTGTTTGGATGTATGGATGTATGGGTGTGTGGATGTATGGATGTTTGTTACTCTTTCACGCAAAAACTACTGAACGGATTTTAATGAAACTTTACAATAATATAGCTTATACATCAGAATAACACACAGGCTACAATTTTAACCGACTTTCAAAATGGGGGAGGTGTTATGTTCGTTTTCTTATGTTCAACGATTACTCCGCCGTTTGTTAACCGATTTTCAAAATTTTTCATTTGGTATATAGGGTATCATCCCAATTTGGTATTATTTGCACAAAAGTGGTGATCTGATGAAGGATCCATAAGTAATCGAGGGAACTCCTCAAAATTTATATGGAAACATGTGGTGACATCGGTTTCGTGAGAAGTATTCTAAGCATATGCTACCAACAAGTAAGATTTTGCACCGAGGTATACCTGGTATACCGTGGTTCGGAAGGTGCTGAGAGAACTCCTGATTCTTTATAGATACAAGTTTGGGAGTTTCGGCGTTGTTTTAAGAACGGAAAGCATATGCTACTGTGCAAATTACATTCATCATCATCATCATCATCATCACTACCATATTATTATACCATACATCGTCCCATGGTTATGACTTATGAGCCTATAAGGACCCTGTCATTGGTACTTTTCATAGTCTTTTAGATCAAGACTCGAGTTTGTCAAGCGATAATTGAAAAAAAATCTATACTTAATATTATAAACCTGAAGAGTTTAGAGTATGTTTGCTTGAACGCACTTATCTCAGGAACTACTGGTCCGATTTAGAAACTTATTTCAGTGTTAGATAGAGCGCTAATTTATCGAGTAAGACTATAGGCTATATTATATTATCACGTTAAGACTAATGCGACCGAAGAAACTCAGGAAAATGTATTTCCCATATGTGGGAAATATTAGAAATTACGAACTACTGGAGCAATTTTTATGGCAATATTTGGCACAGATATAGAGTAGACCAAGTGAAGGGAGTAGGGACATAAGAGCTATTTTTATGGGAAAATGTACGGTTTCCGTAAAATTCCTAATTTACGCGGGTGAAGCCGCGCGGGACATCTAGTATAATATAAAAACGTGCTATGAATTCTCAAAGACTTCTATTTAAACTGATGATAGAATTCTTTGTAGATTCTGTGCTTTGTGTCGTATGAGTCATTGAGCCATAGAGAAAAATAAACATATTATTAAACCGGATACATTGAGTGTACCTACAGCTTTACTCATACTAAATAATAATTGCTATTTTGACAGAGTACATAGTCCTAATCATAAAGTTAATAAGTATACCTAGCGGAATATATCTTCTGCTAGGTATATTAACTTATGGTCCTAATAGTACACTTTTGCTGCATTTTACTGTCACTGAAATAATAAAACAATCTAAAACAATATTGAAGTCTGAAACAGTATTAAATATAGTATGATATTACTATCAGAGAAGTTGATTCCTATGCAAATCGGGGACCTAAGTAGTTTGGTTGCGTTACGTCAAACCCAGCTGACAGGTCACAATTAACATTGAATTGACATATTCGACCAAATAACGTTGGTCTGTCAATTGCATAGGAATCAACTTCCTCGATGGTACATAATTATTTATTAAAGTCAGCGGTGTACAAAACCAGCCGTGCGAGAGTTCGACTCTCACTTGATCGGATTTTAGTAAAATTAAAGTTGCCCTTTTTTTTATAAAATAAACACCGTCGCCCCCTTTGATAACCCGGATATTCCTATCATGAGCATTGAGTTAATAGCAATATTAAAAGCACTAACTTATATTGAGGGAACCGACTATCAAAACGTTGTCATCGTAACAGACTCTCAAAGAGGTCTTCACCATCTGATCTCTTGCGGTAGGGGTAACTTAGCCAGAAAAGAGGCTTTCCTCATTGTTGAATGTATTTATCGTTTAATACGTAATGGGGTTAATGTCCGATTGCAGTGGGTACCATCTCATGTTGGAATTAGTGGCAATGAGACAGTTGACTCTTTAGCGTCAACTGTCTCATTGCCACGTACCGAGGGTTCTTTGTGCAATGTCATCTCATACTTTAAGTATTATGTTAAGTTAATTAAAGATAATTGTTATAATGAATGGAATCAGCACTTTCAACAAAAGTCATTAACTTCTGGCATTTGGTATAGAACCATAGTTAGTAAACCTCCCAAAAAACCCTGGTTTTCTAATGTCAAGCTTAATAAGAGAGATCTCTCAGTTTGTTTTAGAATTCGATCCAATCACATTCCTCTCAATAATTTTCTTTTCTTGATTGGCAAAAATTCCAGCCCAAATTGTGTAGTATGTGATCGTTATGAGGATTTATATCATGTTCTTTTGGAGTGGGATAGGAACGAATCCCTCAGAAACTAATTTATTGTGGACACCAAATGTAGCAAATTAAAAACTCTATAAAAATGTGTTATTTCGATTATAGATCTGCGCGAGAAAAAATGTTTGTCATGCAAGGGTCAATAGAGATGAAGAGACAAACCATCAAACATCGAGAAAACATGTAGAGTGAGATATCTCGTTGGCGTATGCTAGGCAGGCAGGAGACAGTTCGTTCCAGTCTCCAGAGTTTTACAGTGCGCGGCAGAAAGTTACGCGAAAAACGCACGGTGGAAGACTGCCACTCATCAAGGTGATGAAGATGGTAAGTATATTTTTCGCGTGGAGCGATGGCGAAAAGTTGCAGGAGGTATGACTCCGAACAATTCCTCATAACACTTCCCGTGATACAACCGATAGAGGAGGCAGAGCTCAGCCACATCTCGTCGTAATTCGTCGTAATTCCAAGGGGTCCAGCCTGTTTGAAACACTATGGCAGTCAACAACTCGAGCGGCCTTTCGTTGGATACGATCCAGAGGGAGTAGTTACCTATGTTTATTGTTGAATATTATAATGAGAATGAACCTGCTTAGTATCGTCTTTAGGATGAATCGAACACTTTTCTGCAGGTTATGTGTAGGTATGCAAGTAGGTTTCAGAAACTGTATAATAATTAATAACTGATTAATTAATTATATTATTGTTATTGTTTTAAGTGAAGTTAACATACCTCAACAGCGGCTGTCGATACTTCGAGTGTTTTGTTCACCTGAGACTGGATATTACGTTATTGATTTGTGTCGTAAACCACTACAATGGATATCTCCAGCTGACAGTTTCCGCTACGCAATGCATCTCGCTGCAGCCTTGGTCTCCCGGGTTGCACAAGCCCCAGCGGGACCGCTATAAAACGTCCGCCGCCGCAGACCAGGGCATCAGTTCGCTCACCCCCTCGGCAGCATGAGGGGCCTAGTGTTGTGTTGCCTGGCTCTAGCGGCGGTCGCCTGCGTCGGCGGCCGGGAGCTCGGCCGGGAGCGGCGCGACGCCGACCTCGCCGCCGCCGCCTCCCACCACGGCGGCAAGTGGGACAAGGGCGGCGGCCACGAGCATCACGCCCACCACCACCACGACCACGGCGAGAAGGGCCACAAGGGCTACAAGGGCCACCACCACCACGAGCACGGCAAGAAGGGCCACCACCACCACGAGGGCCACAAGGGTCACCACGACGAGCACGGCGGTCACAAGAAGCACCACCACCACGACGATGGCCACCACCACGAGCACCACCACGGCGAGAAGGGCCACAAGGGCCACGGCCACCACGAGGAGGGCCACTACCACAAAGGCCACTCGACCAAGGGTCACCACGGCGTCCACAAGCACGACGAGTTCAAGAAGGAGAAGCACTTCCACGACCACCACGGGGACAAGGGCCACCACGAGCACCACGGCGGCCACCACGAGGAGCACGGCCACAAGAAGGGCGGTGAGTTCCACAAGGGCCACAAGCATGGTGGCCACCACCACCACGAGCACGGCAAGAAGGGTCACCACGAGAAGGGAGGACACCACCACCACCACAAGGACCACCACGACGAGGGCGGTCACCACGAGCACCACCACCACCACCACGACCACGGCAAAAAGGGCGGCCACGAGGACCACAAGCACTGGGGATACAAGAAGGGACACAAATAATCTCCCGCAAGACTGCTTCGACTTAGATAGATCTGTTAAGTTTCGACTAGGTTTATTAGTTGTTACATTTGTTGTTACAGAGCTGTGATGTTTGTTCAATTATAATGTTGTTTTCTATTTTCCGTTTTTCTGTCTTACTATCAACTTTTTTGTACTTGTTAGAACTTAAATACCTACTTACCAGTTATGAACAAACTGGGCATAGTCTATCTCAAAAATGTATTGTTGGATAGTTTTACCACACGATATCCTTCAAACAAAGAGTTCAAAGAAATTGTTTCTTGCTCAAAAGATTATTAATTTCAGTAGAAACGTAACGTTCTGATAATAACAACACCTCGAATAAACAAAAAATAATAGTGCAATGAGTTGCAATGAATTTCAGCACGTCTAGTTTCAACAGCTGCAACACCGCTGTGGTCCACCGGTGTGGTGGTGTTGGGAAAGTACGTCGAATTGGACTACGAAATAAGCGGTCAACAGAACAGATCTGCCCGTGGTGAGGTTACTCAAGCGGTGTCAACAATGCCCACTGATGCGGAGCGCCGGCGGTCAAGGCCGCTGATAACGACCGATAGAAAGTCAATACTTTTCTCATCTAGTTTGTTATATTTAAGTTTGTTTTGTTAAGAGTGATAATACCTTCTTTATCAAAATGATAGAAGTTAAGAATAACGATGATTGCCGATCGCATAACAAAAATTGACTAGTTAATTGATGGTAGAAAAAAATCGGCTCAGTGCGAGTTGAACTCGCCCTAAAGGGTTAGCAACAGCAATAAGGTTTATTTTTATGAAAATAAAAGGTTTTGATATATTTTTAAATTTCAGTTGATTTAATGAAAGTTTAATTATGGTTTACCATTTATGACGTTTAAAAAAATACTTGCTACTTGCTAAATCTCGTTAAAACCAAATTTTCAAACTGTACAGGTCAGAAAAAAATTATACAATACAGACACAACAAAGTGTTACAGTGTGCCTTTATTTTTGTTTTTGTTTATTTTTGTTGTTCGTTTGTGATAGGTGTTTTATAGATAGCACTTGAATGTAAATATTTTAGTTTAGTTTGGCCGAGAGTGATCTGGCGTTGGAATAAAAACTCGGGGCTTTGGCGATACGATTGTAGCCGGCAAACTAAACCCGCGCCCGTACTTTCTGTTCGGGTTTTGTTATAGATAAGGCTACACCTGGAAAACGGTTTACAGTTACTATCAATTGGTTATGTAAGGGTCAATTGAGACCTCAACGCGATGCGTAGATGCATTTCTATGAATTGAATTCACAGACTTGCAAGATGTCTCATGCAAATAAAGTCTGTCAAATCCATTCTTTAGAAATGCATCTACGCGTCGCGTTGCCACTTGCCGTTGAATTGACTAAGGATGGGTTGCACCAACTTACTTGAAGTATAACTGTAACTTTAACTATAACTATAACTACAGCGCAAAATGTCAAATCTTCGGTTAAGGACGCCATATTTAACGATAAGCATAACCGCTAATACTTATATCGATTTTTTTTCGTGAAAATTTACTATGGCTCAAAGTGTGATAACAAATATTTTTTCCTGACCATTTTTACGGATAATTCAATTTTTTATACTCTCAATCCCATTAACGGGAGCTTTAATAAAAAAATAAACGCAACAGACATATTCTGTCAAAATTTATGGTCAAAGTTAAGGTTAAGTTAGCCTTAACTATAACCATAAATTTGACCATAATTAATTATTATTATTATTATTATTATTATATTAACTATAACCACGCCTCTGTGTAAGTTGCCACCCACTCTAAGGCTGCCTTCAATCTTCACGTCATTAAGCCCGGCCGCACATTGTCCGAAATTTCTGATCAGAAACAGTTGAACGTCCGCGCTGTCTCTTACATTTTGTACTGAGCCGAGTGAGCTCGAACTCGCCGGAAGGCTATTTCGGATAGTGTGCGGGGTGAATGTCCGGCGAAATTCCACTGTTTCTGATCAGAATTCGGACAATGTGCGGCCGGGTTTAGTCGCGCGGCTGCCGCACTACTCTCGACTTAATGTGAAGGCAGCCTAAGTGGAGCGTATATTATGTGACAGGGTGTAACAAAACTACTAAGTGATAATTACTTTGAATTTAGGATGTTTGTGTCTCTTGTATAGAGTTCACTGTTAAGTAGCAGTGTATAAAGAGCAAATTTCTTTTGTGATTTATATTGACAAGCGCCCCTGCGTCAGGAGTTTTCCCATACAAGCGGTGCTACTTTCACAGTGAAGTCTGTACCAGGGACTCATACACACTCTAAAGAATTATCACATTACTAAACGTTCCGCGCGGCTTCGCCCGCGTAAATTAGATATTTCACAGACAAAGTCCACAAAAATAGCCTATGATCCTTCACGTGGTCTACTTCTTATCTGTGCCAAATAACAGAAAAATTGCTCCAGTCGTTCGTGAGATAAGCCCTTTCAAATAATTTCCCTCGTTTTTTCCACATTTTCCTCTATTTCTTCGCTCCTATTAGTCTTAGCGTGATAGAATATAGCCTATAGCCTTCCTCGATAAATGGGCTATCTGACACTGAAAGAATTTTTATATCGGATCAGTAGTTCCTGAGATTAGCGCGTTCAAACAAACAAACTCTTCCGCTTTATAATATTACTAGCTGTTGCCCGCGACTTCGTCCGCGTTAGTATAGTAGATCACGTCCCAAGTATTATTTATTGTACAAAAATATTCAATGTACAGCATTGACTTTCCTACGATTTTATTATATATAGATGTTCCGCGCGGCTTCGCTTGCGTAATTTAGGAATTTATCGCGACCGTACATTTTTCCGCAAAAAAATAGCCTATGTCCCTTAGCGTGGTCTATTCTTCATGTTTGCCAAATAACATAAAAAATTGCTCCAGTAGTTCTTAAGAATCTTAAGATAATAAGCAATTTCATATAATTTCCCCCGTTTTTTCCACATTTTCCTCTATTTCTTCGCTCCTATTAGTCGTAGAATAATAAAATATAGCCTACGGCCTTCCTCAATAAATAGGTTATCTAACACTGAAAGAATTTTTCAAATCAGACAAGTAGTTCCTGAGATTAGTGCGTTCAAATAAGCCCTTACAAATAATTTCCGCCGTTTTTTCCACACTTTCCTCTATTTCTTCGCTCTTATTAGTCTTAGCGTGATAAAATATATTCTATAGCCTTTCTCAATCAATGGGCTATCTAACACTGAAAGAATTTTTCAAATCGAACCAGTAGTTCCTGAGATTAGCGCGTTCAAATAAGCCCTTTCAAATAATTTCCCCCCGTTTTTTCCACATTTTCCTCTATTTCTTCGTTTCTATTAGTCTTAGCGTGATAAAATATAGCCTATAACCTTCCTCGATAAATGGGCTATCTAACAATGAAAGAATTTTTCAAATCGGACCAGTAGTTCCTGAGATTAGCGCGTTCAAACAAACAAACAAACAAACTAACAAACTCTGCAGAATTATAATATTAGTATAGATTAGTATTTTATTACACCTTGTATAAAATTCTCGTGTCGAAAAGTTGCCAAACTTTTCCGAATAGCTGGACTAGTTAAGATAAAATTTCGTGTACCTCCGAGAATTTGCCAAAATACAATTTTCATACCCGAACGTGTATGGCAAAACAATATATGCCGGGTCACCGAGTTATGATTACTGTGTACTATTATCTAAGGTGTACAGAATAGTTGTGTAGATAGTGTGGGAACTGCAAGTCTCTGCGAGCCCGTGCTATCCGGTCGAGCGCCGTAGAGCGTCTTAAAGGGTCTACGCCTTTGTGGTCTACGTCGTAGGCGCTACGAAACGTTACACTTGATAACTTATATTATTTTTTTTTACATTTTAAGTCTACCGACCGCATGCAACATCTAATGACTACTTTAGCTGTAATTTAATGAAGTGTTTAATTTAAAATGCATGGAGTTTATGTCAATATCTTCATTAAATCGTAGTCAGTATTCAAATTTCTCTGAGTACGGTCGTTAGTGTTTTAACTTTAAAACCAAAGTTGTAATTAAACAATATTAAGTGTGTCGAGACCATATTATTCTGATCCTTTCCACGTGTTACGTTTTAGTTTGGAGAAGTATCTCGGGATTTTCCGTGCTATATGAGATAAGAATTTAAACCAAAACCTCCTGCCCTTCACCCGGTGCCCAATAACATATTATCTAGTTTATAAAAATAAAATGTACCAATAATATTATGGTCATAATAGGCTCATAATCATGGGACGACGCATGGAATGATATGGTAGTGATGATGATGATGATGAATGTAATTTGCATAGTAGCATATACTTTCTGTTCTTAAAACAACGCCGAAACTCCCAAACATGAATAAATCTATCTTCTAATCTATTATCTTCTAATCTAATTTATCTAAGAATCAGGAGTTCTCTCAGTACCTTTCCTTCGAACCATGGTATACCTCGGTGCAAAATCTTACTTGTTGGTAGCATAATATATGCTTAGAATACTTCTCAAGAACCCGAAGTCACCACATGTTTCCATATAATTTTTGAGGAGTTCTTTCGATTACTTATGGATCCCTTCATCAGTTCACTACTTTTGTGAATATAATATTATGTAGTACTAAATTGGGATGACTCAGGATACCCTATACACCAAAAGAAACATTTTGAAAATCGGTTCACAAACGGCGGAGTAATCGTTGAACATATAAAAATGAACATAACACCTTCCCCATTTTGAAAGTCGGTTAAAATTGTATTCTATGTGTTATTCTGATGTATAAGCTAAATTATTGTAAAGTTTCATTAAATCCATTCCGCAGTTTTTGTGTGAAAGAGTAACAAACATCCTTAAATACATACATACATATTATTACATACAAACTTTGGCATTTATAATATTAATATGACGTAGGACTAGATGATGCCTGCAACTCTGTTGCTCAAAAATCTTTTATCGCGCGGGATCCGTACATTTTTCTGTGATAAAAAGTATCCTATCTCATTTCCCGGGACTCAAAGTATCATGTAAATCACGTGTAAGTCATCTTTAAACGATCACATAAAACCAAAGTTTAAATAGAATTCTTTGCATAAAACACGTTATACACGGTAATAAAATGTTTATTGTATTTATAAATTGCTAAGAAACCTTATGAACAGCGCTCAAGCTCGCGAGGTTAAGCTCGAACACGAAAGTTTCATCAAACTTCAACAGCGAAACAACACTCGTCCCTACTGTATACACTATACAGGCTGAGCCAAAAACAGTTGAAAAAAAACAACGTCATTTAGTCGCGAACCGGGGGCGGGAGATACAGAGGACATGACCATGACTCTTCCAAACCAACTAACGACACAATCTTACTTATCAAATTAATTAATTATAATTTAGACATAATATATTTCTGGTTCTTCAAAATATCAACACATGGATGTGGTTGAACCGACCAACTAAAAAGGTTATATTTTATATTATGCCTTTGTCTGTTTGTCTTGTCTGAAATCATTCTTTCAACCACTCATCGGATCGGAAATTAAAGAAATACATTCCAAATTGACGAATTCGGACTTTTTATAGAAACAATATTAGCAACCACGCAATTTAAGGCTTCAAACCTATATCCTGTAATTACATGTCATAGACTTTAAATATTATATAATCTTTAAGAGGATTCCACACCGCCATTTTTTCCATACAAACGTTGTCCCCTGTTTCCTCCCTGGATAATGCTAGTAGAGTTATAATTTTTTTCCTGAATATCTACGGCTACTAATACAATGTCCCTATGTTTTCTTTTTTTTCATAATTTAATTATTAAATAAGATATGAACGTTCAAAAACCCAAAAAAATGGCCAGATTTTCCACTGTGTTCAAACGTCCAGAAAACAGATTTGGATAGATTATACAAAAAAAGCAAAACATAGGAACACAGCTCAAGCCTTTTTTTAATCTTTAATGAAAAAAGTACTTAAATCGGTTAAGTTTTGGAGAAGGAATCAGGGTACAACGAATCGTTGATTTTCTGGATTTTCTGCAGTTGTCTCTATCGCGTTCTGCGGTATAGGCTTGAGGTAAGGGAGACAGCTATAGATATTACACGTACTTTTTTTTCATTTCTCTAGCCGCTGTGGTATCCTCTTAAAGTCTAACACCCTGTAAAAATATATCATGGAAAACTCGATACTATTGCACACTACTGTCACACTGCACACTGCTGCCACTTTGCACACAATTACCACTTTGCACACAATTACCACTTTGTACACTACTACATACGTGCCGTGTGCACACTACTGTAGTTCTTTACAGTATCTCTCACGAGTACCTTCATCTCGTGCGCTTTATTGTCTCAAAGTTAGCGGTAAATCAGCAGGACTGCGGGAAATATACTTAATACGACTTACCGAGAACTTCAATTGCATGCCACTAGCTTCCTACATTGTTATCTGCTACTTGGGGTTTCTATCTATTTTCGTTCTAGTTTTTCAAGTCAATAAGTAGTGTTAGCAAATGTTTTTCATCACAATATTTTTTGGAATCCCGCGTCAGATGTAATTAATTAAAAGTTAGATAAACTTATAAAAATGCCTATGAAGCGTGTGTTTAGTCAGTATGCCTATGCCTACAAACAGCTCCAGACAAAGTAAGTAGATAATTTCAGTCGTTTCTATCCATCTTATCTAGCGGAGAATGGAGAATAAAATAAGATTTGGACGACACAACACCCGCGAGACGTTCATTTGATTAGGAGACCGGCCCCGGGGGAAGCTGGTCCTAATAACCAGTAAATAAGTGGCCCCAGTACGTATTATGTGCTCGCCGAGGTTTCTGTTTGTAGTAATACATTACGTTATAATGTTATTGATATTAATATTGAATGAGTACTTATCATCTAATATATAAAATTCTCGTGTCACAGTTTTCGTTGCCATACTCCTCCGAAACGGCTTGACCGATTCTGATGAAATTTTGTGAGCATATTGAGTAGGTCTGAGAATCGGCCAACATCTATTTTTCATACCAAAAAAATATATATGGCAAAACAACGTTTGCCGGGACAGCTAGTATAGCTTTTAAATTATTACTGCTTTTAGGTTTAAGAAATTGTGAAATTCATTCATTGTGGTCTTCATGAGTTAAAACCTAACGGGCGGTTCGTAAATCGTCCATCACCATCTCCCCGTCTGACGATATTATTACCAACAATATAGCTACCGTATAATTAAACAATATTCGGGGAGCATTAACGGCATAATAAGCCCGTAATTGGCCCCTAATAATTTGATTTAGTGCGCTGATGTAAGATTAATATAATTAGAGTAATTCAGTTGAAAATTAACTAAAGCGATATCGCTCCTCCATTAGCGGGTCGTACCTGCCTTTGATACGGAATGGAAATCGAATTTGCGAGACGTGCCGGAAGATAAGTGCGCCGTAACTCACTTACCCCGGCTCAGATCGACCGGACCACGCCGCCGGGCCGCTGGAACGTTCCGCGAGTCCGACAACCTGCAACCGCGCGCCACGCGCCGCTTGCGACAACCAGCGCGCCGGCTCTTGCGACGGACGCGCCGTTACACAACGGCTTATATAAAACTGCCGCGCCATCCGTTACGACGTTAATGCCGGACGACACCACGATGAAGCTCGCGCCGCTGCTGGGTCTGCTGGTGCTCGCCGCCGCCGTGGAGCCGCGCCGCCTCCCGCGCAAGCACGAGCGCCTGCCCGAGAGAGTGCACATAGTGGACCAGGAGGACGCCGCCTCCGAGCACAAGAAGGAGAAGGAGAAGCAGCACAACGAGGAGTACAAGAAGGGCGGCGGTAAGGAGCACCACGCCCACCACGACGACGAGCACGGCGAGAAGGGCCACAAGGGCTACAAGGGCCACCACCACCACGAGGAGGGCAAGAAGGGCCACCACCACAAGGAGAACCACAAGGGCGAGTACGACGACCACGGCGGCCACAAGAAGCACCACCACCACGAGGACGGCCACCACCACGAGCACCACAAGGGGGAGAAGGGTGAGAAGGGCCATAAGTACGAGGAGAAGGGCCACTACAACAAGGGCCACTCGACGAAGGGCCACCACGAGATCCACAAGCTAGACGAGTTCAAGAAGGACAAGAAGTTCTTCGACGAGGAGGGCGACTCCGGCCACGAGGAGAAGCACGGCGGCTTCCACGAGGAGCACGGCCACAAGAAGGGCGGCCACTTCCACAAGGGCCACCACCACGGGGACCACCACGAGCACGAGCACGGCGAGAAGGGCCACCACGAGAAGGGCGGCTACCACCACGAGCACAAGGGCCACAAGGACGCCAAGGGCCACGACGAGCACTACCACCACCACCAAGACCACGCCAAGAAGGGTGGCCACGACCACCACAAGAAGTGGGGCTACAAGCACGGACACTAGTGTCGCAGTCGGTGTGAGGACGAGCTCGGGATTTCTGCGCTCACTGTGGGCGCAGGTTTATTTATTTTTTAATGATAAGTGTGTCAAATTACTGAGTATATTATATGTTATAATGATAAGGAAATATACATTTTTTTCATTTAACCCATCGATCCCCAAGCGGCATCCGGCTGCCGCATAACAATTGAAAATCGATTGTGTCTGCGATACCCACGATGGAGAGCTACATAGGTCAAGGTTTTAGAAAATAACGAAGATCTATGTCGAGGTAGTTAGTTAATCAAAGAATCTAATAAAACGGTTATTAATTTGCCATTGATCGATTCGATCCATTGCAAATTAATAAGGTAAATTGCCATGATGGAAGACGAACCGAGTAAAAAAAAAGATCTACCAAATGCCCTTTTTTATTTCTTAGTACTTTTGTAGTTTTTTCGCAGTTGGTGGACCAACTTCAATCGGTCATACAATAATTTTCACTGGCCTAGTACTTTTTAACAGTAACTAAGCCACATTTGGATGGTCAAATGTATGGGTTATTGTTCCATATTTCGATGGTAAATTGTATATTTTATGCATAAGTTTTGTTATTTTGCTATCAGTCGCTTGCCAACTTACAAGTAATTTTTCTAATAATATTTAAAAGGAATCTAATTATCCGAAGCAAGCTCGGCTTTCGCATCGGCGAAGACTTAAGTAGCCCTTTGCTAATGAAAAAGAAGTAGCTAATGGTAGTTAAAGAGAAATATTAAAAAAGCAAGGGAGGAAACTAATTAATTTTTCTAGAGCTTCATGATACAGGTTAATCTTTGTGAACATAACATTATATTCGTGATAAGTTTGAAAAGACTATTTGATAGAATTTGGCTTTGAGGTAAATACTTTTGGGTTTGGGAAAGTTTTGATAGAGAAAGTAATGAACATAGAGGTCTTCAAATCTAATTCTAAACGGTAGATATTGTCATTTTTTGTAAATAGTCTATATTATATAGGTAAATATAACAAAGTCCCAAACTATAATACTTACAAAACAATTTAATTTGTTAATTGAATTTTGAACACAATATTTTTATAAAAAAACAATCACGTCACATTAAACTTAAAGTAAATATATCTACCGCAACACTGACTGTTCGCTGATAGACAGCTGTTGAGTTTTTGCTTTTTTGTATCAAATGTGGAAATAAACTGTAATATTTGTATTTCATCATACAATTTTTATTATAATATAATACTAGCTGTCCCGGCAAACGATGCTTTGCCATATAAACTTATAAAGTATTTCGCCCGTATTATTTTATTGAAGTAAATATTAAATAAGTAGGTATGTCACCATGGCAACGTCCATCGCTATCCCATCGCACAAACAATGGTCGCCGTCAGTCTCGAGTTGTAATAATTTACTGTTATTTATTCAACAAATGCACTTATCAATATAATAAGTACCCAGTAGCCGATTCTCAGACCCACTGAATATGCATAATATAAAAAGTTAAAACCAGTAAAGCCGTTTCGGAGGAGTACGCGGCCTAACATTGTGACACGAGAATTTTATAAATAAAATTTTATGTTGTTAAATATGCGATAAAACCGCAAACATTTTTCTTTCTCTAGCCAAAAAACGTGATGAAAGTCACAAAACACTTACGAAGTCTCATGACACATCACACATCCGTCGATTTTGTTCGCCTGTAGAAGTACAATGTAAATGCAACCGGCAACGTCGTGGCATCACGAAACAAAGTGACATGTTTAAGGTCCAAAGCGGCTAATGTTGTCTAGATAAACGATTTATGCTCGCACATCCGTCATACTTGTACAACAACAACACCGACACAGGCAACAACAACAAATGCATGGAAATTGTTGTTTTGCGTGCTATCTCGCCGTTTCGGATTTGATAAGGGACTTTGCATACGCTCGTAATATTAGAATTGAAAATGTACAAAGTGTTCCTTTTTTGAACAAACATTGTGATTTTCAGTACAGAAGTTTCAGATCTGAAACATGATCCTTCTTACTATCTTAGTGCCATAGTGTGTCAGACGTAATTTAGTTTTACAATGTTTATTGTCAAGTGACTTTTCTTGCTTTAGGGCCGGGACACAAAAACACGATACGACGTCGTGTCGTACCACGACACGGCGTCGTGTCGTGGGAATCCACGACGAGCATTGTCAAAACTACGACGCGACACGGCACGACATCGCGTCGTAGAAACTCCCGATACGTCACTTTTGAATTTCACGTTTGAAACTCACGTTTCTACGTAGAAGATGTCGCATCGTAGTTTTTTACGATGCTCGTCGTGGATTCCCACGGCACGACGTCGCATCGTGAAACGACGCCGCGTCGTGTTAAGACACGACGTCGTATCGTGTTTTTGTGTCCCCGCCCTAACAGACCCGGGACAAAATATTGTTTTACTATTACTATAACAGACAGGTATTGAATGAATTAAATTTTTTAGTCTTTCGACTGTCTTTACCTAATACTTAATACTTATGTAGCAGCCTATATTTGCCTACAATATAGTGTGTGTTCGAGTTTCTCAGTACACGGATGATAGACGCCCAGCAATCGTAGGTATTATCTGGCATTAGATAGGTTTAAACTTAAGGGTCCTTGCACACCAGGCTATCGCAGCGGCGCGAGCAGTTGCACTATCTGCAAGTGTTTTTTTTGGAACGAAGTTCCTTATCGCCCGTTGCGAAAGAGGGCTAGACGGAAAAAGTTAAGAACAAAAAGTTGTAACGTTTTTTAATTTTGTACTGCACTTGATAGCGAAAAAAATATCTTAGTTAAGTTGTTCACAAATTGTAGGGTCAGCAACTAACCAGTAAGTTACTCATAAAATATGCCATATGTTGGTGCGAAAAATGCGCTGATTAACTCGTATAGACGCGGGTTGAAAATCAGAAAACCATGCGGACCAGGGCCAGATTCCAAGCACCAGAATTTAGGAGTTGCACTACCTTGGCAGCGCCACTAGTACCCCTCTAAAGCCACTAGTTTCTTTACCCAGTGAGCACGGGCACTTACGTTCACAACCGTCGGATTAGCCGGTGTCACAGCCGTATATCTCGCGGAGTGTCACCCCGGTGACACGGTGACACGCTAAGCTCTACTAGCGCGTTAATTAACACGATGTCTTTCGCAGAAACAATAATTAGCGAGCACTGATACGGGTACGGCCGGAGCTCTAATCTGATATAATACCCGACTTGTCGAATTCCTATGTGCTCTAAGCGCTGAGACTTACCGAGAAATCTATTTCTAGCTGAGGAGTTTTAGCCGACTTCGAGAAGGAGGATTCCCAATTCGACCGTATACCTATTACAGAGTAGACAGAATGATAGAGTATGCCGACTTAGAACTGATGTTGAAATTTTTAAATTTGACGTATTATGACGAAAATCGTCGCTAGGGTTGTTAAATTGTTACCTACGAATTTAAAACTATGACATATTCGCTGGACGTGTTCCTCTTTGGTCGTATTGTTGTTTGTGTTTTGGCACATGCGATTAAAATTGTCAGAATCCAATTTTGAAATCTTTATTTTAAATATTTAAAAAACAAATTATATCAGCCAGCGCGAGGCACAATCCGTTCATAATCCTAGTGTAACCCGACGAATTTGACAGATATTGAAACCTGTCCGACTCTTTGCAGTCGAACTACTAGTTATGTCTATTGTGCTTATTATATGCCTTTTAATTTTGCTTATTCTTTATATTTTACTTTGTTTTACTCAAATTTTTTTGTTGGAAATAAAACCTATTTTCAATTGTCGGATTTCATGATAAGAAAATACACTCTGTCAAAAAAGTCATGAAATTAAAAAGTATCAACATCGTAGTGTCATCCCTTTCAAATCAATATAAGAAAAAAGGGATGACACTACGATGTTGCCACTTTCTAATTTCATGACTTTTTTGACAGACTGTACAGTTTAAGAGGATACACCAGGGGCTAGAGAAATGAAAAAAAAGCACGTGTAATATCTATAGCTGTCTCCCTTACCTCAAGCCTATACCGCAGAACGCGATAGAGACAACTGCAGAAAATCCAGAAAATCAACGATTCGTTGTCCCCTGATTCCTTCTCCAAAACTTAACCGATTTAAGTACTTTTTTCATTAAGGATTAAAAAAAGGCTTGAGCTGTGTTCCTATGTTTTGCTTTTTTTGTATAATCTAGCCAAATCAGTTTTCTGGACGTTTGAACACAGCGGAAAATCTGGCCATTTTTTTGGGTTTTAGAACGTTCATATCTTATTTAATAATTAAATTATGAAAAAAAAAGAAAACATAGGGACATTGTATTAGTGGCCGTAGATATTCAGGAAAAAAATTATAACTCTACTAGCATTATCCAGGGAGGAAACAGGGGACAACGTTTGTATGGAAAAAAGGGCGGTGTGGACTCCTCTTAAAATCGTTTTTTAACGAAGTTCCTTATAGCGCGTTGAGAAAGGGGGCTAGACGGAAAAAGTTATAACGACATTTTTTGACCGATACTTATTTTAGAACCTGCGAAGTAGGCGAGTAAACAGAGGACGTTGACGTGGCGATGACGTCAACTGGCGGGAAATTTAAAATTCTACCATTCCTCTATGGCGGGAAAATTTATTTTTTTAGCTGGGTGGGGTGGCGGTACTCTTAATTATTTTTATTTTTTTATAACTTCGTTCCATCCGGTGTCCCTTGACACCTCTCACGTTTTTTTCAGGCATTTAGTCACATGTTTATTTCCCTGTTCTGAGGTCACATGCATATAGCATATCGATAATTTCTACTCAAGAAGGTGTGATCTACTGACAATTCAAAACAGTCCCTACAAATCCCAATTACTGTTCTATTGACGTAATATTGGTTTAATTATAAATACATATCACTGTTTACGACAATGGGTCCTCCGTCACACACAATGTGGAATTATCGCCGAACATCATCGTAGTTGTCGGGGTTCCATTGAGTGGATTATTACCTGATCGACGGGCACGCCGTGCCAACACAATCAAACCTCCGCCTGGAGATTACTGATGCACAGTCGGATGGAAATACACCTAAATAATAATAATCCATGGTACATTAAGGTTGACACAGGTGCAGTGCCGTAAATAGCCTTTTTTGCGCCCTGTGCGAGCTTCATAACTGCGCCCTAGTTTTTTTTAAATTAGGTATTATAGGTACCCAGAGCAATACTATGTAATTAAGAAAGTATTAAAAACAATGTTTCAAAATGTTTTGTCTAATTTAATAGACTTTTTGATGTTACTGGCGTCTGGCATGTAAGTATAACGTATTGTTGGGATCGAGCACTAGGGGCGCAGCGGGAACTTATCAGTTATCAGGAGCAAACCGAAAAAATAATAGTACTGGCTGGTCTGGCCATTCTTGCGCCCCCCCAGAGTCTACGCCCTGTGCCTGGACACCGGTGGCACCGCCCTATTTACGGCACTGCACAGGTGCGAGTAGAGGAAACGGTTACATAAAACAATGTTCCGGCAGTCGGCACAAAACACACTGTTTGTAATCGTGCATTGCGTAGCGTAGCGTTTTACATACTGGGAGAGCCATGCTTCGGCACGAATGGGCCGGCTCGACCCGAGAAATACCACGTTCTCACATAAAACCGTCGTGAAACAGCGCTTGCGCTGTGTTTCGCCGAGTGAGTGAGTTTACCGGAGGCCCAATCCCCTACCCTATTCCCTTCCCTACCCTCCCCTATTCCCTTTCCATCCCTACCCTATTCCCTCTTAAAAGGCCGGCAACGCACCTGCAGCTCTCCTGATGCTGCGAGTGTCAATGGGCGACGGAAGTTGCTTTCCATCAGGTGACCCGTTTGCTCGTTTGCCCCCTTATTTCATAAAAAAAAGCTAGTTAGCTACACCTATAAAATATCGCTTCTGTGTCGCTATGTGCTGTCGGACGTAACAATAATTTTCGTTGTCACCAACCTCGACATTATCTACAAAAGTGAAAAGCCCCAAGTTCTGTCAAAGGGAAACTCCTACATGCGTAGATATAAAACTGACCTCATCTACCGTAGTTAAAGTCACGAGACACGAAGGTGGGTAAGGGGGCGTCCACAAATTACGTGAGGTGTTTTTTTTTTTTCGATTTTTTTAACCGTGTGAGACCGTTTAGGCTGAATGCCTTACAAAATTTAATATTTCATTCAGATACAATCCGTAAGGCATTCTGCTACATCTAACTAGAAGTTAACTATTAAGAATGCAAGATCGCAATTATGTAACTTTGCTGATTTATTTTGCCAGGTAACCGTGTGTTTTATTGGCTAGTTAGTAGTTTCAGCAGGCGACTGCAACTAGTACTTATAGTCGTAGTTAAAGTAAAATATCATGCTCGTTTATAAATGTAATAAGTAATAACTCATAAAGAATAAAATAGGACTTATAAGCACTACATGTAAATAAGTACCTAAGGCTTTAGTGTGTACCGTTCTATCTGGCCTTAATTTATCAAATATGAACGCGCCATAAAGTGGAAAGAGCAGAATAAACATGGCTATTTACTTACACAATCTTGAAGTACGGTCCATTTTCTTGCGGTAAATAAAGCCCGTAAACATTTCGCATTTCACGGCCGACGAGCCTTATTGTTATGATAAGGTTGTGTATCCGCGCCTTTATCAAATTATACGCCACATAAAATTAGAACAATACTCGGAGCTTCCCTGAAAGCCCGGCCAGGCCTAGCCTCGCGCAGCTTCTCGTAATGTCTACCATCTCGGAGGCAATTTAATTATGTTCTTTGTTTTTTGACTAATGGCTGCAAATAGGTAAGCAATTTGTATTTCATGCGAAAAAAATAGGAAAAAACTAAGCCATTTTTAGCAAAAGAACCCAAGTATACGGTAGGACAAAACGCGTTTGCAATTAAGTATATTATTGTTCGGCGTGTTTTAAATTTTAAATTAAGAATGTAATCAAAATGGCGTCCGGAGTTGAAACACGGCGGACTTTCGTGTGGCGAAAATTGTCATTAACACGACGGACACAATTTAATTGATTGCTTAAAATATAAACAAGAAGATAAGGTTTAAATCGACTGTCATTGAAATATTGATGGACTTGAGTAGACTTGAGCGTTTAATGCTGATGCTATTTCAGATAATACTTACTAAGTACCTAATTACATATTATTAAAATATATTAAGTATATACTTAGTATATTTTATGCCATAATGGGCTATTCTTGGGAGTTGGGACCGTATAGCCCTTAAGAATTTCTCAACATAATATTTCTATTAAAATATGAAAGGCATAAAAGGCTTGGCAGACGACTCATTCTCTTCAAATCGACAGGCCCCCGTGCCTATTCAAAATCAAATCAATAAGGAGCTGAGTTGTCTAAGCATCTTTGCTATTTTGATGGTGAAAGCTATTGTAGTTAAGTTTTATATTAATGTTATTATACTGTGCATTATAATATTATGTAGTTCACACTACAACACAAAGCTAGACAATGGTCTACGATATTATTGATTTACATTAAGGTAATTGGGCCATTAAGCAGATATTGAGACCAGACATAATACTCAGCAGGGCGAGAAAATAAAGCCGCCTACACGATGTAGGAGGGTTTTAACGTTTAATTTAGACTCAATTTACAGTTGTACCAAATGTATTATACCACCGAAAGTGACGGAAACACTCAGGGGAATACAAATTAAAAGCCAATTACTTTCTGATGAACTGACAGAATGTTATTTTTATTTTAATTAAACTAGAAGTAGTTTCAAAATCAAAACCAAAATATTTATTTCTAAATAGGTTAACAAAGTTAACACTTTTAGAACGTCGCGTCTACATGAGGCCTACCGCCTACCACCGGTTACCGCCTACTAACTAACTAACCCGGCGAGAAGCACCGGGTACTAACCTAACTAACCCGGCGAGAAGAACCGGCGTAAGAAACTCGGCCGGGGCCATCGTTTACTCAATAGATAGAAAATTGCAATATTAACTTAAACTAATGTTAATTTCAATCGCTAACTGAATGAGAATTTTGGCCGGATTATTTACAGGAATATGAAGAATGAGATTTTGATGACGTAAGCTATATTAACAAACAAGGACATACAAATACTCTTTATAAATTTTGTTTTAGGACTTCTACTTGAGTATCATAAAGGATATTGTACGTACATTCTATACAATAGACACAGATAGAGAGGCTCCAACAAACATAGTAATATGATTTTCCTCGTAATGATATTAAAGTTTTCATTCAGCCATTTTCCACCCCACGTGTCCCTAGTGGCCAAAGAGCGAAGAAAGTAATATAATAAATAGGACCTGTTTTTTAATTTCGAGATATAAGCTAGTCGAGTTAGAACTTAGATTGGTTAAGAGTCAGAATTTTGTTTATTTACTGTGAATAGGATATCTTTTTTGTAAGTACATCAAAAAGTAAAAAATATTAAAAGCACCTAAGGTTTTAATAATAATGATTGAAGCAAATCACAGTAAGAAGTATAAACTCAAACATTCAAGCCGCTTTAAGTTTTGAAATTGAAATAATCATAATTCACAACCTGTACCTTTTTTGGTACACTTTACGGAAAAATTAACACGCCTATTTATTTGTGCTTTAACATAGTAATTTTTATTTATATGTAGATGTGTTATCTTCAGCCAGTCAAGGTTTTTTATATGTAGATGTGTCGTCATCAGTCAGTCAAGGTGTGACGACGCGAGCCCTCACAATGCTCGGCTTTTAGCTAGTATATATTTAACTACCAATGAAAATGTGTTTTTTAAACAGGAGCCAAGTGACAGCGCCCGCTATAACTGTATCAATTATTAGTAATGACGACTAAATATTTATTAGTAATGACGACGCCTTAGATTCTAAACAGCGCTGTTGAACTGCGCTGCATTGCTATTTCATAGCTTTGCTCAAGGGACTTCCTTAAGATGACGCCACGCTTAAGTAAACAATCGTTTTGGATATGTTTTAGATCGCTTGTTTGATCGGTGTTTATGAAAACAAGAAATGGAACAGCAAAAAATTGAAAGGGCGTAAGCGACAAAATGGTTTTTGTCGCGTAATTTATAAACCATAAATATATTTCATATAAGCTATTGGCAAATTATATGGAATGCTTGAACTAATCTATGTACAAATTTTGAAAGCTAAAATCATTCTCCTCTGTTGACAAAATTAGACTCCCTGTTTTTATAGAGGTATTTTTGATTAATTATTCTGTGTTATAATAGTTGACCAATCGCTATGGGTAATTCAAAGATAAAGACATGATGAATACTGACAATGAACTTTAATTTCTTAGCTTTAGTCATGTTGAGAAAAATCGATATCGCTGAAGCCAAATTATCAAGGCGTCACCTTAGGCGTACAATAGCTGTCCACTTTCATCTTCAATTTTCGTCATCAACTTTCATATTGGCGCATTTAATAATTGAATGCGTCAAGGAATGCAACGCCAATATTGTCATTTTTGAAGTTTTGGATACGGTCAGAACTCAGAGGGCATGCGTCGCGGGTTTGCCTCACGTTCACTGTTGACTGCGCTATAACGCATGCCCTTGACGAACATAAAAAGGCACAGCGTGGACAAAGTATGAATCTTCCTTTTACCTTTCATCACGTCATGTCTACTAGAGGGTGCGCTCTGCTTTAATCTGATTTAATTACGTCAGTCGCGTTATACACGCTCACAATAATTACTATCTGAATTTCGTCCGTGTGATATTTAATTTCTTTATTACTGCGAACGCGTTATGATTTGAGTAAATACAACGTTAAATAAACGCCGAATTAAATTAAATGAGGTGACACATTTCGTACACAAAAGTATTTTTAATGAACTAGAAATGTTTGGGCGTCTCTACTTTTAAGAACTTGCACACACGTGCAAGCTTAAAAATTATGTAGGTTCATGAGTATTCAGTATTCATCATAATAATATAATCCTATATAATGTAATGAATTTGAAAGTTTGTTTACGCTTATGTGTGTATTACGGTATGAAAATTCATTAACTTCGATTTAGTTCTCATTCGATCAACAAGTCCTCGTTACGGAACCCTAAAACAGAACCCTAACTAGCTGATATTTTGTATATTGATAGGTTAATAGAATATATATAATTTAAGAGTAACATTGTCCTATAAATAGAACAATCCATATTTTAGGACCACCAAATCGAAATATTAAATCCTTTCTATCTCTGTTAGCAGTGTTTACTACCACTTTCGAGAATTTTTGCAGAGGAAATTGTTTTTAGTCTTATCAAACTGAATCTACTCAAGAAAAATTAGCTTGATAGTAATAAAAAAATGTTCTAAGGAACCTGCCCAGGTAGCACAAAATTGCTGAGTAAAGGCTTGAGCACGTTTTTAGGGTTCCGTACCCAAAGGGTAAAAACGGAATACTATTACTGAGACTTCGATGTCTGTCCGTCTGTCTCCAGGCTGTAACTCAAAAACGGTAATAGCTAGAGAGTTGAAATTTTCACAGATTATGTATCTCTTTTGCCGCTATAACAACAAATACTAAAAACAAATAAAATATTTAAGGAGGCTTCCCATACAACAAATATGATTTTTCAAACATTTTTTGCTCGGTATCAATAATGACAACAGGTAGGTAACTGAACTGTTCACAAAATACTCAGCTATTTTTGTACTTTAATAATTAATAATTAAATTTAAATAAAATAATTAAAAAAGGGGGGCTCCCATACAAAAACAATTTTTTTACTATTTTTGCTGTATTATAGTACGGAACCCTTCTTGTGTGAGTACAACTCGCACTTGGCCGATTTTCAATCGCCATTGACTATGAAAAATTGCTATATAAGCTTTTACTTAACCTCTACTGTATGGCCAATTTTTTTTAAATCTTTATTTATTTAGCGGTTTTTATACATAAGTACACTTAATACAGTAAAATTGCTGTGGCTTTTTAAAACATTGACGTATTACATATATTTAATGAAAATTGTTACACGCCATATATGAGCCTAATTTTATATTATGCAAATTAAGTTTTACTGTTAATGTATCTATGAATCATAAGTTTTTTAAAGCGATTCTAATTTTCATTCATAAATTGTATTTATTATTAAAACACATTTTTTTCAATATTTTATTTTTTATTTCTCACTAGAAGCTGAAATTAAGTTTCCTAAAAGTCTTAAAACCTATTCGGTTTACAAAAAACTACAGTCAAAAATAATATATTAAATAGAGGTAACATAAATTGTACTTTAAAATCGATAATAATTCATAAAACTGAAAATATGTCAAAAAAAAAATAATATGGCGACGCGACTTGAATTGCAAAAAAAGTGTTTTAAATTGCCGATTGGTATTTAAGAATCTAATTTGAGGCTGAAAGCGATAATCTGATATGTAAACTCGCGATGAACTAAAGCAATGTAATTAGATTTTAAATTGCTATTAGTTATGAAATAAGTAAATACGCAGCCATATTAAGTCCGTATGACAATAGCTGAAAAAGTGAGTTCTATTATTATAATTGCATATTATCATTAAAATAAATGTTTCCAAGGTGAGCAAACCATTATTTTTATAGGAATCGTTGTTATTTGGCAATTACTTGGGTAATTGGCAACTAATTGGCGACAAACAATTAACCGTATATTATAGATGTATAAGCCAAAAAAATCGGCTAAAAGCTATATCAAATCGATTTACTCGGCCTTCTTTATGACAATTTCCATGAAGCTGAGTAACAGCTAGTAACGCTTTTAAATACACTTAAAGCTATGTCAAAGCAAAGTACTCAGAATTTATAAAGAAAACAGTCATGAAAGGTGAATTATATGTCAGTCAGCAAATTAGTAGCTATACTAATAGCTTCTAAAAGCAGTATAGATGGAATTTACTCGGCTTGAAATTGCTGTATTAGGAGCTTTCATATGACAGCTGTATAAAAACGCTGTATAAACGTTTACAGCGCAATTTTTCACAGCTTTTAATGATAAATTATAATTGACTATGTAATATGCCGCTATTCGGCTGTTTGTGTTGTTTGTACATCACTTTAATATGGCTAAAAGCGATGTAAAATAATATCTTACATAGCCTTTGTGCTATCTGGGTGTACTATAAGTAATGTTTTTGTTTTAACTTGGAAGTCGGTTTTAATTTTTTGTTAAAAATAATAATCTATTATCTGGATATTATACAAATTTAATTTTTTATTTTTAAGAATGCAAACAAGTAATGAAGTTTTTTTAAACAAATTCTAGTCTATTTTTAAAATTTTCATTGTTTGTTAGAATCGTTTGTTGATCGTCCAATACGTGACGTAGGAGAACTTTGAATAATAATATAACTCGAGTCTATACCTGTCGGTCCTTCTCGGTAACAAGAGCCTTCTAAAATATGTATAATAGGAATATCTTTGTTTCTGAATGATAAAAAATTACCTAAATATTCTGTGTACCTAGGACTGATTTATTTAACATTTTACGGTATTATTTGGCTTAATTCTGTAACAAACCTATTTTGACTAAGTTTTGATACATTTTATTATAAAAGATTTTGCGTTATATTCAATACTCGATAAGGAATTTCGCAGGAAATGCAGGTAATCGTCCTGCAAAATAGTACCTAAACTATGTCCATCCGGCCTGTAGTCTACTCTATATAATTATTTTGAGACAAATTTCATAAAAATCAATCCAGTAGTTCATAAATCATAACGTAAGCGCGTACAAACAAATAAACTATTTTCACCACCTAACCTAAGTACAAAAGGTGTTCTCTGTTAAGCTATGCTTGTATGATATAATATTTAATTATATTTTATACATTAGCAAGCTGTGCGCTTAAAATCAAAATACACTAAGTTATAATTAAAATTCCGCATGAAAATGTCAATCTGTACGGATAATGAAAATTGTCTGAAATTCGCTCACTGGGATAATGAAATATTTTGTACACGGGCGTTAATATCATGTGTTTTCAGGATTTGGACTATTTATAGCTTTAAATAATTTAAAAGGAAAGTCAACTAGTATTAAGTACATGCAGAGTATTCTAATAGTTTTTGTTATGAGGTATTCTTGTCAGGGAAATTGCCGCGAGGTTTTCAGTGTGTAGTGGATTTGGAGCAGGCTTTAATGCATAATGTATTTTGTGAGGATTACTACTTAATGCTGATATTAAAATGACGTTTTCTCAATATCATACCGCAGAATTGAGACGGTTATTTTTGTGTTTTCAACATTTTTCAGTATAAAATGTTGAAAACACAAAAAGTGTGTGTTACTTTTGAAATAAAACCGGCCAAGTGCGTGTCGGGCCACGCGCAATATAGGCTTCCGTAGTACCGCTAGTTTTTGATAACTTTTGTATGGTCAATGAATGTACATTTATTAGCGTGTTTTACACTAATAACAACATCATTTCACTTACGTTAAAAGGAAGTTGAAGAAGATAATTCCTTTATACTTCGCCGAATATTTTGTTTCTTAGTTGATTGACTAATTATTACTCAATAACTTATAAAGTCTTCTTGGCCCTGATAATTTTCTTTTTAAATTCAGCATATTTCCTACTCCCGTGAATTTTTTCACATTTCCAGAAACAACCGTTTAGCTGGTAGAAGGGGGGGCACTCTAACGATTTTTTCCGCTTTGAAAATTCATAAGTATTTCACAAATGGATCTCTAAATTGGTCCCTAAATGATTTATGAATACTCGTAATATTTTAAATAATCAGCCAAGTGCGAGTCGGACTCGCGTACGAAGGGTTCCGTACCGTTATAGAGCAAAAATAGACCAAAAATTGTGTTTTTGTATGGGACTTCAATTTTTATTTAATTTAAATATTATTATTATTTATTAATATTATATCTGAGGCCATTGTGAAAATTTCAAGTACCTACCTTTTACGATTATTGATATGGAGCAAAAAAGACCAAAAAAAATCACGTTTGTTGTATGGCAAATATTAATATTAAATTACGTTTTTAGTATTTGTTGTTATAGCGGCAACACAAATCAAAAATTCAGAAGTCTAGCTATAGCGGTTCTTGAGATACGGCCTGGCGACAGACAGATAGACAGACTGACAGACACACAGACAGATAGACAGACAAACAGACGGACCGACGGACACAACGAAGTCTTAGTAATAGGGTCCCGTTTTACCTATCCAACGAGACCCCACACGGTAGGGTGGACGCGAAAAAAAAATCAGCCCCGCTTGATGTGTAGGGGTGGTTCCATAAAAAAATTATACCATTTTGTCGGCATGAGCTGATTACTTATAATATTTCCAAATTTTCATTAGAACATTATTATAAAATACTAGAAAAACATGTTTTGTCGTGACGGTAAATCAGCTTGCAGCATTTTGCAAAAATACGAGTACAATAATTAATAAGCTCAAACTTGGGCGATTGTTATCCTACTACGGGTACAAAACGCTGCGATCCATACTAATATTATCAATGCGAAAGTGTCTGTCTGTCTGTCTGTCTGTTACGTCTTCACGCCCAAACCGCTGAACCGATTTTACTGAAATTTGGCATAGAGATACTTTGAGTCCCGGGAAAGGAGATAGGATACCACGGAGCCAATACAAAGTAGGATACTTTTTGTTCCGAAAAAATGTACGGTCCCCGCGCAATAAAGGAGTTTTGGCGCAAAGGAGTTGCGGGCAATATGTAGTATTTAATATTTTTGCAAAACACTGTAAGCTTATAGTGTTTAGCCAAAATATTTCATCCACATTTTGGGTTACAGCAAAATGATACATGGAATATTTCGGCTAAAAACTTGTCCTCATTTTTTGGTTCCAATAAATACAAAGCTTACATCAAGTAGATAAAAGACTATATTATTATTACAAAACTACATTAACCCGGGTTGCACTGTTTTCAGTTTTGTCGTAACAGGGCAGATCATTCATATGTGCATTCATGCTGAATTACAGCTTTATTTTTAGGTCCTATAGTCTCTGAGTAAAACCGCGGACAGACAGACGGACATACAGGCAGACGGACGGACTAAAAATGTGTTTGATTTCCTAATAATTATACAAAAGAAAAGCGACTTTACTAACTAAACTAGTAAAGGAAGATCCATAATTATCTATACTATATATTAATATTATAAAGCGGAAGAGTTTGTTTGTTAAATTAACAAACTCTTCCGCTTTATATTACGAGTATAATATAATAATATTAATTAATTGTTATTGTTTGTTTGTTTGAACGCGCTAATCTCAGGAAATACTGGTCCGATTTGAAAAAATATTTCTGTGTTAGATAGCCCATTTATCGAGGAAGGCTATCCTACTAATATTATAAAGGCGAAAGTTTGTTTGGATGTATGGATGTGTGGATGTGTGGATGTATGGATGTTTGTTACTGTTTCACGCAAAAACTACTGAACGGATTTTAATGAAACTTTACAATAATATAGCTTATACATCAGAATAACACATAAGCTACAATTTTAACCGACTTTCAAAATGGGGGAGGTATTATGTTTGTTTTCTTATATTCAACGATTACTCCGCCGTTTGTTAACCGATTTTCAAAATTTTTCTTTTGGTATATAGGGTATCATCCCAATTTGGTATTATATTCACAAAAGTGGTGATCTGATGAAGGATCCATAAGTAATCGAGGGAACTCCTCAAAACGTATAGGGAAACATCAAACATGTGGTGACTTCGGTTTCGTGAGAAGTATTCTAAGCATATGCTACCAATAAGTAAGATTTTGCACCGAGATATACCTGGTATACCGTGGTTCGGAAGGTGCTGAGAGAACTCCTGATTCTTTATAGATACAAGTTTGGGAGTTTCGGCGTTGTTTTAAGAACAGAAAGCATATGCTACTATGCAAATTACAATCATCATCATTATCACTACCATATTATATACCATTTCATAGTCTTTTAGATCGAGACTCGAGTTTGTCAAGCGATAATTAAAAAAAATCTATACCTACCTAATATTATAAACCTGAAGAGTTTGTTCGCTTGAACGCGTCAATCTCAGGAACTACAGGTCCGATTTAAAAACTTATTTCAGTGTTAGATAGATAATTTATCGAGTAAGACTATAGGCTATATTATATTATCACGCTAAGACTAATACAACCGAAGAAACTCAGGAAAATGTGGGAGAAACGGGGGAAATATTTTTTATGGGAAAATGTACGGTTTCTGTAAAATTCCTAATTTACGCGGGCGAAGCCGCGTGGGACATCTAGTAGGCTAGACTTTATCACGCTAAGACAAATAGGAGCAAAGAAATAGAGTAAAATGTGGAAAAAACGGAGGAAATTATTTAAAAATGCTTATTATCTTAAGAAACTACTGGAGCAATTTTTATGTTATTTGGCATACATGAAGAGTAGACCACGTGAAAGGACATAGGTTTCTTTTTTGCGGAAAAATGTACGGTTTCCATGACATTCCTAAATTACGCGGGCGAAGCCGTGCGGAACATCTAGGTATTAAAAATTGCTTAAGAAACTACTGGAACAATTTTTATGTTATTTGGCACACATGAAGAATAGACCACGTGAAAAGACATAGGTTTCTTTTTGCGGAAAAATGTACGGTTTCCGTGATATTACGCGGGCGAAGCCGCGCGGAACATCTAGTTTAAAATAACAAGTGACTCCTTTCTCATTTAAACCAATTTTCATGGCTTCTTTGGTTTACACTTTTATTAATTTAAATCTCCTCACATATCTAACTCCATATAAAAGTAACAAACTAACTCGACAACAAAGACTACTCGTGACTACTGACATTAGTGGCTTAATGTCCCTTCTTCCAGCCCCAGTGCTTGTGGTCCTCGTGGCCGCCCTTGCTGCCATGGTCATGGTGGTGGTGGTGGTGCTCGTGGTGGCCGCCCTCGTCGTGGTGGCCCTTGTGATCATGGTGGTGGCCGCCCTTCTCGTGGTGGCCCTTCTCGCCGTGATGGTGCTCGTGGTGCCCGCCTTCCTTGTGGCCCTTGTGGAAGTGGCCGCCCTTCTTGTGGCCATGCTCCTCGTGATGGCCGCCGTGCTTCTCCTCGTGGCCGGACTCCCCGTGCTTCTCGTGGAAGTGCTTGTCCTTCTTGAATTCGTCCACCTTGTGGACGCCGTGGTGGCCCTTCGTCGAGTGTCCTTTGTGGTAGTGGCCCTTCTCCTCGAACCCGTGGCCCTTCTCGCCCTTCTCACCGTGGTGGTGCTCGTGGTGGTGGCCGTCGTCGTGGTGGTGGTGCTTCTTGTGGTGGCCGTGCTCGCCGTGGTGGCCCTTATGCCCCTCGTGGTGGTGGTGGCCCTTCTTGCCGTGCTCGTGGTGGTGGTGACCCTTGTGCCCCTTGTGGCCCTTCTCGCCGTGCTCGTGGTGGTGGTGCGCGTGGTGCTCGTGGCCGCCGCCCTTCTCGTGGTGGTGCGAGGCGGCGCCCTCGAGGTCCGCCTCCCGCTTCCCGATCTCCCTGCCGTAGGTGAGAGCTACGCAGAGCATCAAACATCCCAGCACTAGGGTTCTCATGTCGTGTCCCGCCCCCGGCCGCGTCGCTTGTGCTGGGACGTGACGGCGACGGGTTTTATAAACACTTTTCTCCTCGCCGCTGTTGGGCAACGTCGCTCGTACTCCGGCAAGGTCGAGCATTTAATTTTTGAGGCGCTGCGCACTGGACTGTGATAATATTATTAATTTTGCCATTAGCGGTCGATTGTCAAATCGTCAACACGTCTCTCCACTTTCCCCCTCGCGTAGCGGCTCCGTCAATATCAGGGACCTTTTTATATTTTGGTGCACCTAGTGCGCACCTAAATATAATATTTCTTCATTTATAGTGTGTATTACGATTAAAAAATAGACCGCAACGTCAGTTCATTAGCACGATGGAGTCGTAACGTTGTGTATAAAACAAAAATATTTAATGGTCGCTACGTGCCGAAAGAAACGTCGAGAGTTTAATGTAAAAGGAGTAAAAACTAGAAAGCGCTGAGGTTGGGAAGTAATGCAGCTCGCTTTACGGCCGCTTAAAAGCGTCATCCTCGCCGGGACTGAAATATTTCAACTGCTCATTAAAAATGCAGGTAATTTTAGTGGAAGCCTGAAATTTAAATTATCCTTCTTGAAATAAAATATCTAAGGCAAGTAATCTAAAACACATTACGGGAGTGTCGGCCACGCGCATCTCATTAGTCATTGCTAATTAGCTTTTTAAATTTCGAAGGTTTAAATATATTAAAATGAAAAAGGAATTTTAAATAATTCATAAAATATCTTCATGGAAGGACTAAATCAGCCTGAGCTTTAAACTCATGGCTGCGACGTGTTATTTTTCTGACACACAGAACCTGAAATATTTGGTGAAGCATGGGACATAATCCGCGAAGAAAAATGTTATCAGTGATATAGTTTTAAAAATCTATGATAACATCATAGACAAACAGGATGTAAAAAAATACTTAAGTGCTCTACTTTACTACTCTACCACAGTATAGCAATATGACTCTACTAAAAGTATAAATTGAAGCTTCCACTTGTCTTATTCAATCAGTATTAATTCTGTGTTGAAAACACCGGGTGTCATAATTCCTTGTGTGTCGTGTTACTAAGAAGTGGAAGCTTTTAATCATTGAAAACTGTTAAAAAGCAATTAAAGATTCTTTTTTGAGGAAACAACACCTAAATAATAATTTTTAATTTTGCTGTGCACACATTGACATTACATACAACTGGGTCGCTAGTGCAACGGCTTTGTCATAAGTTTTGAAGTGTTCCGTGTGAAACACGTCGCTTATGCTGTGCGGCATTTGTAACTGATTTATACGACTAATTCTCAGCGAGCAGATAAGCGAGTCGTTTCACGGCGTGACGCTGGGCGGGGCGTCGAGCGTGACACGTCGTAAGTCCCAGCATGACACGGACGTGACTGCCCTGCGAATGCACGAAGGCGGGAATTCATCAATTTCACGTCTAATATCAAATCTAGATTTTAGATGTTCTGCGCAAGTTCTGCGTCGTAGAGCAGCGAGTATCTATTAGTTATATGCAAATTGTTACTGTAAGCGCGAATTGGTGACGGTTTTTTAGAACTTGTTGGAAATCTTGGTAACATTGTTAAATATCCTAGACGTATTGACCAGTTTGTTTACTTCATTTGAACTTGACCGACAATGTTGGGAGAATGCCGTATGTACCATCGAATATATTGATTCAAAGGCAGTTGATGGACCTATGTTATTTGGTTGTTTTATGTCAATTTAATGTTGGTCGTAATCTGTAGACTGGATTTCACATAGCACGACCGATTTATGTATACAGTACGCCATCGGCCTATGAAGTAACTTTATAGTATCAAGGAAATTGATTCCTAAGCAGTTGACGGACAGCTACGGCATTAATTGGTCCTAGCTTATGTCAATTCAATGTTAACTCTGTGATCCTGATGATGACCTGCCTAGGAATCAACTTCTCTGATACTTCATTACATAGTACGGAATTTTATAAAAACCTGTTCCATGTCATGCAAAGTGAAACTATTGGCTCTACAGTGTTTTAAGAGTGTTTTATTTCGCTCGGAGAATAATTCTGTTTTTGAATTTATGATTTAATAATATTAAAATTAATGGTGTAATGCACAATGGATACAAATGCCATAATTTTTACTACCTAATGGAATATCTTATAATAGACCAGACAGACACATGCTTAAAGTCCTGAATTTATCTGCCAGACCTTAATTACATAATGAGGCTGGCGTCCTTTGTATTATAAGAAAATTAGAAACAAAAGATGTTATTAGAATTATTGAGGGGACATAAATGTTTATGTTATTAACTCGGGATAATATTTATTTTAATTAGACAACACAAAGGGCGGAAATGAAAGCCGTCGCTTTATTTTTATGGGTCGTTATGGGAATAGGAGAACCAATAACGACGGAGCTATAGAGGGATTTAATACAAAATGTAGCAGTTTTTCTAGGGAACCGTTTTATTTTTTGTTAAAAAACATAGTAACAAAATATCAACAACAACTACATAATTAACAGTCGAGTGGTCTCTAGTGGTGAGACTTGTGGCCCCAGTGCTTGTGGTCCTCGTGGCCGCCCTTCTTGCCGTGGTCGTGGTGGTGGTGCCAGTGCTCGTGGTGGCCGCCGTCCCCGTGGTGGCCCTTGTGGTGGTGGTGGTGTCCTCCCTTCTCGTGGTGGCCCTTCTTGCCGTGCTCGTGCTCGTGGTGGCCGCCGTGCTTGTGGCCCTTGTGGAAGTGGCCGCCCTTCTTGTACCCGCCCTCGTGGTGGTGGCCGCCGTGATGGGACTCATGGCCCTTCTCGCCGTGGTGGTCGTGGAAGTGCTTGTCCTTCTTGAATTCGTCGTGTTTCTCGATGCCGTGGTGGCCCTTCGTGTCGTGGCCCTTGTGCCAGTGGCCGTGCTCCTCGTGGCCGTGGCCGTGCTCGCCCTTCTCGCCATGGTGGTGGTGATGGTGGTAGCCGTCGTCGTGGTGGTGGTGCTTCTTGTGGCCGCCGTGCTCGCCGTGGTGGCCCTTGTGGCCCTCGTGGTGGGAGTGGCCGTGCTTGCCGTGGTGGTCCTCGTGGTGGCCCTTGTGGCCCTTGTGGTGGTGGCCACCGTGGTCGTGGTGGTGGTGCCCGTGGTGCTCGTGGCCGCCACCCTTGTCCCAGTGGTGTCCGGAGGCGGCGACCTCGAGGTCGGCGGCGGGGGCGGCGGGGATGTCCCGGGCGACGGCGGCGGCCGCCAGGGCGAGGAGCCCGCACAGCGCTAGCAGACTGCTCCTCATGGTGGAACCTGTGAGAGTGATGCCTGGACCGGTGGCCCGAGATCATTTATACTAGTATAAAAGCGGTTAGGAAATTCGGAGTCTCTACGTAGTGTCAAGGCTGTGATACGAGCGACACTAAAGATTTCTAATTTGTGTCTAGATTTACTGAAGTGATAAGATTTACACCAACAGAGTTATTAGGAGACTAAAATGCCTATTATAAATAGGCAACATTATCAGACTATTCTTCATACCTTATATTATTTCATACCATAATATTATATACTCAACAATGCCATAATAAGTAATCCCTATAGCTGCTAAATCAAACTCAAGTAACATATTCTAACAATATCGTTATATATTGTAAGTATAATTATTATTATAAAATATATTGTTAACACTTTGTTAAACAGTTGTATAACATGACCCTAAAATAAAATTTTCACATAGATCTCTATTCAGTAGTGAATGGTTGCTATTCAAGATTACTGTTATAATGTAGTGCACACTCGATTTCCTATTCACGAGCTTGAATGGATCTACTGGCCGTAAAAACACTGTTCACAAATTTTATTGTGATAGTGAACGTTTGAGCATCGTTTTAACGATATTAACAATGGCATTTTAATGGTGCGCTTACTCATGACAATCTGAGGAAAAACGCTTTTTAAAGTTGTAAATAATGTGTGGTCTCGAATCGTGATCATGACACGACCTCATACTTAATGCCAAAATTTATATGATTTTTTGTGCCCATCGTGGTTTGAACTTATAAGTTTCTTACTCCTGCCTTTTGCCACAGATTAACCCATCAATCTCCAAGCGGCACCCGGCTGTCGCATAACAATTGGAAATCTGTTGTGTCTGCCATTCCCACGATCGAGGTATTCAGATTAAAGATATAATATAAGATAGTAAATACACTCAAAGATTTTATTTTAAGCAAAACAAAGTCACGTCATATGCTTGCCATAATTCCATCAAAAGGTATCGATTCTATAGTACATAATACAGACTTTAATAGCTCCCAACTTTATAAAAGACGACGGCAAAGCGAGACAAAAAACGCCAACATAGAAATTGAAAAAGCCGACGATAAAATTTATGAAACATCCCTTTACCAGTGTTTTGAAGCCCCCAGGGCGCGCAAAGCCTTAATCAGGAGGGTAAATCCTGGGGAAGAATAAAAAGTGAATATTCCCGTACCACAGACAAAGTAAGGGGTGAAATCGTTTATACATTAAAACTATTGTGAACGTGGTGTTATTGCACTGTTTCTTTATTTTGATTCGAATGATTTAACGTGATAAAATATAGCCTATAGCCTTATTCGATAAATGCGTTATCTAGCTACTGTTCCTGAGATTAGCGCGTTCAAACAAAGAAACTCCCCCGCTTTATAATATTAATAAGTACTAGCTGTTTGACCGAGCTTTGCTCGGTATTCGATAAAACACGAATAAAATGACATTTTCTAAAAATGATTCCTAGCTAGATCGATTTATCGCCCCCGAAACCCCCAATATACTAAATTTCATGAAAATCGTTGGAGCCGATTCCGAGATTCGAATTATATATATACAAGAATTGTTCATTTAAAGATATAAGATAAGTATAGATAATTATATTATCTATTAAGTATTACCGCACAGCCTAAACACACAATTTATTGAACCACGGAGCCAAATCGGGTAGTTTTAAATAACTTCAGCAACTTTGACATCTGTCACCTTAGCCCACATTTTATTCGTCTCCACTCTCGAAACCAAGTTTGTGTGGTCGCGATGATGAGTCCGAACTCATCCCGGAGCCCTGGGACTCCCTTTTGTACCGAAAAATCGTTTAGGTACGCTGGGATATATTATTATATCGTATCGTTAACGGACTTTTGTGAGCGTTTTTCGCTTGGCAGTCGTGGTAGATGTTATATACCTGGACTAGCAGCTGCATCACTTTTGTGCACATTTGGAAGTATACTATTAAGAAGTACTTCATACAAAATACTATTTTAGTTTACGTAGGTATGATCAGAAAAGTCCCATGTAACTGTAACTTTTGGTCATGAAATATTATTCTAGAAATAATTCGTCAATGCCATAATTTTTGCTTTACTAAATAAAATAATTAATATATTGACTATCAACTTTTAATATTATATCACAAAGTAACTAACAATAACAAATTACATTGGTCTACAGCGTCGATCTCATCAGTGCTTCCAGCCCCAGTGCTTGTGGTCCTCGTGGCCGCCCTTGCTGCCGTGGCCCTCGTGGTGGTGGTGGTGCTCGTGGTGGCCGCCCTCGTCGTGGTGGCCTTTATGGTTGTGGTGGTGCCCGCCCTTCTCGTGGTGGCCCTTCTCGCCGTGCTCGTGCTCGTGGTGCCCGCCCTCCTTGTGGCCCTTGTGGAACTCCCCGCCCTTCTTGTACCCGCCCTCGTGGTGGTGGCCGCCGTAGCCCTCCTCGAAGCCGGACTCCCCGTGCTTGTCGTGGAAGTGCTTGTCCTTCTTGAATTCGTCCACCTTGTGGACGCCGTGGTGTCCCTTCGTCGAGTGGCCCTTGTGGAAGTGGCCCTTCTCCTCGAACCCGTGGCCGTGTTCACCCTTCTCGCCGTGGTGGTGCTCGTCGTAGTACCCGTCGTCGTGGTGGTGGTGCTTCTTATGGCCGCCGTGCTCGTCGTAGTGGCCCTTGTGGCCCTCGTGGTGGGAGTGGCCGTGCTTGCCGTGGTGGTCCTCGTGGTGCCCCTTGTAGCCCTTCTCGTTGTGGCCGCCGCCCTCGTGGTGGTGGTCGCCGTGGTGCTCGCCACCGCCGCCCTTCTCCCAGTGGTGGGAGGCGGCGGGCTCGAGGTCGGCGCTCCTGGGCCGGCGCACGTGGCGGGCGCAGGCGGCAGCGAGCAGGGCACACAGCAGCACGCAGGTCCTCATCGTCCTCGGGATGTGGTCACTGGTCACCGAATGATACTCACGTCTGGTGCAATACCGCTTATATAGTGTTGGCAATAGTGCGTTCGATGTCAGGGTAACAGCCGCCCGCCGCCGGCCGCCGCGCCGTCAGCGCGGTGACCCGAATTACTTCTATTGTTTGCTGAATATCATTTTTGATAAATTTTTTGCCTGTATCTTACTGCCGCACTCAGAGTGGAACATTCATTGCTTAAAACATGTAATTAATTCAAAATTTTGACATAAGCTAAGCGCTTCAATCCAATGTATTATTTTACTAGCTGTTGCCCGCGACTTCGTCCGCGTGGACTTCAGTTTATAGCGCGCGATGTCAACAAAATTGGTGTCAAGAGCTTTTATAAAAAAATCCTGGTAGGTACCACTTAAATCAAAACAGTGTGCACATAATATTTCAATTTTTTAAATTAAACTTTATATTTTATGCCAAATTTTTAAGCTTATTTAGCCCCGCAATTACACAACTTTACCCATAAACTATTTATCATTGATAGGATTAAGGTTATGTAAGTACTGATATTATATTAAATAACGGTAAAAAAGGAAATAACAATAAAGAAAGCTAAAATCAACTTTAAGATAATACCACCTCTTATAGAAAGGCTTTTGGGCAAGCGTTAGCGCGATGTAAGAGACGCACGGCGCCATCTATTATGCATTTTTGGAACTAACAAATTTACTTATTTTCACCCCCTTACAACGTTTTTTTCCAGTAAAAAAGTAGCCTATGTCCTTTCTCAGGCTTTAGACTATCTGTATACAAAATTCATTACATTCGGTTCGGTAGTTTTGGCGTGAAAGCGAGACAGACAGACAGACAGAGATACTTTCGCATTTATAATATTAGTATAGACTAGTATAGATGTAACAGATGATTTCAGCACCCTTTTAGGGACCCCCACAAAATGTTATTTAATATGTGCTGAAAATTATCAAAAGCTAGCAGAGTTTATTATATTATTATTTTTTAACAAAAAAAATAACCTGACTTCAAAGACAAAAATGAAGTTCTGCACTTAATTTTCATTCTTTTGAAGTCGGTACGAGCTCAGAACTGAGATCATTGACATAGTACTTAGCCGGTAGGTACATACTTCAGAAGAATGATAATTGGGTGCAGAAGTAGTTGAGGTTTTATCGAATTTTCCCAAAAAGGCACTACATGAAGAATAAGAATTATTTCATACTTTTTAGATCATTTCAAGAACATCGATATAGGGGTATGAAAAATAGATGTTGGCTGATTCTCAGACCTACTCAATATGCTCACAAAATTTCATGAGAATCGGTCAAGCCGTTTCGGAGGAGTACGGGAACGAACATTGTGACACGAGAATTTTTGACCCCCGACAAAAAAGAGGGGTGTTATAAGTTTGACGTGTCTGTCTGTCTGTTTGTCTGTGTGTGTATCTGTCCGTGGCATCGTAGCGTCCAAACGGGTGGACCGATTTTGATCTAGTTTTTTTTGTTTAAAAGCTGGCATGATCGAGAGTGTTCTTAGCTATAATTCATCATCATCATCCTGCTCAGTGCTGGACAACCAGGGTTTATCTGGTTCATGAAAGGCCGTTAGCAACTTGTAGTCGTTTGATGGGTTTTATATTTCATTCTAGTTGTGAACGTATACACATAATAATGGAAAGTTGACCTGGTGTTGCAGCATAACCTGGTAATCAATAGGATATCCAACTCCTCGCCAACTTACAGCAGAGGTTTCGTGTTTGGGCTCATTTTGATTGCGACAAACAGTAAGAAGTAGATAAACACTAAATATTTACATGCTGCTACTGCAGCATCACCTGGATTCTATAGGAACCGAACTTCGTATGAACCCAAAGTGGAGGTTGCATGTTTGGGCCCATATTAACGGCCTCATCGAAAAGGACATTGATAGATGGTAATCATGAGAATATGATTCTGTTGATAGGAATTATTCTGCACTATAACCAACACAACTTTAAAAAGTATGAAATAAAATTAAATTAAGAAGTAAAAACCCCCGCCAAAACAACTTTAAAAAGTAATGAAATAATATTTACTGCCTTTTAGTTCAAATAATTCCTAACTTGTGTAAAGTAATATTTTAGTCCATAATTGTTGTCAAGGTGTGTCGGGGGACCGCTAATGTAGATGTTTGATTTCACATAACAAGTTTAAGGATCAATTCACAGCGAACTGAATAGAGATAATCAGCGACTTGGCGGTTGTAGGTTGTAGTTTACTTGGCGGTCCCCCGACACACCGTGACAACAATTATGGACTAAAATATTACTTTACACAAGTTAGGAATTATTTGAACTTGAATTTCATTATTTTTTAAAGTTTTTTGGCGGGGGTTTTTTTTAATTTCTTAATTTAATATGTTTAAGATAAGAGATTACGAAAGTCTTAGATTAAGAATCCTTCGTCAAATGTAGTGACATTATCGCCATTCGCCTCTGTTCGGATTAACTAAAGAGAAATAAGTTATAAGTGTATATTATTAAAAGACGGACATAATAGATAATGTATAATGTAAGTCGTATTAGTGGCTACATTCATATTACTAGTGATAATATTAGGATGTATATACTTTAATACGGATTATTACGAATAGGATATAAAATATACAGGGTGTAACAAAAATAAGTGATAATACTTTAGGGTGTGTACGTGTTCCTTGTACAGAGTTCACTGTGAAAGTAGCAGTGCTGAAAGACGAATTTTTTTTTTCACTTTTGTATGGGCAAGGGCCTGAGCGTCACGAGTTTCCCCATACAAAAGTGAAAAAATTTTTTGGTCTTTCAGCGCTGCTACTTTCACAGTGAACTCTCTACAAGGAACACGTACACACCCTAAAGTATTATCACTTATTTTTGTTACACCCTGTATAGGAAACAGTTTCCGCATTTGTAATATTATGTACTGTAATATATTATATTTGTAAAATTATGTATGCACTGTGTCGGGGCGCAGCGGATTTCCGCTTCCATACAAATTGTATGGAGGCGGATTTTTGCGATGAGCCCCGATGAGCTGGGTCCTGGAATAGTTCTTTCCTAGCATAGAAACTATTTCAGTGACTTTTTTTGTTAGGGTTCCGTACCAGAAGGGTAAAAACCAGCAAAGTGTGTGTCGGGCCACGAGCAAAATAGGGTTCCATAGTTTTTTTTTATTAAATAAAGGGGGCAAACGAGCAAACGGGTCACCTGATGGAAAGCAACTTCCGTCGCCCATGGACACTCGCAGCATCAGAAGAGCTGGAGATGCGTTGCCGGCCTTTTAAGAGGGAATAGGACAATAGGGGAGGGTAGGGAAGGGAAGGGAATAGGGGAGGGTAGGGAAGGGAATAGGGTAGGGGATCGGGCCTCCGGTAAACTCACTCACTCAACGAAACACAGCGCAAGCGCTGTTTCACGCCGGTTTTCTGTGAGAACGTGGTATTTCTCCGGTCGAGCCGGCCCATTCGTGCCGAAGCATGGCTCTCCCACGCATAAAGTTACCGTTAATTTTTGATAATTTTTGTACGGTCAATGAATGTACATTTATTTATAACGTGTTTTACACTACTAACAACATCATCTCAGTTAAGTTCAAAGGAATTTGAACTAAAAATTTCTTTGTACTTCTCCGAATTTTTTTTTTTAGTTGATCGACTATAAGTACTCAATAACTTATGAAGTCTTCTTAGCCGTGATAATTTTTCTTTTAAATTCAGCATATTTCCTACTCCCGTGAAATTTTCCACATTTCCAGAAGCAATCGTTCAGCTGGTAGAAGGGGGGGCGCTGGACTCTAACGATTTTTTCCGCTTTGAAACTTCTTATTTTAGAAATGGATCCCTAAATCGAAAAATGATCTATGAATACTCGTGATATTTTTAAGAAACCTATCCATCGACAATCAACACGCCAAAAAAATATATTATTTAAAGATTTTCTACAGATACCATAGTCTCTGAGTACTCGGACAGACAGACGGACGGACAGACCGAAACTATAAGAGTTCCTTGTTGACTACGGAACCCTAAAAACTGAAGCCTATTACTAAGACTTCATTGTCATTTGTCTGTCCGTCTGTATGTCTCTAGGCTGTATCACAGGAAGCGCTATAGCTAGACTTCTGAAATGTCTACAGATTGTGTTACATAAGCACATAGTGGGCCTACGTTATTTGGTAGGATTATGTGAAGTCATTAATGTTGCCCGTGATCTTTCGGGTATGCTTGATATAACCCTACCAAACTACGTGCGATAGTCTTATTCGCAGTTGTGGTTATATTATAAAATAACATTTGCGTGATCAGATCTCCGATCAGATCTCCGTCGCGTATCATCGAAGCGTATCAAAATGATACACGTATCATGATACGCCTCGATCGCTATTAGCCGCGTATCTGTAGGCCTACTATGAAATTGTTTTGAGACTCAAACAATCGGACGACAATGCCGCGTCCTGCTCTAACAACGTCGTTTCATGTTTGTTAGAGTGGGACGCGGCATTCTCGTACGATTGTTTGAGTCTCAAAACGGTTTCGTGGTGTGGCCTCTGATACGTGTCGTATCAAATACCCGCATGATCGACAGATTGATCTAATAGGCGTCCATACTATGATACGCGTACTTGATACGGCGCGATGATCGCGACGGAGATCTGATCGCGCAAATGATACAAATGTGGACGCACCTTAAGTGTATGTCTACATAATATAAATAAACTTATTTCCTATAAATCCGTAAATTGGACACTTTAACGAAAAGATGTATGAAATTTCACGAAACATTTAAAGCAAAATATCGAGTACGAAAAATATGTAGCACAATTTTCAACACTCATGAACCTGTATAAGCCTTTGAGGAGGTATAAAGTGGCTGTAAGTGCATGTTCTGTTCACCGCTTTTATTTCCAACTTCGAACGTCAACAGCTATACAACTGTTAAGGTTTTGGGCCGGGGGGAACTCGGAAGGGTGATTTGATACCTCATTGTTTTAGGTAAGCCTTGCCAATTAAAATTGGATTCGAACGAAAATAGTTGATCACCATTAAAGTTAAACATGTTTGTAAATACAACTTTTTGATAAGTGAAAAGAAAAGCTTCGGGGACTGAAGCTAATGGTTAAACTGAGAAACACAGGTTCGAATGTAATACTCGTAGCATTTTTTATCATCATAATCTATACTAATATTATAAATGCGAAAGTATCTCTGTCTGTCTGTCTGTCTCGCTTTCACGCCAAAACTACTGAACCAATTGTAATGAAATTTTGTACACAGATAGTCTAAAGCCTGAGAAAGGACATAGGCTACTTCTTACTGGAAAAAGGGGTTATAAGGGGGTGTTTATGCGTAAATTTGTTCAAATTAAGTTAGTTCCAAAAACTAGAACAGATGGCGCCAAGAGTCGCCTAGATCGCGCTATCGCTTGCTCTTATGTATTTCTATAAGAGGTGGTACCATGTTGAGTTAAATTTCGATTCTTTCGATTGTTATTGTATGTTATTAAATAACTCACGTACCAACATAGATATCAGAAACAACAGTCTACCAATAATAAATACTAAATAGTTTATGGGTATTGGGCAAAGCTAAAGTTGTGTAATGCATTATGCAGCTAAGTTGTGTAACGGTAAATAAGCTTGGTATAAAAAAGTTTAATTAAAAAAAAAACATATTATGTGCACACTACACGGCTGTTTTGGGTATTTTGATTTAAGGGGTACCAGGGTTTCGAAAAGCTTTTGACACCAATTTTATTGACACCGCGCGCTATAAACTGAAGTCCACGCGGACGAAGTCGCGGGCAACAGCTAGTATGGAATTATAATTCGCATACGCCTATCCGCACGCACACAAACACCGTGCCGAAGTCTGCCGAACTGAACCGACGTTAGATGCACAGCAACACCGCACGCACCGCATCGGCATAGCGGTGCGGCAACGTCAGAGTACTAACCTAACGTAACACCCGCCGCGTTAGGTTTTTTTCGTTACGGAGTTTATTGATTCGATCGCCACGCTCAAAGCCCGCCATAAAAGCCATGTAATAGCTTATAAATATATTGTGTGCGTCTAAAAAATATAAAACAATCGTCATAATAATTCATAAGTTTTTCTTATTATGTGGATTCGAACCCGCAACATTTCACAGGCAGCTTCTAATGACTCGGAAGGGGTATCCCGTATCTGGCGACAACTGAGCGCGGCGACTGGCGTCCGCGACGACGTGATACGCTTGACGGTCCACTTAATTGGAACCTTTAATAATAAAATATTTTTAGGGTGCTGTTTTAATAACAGCTTTTCGTACTAATAATAAAACCGGCCAAGTGCGTGTAGGGCCACGCGCAATATAGGGTTCCGTAGTACCGCTAGTTTTTGAAAATTTTTGTATGGTCAATGAATGTACATTTATAACGTGTTTTACACGTTACTAACAATATCAACTCAGTTACTTTCAAAGGAATTTAAACGAAAAGTTCCTTTATACTTCACTGAATACATGTTTTTAGTTGATCGACTGTTACTCAATAAGTAATTATGAAGTCTGCTTAGCCGTGATAGTTTTCTTTTTAAATTCAGCATAATATTACCTACTCCCGTGAATTATTTCACATTTCCAGAAACACCCGTTTAGCTGGGAGAAGGGGGGGACACTGGACTCTAACGATTTTTTCCACTTTAAAATTTAATATTTCACAAATGAATTTAATCGGAAAATTATCTATGAATACTTGTAATATTTTTGAAAAACCTTTCCAACGACATGATGGGGTGGATGCGAAGAAAAAAATTCATCTCCGCTTGTTGTATAGGGGACCTCCCCTATACAACAAGCGGAGATGAATCCCCATAAAAAATACTATATTTTTCAAAGGTTTTATGTACCATTTTGTCTGCATCATTAATATGTATATTCATGTCAAATTGCAGCTTTGTAGGTCATATAGTCTCTAAGCAAAACCGCGGACAGACAGACGGACTGACAGACCGAAACAAGGAACCCTTATAGGGTACCTTGTTGACTAAGAAACCCTAAAAATATGCTATGTTGTAGGCTATGTTTGTATGTGTACCTGTATGTCAGTTACGGGTATAGAGATTATTTAATTAAGGACTTACTATTTCTAATATAGTTATTAATAAAAAATAAAAATACTTAATTACATTGTACTTCCTTGTGCGATAAACAAATTTCGAGGCAATGAATATGCTGGCAATATTATATTATTAAACTAAATCAGTAAAGTTACAAAATATTTTGCATCTAGTTTTAATTTTTATTATCTTAGATTTTACTTTACTTTAAAAGCAAAGTGGTATTAAGATTAAAAAGAAATATTACCCTAAAGATAAGAAGTCTAGACGCATAAAAACGATTTTTCTTTGAAGTGTACAAAATATCGTGCAGCTTTTTGCACAAAAGCTGTAAATTGTTACAGAGCGTAAACTTGAAAACAATTTCGAGATCGATGTTTCATATAGCGCCAAGTGCCAACGGCGGCCCTTTGCGTTCCCTGTGACGTCATCATTTTTTTTCAGAGCGCAATTAAAAAGGATATAGCGTGTTTAATGTATGAAGCGTTGTTATTTATTTGGGTTAGAAACATACTGCACTTTAATGACCAGTACAATTAATGTTTCGCGTTTGTACTAGCAGCTGATGTCAATAGGCTACTTGAGCTATTTTTTTTCTTCATGCTAATCGCTTCTCAATCATTTATTTTCACCAAAAAAACTAATAATTTGATATTTTAAATAGTAGAAACCCATAAAAATCTTGATTGAAAAATATGCCTTTTAAATGGCCCTGAAAACACTGTCCGCTATGAGTATAGTGTGACGTTTTGTATTTTAAACTCTCTTTATTGAAATTTTTTTAATGTGCTAAATGTACGAGTCTAAAAGTGCCCAAAAATTAAAAAATAATTAAATAAGAAGTTAGAAATCATTATTGTAATGTTGAAAACTTTTGGAGAAAAGTTTTGGCTTTTTCATTTCCCGTCTACAATAAATGGAGATAATATATAAAAGTGATAATTTATTTCAATTATTCAACAAAATATATTTTACAAATCTTTCTAGGCTTATTCTTATTATTTATGTATAAATAAACTTACATAAAACGAACGCGATAAAAAAAGTTACTAAATTACGAGTATGATGACGTCACATCCAAATCGGAAGAAACGCAAAAGCGTTTTCGTCAGTACAAATCATATTTTCATAAAATCAAATTTTTAAATCGAGTTTATTTATCAATCATAAGCTTTTATTTGATGATAAGGGTGAAATGCGGTTTCCTAGGCCAAGTACTACTAGAAATATGCATTTTTTCAATGAAATTGAATGTAAGTCAAGTAGCCTATTCTATCCTAAATGTGGATAAATGTTAAAAAATGCGTAGGCTCTCCGCTGCATAGTGGAATGAAAACTGCGCGGGTTTGATAATACGGCTCTTAAACTTTTTGGTGGTGGAACTCTTTGGTGACATTTTTGACGGACCCCCAAAAAGAACAAATTGTCTCCATGCTTAAGTTTGATGACATTTCTAAAAACAAGCGGAGCTCATACCATAAAGTAAATATATTTCGCTAGGTATATTAACTTTATGGCTCCTACAGCCTTCAGGCTACAAGTCCTTTGCAGAGCTCCAGGTGGCAGAGCACACTTTAAGAGTGACTGCCATAGAAGATGAGAAAACAAACAGAATGCTCTACAATACAATAAATTGATAGTTGTTTCGGATTTTATCAAGTTAGCGGTTTTCTCCGCAGTCAAGGGCGGCGGCGGGTGTCACGGCCGCGGTGTGAAATCTCTCGTTATTCGCCGCAAAACAAACAGTTCGATACATTTCTTGCGTCACAGTTCCGGTACATTGCACACGCGCGGTCTCTACTGTATATAACTCTTAGCTTTATTACGGCTTTATAGTACTCCTTTACTTATAAAAATCAGCATTTTTATTTTTACGTGGTAGAGCCATGCTACGGCACGAATGGGCCGGCTCGACCGGAGAAATACCACGGGCTCACAGAAAGCCGAGTGAGTGAGTTTACCGGAGGCCCAATTCCCTACTCTTCCCTTCCCTATTCCCTTCCTTACCTCCCCTACCCTGTAATCCTATTCCCTCTTAAAAGGCCGACAATGCACCTGCAGCTCTTCTGATATTGCGTGTGTCCATGGGCCACGGAAGTTGCTTTCCTTCAGGTGACCCGTTTGCTCGTTTGCCCCCTTATTTCATAAAAAAATGTTTTGCCTATCAAGCCACTTTTCAAACGTAGACGAGACATTTTACAGGGTGTTAAAAATACTCTTTCACCGATGCTTCTAACACAGGTGAGCTCTATAGAGCCTTTAGTATTAATATCACTTTGTTTTGTTATACCCTGTATAATTTAGATAACTTATGTATCCACATTTCGGGTTTTAACACAAACTGAGGCCACAAATCTATTTAAATGAAAATTAATTAAAAATTTTGTTAGTCTTGTTTAAACTCGAGAACGGCTGACCTGATTCCTTGCTACTATCTGGAAATCCAGGGAAGGCTTATATTATAGTGACAAAATAAATTCACGGGTCATCTAGTTGCTAAATATTTACTATATTATGCTAAAAATAAGTCAACCAAGTAATAATAGTCAACCAAGTTTTGTTGATTACAGAACCCTAAAACGGAACCCTAACCAGCTGATTTTTAAGCGAATTCCAAAAAAGGAGGTTATCAATTCGACGCGTATGTATGTAATATTTCCAGAACTTTCCGACATATTAGTATGTATATTTCTCGAGTAGTTGAGGGGTTTTATAAACTTCCTACGAGGTTTTGTACTTAATATTATTTCGCATCTAATCATTCGATGATCAATGTTGAAGTTCAGACTTTTTATTATGTCAAAACTTTTTATGCTTCGTGGTTGATTTGTAAGTATGTAGTCGATCTCGTTAAGGTGTAGGCCATTTGGGGAACGCCATGTCCATTTTTTGTGGGGTTTGCAGGGGAATATGCTGTTGATGAAGGAAAAATTATTTTCTAAGGCGAACTCTACTAGTTTCTGGCCGTGTGGACTTCTTTTCCCGTGTGCGTGTGGTCCTACGTTCTTTTCCTCATTCTTTTGAGCTTTGCCTATTTTGGCGTTTAAATCTCCTAGTAAGATGATATTTTTAGTGTGGATGGAGTCAAGAGCAGCCTGTACTGTATTGTAAAATATTTCTATTTCCTCTTTAGTGCATATTTCTGTAGGGGCATATTATTGCACAAAGGACCATATAGAGTTGTCAGGGGCCTGCATTTCTAGTAGCGCTACACGGTCTGAAAAGCTTTTTGTAGTAATTATGTTATTCTTGAGATATTTCTTAATTAAAAATCCTACTCCGTTTTTTCCTTTTGTGCCGTATGTATGGAAAAAGGTAAAGTCTGGGTATTCCTCTATCTTTTCTTCTCCTCTTGTTAGCAAGGATTTCTCTTTTCCGCCATGCCAGAGTAAGATTTACTAAGGTTGGTCTTGTTTTGCCTTCAGCTTTTTTGCCCAAACGTCTGATGTCACTTATTTTCGTAATAGATCTGTATAAGTAGAATATCATTGCAAATTCAGTTTTCCCTTTCGTTCCGGTTTCATTAGGCCAGAGATATTTTGAGCGATAAAAGTTTCGCCTCGGGGGGTTGAAGTTTTCATTTTTCGCCAAGTTACAACATTGCTTTAATTAATCGCAGCATACGTAGCGTTCCCCACTTGGGTAATCCCCGCTCCCCGAACACCGCTCCCCACTCCCCGCTTCCCGCTCCCCGCGACTGGGGATGCGAGTTGTCTAAACACCACACTGGGACTCGTATTACAAAATTAAAATTTCATCCACTTCAGATGAGAAAATTGTAGTTGTGTACGCTGCACAGTGACAAAGAACTTACTACTAACTATGTAGTTAATCTAACATGAACATAATGATACAGATTACTTTTTAACCGATTCCCAAGATAAGATGGTGGTTTTATTTTATAGCTGCTCGCTGAAACCACCACCTATAGCTTAAATATAAAATATGCTCAGCGAAATATTTTATCTCATCAAAGCTTTTTATTTAACGACAGCGTATGATTTAATAGCTTACATTTTCCGTAAAAACACTTTCTGCCATAAAACCTTAAACATAAAAATTGTGCTAGATTATAATAATATATAAAATATGAAAAATATAATAATCATAAGTGTACAGGGGTAAGTTCAGTTATTGATCATAAATAAGTCAATTAGTAGTTCACAATATCAGCACAAAATACCAATTCAGTCGCAATGGAAATAGGTAGGTATTTTTATTGAACTTAATGTTTTTTTCACTCGTTATAACGTACGAAGCTGAAATTCCGGTGAAGTGAAACGTGAACCGTAAATAAAAATTATAGGAAATATTGAACCGAGCGACGCCGTGGTGCAGCAACGTAGCCGTGTTTGCCGCCGGCACACACTATAGCCACTTGTAAATTTTGATATTTTTTCCAGTACTTATTTTGATAGTGGGATACAAAAATATTACTTTAATAGTGGCTTGTCTAAATATCATAGGTATGTTTAAGATAAAAATTAATCGAAATAGAGACATAGTTTTAAGAAATAAGACGATCTTCTACGATAACAGAAATCGTAGAGTTTATTTTGGCGTATAGCCGTATATATACAGCTATAATTTATATACGTTATATTTTAATCGTATTACATCAAGTCAATGTTCAAGTCATCATTTTCCTTGACATAACCTAACCAAAATACGGAGGTACGCAATCCGCTTTTCAATTTCTCTGACAGCACCAAAGTAAAAATAAACTAGAACGGGAGAGAGCAAAAATAGAATTTGTATGGCATCGAATTGAACTAATCGCCTGTGACAGTAATGAGTTTTTAGTGTTGATCAGCTGGCAGCTGCTGCCTACAGGAGCTCTGTGGAACTAATATCGCTATTTTTAACCCAAACTCTTTTTATTCCAAGCTAATTCTATCCTATTCAGAAAATATTGACACAATTTTATTGCCATAGTTATCGACGCCTTATTAAAGGAGGAAGGTTTTATTTATATGGAGTTATTACTTTGTAAGCTTAAGCTTTTATTGTTAGTTCTTTGACTAATATATAAATAATAATTGATTAATTCGTTGGTTGTAAAATGTATTGCAATTTGCATAGTCTTAGAAAATACTAGACCGGTCTTAATAAAATCTGGGAGCACGGTAGTGACCCCGCCAAGACGAGCTAAGCGAAGCCCACTGCGCAACTCGCAAGGGCACCATGCACATGGTATGTACTTAACATAATATTAGATAGATAGATAGATAGATTCTTTATTGCTCACATTAACTAAATAATACAATAATGTTACTAAAACTAAACATAACAAAAAACATAAATGTGGGCAAGGGCGGCCTTATCGCTATGAGCGATCTCTTCCAGGCAACCCTACGAGAGAGGAAAATTTAAACTAAAAGTAGTAGGTATGCGGGGTAAAGAATACGTCAGCTCTAGAATAAGAATATTACTACAAAAACAACAAAAAAATGAATAAACCCAACCTTACCTAACCCATCTGCGATACCACCGTTTCTTGTGCTAGGTACAAATTTAAAAATAGTATAAAATACTTCTTGTGACATAAATAATAATTAATCGGTCAAGTGTGAGTTGGACTCGCGCACAAAGAGTTCCGTACCATTATGGAGCAAAATTAGGTCAAGTAATGTGTTTCTTGTATGGGAGTCCCCCTAATTTTTTTTATTTTATTTTAATATTATTAAAAATATTAAAGTACACATATAACTGAGGACTTTGAGTAAAAATCAAGTACCTGTTATCATTATTGATATAGAGCAAAAAAGGCCAAAAAATCGCGTTTGTTGTATGAGAGTCCCCTTTAAATATTTATTTTATTTTATTTTTAGTATTTGTTGTTATAGCGGCAACCGATATACTTACATAATCTGTGAAAATTTCAACTCTTTAGCTATTACCGTTCTTGAGTTGATAGAGTCCTGGAGACCGACAGACAGACAGACGGACAGACAACGAAGTCTTAGTAATAGGGTCTCTTTTTACCCTTTGGGTACGGAACCCTAAAAATACGTGTTAGCCTTGAGAGACCACAGACTCACATAAAACCGGCGTGAAACAGCTGTGCTTGCGCTGTGTTTCATCTAGTGAGTGAGTTTGGCGGGGGCCCAACTGCACTATACCTTATTTCCTATCCCCATTCTGTTCTGCGTATTCCCTTAGTGTATTCCTTCATAAAAAGGCCGGGAACGCACTTGCGAGTTGCGAGTTCTGATGTTATAGTGTCCATTGGCGACGGCATGCAGTTGCTTTCCGTCAGGTGACCCGTCTGCTTGTTTGCCCCCTAATTTCATAAATAATCGGCCAAGCGTTCGGGCTATGTCAAGTCAACGTTTGTCGTCATCGTTATGGCGGAGCAAAACCCGAGCAAGTTACGTAGGTGCGATATTTCCGATCCACGTCCTAACTTGGTTTGATTTTGAGTCCGACTAAATTACGTAGCTCCACAATCTAACTTTCGAAAAAAAATCTTTGGTGGTGCATAAATTAAAGAATCAGAGAAGTTATTTCATAGGCAGATGGCGGGCCTACGTAAATTGGTCGCGGTATGTCAAACCCAGCCTGCAGGCACAATAGACATAACTACCAGTAGTTCGACTGCAAAGAAACGGACAGGTTTCAATATCTGTCAAATTCGTCGGGTTTCAAATTTGGATTCTGACAATTTTAATCACATGTGCCAAAACACAAACAACAATACGACCAAAGAGGAACACGTCCATCGAATATGTCATATTTTTAAATTCGTAGGTAACAAGTTAACAACCCTTGCGACGATTTTCGTCATAATGCGTCAAATTTAAAAATTTTAACATCAGTTCTAAGTCGGCATACTCTATCTGTCTACTCTGCTGCAGGCCACAACTATCATTGAATTGACATAATCCGACCAAAAGTCGTGTCACCAAAAGTCACACTAGTGGGCAAAGGCAAGTTAGGCAAGTGTACAATGTACATCCATGGATCTAGACAAGTAATATAAACAAATAGCGCACACTGAACGCAAGATATTCCCCCGGTAAATTAGAGTGTGGAGTTTAGTTCCACCGGATATTGGGCGAGCTGGCTTCCTGCTTTCCTTAAGTGTTTTATTCTTCGTTATTGAAAATGCTGTTCTCGCCCGTGGGCATCGTTTAGGATGGGGAAAATTGGAAAATTCGCGGGGATGTGAATTCCTGACGTCAACCAGTAGTGGAAATTGAAAATGGGGAAGTATTATCAGATTTCGGTTTATCATACGTGTGCTTATAAAAATAACTTAACTACTTTGATGATACATGTAAGATAGATGCATAGTTTGAGTTTTTGTAAAGTTTCGCATTAATGTTGGTTATGCCAGATTCCTATAAAATGATATCAATATTAGAAACGATGCGTCAGATGATGAAATATATATAATATAGATAATTTAAATATTTCTTGATCGAAAAACTATAATTTAACAAGAAAAAAAATTACGTTTTTACGAAAAACCTGCAAAGGAACCGTCGTCGCCCACACATCACTAATGCCTATTTAAGGCGACGGCTTGATAATTTGGCTGTATCGATTTTTCTCAGCAATGACTAAAGCTAAGAAATTAAAGTTCATTGTCAGTATTCATCATGTCTTTGTCTTTGAATTACCCCTAGCAAAACACGATTGGTCAACTTTTATAACACAGAATAATCAATCAAAAATACCTCTGTAATAATAATACCTCTGAGAGTGATTTAAGCTTCCAAAATTTGTACATAAATTGGTTCAAGCATACACTTTAGTTTGCCCATAGCTTATATGAAATATATTTATGCATTTTAAATCACGCGACAAAAACCATTTTGTCGCTTACGCCCTTTCCATTTCTTCAATCTAAAATATATCCAACACGGTTTTCTACTTTAACGCGACGTCACCTTAAGGCTACATAATATTTAGACAACACAGGGAATAGGGATCTAATTAAGTATGTACAATAATTGCATAACTTTAATCTCATTCTGGCACATTGCCAGCGTCGAATACGCAGTGGAAGAATTATTGTGCTGCATGCGCCGTCGACTGTAGGTACCTGGGATAGTAATATGTTATAGTCTTATCTATAGGATGCGAAAGTGTATTTTTACATGCTGAGCTGATTTCAATGAAATTTGGTATGGAGTTAGTTTTTATCCCAGATATTATGGGCACCATTGAATGCGTGCCCACAAAAGCTCAGATACCTAACTCAATACGCGCGAGTAAAACTTAGCTCTAGTTACACGAATTGCTTTCAAGAAAATGGCTCAGAGATTCGTTAATCTTTCCTTATTATTTTATACTATGGTTTTAGTCAAGGCGACTGTCCCTCACAAAGTTATAGTGTAGACGACAGTACCTAGGGCTGTAACAGCGAAGGTGACTGTACCTGGGTATAGTTATAGCCAATATAATTTTGCAATTGGGGAATTGCATCCCCAAAGCAATTGCACGGAGCTCTCGGCTGATTACACCGCCGCGCCACGCCGCGCTCGCCGGCGACGGGAGAATTAACTGTACCTCGTGTGGAATTGAAAAAGTCTCTCCTGATTGTCAACAATCGCGATTACATCTTTCATCTGTATTAATTGCTTGATATGATACCGTTTTGCATATAAGTTGCAGTAAGCAAAGGATTTGGAAAATGGATTGAACAGACAATGTCATAGTATAATATTGTCTGGTACATATACAGGTTGTAGCAAAATTGACTGATAATACTTCAGGGTGTGTATGTGTTCCTTGTAGACATTTCACTGTGAAAGTAGCAGTGCTGAAAGACCAATATTTTTAACGAGTTGCCACATTGAAAAAAAATTGGTCTTTCAGCGGTGCTACTTTTACAGGGGACTTATATTATAACACCCTAAAGTATTATCACTTAGTTTTGTTACACCCTGTATATACAGAATATATAATATCAAATTATGATATGATATGTCTGGTATAATATGAATTTAATGATAATATATCAGACAGTTATTTCATGTATTAAATTTATTTGAAAAGTGTGTGTACTTATGTAAAAAATAATAATAAAAAAACCTGCTTTGATTGTACTAGGTGTTGTTCAACTTAGGGGATACTGCAAATTTCATCAAAGTCGGTTCAGTAGTTTTTGAGATAAGGAATTTTGAAGGCAGTTTAAATTTTTATTAGTACAAAGCGTTGTATACCAGAAGAACTCGATGCTATGGACAACCGTTATTCTCGCCCTGAATTCCTTTCTTGTAAGAAATGCCCTTTCATTATGTAGAGTTTTGAGCTTTAAAAATATATCTTTTGTTTCTTTATTTTTTGCCCTTCATTTGACACCAACACAAAAAATGTGATGCGTAGGGCTGAGCCACATAATACGTTTATGGCAAAATACAATTTTGGAAAGAATAACCCCTTCTCGAATTTTTTTCAAAATCTCTTTCTGTTTTGAAACAAAACTGTTCAAAGTCCTTTAATAACATTGAAGTAATTTTGTAGATTTTATCGAATTCTTATAATATTTTCTCAGTACATAATATTATGTAACACTAATTTTAATTAAGCACAAAAAGTTGGAAACAAAACAATGCTTAGCTGGTAGTCAACATTAAGAGTAATTTTAGAAAAATACCGTGTATAGAATGGCGCTCGGGGCCAGCATTTACCGAACAAAACGTCGAGAAAAACGCCAACAAGCGCACCGGCTGTATCGAATTGCCAGCATTCCCCGCGACTTCGCACTTCAGCTGGGTTCATTATTTGTTATCCCTTAAGCCCTAACTAACACGTTTAGCTACTGCTTAGCCGAGATTTACTGACCTTCCACCAGTCGAAAACGTTAACTTCTGTTTCACAATCTACGAATAATAAAAACTAGGAAAAGTAACTCCGTCAAAAAACATGTTCTACAATACTTGTCAAAAATGTGTACAGCGACCTAAAATAAAAATGAAAAATGTGTACCTAAGGTACACATTTCAATACATTTGCAATATTTAGGTGACCTTGAGCGGTATCAGGCTGACGTTACATGACACTTGACAGTTCGATGGTAATAGTATGGGAGTTACGTTTCCTTAGTTTTTATTATTCGTAGGTCATAAAGTACTACGAACATAGTTCATCTGTCTGTCTGTTACCTCTTCACGCCCAAACCACTGAACCCATTTTTCAATTGGTATAAAATACTTTAAGTTCCGTTCAAGGACATGTTATGATACTTTTAATTCTTGAAAACGTCACGTACGCACAAGAAACGAATTTTAGCGCAACTCCGTTGCGGCCGTCATCTACTTAATTTACCTATTATAATATTTTATTTACTTTCTAACTTGTAGTTTGAACATTGCATAGTATTTTGTGTACAATAAAATAAATTTAAACTTATTTTAACGGTAAAGCACTAGATCCATTAGCGAAACGTGCGCCTGCAGTTAAAAATATCCAACAGTTGAACTTCTATTGCTATTCAACTGTTAATGTAGGTAATCGTTATGTTGAGTGATCTTAATATATTGACATTAGCTTGATACTTAATATGTGGCAACCCTTCACTTACTAGACAGTATTGCATACAAAGATGAGACACTCACACCACCATATATAACCTCTGTCAGATATAAGACGTTACTTATCCATCGTGACGTCATGGCAGAATGTCTTCAAGTAAACATTCCTCCCAAGCGATTAAGAAAACTGGTGAATAAACAACGAGCAATGAATACATTATTGATTGTGCCCAATACAAGATATTCGCTTATAAAATTCCGTCCCGTCTAACGAGCGGAACTTTGGAAATCTCAACTCAACTCGCCAAAGTAATTAGAATTTTTTCCAGCGCCGCCATTGTAGGACGACGAACTTTTAAAGCGACTTAAATTCGGTATTTCATAGTTTCCCTTTGAAGAGTTAATTTTTAGGGTTCCTTACCCAAAGGGTAAAAACGGGAGCCTATTACTAAGACTTCGATGTCTGCAGTCTGTCTGTCCGTCTGTCTCCAGGCAGTATCTCAGGAACCGCTATAGCTAGACTTCTGAAATCTTCACAGATTATGTATATCTGATGTCGCTTTAACAACAAGTAGGTACTAAAAATAAAATAAATATTTAAGGGGGGCTCCCATAAAACAAACGTGTTTTTTTACCTTTTTTTGCTCATAATCAATTATGGCAACAGGTAGGCACTGGAAATTCTCACAAAATCTTCAATTATATCGGTACTTTAATAATTAATAATAAAATTAAAATAATCTCCCCCTTCAATATTTATGAAGGGGGGGATACAAAAAAGCAATTTTTGCTCTATAATGGTACGGAACCCTTCATGCGCGAGTCCGACTCGCACTTGGGCGATTTTTTAAATCTATCACAAAGGGCTATTTTAAGTCTATAATTAATATTGGGTATCTATATATTAATCTGCGAGCCAAAAACTTTGGATTCCTTTTGATGAAAAATGCGGAAATTTCGGTGGTTGAAATTTTGCACAGTTATAGTTTATAAGGTGAAGGAGTGCATCGAGCTAATATTATTTTGAAATTATGCTTTTATCATACATTTTTCACAACTAAAACGTTATTTATTACACACTACAACAAACACACTGAGAGATTTTGATTGACAAGGCTATACGAATTGTACTCTTTTATTTATGGTTGAAGTCTGACATTGTCAAATTGAAAATAGATTTAAGTAGTTTTTTTTATTAAATCATAAATACTGTTAGAAAATAATTATTACACGGTCAGTCTGTCATTATTTGACTTTATAAATCTGAGACTGTCGCAGCAATTATATCAAAAAAATAATAAAGTCAATATTTTGTCAATAGAATATCAATAGAAAAGCGTTGAAAATTGAAACTTATGGTCGCCGTCAGTCTCGAGTTGTAATAATTTACTATTATTTATTCAACAAATGCACTTATCAATATAAAAAGTACCCAGTAGCCGATTCTCAGATCCACTGAATATGCATATAAAATTTAGTTAAAATCAGTAAAGGAGGAGTACGCGGCCTAACATTCTGACACGAGAATTTTATATATAAGAGAAGATAAATACTGTTAGACAATTATTACACGGCCAGTCTGTCATCATTTGACTTTATTAATCTGAGACTGTCGCAGGAATTATGTCAAAAAAATAATAAAGTCTATATTATTTTGTCAATAGAATATCAATAGAAAAGCGTTGTTTGAAACTTATAATTTAATTTTTTATTTGAGGTAGAATTTCGAACATGGCGATCTCTAGTTTGTATAAAGCTGGCCGCTAACAAGCGTTTTCCGTATTCGATATCTGAATTCGTTTTGCGGATGCGATCAGCTTTATTTTATTTTCTTTCAGTAGGTACGTCAGGTAAAGTTTAAACTTCAAAAATGGACAAAAACTCCAGCAAAATATTTTAACTACCATAGCAACCACTAGCAACCAAAACTACAGGATAGTTCGAGCTGCGACGAATGTTTCATTTTCTATTTAGTAGTAAACTCAGTGTTGATTACACAGCCCCGTCTAGTTCATAATAAAATCTATATCGTAGCGTAGACATAGCGGAATTTGAGTGTAAATTAATATTATCAAAGCATTTCTCCAACGGGAAGCATGGCTGCACACTTATTAAAATTCAAACGGATTTCGCTATAAAGTGAATTGCTAATTAATAATTTTCCTAATTAATTGCTCGTCTATATTTATTCGTTTCGCAAGAATTTCTCGTCCCTGTTTTCATTGAGTTCCATCATTACCATCATATCTCTACAACGTTAATATGGCTTTTTGCTAGGGCTTTTTTTTCGTTTCTAAAGAAAGCATATAGTTATTCGTTCTATTTCTTTACTTTTTTTCTGATTTTAGTCCGAGATAATAAAATATGCTCTAACAACTAACACATGTATAAACAGCGTTCTCAGAACACTAGGCTTCAGTCTCGAAACCAGCGGGCAGCGGGGCGGGAGAGATTATATACGTGGGAGAGCCATGCTTCGGCACGAATGGGCCGGCTCGACCGGATAAATACCACGTTCTCACAGAAAACCGGCGTGAAACAGCGCTTGCGCTGTGTTTCGCCGAGTGAGTAAATTTAGCGGAGGCCCAATCCCCTAACCCCCACCCTATTCCCTTCCCTACCCTCAACTATTCCCTTCCCTTCCCTTCCCTACCCTCCCCTATTACCCTATTCTCTCTTAAAAGGTCGGCAACGCACTTGCAGCTCTTCTGATGCTGCGAGTGTCCATGGGCGATGGAAGTTGCTTTCCATCAGGTGACCCGTTTGCTCCTTAGCCCCCTTATTTCATTAAAAAAAATATTATATGGATATAGATTATAGATATGAATAAGCCGTAAGTAACAGGGTCCCGTATTTACCCTGTGGGTACGGAACCCTAAAAACGGCTAGACGGCTTATTCATATCTATAATCTATATCCATATATTTTTTTTTATGAAGTAAGGGGGCAAAGGAGCAAACGGGTCACCTGATGGAAAGATACTTCCATCGCCCATGGACACTCGCAGCATCAGAAGAGCTGCAAGTGCGTTGCCGACCTTTTAAGAGAGAATAGGGTAATAGGGGAGGGTAGGGAAGGGAAGGGAAGGGAATAGTTGAGGGTAGGGAAGGGAATAGGGTAGGGGTTAGGGGATTGGGCCTCCGGTAAACTCACTCACTCGGCGAAACACAGCGCAAGCGCTGTTTCACGCCGGTTTTCTGTGAGAACGTGGTATTTCTCCGGTCGAGCCGGCCCATTCGTGCCGAAGCATGGCTCTCCCACGTATGAACTACGTTCCTTGACTAGAAATGTCAAATTTTGACTTATATTTTCTTCTATACCTTACATTTATTAGTAAGATTTTGGTTTTGACTTGATTGTCAGTAAATTAAAAAGTAGTAGACAGTTTAGTACTTTCAAATTATTTATGACCAGTACTATAATAACCAAAGCACAACAATGTCTTAATTAACTGTTGTTCTTTATTTCAAGATGTCGAAGATTTAGTGCGGAGTCTGTAACGAGCAGGCAATGCCCGCATCTGGAGTGCACACAAACTGTAAGTGGGACAGGCGATAATGTCTCCTTGTCGTTCCTGCACTCGCCCACTCGTGAAAATCGGGATTCGGGAATCGTATAAAGTTTAGGTGGTTAAGTGTTTTAGTAGGACATAAACTGGAAAACGGATTTTATACTTTGTATCCTGTATAATGATTTGTCTCTCTCCAGAACAATGCACGTTTAATAGCGTTTCTGAGTTAAGTTTGAAGCTGATCATGAGCTTGAAAGTTACTAATCACATTTTTATAATTTATTGAATGATGAATGCATCAGAATGACTTGTTGCTTATTTTAATTGGAAGTACCTGGATGACCGAGCTTTGCTCGGTATAGCAAACACTCATTGACTTCGTGTTACTTAACAACGCCATCTGTTGGAATAGCTTTAGCTAATGTTGTGTCATTAAAGCAATTAGTTGCTCACAAAATAGTATTATTATTCGCCAATAGATGTCAGGAAGAGTCATATTTTTCAGTTTATCGATTATCGATAAAACACGAATAAAATGATATTTTCTAAAAATGACTCCTAGCTAGATCGATTTATCGCCCCCGAAACCCCCTATATACTAAATTTCATGAAAATCGTTGGAGCCGATTCCGAGATTCCAATTATATATATACAAGAATTGCTCGTTTAAAGATATAAGATAAGATAAATACAGTCTGAATGGTAATTCCGTACAGATGAGAAAATTAATAGTCAACGCAGACACTAACGAAACTCATAATAATAGTTTAAACAACGTCGTTTTATTTACTGTGAAATAGGCAAAGTGTTATGAGCAATATTGCAGCGGCTTGCAAGTTAAATGCACAGTTTTTTCTTGCGGCGCTATACGTAAATTGGTAAAGGCGGGCTAGCGCGAACACACACTGCCTTTTATAAGATTTAAAAATTCCAACTTGTATAAAAACTTTCTTAATAAACCGCACTCCGCATTTTGGTAAATATTTTATACATTCTACAAGATTTATAAAGGCTGTATGTATTATGTAGTGCCTATTTTAAATGTGACTTCTAAGTGTAAACTGTAGCTTCAGTTTATTATTGTCAAAAAGTTACTTATGTTTTATGCATTTAAAATCATACCGCTTTCATCTGACAGGTTCTACTGAAGTTCTAAGTTACCGGAATTAGAATAGAGGCTATCTTTTTGTGAAAAGTGGCTCTCGCTTAATAAATATTCATTTCATACACACAGAGTTCCTTACCTGAAGCATAGCGTAATAATATATTCAGTCGTTAAGTTAACTAGTGGCCTGATTCTCGCCGGTATCGCTTACAGCTGCTAATGTGTAGTGTAATGAGTCGCCACACGAATAGCCATTCGGAAAAGACTAAAACTCAAAAAGACTATAGTCTTTTTATTGCAATAGTCTTTCGATCTTATTGCGATATTATAATCGCAGCAATATTCGAAGAAGTTTGATTGAAGTGTCGTTTTATGAGAATCAGGTCATAAGTGATCCTTCATATTGTTGATTGACGTTTCAAAATATTTTTACTTTCCTACAGTTTCCTACATACATATATTATAGTACACTGTCAATAAATGAAACGGGACAGATTAAAAAATACAATCTCGTTGTAAAGTATAAATCTAATAAAATTCAATCAAATTATTCACTTTTCAGCTTTTTGTCAGTTCTGCTGAACATGTTCTGTTCTTCTTTACTAATCAGTAATCTGTTACGACTGTGGTAACGACCCTGTTCTGAGGTTTCAACAGTGACGTAACGAAGTAAGTGTATTAAACTATGCAGGCATCTGCCGCGGTAACTCCCTGGAGGCAGATTTGTAACTGCAGCAAACTTTTCCGCTTTGTAACACGTCAATTGATAGATGTAATACATCGAAATATAATACAGTATAGAACAGGACACTTTTGTCTACTCAAATATAAGCTCCAGTTGCTGTCATAAATACGCAGCTAGGACAACAAAAATTAAAATATGATCGACTTGCATTTGACCACCAACCGAAAGCACGAACGTTCCACGAAATGGACACATATAGTCAAAATGAAATAAGATGTCCGCAGTGGTCATTGACCTTTTTAGTCTGGGAGTTTTATAAAAAATGCTCGAACTGTATCCAGTTAACTTAAGAAAAAAATTGAACTCTCATAATCCTACTAATATTATAAAGGCGAAAGTTTGTTTGGATGTATGGATGTGTGGATGTATGGATGTTTGTTACTCTTTCACGCAAAAACTACTGAACGGATTTTAATGAAACTTTACAACAATATAGCTTATTCATCAGAATAACACATAGGCTACAATTTTAACCGACTTTCAAAATGGTGGAGGTGTTATGTTCGTTTTCTTATGTTCAACAATTACTCCGCCGTTTGTTAACCGATTTTCAAAATTTTTCTTTTGGTATGTAGGGTATCATCCCAATTTGGTATTATATTCACGAAAGTGGTGATCTGATGAAGGATGCATAAGTAATCGAGGGAACTCCTCAAAATTTACATGGAAACTGTGGTGACTTCGGTTTCCTGAGAAGTATTCTAAGCATATGCTACCAACAAGAAAGATTTTGCACCGAGGTATACCTGGTATACCGTGGTTCGGAAGGTGCTGAGAGAACTCCTGATTCTTTATAGATACAAGTTTGGGAGTTTCGGCGTTGTTTTAAGAACGGAAAGCATATGCTACTACGCAAATTACATTCATCATCATCATCATCATCATCACTACCATATTATTATACTATATACCGTCCCATGGGTATGACTTATGAGCCTATAATGACCCTGTCATTGGTACTTTTCATAGTATTTTAGATCGAGACTCGAGTTTGTCAAGCGATAATTGAAAAAAATCTATACTTAATATTATAAACCTGAAGAGTATGTTTGCTTGAACGCACTTATCTCAGGGACTACTGGTCCGATTTAGAAACTTATTTCAGTGTTAGATAGCTAATTTATCGAGTAAGACTATAGGCTATATATTATCACGCTAAGACTAATGCGACCGAAGAAACTCAGGAAAATGTGGTAAAAACGTGGGAAATATTAGAAATTACGAACTACTGGAGCAATTTGATGGCAATATTTGGCACAGATATAGAGTAGACCAAGTGAAGGGTGTAGGGACATAAGAGCTATTTTTTATGGGAAAATGTACGGTTTCCGTAAAATTCCTAATTTACGCGGGCGAAGCCGCGCGGGACATCTAGTATTATTATAACGACACAGATTATTATAGATTCATCGGAAAATCTCTTGGTAACTCTTAGAATGATAATCTCAACTTTTTATGAGTTCGAAGTGATACACTTCATGGTCAGTTTTCATCGAGTATGCAAAATACGATATCGCCCTTACTTTGACCAATTAAAGCGTGACTCTCGTAGCATACATTTAGTATGCTACGAGACTAAACTAGTCGCACCATAGAAACATCTGTCACTTCATTGTCAATCGCGGTTTGTATAGAAAACGATGAAATAATATGGCAAGTTTTTGAACAGGACAATGACCGCGGCTACGGACAAGATTCGGGAATACGATAATAATAGCTGTGCATATTGTGAAAACATTTTTTTTCCTTACTAATTCTTCCATAGTATTCATTTGCCGTAGATGCGATACACAGTACACTATTACTGAAATATAATCTGACATAGTTCGCAACTCCTGTGATGTATTACAAGGATCCTACAAACATATTAATATTCAACAATACTGTTGCTCCTTGTTAAAGGTAGCTGATAAAAATTCTGTAAACTTCGCAAAACAATCTTATTTAACATAATGGGCAACCTGGAACGTTTCTTAAAAATATGTAAATGATTGAGTCTGCAAACGAGATTTGAAAACCGGCTAAGTGCGTGTCGGGCCACGCGCAATATAGGGTTCCATAGTACCGCTAGTTTTTGATATTTTTTTATGGTCAATGAATGTACATATACATATTATATAACGTGTTTTACACTACTAACAACATCATCTCTGTTACTTTCAAAGGAATTCGAACGAAAAGTTCTTTAATACTTCTCGGAATATTTTTTTAGTTGATCGACTATTACTCTATAACTTATGAAGTCTTCTTAGCTATGATAATTTTTGTTTTAAATTCAGCCTAATATTTCGTACTCCCGTGGATTTTTTCACATTTCCAGAAGCACCCGTTTAGCTGGGAGAAGGAAGGAAGGAACGATTTTTTCCACTTTAAAACTTTATATTTCACAAATGCATCCCTAAATCGGAAAATGATCTATGAATACTTGTAATACTTTTAAGAAACCTATTCAAAGACATTAGACACCCCACACAGTCGGGTGGACGCGAAAAAAAATCATCCCCTCTTGATGTGTAATAAAATTGGAACTTCCTTGTACTGACAACACTGAAAAGAGTTTCAATTCGACATTGTATACTGCTGAAGGACTTTGTATCCATGGTCATGAATAAATAAATAAAAAATCAATTTGACAGCAAAATCGCCATTACTAAAATAATCTGCCGTATTTCGTTTCTAGATGACGCCCGCAACTCCGTTGCGCCAAATCTCGTTTATCGCGATTCGCGCGGGAACCGTACATTTTTCCGGGACAAAAAGTATGCTATGTCCTTTCCCGGGACTCAAAGTATATCCATGCCAAATTTCAGCAAAATCGGTTCAGCGGTTTGGGAGTGAAGAGGTAATAGACAGACAGACAGACACACTTTCGCATTTATAATATTAGTATAGATTATGAATTATTATATAGGACAATTAGGCTTAGAACAAACCTACGCGTCAATGACGGAGCGTCAAGTTGCGTCAAGTTGTCAAATGTGTATTGAAGTGAAAACTTCTTGTATCGAATACCGAGCGAAGCTCGGTCAAATAGCTAGTATTTTATTAAATTATACAAAAAAATTCTAGAAGTGTCGTTTTTGAAACGAAACTGTACATAGCACAATGAACTTTATGTCAACACTTATACACAAATTAAAATATACGAGCCAAAACATTGGACGCGTGTCCGTTATATCGTATCGTCTGTCGCTGACAAAAGCTGTTTTTTATGACATCTAAATATTATGAATGATGATACAATCAAAATATTTTATACTACATACTTTACATATTTTTATCTTTTTAATGTTTCCGTAGTACCCATGACCAATCTGTTTCTGAAGTTTTTACGATAAACGCCATCTATTGACGCAAAGGAATATTAACAACGCGTCGCTGTTTATTAAAAAAAAAAACGCCAAAAATACTTACTATCAACGCCCTCTGCCCCTAATATGCAGGACGCAGGTACTAATAAAAAAGTGTCGACGTCAAATCAAGGTCAAATATCGTTCTGTCTAGCCCATAAAGTTAATATACCTTAGGTGTATTAACTTTATGGTCTAATCTTCAGATTTACGCCGAACGCGCGATAAGAAACTTCGTTCCAAAAACAAAATAAATAAAATATTTAAGAGGGGCTCCTATACAACAAACGTGATGGGTAGCAGGTAAGCCTGAAATGTTAAAAAAATGTTCAATTGTATTAAGGTAAAAGCACTAATGGCAGACGCTTTAAGGAAACATAGAACATTTTTATGTTGTAAAATATATATTTATGAAAACAAAGGATTGATAACTTCTTCCATGTCTTCAGTAACTCTTACAAAATAAAACTATTATAATTATTCACCGACAAATCAATTAAAAAATATATTATTGGTCTTTTTGTAAACTTAGTCATAACAACTAATAGATGACATCACAGAAAACGAACATCGCTAATAGTATACACCAATATGAACTAATAGTTGACATAAAACATTACATTACATTTAACATTTTTCCTATTATTAGGTCTTTATTTGCCGTTTTTCAAAAGATTTCATTTACTTCATCACAGTAACTACATGCATATGAAATATTATCCACGTTGTCTCCAGATTCTATCCATTCTTCTTCCATGCTAAAACTATCTTTCCTTTTATTTTTATTTTTAATATATTTTTTCCTAGCAAATTTATTTTCTCTCTCCTCCATGCTTCTCTTGCCTCTTCTTTTTTCTTCTTTCTTTTCTCAGATCTCCTTTTTCTTCTTTTTACTGCTAAAAAACTAAAGCAATCGATTTTTAGATCAGTACAAGGTCTAATATGTCAATATTAAGGTACAGTAGTTCTAATTTGTTGGCTTGTTAAAATAATTATATTTTCAGAGAATACGAGTATTGATGATATTTGCAGTAGAATAAACTACAAAATAACTCTAGTACTTATGTATTGCAAAATGATGATATGAGTTCCATGTCATCTATTAGGTTTTTCACATTTTCAAGAACTAATAGTAGACACCCTTTATATTGTTAGGGAAAATGGATAAAAAATCATAAATAAACATTAATTAGTGTATACAACATGATCATTAATCCAATGAAATCAATAGAAATTACAAAAAATCAAATAAATGTATTCAAAACTTACGTGCAAAATTTCGCCTTCCTTAACCTATTTGCTAAGGAATTGCCGAGCGCGTGTTAACGTGGTCACATTATTTACGAAAACAGATCCCATTTTAAAATTTTGTTCCCGAAGGCGTTCCAAATATATTTTTTCACATCAACAGATAGCTTGAGAAGCTTATAAAATTTATAGTGTTGAGAAAAAAAATAGAGTAATTCTTATTTTTATGGTATTTTTGTCGTAAGTGTCATCTATTAGTTCCGAGTCTACTATTAGTGCTTTTACCTTAATACTTATTTAATCAAAAATATAATTTAAATATAATAAATAATTAACCATACAAAAACACAATTTTTGCTCTATATTAACGGTACGGAACCCTTCGTGCGCGAGTCCTACTAGCACTTGGCCGATTATTTCACTCAAATTTAAAGTTTCTACTCTAAAAAACTCGCAAAATAAGCATTAACCAGGTTTATGTTTGTTGTGTGTGAGTGTGAAAAATCTACAGCGGTATACCGGGGTCCGGGATGACGTCTGTTTGTTCAAGTTATTGAATGCGCTGACACACTTGCCACTGCCTCGAGGACACGGAGTTACATTTCTGTAACTCCATTTGTTTTATTGAATGTCTTTAGATTAACTCAATTATTCTCCTTGAATTTCAGGGCCAGAGGTAACTGAGACCTTTGGCCAGCAGTGGGATAGTATAAGCTCTTAAAAATACTGAAACTATACTAAGGAACATTGTACTGAAAATGCAATACAAGATTTAATACGTGACGATGGTTGGCGTTTCAATTCGCTTAAGAAGAAAGTATACCTACCATACACTTTAAAAATATGCATGTTTAATTAACCTCCGATTAAATAAGGGGTGTTAGAAGTTTGATTAAACTACAACAGCAATATTTACTTGGTAAAACGTGTGACATAATATTATGTGGGTACAGATCCAACATTTCTATTTTCAATTGGAGCTGATGTAAGAGACTCTTCTAATCTCAATTCTCGACCGTTCTCGACGACCAACTTTCTTTGTCTCCATTTTTAACCGACTTCCAAAAAGGAGGAGGTTATATGTTCGGCTGTGGAGATTTTTTTATTATTTTTTTAAGTAAATTAATTATTTAGCAGAACTCTCCTTTTAAGCCGTCGAAAGGATGAATGGTCGATTTGTGGTTAGCTAGCTCTAATTAAAATTGTATTAGACTTGTACCTACGTGTATAAGGCCTTAGGCGAAGGGACTGTGTAAAATATACCCTAGTCATAATATTTAATTTCATTTGAAGCCCCTAAAAATAAAATAATTCAGATAAACATTAATAAAGAGTCGAAATTCAATTTAGAAATATTCTCGCGTAAAATTATACTTAATTTAATTGTAATAGTTATATAAGCAATACAAGGTTACATTAAGAGGGCGAATAAGGCTTAGGTCAAACCTACGCGACCAAAGCGATTGCGAAGCGGGAGCGTCTACCGCGCGGCGGACGCTGCCCATGTAATCTTATGGCACTGTGCACATCTGCGCGACCGCAACGTGGGATGATCTCGTCGGCAAAGCGGGACGTGCGCGTCAAGTGTCAGACGTGTGTTTTGTAGTGTACATTACTAGACTTCTTTGTAAAACCTTTTTTATATTATTTTGTACAAACCAATTTTCGTTGGTAGTTTTTATAGTAATGTACATCATATATTTTTTAGACTTATCATGCCCCTACTTTAGAAGTTAGAGGGGGGGACACACATTTTACCACTTTGGAAGAGTCTCTCTCGCAAACTATTCAGGTTAGAAAAAAATGATATTAGAAAACTCAATATGATTTTTGAAGACCTATTCAATATTCATAGATACCACACACACATAGGTTAGATGAAAAAAAAAAATGTTGTTTAAGTTGTACCTATGGGGATCCCTCCAATTTTTACTAATTTTTCCATTTAAATTGTATCAAAATATTAATGCGGTTCACAGATTACATCTACTTACCAAGTTTCAATAATCAGAGAAAAGTGGCTGTGACGTACGGACGGACAGACAGACAAACAGACATGACGAATCTACAAGGGTTCTGTTGTTTGCCTACGGAACCCTAAAAATGAATTATAAGATCATATTCTATAATATTATATAATTTTGCTTTAGTCACCCTCTTAACTAACAATTAACCCGGTTAAATTCAAGTACCTGTCGATTTATGAAAATTTTATATATGTAAATAAAAGTAACGTCTCATTTAAGTCGTGTATTAAATACCTAATAGTATTTTAAAAAGATAAAACCGACTTCAAAATTGTACATAATTAAGAATTAAAATTCCCTATCTCAAAGACTACTGAACCGATTTTGACGTAGAGCAACAAAAAAAGAATCACTTAAATTGGACTTGTAGTTCCGAAGATATGCGAACACAAATAAAAACATACGTACATACACTTTTGGTTTCGTTTGTTCAGAAGCTGATATAAACAGACATATCCCACCAAAAATATTTCAAGTACATTTTTGTTTAAACGCTGATATAGAATAACAACAACATGTTTGTTCAAGTTATTGAATGCGCTGACACACCTGCCACTGCCTCGAGGACACGGAGTTACATTTCTGTAACTCCATTTGTTTTATTGAATGTCTTTAGATTAACTCAATTATTCTCCTTGAATTTCAGGGCCAGAGGTAACTGAGACCTTTGGCCAGCAGTGGGATAGTATAAGCTCTTAAAAATACTGAAACTATACTAAGGAACATTCTACTGAAAATGCAATACAAGATTTAATACGTGACGATGGTTGGCGTTTCAATTCGCTTAAGAAGAAAGTATACCTACCATACACTTTAAAAATATGCATGTTTAATTAACCTCCGATTAAATAAGGGGTGTTAGAAGTTTGATTAAACTACAACAGCAATATTTACTTGGTAAAACGTGTGACATAATATTATATGGGTACAGATCCAACATTTCTATTTTCAATTGGAGCTGATGTAAGAGACTCTTCTAATCTCAATTCTCGACCGTTCTCGACGACCAACTTTCTTTGTCTCCATTTTTAACCGACTTCCAAAAAGGAGGAGGTTATATGTTCGGCTGTGGAGATTTTTTTATTATTTTTTTAAGTAAATTAATTATTTAGCAGAACTCTCCTTTTAAGCCGTCGAAAGGATGAATGGTCGATTTGTGGTTAGCTAGCTCTAATTAAAATTGTATTAGACTTGTACCTACGTGTATAAGGCCTTAGGCGAAGGGACTGTGTAAAATATACCCTAGTCATAATATTTAATTTCATTTGAAGCCCCTAAAAATAAAATAATTCAGATAAACATTAATAAAGAGTCGAAATTCAATTTAGAAATATTCTCGGGTAAAATTATACTTAATTTAATTGTAATAGTTATATAAGCAATACAAGGTTACATTAAGAGGGCGAATAAGGCTTAGGTCAAACCTACGCGACCAAAGCGATTGCGAAGCGGGAGCGTCTACCGCGCGGCGGACGCTGCCCATGTAATCTTATGGCACTGTGCACATCTGCGCGACCGCAACGTGGGATGATCTCGTCGGCAAAGCGGGACGTGCGCGTCAAGTGTCAGACGTGTGTTTTGTAGTGTACATTACTAGACTTCTTTGTAAAACCTTTTTTATATTATTTTGTACAAACCAATTTTCGTTGGTAGTTTTTATAGTAATGTACATCATATATTTTTTAGACTTATCATGCCCCTACTTTAGAAGTTAGAGGGGGGGACACACATTTTACCACTTTGGAAGAGTCTCTCTCGCAAACTATTCAGGTTAGAAAAAAATGATATTAGAAAACTCAATATGATTTTTGAAGACCTATTCAATATTCATAGATACCACACACACATAGGTTAGATGAAAAAAAAAAAATGTTGTTTAAGTTGTACCTATGGGGATCCCTCCAATTTTTACTAATTTTTCCATTTAAATTGTATCAAAATATTAATGCGGTTCACAGATTACATCTACTTACCAAGTTTCAATAATCAGAGAAAAGTGGCTGTGACGTACGGACGGACAGACAGACAAACAGACATGACGAATCTACAAGGGTTCTGTTTTTTGCCTACGGAACCCTAAAAATGAATTATAAGATCATATTCTATAATATTATATAATTTTGCTTTAGTCACCCTCTTAACTAACAATTAACCCGGTTAAATTCAAGTACCTGTCGATTTATGAAAATTTTATATATGTAAATAAAAGTAACGTCTCATTTAAGTCGTGTATTAAATACCTAATAGTATTTTAAAAAGATAAAACCGACTTCAAAATTGTACATAATTAAGAATTAAAATTCCCTATCTCAAAGACTACTGAACCGATTTTGACGTAGAGCAACAAAAAAAGAATCACTTAAATTGGACTTGTAGTTCCGAAGATATGCGAACACAAATAAAAACATACGTACATACACTTTTGGTTACGTTTGTTCAGAAGCTGATATAAACAGACATATCCCACCAAAAATATTTCAAGTACATTTTTGTTCAAACGCTGATATAGAATAACATACGAAAAGTGGGCAGTTCTGGAAATAATAGGTTGGGGAAAAAGTCTTTTCGCATTATAGTATGTATGAACTTGTCATACAATCTCTTGGGCTATACCAATTGTATCTGACTGATTTTGGTATCGTTAAAAAGTTTTAATTTTATAGAAGTCAATTCCAAATTCAAATTAGGTAAATGTGAGATTTTCATTTGTTTTTCTTATTGTTAAAATGAGTGATTCCAATACCGTAAAGAAGTTCGATACATTTTAAAATTTTATTACAAAAAAGGTAACAACGCACAATTCGCGAAAAAAATTGTGATGTTTATGGACCTAATGCAGTATCTGTAAGAGTAGCGCAGGTTTAAGCGTTTACAATCCGGAAATTTTGATATCAAAGTTGCACGTCCTCTGGTCGCCCTGTTACGGACAAAACTGATGCCATTTTTTTTAAAAGTGGAGCAAGATCGGCATATAGTAGTTACAATGTAGCTGAAGAACTGGGGATTGATAATTACTGTGAAAAATTTCATTCACCTACGTTTCCGAATTTTTCGTCAAAAGGGATCCAAAGTGTTTCGCTCACGTATTAATATATAAATTTAGTTACTGTCTACAGTCTCAAGTAAACTTTCATGTCCTAATTCATAAAATTGGTGAAAGTCTCATATGAACTTCCACCCCCTATGTTAGGGGATGGAGGGCGAAAGTTAAGTTTATAATTTTTTTTGTTGGTTATATACTAAACTTAGATTAGGTACATACCCAACTTTCTAACACTTTAGGAAGTAGCCGAACATTTTGATGATCATCAGTGTGTCAGTGTATGAGTGTGTCAGTGAGTCAATGACGAAATCGGTGTATTGATATCAATAAAATCTAAATTAAAAGAGCAATTCAATTGAGACTTTGTATGTTTAATTAGTTTACTATGACATCATATCCTAAGAATATGAACTATCTGATACAATCGGTAACCAACTCTATGAGGGTTCAAAAAACGACGAAACACTTCGAGAAAAGGTAGGTAGTGCCCTTGCGCTTCGCTTGGCTCGTCTCGGCGGTCGATAAACGAAAACTGGGCAGTTCTGAAAATATTACATACATACGGGTCGAATTTTACAGTTTAATAATTAATAATAAAATTGAGCTAGGGTCGAATTTGTAACCTTTTTTTTTAAATTCGTTTAAAAATGTATCGCATTGCCTCGTCACGTTCCGTTGTGAACTGACCCTGACTGGGAGCCGGTTAGTGGGCCCCTAGAGGATAAATTTTCCTGTGAAATATCATTGAACAATATTATTGAACAATTTATTTGACAATAAGATTGAAAGTCGGGCGCGTTCAATATTAACTCTAGATTGTCAATAACATTGCACAATACGTGATATTGCGCAATAAAATTAATCATCTAAGGGACCGCTAAACCTACAGTTACTAGCCAGCCGTATACCGTACATGTGTAATTTTTCCCCGCGTTCCACTTAGCGATAAAAATGATCAAAACGCTCAAAATGCCCCCTTCCGCCGTTCCAGACCGCGGTCGTTTTGATCGCGGTGAATACGTCACTCATGACGTCATCATTTTCGCTCAGACAACGCTCAAAACGACCCATCATAGAAGGTGGGTCGAAGAGAGCGTTGGTTCTAGTTTTATTTTTTATTTTAACGTGACAATACTGCGAAAGCCATGTTCGGAAAGTTTTCAGGAGAGAGTAGAGACAAAAAACTTCATATTATTTCATTAGAAATAATAATTTTAATTGAAATATATTAACTAAAATTAAATCAAATATTTTAATTGAAAAGAAATTGTTTTAAATGAAAGGTCAAATGATTTCTTATAAATAATAATTTTCGTCACTCCTGTAAACTTTTCAAATTTGACTTACGCGGTGTTGTTACCTAACTTTTATGTGACAACTAGCTGTCCCGGCAAATGTTGTTTTGCCATATATTTTTTTTTTGTATGAAAAATAGATGTTGGCCGATTCTCAGACCTACTCAACATGCTCACAAAATTTCATGAGAATCGGTCAAGCCGTTTCGGAGGAGTATGGCAACGAAAACTGTGACACGAGAATTTTATATATTAGATATGCAAAGTATGTGGTTTTGTTATTAAAATATGATTGAATGTGAAATAATATGATGAAAGTTTAACTATATTAAAATAATAAGATGAAATATTCATAAAAATGTTAGTAAAAATAAGAGTAAACATTAAAAATAATACTAAAAATGAAACAAATACTATTTTTTTTGTTAAAGAAATGTACTTAACTTTAAACAATTACTTTAATTTACGACTTCAAAAAAAGGATCGTAATTCAAGAAAAGGATCGTAATTATATCCAAGTTCTGTTCAATACTATAAAAAAAATATTAATATTATGTTTTTTTTTAACTTTTCTAAAACGCTCCATAATCCGTTCCACTTGGGTTTGTATCACTGACGCTCACATGCAAGTGGAACGGGAAAAACTACGGTCTTGAGCGTTAGCGTTTGTATAGCTAGTGGAACGCAGGTTTTGTTACAGGAACATCCCCGTCGCCATGACAACGGCAACAATCGACGATCGCAAATGGCGGCCATCAATCCGAGAGGCTTTCTATCAAAGATGAGGACAAAGGAGCCTGAGCCGGAGATATTTGAAAGAATTATTGCCGCCGGCTCCCGCCCGATTTATCTAGTTTATTTGCTAAGATTCGAAGCCTTATTTTATCGTTAAAATAAATTATCATTTGCATCGTTTAATTTGTATTTTGTTTGCTTTGCTGACCCATCATTGCCCATCAAACGTTGTTTTGTCGTATAAATTATTTCTAGTTTCAAGAAGTAGGTAAAAACCCACTCTCAGTCCTAACGAACATACATACATTATTTCATTAAAATCGGTTGAACCATTTTGCAGGACTTCGCGCACAAACACTGTGACACGAGAATTTTATAGTTTATTAGATTACAAACAATATGTGAATGAGAGTTATTAGGTGATTCCACAAACTGTGTGTTTGATTTTGATTTCTATTTCATATTTTGTTTAAGTATAAATTTTTACCCTATTTTGTGCAAACATTTCATTTGGAATGAAAATTAAGTGCATAATATAATATTTTGTTTTCGATATTTACTTACATATCTATTATACACAATTACTGTGGACCACTTTCTCTCTCGCCGTCAAACAACTATTAGTTTGGCGAGATTTAAAATGTTACAATAGTATGTAGAGTTTTATGAATAGATAAGTATATTAAAAATTGTTTCAGAACGATAATAAAATCTAATATAAAGCTGTGTCTTTTTATATGAGTATGTATCAAAATAATGCGAAAAATGATCGAAATTAAAAAGATCGGAGAAACAAATGGCGAAAAGTACGCGTCGATATCGCGACATAAAGAACACCTTTCACGACCCGACCTAAACTTTTCTAACACAAAACACGAGTCGGGCGAACGTTTAAATCATAATTACAACTATTATCGCAGAAGGCGCCAGAGTTATAGCCTCGCCGAAACTTTACTCGTATTCAATAAAAGTAGTCTCATAAAGAAAATCTTGGGCCGGTGCTACGTTATTTATACAACTCGTCTGCCGTTTCTGACCAGAAAGTTGGGCGATATTTTTTGTTTGACAAATGGCGCGAAGTTTCACCATTACTGACTTCACTCCACTGCATCCGCGAGAGTGATGACGATCATTATTAAACTTTATCATAATTAGTGTAATTACGCGGCGAGCGGTGCGGCGGCGGGCAGGAGTGCGCGCCGGGGTACCTCGCATTTATACCCCTAATGAGTCCGGAAAGAAAGGTGCTCGAATGCTCGATTCACAATTGTGAATTAAAATTATAACACTGCCTTTTCTTCTGATTACTTTAAATATAGACGCTAGCTAAATGCGTTTGTGTAGACGTAAAATAATAACTGTCTCTTGGAAGTGTACTTAATAGTGTAATAAAATATTTTTGTAGACTCCATTAAAGTTAATTTTTTGTCAAATGCATCCCATTAATATTCGAATTGTAATTAAAAATCTCTCGCGGCGGTGGTGTGGACAAATAGTCCCAAGCAGGATTATGTAATGGGGTCATTTATTTCACTGATTTTCGCCTCGACATGTCTAGTGTTTACCTTTATTATTAACTCACCCATTACAGAACACTCACACTAGGAATTAACTCAGAAAAAAGTTTATAGTAAACATTACTCCACAGGACCTACATAAAAAACGCACTTGTAGCATGAAGCGAACGATAATTTAATTTGTAAAAAGCCCTCGTGTATTTATTAGTCGAAGTTGAGGTCTAATTTAATTAAGTTGTTGGAAATAGTTGCGCCATTATTGTATAGCTTATTTACATACCTAGTTTGTATGTTAATTTCCGTTTATTTATTTCAGAGTCGGGATCGGCGCTACGAATTATAATGCCTTACGTTAAAACGTTCATAAAATAGGATTAAAATATAACCCTCATTATACTTCATATTTGAGCTCAGCTCTCGTTCATCACGATGTATTCGTTTAGCAGTCAATTCAATTCAAATATTTTATTTGGTGGAGCATAGAACGAAATTAAAAAATGTATACAGTACAGTCGATATACTGGTATACTATCAGAGAAGTTGATTCCTAGGCAGATGGCGGACCTAATTAATTTGGTCGCGTTACGTCAAACCCATCCGACTGATCAAAACGCTAACGTTAATCCCAAGACCAGACGCCGCACTAGCGGCCAGGCCGCAGCCGCCGCAGCGGCCATTGAAAGTATGGTGTGGCCGCTGGCCTCCGTACGGCCAGGTGCGCGTGGTCTATGGCGGTTTCATACTAAGGTGATTATCTCGATGGCCATCGCGACCTGGCCGCTGCGGTTTGGCCGCTAGTGACGTAGGTCCGTAATCTTCCCAGGAATCAATTCAATGGAATACATAAAGTGCAGAGAAGGTATCGACATCTGTTTCTTTATCTTTCAGCGTCGTTGTTTGGTTTAAGTTTTGTTAATGATTAAGTCTAGTACCCTCTGAAACTGAACATAAGTCGAGTTACGATTGTAAAGTTATTATTATTTACGCAATTCTTTATGAAACCAAATTAGAAGTTTGGGCAGCAACAACACAATCTCCATGATTCCCGGTGCCGTCGGGGAAAAGGAATATAGGAGTGTGTTTTGTACGTCACTATAACAATTCACACATGACAGATTACACTTTCGTACAGTCAAATCAATTATATGTGCCTTCCGGACCAGTGGAGTGAGCGAGCGCCCGTCGCGCCAGTGCTGCCGGTGACTACTGTATACATACAATATTATGTATTGATTCCTGTCTAGACAATTATTGTGGAAACTAGAAAACTAAATTAGTTACTCAACGAGTTTGTATTGCACACGGATTACAGTTTTATTTAACAAAAAAAAAGTTTATATTATAAAAATACCGGAAGAGAAATGTCGTTCAACTTATAATATGGCTTTCCATTCAATTGAAACTAAAAATATTAACGAAGTCCGTAGTTCCGTTATCCTATGCTACGCCGCTGTCTACGTCGCTGTCTACGCCGCTGTCTACGCCGCTGTCTACGCCGCTGTCTACGCCGCTGTCTACGCCGCTGTCTACGCCGCTGTCTACGCCGCTGTCTACGCCGCTGTCTACGCCGCTGTCTACGCCGCTGTCTACGCCGCTGTCTACGACGCCGTGATGTCGTAGCACGACGAGCTACGCAAACATATAACATTCTTTGTACCATACTACTGCTATTAATTAATTATAGTGGATAACGATGGCTTAAAAATACCTAGAGCCGAACTTACTCCTTTTTGGTCAAAAATAGAATTAAACTCGGTATACTATAGTTTTCGAGTTAGAACATCAACATTTAAAATAAGAATTAACAAGTTTTTATCCGTGTGGTCGAGAAGCACGTGGTACATTCAGGTCCCGTCTCTGGAACTATAAATCATTGTCCATGGATCGTATGCAAACTAGTTTTTGGATTGAGGCAGCGGGCTGGCCCCGGGGGGAGATCGGCCAAACAAACTACACACGCTCGGCGAATAATAACATCACCAGAATATTTTATTTATATCGAAATAGAAGTATAAACACTGCTATATTTAAACACTACAAAAATATTTATTCAAGACAGTTTTCGGAACAAAAAATATTTACATTTCTTTTATCTGGAATAATTTATAACATCGCTAATGGCGAATACGTAAGCTAATCAAAACAATATCTATATATTAATACGCAAGTGAAAAACTTTGTACTTAACCCTTTTTACGAAAAATGGGGAAACGTACGTGCATGACATTTTGCACAGCTGTAGTTTATATGGTGAAGGAGTGCATCGAACTAATATTATTTTGAAATTATGCTTTTATCATACATTTTTTAACAAATAAAACATTACACACACTACAACACACACACTGACCTCCATTAAACAAGCACGCTGGACTGCTGATACCCTTTGAAATGACAGCTATTTTTGTGCCTATTTGAAGCGGAATCAGCTCCCCCATTATTAGGGATAGGAACTAAATTTGACGTAAAAATGACGTTCGAAAGTCGCCATCATGTCGCCATATTGGCTGATAGCAGTAGTGGGAGTATTTGGAACTAATACTAGTGATGTACAACTGACTTTTCTATTATCGATGAAATGTTTCCAGATTCAGATAATGTCGACCATTAGGACAAAAATATTAAATTGAATAATACAAACGCTACATATTTGTATTAAAGATTACAGACTTCCTCTCCGTTATTTAGATAGGCGTAATAAATTAACAACGATTTCATACGTAGATAACGTGAAGTAGCAGTACCTATCTATAATTCATTTATTTTTACCAGTTAGCACTACGAAAAATTGAAAACAAAACTGAAGATAAGCTTCTAACGAAAACTTTGTTGTATTGTATTTTCTAATTTCATTTCTAAATTCTAATATTGTCAAAGTAGTGCTACAGTGTATCGTATTAAAGCTGAACAAAGCTGAATAAGTGTTCTGTGTGATTAGACCCTAATTAATCTCATCATATTATAATATTATAAAGCGGAAGAGTGTGTTTTTTTTAACGCTCTAATCTCAAGAACTGCTGGTCCAATTTCAACAATTATTTCAGTGTTATACAGCCCATTTTATATATTTTATCACGCTGAGACTAATAGGAGCTAAGAAATAGAGGAAAATGTGGAAAAAGCGGGGGAATGTATAACGTGAAGGATTATATAGCCTATTTTTTGTGGACCAATTTGTCTGTGTAATTAGATATTTACGTGGGAGAAGCCGCGCGGAAAGTCTAGTAATATTATAAAAGTTCCCTATTTATTTATGGATCTAGCAAGCCAATTTTTATCGATTTACTTTATCTCATTTGATTTTCGCCATTTTGGCGCTGGTTGCAGAAGTGCGAGGGAAATTAACTAAATGGATAATGCGATCCATAAATAAATATGGAACGTTTGAATACATTTTTTTATTGTGGTGGAGTAGGTAAGGTATTTATAAATTATAAAAATATATGTGCGATACTTTAACATTATATTTTATTAGTTACCGTTACACAGTTACAGTCTGTCAAGAAAGAGTAGACGCTGAAATAAATTTTACAAACATAATCACGATCAAATGGTAGTTTTGCGCCTTGTATTTTCACAGAGAACGTTTGTACACTTCTAATAGTAACGGCAAGCGGTAGTAGCAATTTTCGGACGCCAACCAGGCTTTTAAATTTTTTTCAACCATAATTCTAGTCTTCCTTCGTCAGACGGAAACCTGTCAATTATTTTAAGAGCATAATATGTATTTTATAGTAAAAATCGGTTATTGGAGATTTCAATACAATTATTACTTATAGATATCGATAAGTTTTATCGACAGAAAACTCCAGCACTATTGAATTTTATTGTTTATCAAAAATCGGTAAAACAAAGGTAAATATGTGGTGAATACGGTATAATAAGATTAGTGCCACATTTTTAAGTGCCTATATTATCAATAAAAGTTTAATATCGTAGAAATGAGCTGTTAAAATCACTTACTTGTGAAAATGTAACCCAACATACCTTTTTGTACCGTGTTTTACATAGCATACACCCTTTCATAGTTTAACTATGAACTACCACCACTTATTTATATATTACTTAATCGCGTTAAACCTTTTAAAACACTTTTTAAAGTGTTTTAAAAGGTTTTACGCGATTACGATACGATAGAACACGAAAACAATTTGAACGATTAAGCCATAGAGAATTAAAATACATACATGGTTACCAATGGTTACGTCAAATTTAGTTCTCGGTCCTAATAATGGGGGCGCTGATTCCATTTCAAATGGCACAAAAAAGTGGGTATCATGGATCCAGCCATAAACTTATAATGCATAGACCAACAAAGAGTGTGAGAGAGAAGAAAATCCTTTATGGAATTATAACAAGATGAAAAGAGAGAGGCAGTCTAATGAAAATTGTAACAACTTTTATTTGACAGGAAATTATCGATAGCAAAATACTACACTATCGATAGTAAAATATACATCACTAACACACGCACACATTGACAGATCAAAAATGGTCACGCATTTTCGGGTTGTCAGGTGGTCTATACGACAGTATATTATAAGTTTATGGATCCAGCCATCCAGAGTACTTGTATAATGGAGATCAGTGCACACACATGAGAAATAACAGATTTTTGAGTGGCAAGCCCATGACAAGCCTATACGTGCCTATACATACGAATTATACTCTTTTATTTATGGTTGAAGTATGTTGACAACAAGTTGAGAAATTAAAAATGGATTATAGTTTTTTTATTGAATCTAAGATACTATTAAACAATGCTTACACGGCCAGTCTGAGACAGCTGAGTCCCAGATACAAGAGTTGAAAAAAAATGATAGTCAATATTTTTTACAAAATATAGGTAGTACTAATGTCGTTGAAACTAAGGTCGAATTTCGACCATTGGGCGATCTCTAGTTGTTTATTAATCTGATCGTAGATCCTGCGCCAATATTTTATTTCACACGAAATAAGACATCAAGTGCATTTCGTTTATTTTTTTTTCATCTAAATGTAAAAAAAATCCAATGTACTATTTATTGCGCGGGCGATGAAATTAAATGTCACGTATTATACGTGACATTTAATTTCATTTCAGTTGGTGGAACCAAAATATAATTCTATTAAAACAAATAGAAGTCTTTTGGTGGAACAGTAGCCGCCTACGCTGCGATTTAGGCCAAAATAATTTAAAACGGAGTGTACTATCAGATAAGTTGGTTTATAGGCAGATGACGCGCTATGCTATACGGCTAACTTTGAATTGATATAATATAACCCTACCAAAGAAAGCAGGTCCGTCATTGATCAATTTCTTCAATGGTACATTATATTATGACACAAATGTTGGGCAACATTTGTGACAATACGCCAAATTGTATCTCCCGATTATAAAATTGTAATAAAACTATTTAAATTAGTAATTCGTGTTAAAATTGTTTGTAAAACTAATGCTTAGTGTGTAAACTTCAAGAAAAAATAATAATTTTATTAGATAATGAACTTTAATGTGGACTTCCAAGGAGTTCTAAAGTGACAGCTGACGGCAAGCTAACGAACTTTACGAAATCAAAGTGGATGAATTTTGTTCCTGATATTCTGCAAAAACCCGGGGAGTATAGTGTTTTATTCACATACTAATACACTTTCTGCTCAATATTATAATTATGATATTGACACCTAACACTTCACAAAACTTACCCTGAGTCACTTACAAACAAGGTTTACATTGGCTTTGTAAGTTCTCTCTTAGCTTAACGTTTGTGGAAGCTAAAAAGATGATGGACATACTCTAGCCGACTCATATACCATAATCCGTGTTAGCTACTATCATAATTTTACTGCTCTCACAACAAATTTCGTATATAAGTCTATGTAAGTACATTTATTAACTAAAACAAATTACCAATCTTTTCATCGTCACTCTCTTGGTTTAACTGATGTTAAAGCAAAGTAGATGATAAAAATAAAAAAACAACACTAACATACTCTGAAACACTTACAATATAGTACATTAAAACAGTATAACTAACATACTCTGTCATTCTCAAATTTGTTCAATTAAAATATAATTTTGTTTTACATAATATTTCAGTACAGTATACACAGATTTCAGTCACTACTTTAATCTGTCTATTCTGTCTTTCCTGATCCTTTTCTCTCATTTTACATAACTTTCTTTTCATCTCTTCATATTGCTACAATAATTTCAACCGTTTCCTGTGTACATACTGTACAACTGAAACAAAATTTGGGGCTGACAACTTATAATTGTGCAGAAGGTGAGCTTACACTTTATATTTTCACCCCGTATCTGTTTTCAGTTTCAGATATCAGGAACAAATAAATTAGCAAAATGATGACACATTCTAATGTAGCCCGCCGGACAGAAGAACAACTCCGAGTTGCTCTCCAGGAGCTAAAGGACGCAAAGGAGCAATGTCAACGCCTACTTACTGAACGCGATGAGAATGAACAGGAAATGCTTTTAATTTTGCAAAAAAATGCTGATTTAAAATTAGAACTTAACAAATTAAGTCAACAATATGAACTTACCTGTGAGCGTAACATTGAACTACAAAGTGTTGTGGACAGTTTTGACAATTGCCGAGTGGAATATGAACAATGCCTAGAGGACACTTGTAATATTAAAAAGAAGCTCAGGATGCTCAGGAATATATTAAGTCCCTACGTGTGAACTTAATTCAAAAAAAATTGAAAAAACACAAAGTTTATATGATGAACTTTTGGGCAGTGTAAAGGACCTTTCAAAAAATAACTTAACTACCATTGACTTGACTGGTGATGACACAATAACGACTGGTCACACCATGAACAGTAAAAGGAAGATAAAAAAATATGTTAAAGTTAAAAAATGTAATAGAAAAACTGAAGAATTGCTACAAAAAAACCGAAAAATTGTGAAACAGCTTAAAAATTTATCAAAAAATAAACAAATAGTTAAAGATCAATTATTAAGCTGCTGTGAAGAGTTGGAACATGTATGTAGCATTCAGTCTGAAATTACAGAACTACATAGTTCCCTAACACAAATAAAAATTAAATATGAATTAGCGCAAAAAGAAATTGTCTGTCATATATTGGCTATGGATGGTTTAATAGAAATGGGACGCTACAATGAGGAACGAGTAAACTCTTTGCTCAATAACTGTCAGTGTCTCAGAAATGTAAATCATTCACAGCATGATCTTGACATTTCAGTTACCTGTTCAGAGGTAAAGGCTCATACTGAACCCTTAAAAAATAATTATAATAGGACCGATGCCCCAGTTAATATATACTGTGATGAAATAGGACATAGCGTTAGTGTACTCGTACTTATGAATAAATTAAGTGTGGGTCAGCAAGTAATTAGCACTTGTTTGCCCGGGGCATCATTTGAACAAGTAATTAGCCGGGCAATAAATTCTGCTTGCTGTCCCAACACAACCATAGTTATCTTAGTCGGGAGAAGGGGAAAGATAAACAAAAAACAAATGACAGATTATATTGATACATTAAGTAGAAAAGAAAACGTTAGTCGACTTATTTTGTTTACCTTTCCTTATATTAAGAAATTGCCACACGAGAGTAAGGAAAATTATATAAGGTTTAAGCTGAACAGCCTACTATGTAGTGCAACAAATCAAAATTGTTTGGTATTAAATAAATAAAAAAAATAATAAAAAATGTTTTATTTCTGAGTAGATTTTAAGAAAATACTTTCAGAATGTTAATATTAGCTACGGTGCCTACCACCGGTTCGGGAACTATCCCGGCGAGAAGAACCGGCGTAAGAAACTCGCACGGGGCCCACTTTTTTTACCAAAAAAAAGTGAGGTAAAAAAATTAATCTTTTAAAATAAAATTTACAATGCTGTAACTTAAAATTATACAATGTCAACATACATACATAGTAAGTCATGTACAGTAATGTAGAAGTAGCCTTGTAAGCAGCCATCCTACTCCCAAGATGTGCCATCGTTTATGAAATCATTGACCTTATTTACATTGGCTTTGGCACACAAACGCTCTTTGACTACTTTCTTAAATTTATTAATGGAAAGATTTTGAACGTTTTCTCATTTCTGGGATTTTATTGAAAAGGCGTATACATTGCTTTAAGGCGCACTTTAAAAGATTTACTGACTTTACTAAGTCTGATCACTGGCAAATCTAGCTTGTACTTATTTCTGGTGTTTCTACAATGAATGTCACCTTTGGCTTTAAATTTACATATATTTTTTCTAACATGTATTACATTAGCCAAAATGTATTGAGAAGCTACTGTCAGAATACCAATTTCTTTAAACTTTTCTCTCAAAGATTCAAATGTAGATATTTTGTAAATCGAACGTATAGCTCGCTTCTGCAGCACAAAGATAGTATTAATATCGGCAGCGTTTCCCCATAAAAGGATACCATATGACATTCTACTGTGAAAATAGCTAAAGTATACTAATCGTGCAGTGTCTTCGTCAGAAATTTCCCTAATCTTTCTGACTGCATATGCTGCAGAACTGAGTCTATCTGCGAGTTTAGCAATATGAGGACCCCACTGTAATTTACTATCTAGTGTAATACCTAAAAATACAGTAGTGCCCACCAAATTCATTTTCTCATCATTCAATAGTACATTGGTTTGAACTTGCCGTACACTGGGCAAAGTAAACTTTAAACATTTAGTTTTCGTAGAATTCAAAAGTAAATTATTAACATTAAACCAATGTACTATTTTTGAAAGAGTACAGTTTACCTCGTCGTAATTAGACTGTTGTATCTTCACTTTAAAAATAAGTGAAGTGTCATCAGCAAAAAGTACTATTTCATTATCATTATCCTTAACTAGATAAGGTAGGTCATTTATGTAGACGAGAAAAAGAAATGGGCCTAAAATAGATCCCTGTGGGACACCTAATTCTATTTTGGTTCCATTTGATCTCTTATTATTGATTTCAACCCTTTGAGTCCTATTTTTGAGGTAAGATGTCAAAAGGTTGAGTGCTGAGTCCCTTATGCCATAGTGGTGTAATTTCCTAATCAATGTAGCATGCTCGACACAGTCGAAGGCCTTAGAGAGGTCACAGAAGACACCTAAGGCATCCTGCGATCCCTCCCAAGCTTCAAATATACTACATAGAAGACCTATACCAGCATCCGTTGTGGAACGACCCTTAGTAAAACCGTATTGATTTTCGTGTAATAAATTATTTGAATTAAAGTGTACCAATAGCTGTTTTAAAATTATTTTTTCAAATATTTTGCTAAGAGTCGGTAAAATCGATATAGGTCTGTAATTTGTCGGATCAGACTTAATTCCCGCTTTAAATAAAGGTATAACCTTGCTGTGCTTCGTAAAGTCAGGAAAAACACCATTCTCTATACAGTTATTAAAAATCATTGCTAGATGAGGAGCTATGATGTCAATTACTGATTTAATAATTTTTGTAGACAAGCCCAAAGATCGGTGGTATTCTTAATGTTTAATAATTTAAAAGTATCAATAATATCTTTGGGGTCAATCTCTCTAAACTTAAAATTGACATTACATTCCTTTACATTATCTTTGAGTAGTTTTTCGGCAGCTGCAGGTGAGGAGTTTAAGTTTTTCGTAGTTGAGACCGGAATGTCAGCAAAGAATTTTTCAAAGGCCGTCGCAACTTCTAGATCATTGGTAATTTCTTTATTTTCAAAATACAGTTGAAAATCCGAGCTACGACAGGTATTAAGTAATACCTTACCACAAATAGGTGTGGTGGACATTAATAATATTTTCAATTCTAGATTAGGTAATTTGACATATGATAAGTATTTCTTATCTAATTTTTTAACTCGATGTTTAGCTAAATGACTATACAATTTTATAGTTTTAAGACAAGCCAAAAAATTGGCTAAGCCGACCACTGCTTTTATTGAGCAGTGTTCTTATTCTAATCAATATATAACTGAGAGCTTGGAATATGTTCCAAATAATTTAAATTAGATTCTAGGACAACAGAGGCATACTCTAGCAGTATATTATTAAACAAAAATAATAATACTAATGCCTACCACCAACAACCTAGTAAGATTTCTAGACAAAATTGTAATTTTAATATAAACTTGGTGCATCAGAACTTACAGGGAAAAATAGGAAAAGAATTAGAAATTGAGTTATTTTTAAATGAATGTAACATTGACATTTTTTGTGTATCAGAACATTGGTTAAAAATTATGAATTGTCATTTAATTATTCTGATCATCAGCTAGCAAGTTCGTTCAGTCGAGAGAATGCTATTAGGGGTGGCTCCTTAATATTGATGAAAAAACTTAAATTTAAAGAACGTTAGGATATTGTTAAACTGTCAACTGAACGAATTGCTGAGTTAGCCTGTATCGAGCTGAGCCACCTTATTATTGTAAGCGTATACAGACCTCCATCCGGCTTATATGATTCTTTTGAACAAATAATGGAGCAAGTGTTAACAAAAGTGTGTGCATCTAACAAAAAGATTATAGTATGTGGTGATTTCAATATTAATTTACTAGACTTAAACTTCACCACTGTTAGATTCACATCATTGTTCAAATCGTATAACCTTATTAATTTATTCAACGAGCCCACAAGAATTTGTGATACAACTGCGACTTGCATAGATAATATTTTCACCAACATAACTCCCTATAGGAAGGAAATAATTAATGTATTAAGCTCTGATCACTGTGGACAGTTAGCTTCATTTAATATAAATTGTGATACTAATTTAAAAGAAAAAAATGAATATATACCTATAAATACAAAACGTATTGAGAAATTTAGAAGTAAATTATCATCAAGTTTTGAGAAGTTGAATGTATCAAATGATCCAGATAAAGCGTTTAACAATATATTCAATAGAGTAAATCAGCAATATAACGCTGTATTTACTTCTAAAACGGTCAGTTTGAATAATAAAAGAAATAATTTCAAAAAATGGGCAACTGCAGGTATTATTGTAAGTAGACAAAAATTATATGATTTGTATAACGAGAAAACTATAAACCGGAGTGAAGCTTTTAAATTGTACGTCAAGAAATACTCAAAAACTTTTAAAAAGGCCTGTCAAGCAGCGAAGGCGCTTCAAATTAAAGAGAAAATAAGAGACTCTAAAAATAAAGTGAAAACCACCTGGAAAAAAATTGCGGATGACACTGGAAAAGTCGCCTGTCGTAACTCTAAATTTGAACTTTTAATTAATAATAAAAAAATCAATTCTGATCTTGAGGTTGCGACAGTCTTTGAGAAGTTTTTTGCAGACATTCCAATCTCAACTACAAATAACTTAAATTCATCCCCTACAGTTGCAGAAAAAATACTTAGAGAACATATCAAGGAATGTGATGTCAATTTTATTTTTAGAGATATTGAATCCAGAGATATTATCAAGACTTTCAAATCAATCAATATTAAAAGTACCACTGATCTCTGGGGTATGTCCACAAAAATTATAAAATCAGTAATTGACATCACTGCCCCTTACCTAGCTTTAGTTTTTAATAATTGTATCAAAAGTGGTGTGTTCCCAGACTTAATGAAGCACAGCAAGGTGATGCCTCTATTTAAAGCTGGGAAGAAATCAGACCCAGCCAACTATAGACCAATATCCATATTGCCGACTTTAAGTAAAATCTTTGAAAAAATAATTCTAAATCAATTACTTGCTCATTTTAACTGAAATAATTTATTACATAATAATCAATTTGGTTTTACTAAAGGTCGGTCTACAACAGATGCAGGCATTAGTCTTCTGTGTAGTATTTTTGAAGCTTGGGAGGAGTCGCAGGATGCACTTGGTATTTTCTGCGATCTCTCTAAAGCATTTGACTGTGTGGAGTATGATACTCTAATAAGAAAACTACACCATTATGGTGTAAGGGGCACGGCACTTAAACTTCTAAAATCTTACCTTACAAATAGAACGCAAAGGGTGGAAGTTAACTCCATAAGGTCTAATAGAACCAAAATAAAACTAGGTGTGCCACAAGGGTCCATTTTAGGGCCTTTTCTTTTTCTCATCTATATAAATGATTTACCTTATCTTGTTAAAGATAAGCATGAGATAGTACTTTTTGCTGATGACACTTCACTAATTTTTAATGTGAAGAGGCGACAATTTAATTATGACGAGGTAAATAGTGCTCTCTCAAAAATAGTACATTGGTTTAATGCTAATAATTTACTTTTGAACTCTAATAAAACAAAATGTTTAAAATTTATCTTGCCAAATGTTAGACAAATACAAACCAATGTACTATTAAATGATGAGAAAATGAATTTAGTAGACACCACCGTATTACTAGGCATAACGCTGGATTGTAAGTTACAATGGGGTCCACATATTGCGAAACTGGCAGATAAGCTTAGTTCTGCAGCATATGCTGTTAAAAAAATTCGTGAAATCACTGATGTAGAGACCGCGCGATTAGTTTACTTTAGCTACTTTCATAGCATAATGTCTTACGGCATCCTATTGTGGGGAAACGCGGCGGACATTAATACAATATTTGTGCTGCAGAAGCGAGCTATTCGTTCTATTTATAAGATGTCGTCTTTGGAATCTCTAAGAGAAAAATTTAAAGAAATAAGAATTCTGACCGTCACATCTCAATACATTTTGGAAAATCTCTTATATGTTAGAAAGAACATAAATATTTTCAAAAAGAAAAGTGATAATCATAATGTAAATACTAGAAATAAGAACAAGTTAGCAATACCAATGTTCAGACTAGCCAAAATAAGCAAATCCTTTAAAGGCCAATGTATACGCCTATACAATAAAATCCCAGAAAATGTTCAAAATCTACCTTTAAACAAATTTAAAAAAGCAGTTAAAGAACGTTTGTGTGCTAAAGCGTATTATAAAGTCAATGATTTCTTCGAGGACAGCACACCTTGGGAATAGGGTGGCTCCATGCAGGTTACTTATCTTTTAATTTTGTTACATAGCTGTATAAGCCATAACATTGTAATTTTCCATTTTTTTAGTAAAAGATGGCCCCGTGCGAGTTTCTTACGCCGGTTCTTCTCGGCGGGGTAGTTCCCGAACCGGTGGTAGGCAACGTAGTTTCTTCGTTCGACTTTCAAAAAGTGTATCATGATACCCATTTTGAATAAAAAGATATTTCATTTTATTTATTATTTATTTATTAATATTCCCTGTATAAAAAATCTACACCCGCCTCTCGCCGATGAATTATTTATTAATTTTACCTTTCTTCCTGGCGGGTGTGATGTTATTTTTTATTCATAACACCAAACCACGGCGCTGTGGGGTCTAAAATCCGCAGCGAAGTCCAACTATGTTTACTCCCTTTACAGTTATTTCAACGTTAAATTAACGGTATTAAAATGTTTTCATGATAAAGTACCATTAGAGAAATTGTTTCATAGGAAGACGGTGAACCTTCGCCATTTGGTTGGATTATATCAAGTCGTAGTCAAGTATATAAGTCAAGGTCTGTCGGCTGAATTTAGAAAAACCCGACCGAATTATGCTTGTCTGCCATCGTCTTATCAATAAATTTATCCGATGGTACATTTTACAATCACGAACATTATAATAAAGGTTCCAATATAATTAATAGAAGTGAGAAACTGAACATATTCTGGCGTCGACGAAAGGACAAAGATTTTTCAAAGTGTCTTTAGAAAATAAGTGGACAGTATTTCGGGAGTGGATCCCGTAAGTGCGCGGTGAACGATAAAGACCGCCCATTCTCCTCGATGGCCGGACCGTCCGGACTGTCCGGACACTCCGGACCGTCCGCAATCTCGCCGCACACACATCTGATACGGTCCGTTCGTTTTATTGTTACCTACGATAACACCTTTATGAAAACGACATAAGGACGACTTTCGTAGAAACTTTTTAAATCTAACTGGACTGCACCTTTCCCGTTTTCTCGATGTCGACTGCTTGTTCATACTCTTTTTAAGGCCCGATCACTTAGAAGAGACTTTATGGCCCCACTTAAAATGAATTTATTGAAACTATTAAAGTTTAAAACATCTTATACGAGTCATCTAATTGAAAGGCAATAATATTTACTATTAGTAAGTCGGTAGTAATTTTCTTAATGATTTCTTAGGTTTACGCGAGTATCACTCATTATATTACAAGGTGCAAACACTTACGGATTTTGTCGCGGAGCACTTTTATTAATCCCGACGTTTCGGCTACTTTACAGCGGCCGTGACCACCACGGGACTAAAATTCGTAAGTGTATGAACCTTGTAATAAAGTGAGTAATTTTCTTACTGAATTAAACTAAACTCTTTATTTATTTTTGGTAACCCTTTTCTGCAATTTCATTCTTAGCTAAATGGTCTACACGTACAAGATAAATAAAAACGGGCGTATTATGTAAAGCGGTGGCGGTAACATAAAAATCCCACAATTATGCACAATAAATACTTATGGCGACCCAGATTAAGATCGCACAAGTAATAGGAACTGGAATTGGAGGGATAATTTAACCTTGGGACATGATAAAGGGTGGTTAGTATTCGGCGCACGGCCGGGATCCACCTGCTTTTCATATTACGACTATTGTTGGCGGAGTACTGACTCTTTACCGGAATGACAATCACAGGACTGACTTTAAGGTGCAGTCGCATGCTCTAGAATAGCATGATAAAAAGCTTGAGTATGCTTAGTATGTTGCATGCTTATGAACTGTTACATTTGCTAGCAACAAGCATGCCAGTTTATCTTTTTAGGGTTGCGTACCGTAACGGGACCCAAATACTAAGACTTCGATGTCTGTCTGTCTGTCTGTCTGTCTGTCAGTCTGTCAGTCTGTCAGTCTGTCTGTCCATCCGTCCGTCCATCCGTCCGTCTGTCTGTCTATCTGTCTGTGTCGCCGCATATAAATCCAGCCTTAGGCTGCTTTTCCACCGGAGCTGAGCTAAACTGCGTAGCGAGGAATGTGTTTTTGGGAACGCTTTATTTCCCTGACCACGTTCAGCGCAACGATTCTTTTGGTTCTTGCAGAACACATTCCCCGCAACGCAGCTTAGCTCAGCTCCGGTGGAAACGCAGTCATACTGAACAGTTTCGCCCGTTGAAAAATCAATTGGGTACACCCCGCGAGGCTGTGATTCCGATTTCCGATATTACGATGCTGATATTACGATATGCGCATCGCCGATGTTTTCTCAGGGCTTCCTACTGTATTAAACAAATTGTATATCGCAATCGTATTTTATTTGGTTCACATCGTATTGGATGTTTTTTGAGGCAGATTCAATAAATGCAGAAAATATATTATAATATATTATTATTATTATTATTATGTATAAAGAAACAAAAGTCTCGGCTGTGGGCCGGAGAAATGATTCAGGTACGGGCATTAGCCAAGTATCCTGATTCATGTTGGAGATGACGTGTTACGATGGGATGATTGAACTGAGGGGAAAGATGGGTTTAGGAAACGGCGAACTAGTGAGCATGTGTCTATGATAATATATTTTTGAATTTTGATATAAGTGTTTTTATGAAGATCTAGAGATTCCAGAGAAGCGGCGAGAGTCTTTGGAATTATTCCGGTAGAAGAAATGATGATGGGGATAATTTTGACGACTTTTTGGTGCCACATTTGTTTAATTTCGTCTGCAAGTGGAATGTATTTTTGTATTTTCTCATTGTGTTTTTGTTGCAAGTTGTTGGTGTTGGGGACGGCGATATCTATGAGGTAAGTTGTTTTTTCTGCTTTTATTGCTAGGGTTATGTCTGGTCTATTGCTTAGGATGGTTCGGTCAGTTACTATATCACACTTTAGCAGTACTATTTTCGAGGACATTGCGGGGTTTATATTTATAGTATGGGGTGTGCGCGTCTATGACTTTGTATTTAATGACTAATAGTTGATGAATGTGTTTGGCTGCGTTGTCATGACGGTGTGTGTATTCTTTATTAGCTAGTGTGCTGCATCCTCAGGTAATATGATCTATTGTTTCGGCGCTTATGTGGCATAGTCTACATTTATTATTATTATTATTTTATTTTGATTTTCTCGGCTTTCACCGGTAAATTGATATTATGTACGGGCCGAAGCCAAGTACACACCAGGTAAGTAATTTGTGTTTAGGTGTTGGTATGATGCTGAGGGTTGGTATGATCGGTTTCTAACATATTGTATGATGTATGAGTATGTAGGTTTGATTGAGATGTATGTAGAGTAGTAGCTTCATCATCAGTCTGTAAGAATTTTCTTACAATGCGGCAAGTATTTAAGATTACTGCTTTTTGCAATAAATTTACTAAGCTTAGGGGTAATTGGAGAGCATTTAGAGAGTTATGTAGTTGTTTAGGGATGACACCTGTGGTCGATAGGACTATGGGAACTATAGTTACTTTTTGCAGGTTCCAGCATAGCTAGCACGGGGTTTCCCAGTCGATTCTTCGGAAGAAAGTAATGGCAGTTTCTTTCCCATGTCTACATATCTTTTTCCCGAGCATGGCACCACCCATCGACTAGAGTTTCAGTGGACAAAGACAAGAAACTCTTTCCATAGCAACCATAAAAGCAACGGCAATTATTTTTTTTTGACATTTAGTTTCTTGGTTCTTTTTTTTTATTATGGCACCTCGGCTATAAAACCATGGCCAGTGTCGAATAAATGGCGGCAAATTCAAAAAATCGACGTGTAGCAACCTTGTCTATAGCCGGAATTATAGTTTTGATCTACGAAATACAAATAATAAAAACTAAGGAACTTTATTATTCGCAGTTTGTAGATCAAAACTATAATTCCGGCTATAGACAGGGTTGCTATACATCGATTTTTTGAATTTGCCGCCATTTACTCGACACTGGCCATGGTTTCATAGCCAAGTGCCATAATAAAAATAAAAACAGAATCAAGAAACTAAATGTCAAAAGCGGATCGTCATGCTTGACATATAGATTTTCAAAAGCGAAAGATAGACATACGACAGAAACTTTTACTCCAATGTTTTTCCGGTAAAACTGTCAAAATTTAGTTTCTTTCGTTTGTCTACGTGCTTATGCTAGCTATGCTGAGGCGGGCAATTTCATCCTTGAGTTCTATATATTTAGTGAGTTTCTCGGCTATTGTACTTTGTAAATTGTGTGTGTACAGCGGTACAGCTATATCAATCAGGTATGTAGTTTTGTTAATTTTATCCACTAAGGTTATGTCAGGTCTATTGTAGTGTGTAGTTCTGTCTGTCAGTATGGTTCGGTCAAAATATAGTTTGGTAGAGGCGTTATCCAGGACATTTTCAGGTTTGTATTTGTAATAAGGTTCAATGTCAGTTATGAAGTGTCTTTGCTTAGCAAGTCTCTGATGAATTATACCAGCAACTTGGTCATGCCGATGCTTGTAGTCATTCTGTACTATTGTTTTACATGCTCCAGTAATATTACTGTATGGTTTCCGGTCAACTTTTGCACTTTCTGCAACGGTCAGCGGTTCGAGTTTTAGTGATGTGTCTCTGGTAGTTTCTGGTCTCTATTGTTTGGTCCTGTATGGCTATCATGAACCCTTCAGTCTCTGAGAAGAGATCTCCATGACTCAGCCACGCGTTCGACGCTTCCTTATCGACATTTGTCTGGCATAAGTCGTACAGATGTCTTCCATGGAGAGACTTTTTGGCCCATTCGGTGAGTTTGGTTTTGTCATCTACTACTTTATGTCGGTCATTTTGAGAGTCTTTTAAATTAAGAGGGGTAAATTTGTTGTCAGTTTCAACTATGGCTTTATGGAGTGTAGAGAGTTCAGCCTTACAGAAAAAATATTGTCTTAGATTTAATATTTGTCTGTTATAAAGATTAGTTACATCGATAAGGCCTCTTCCATTGTCTTTTCGGGGTAATGTTAATCTCTGTACACATGATCTCGGATGGTGCTTGCGGAACTTAGTCATCGTCGTGTGGATTTTTCTTTGTATATTTATTAGTTCTGATTTATTCCAGTTTATTATGCCGAAAGAGTAAGTAAGTATTGGAATTGCGAAGGTATTTATTGCTTTAATGGTATTTCGGGCATATAAGTTTGATTTTAGGATTGCATTGAGACGATGTTGAAATTTTTGTCGTAGATTATTTTTCGTATTCTTGTGTTCTATTTGGTGAGATTGATTGAATCCTAGATATTTATACGTTTCTCCCTCATCAAGGGGCTCTATATATTCACCGGATTGAAGTGTAAAAATATGTTGAAACGAACGTCCTGATTTTATAGAATTTATTTTAGTCTTGTCTATCCCAAAATTCATCTTAATATCATTTGTAAATTGTTCAGTTAGTTCAGTCAGTCTGTATAGGTCAACCTTATTGTCAGCATAAATTTTTATGTCATCCATATACATTAAATGGTTTATAGTTTCAGTTTTTCTGTGTATGTCGTTATAGTGCAAGCGATACCCAGCGTCTGTAGAATTTAAGATATTAGACAGTGGATTTAGGGATAAACAAAACCAAAGTGGACTGAGTGCATCGCCTTGAAAGATGCCTCTTAGAATTTGTATAGGGTCAGTCTCTACGAATTTTGTAGGTGTTTTTAATTTTAGTTTTGTTTTCCAGGATGTCATTATGGTTTTTAACAAATAAATAATTTTTGGATGTATTTTGTATATTTCTAGAACTTGCAGTAACCAGGTGTGAGGGACAGAATCAAATGCTTTTTTATAATCAATATACATTGAATTCAAATCGGATTTAGTTTTAGTGACATTTTTGAGAATTACAGAGTCTATACTAATTGCTCTTTGCAACCTTGCCTAAATTTTCGACACCCTTTTTCAGCTAGTATATTGTTTTTATCAACATGTTCGTATATTAATTCAGATATGTAGGAAGTTAATATTTTATAAATAGTTTGCAAACAAGTAATTGGTCTATATTTAGCTGGATTTTCAGATTCGCTGTAGTCTTTAGGTATCATAAATGTGACTCCAAATGTTATGTAGGGTGGGATTTTACTAGCGTCTTCGATAAAATGATTTAAAAAGCTGTAAAGAATGTTATTGATACTAGTAAACTTCTTATACTAATAATTGTGAATAAAATCTGAACCTGGTGATTTCCAATTATGGAGCTTACGGATAACTTTTTGAAATATGGAGATCGGAATTACTTCAAATGACATATTATTTACAACTGTGTTACATCTAGATTTTTCAGCTTTAATCCACTCTGCTTCAAAATTATGATTAATGGGTTGTTCCCATATTTCTGCCCAAAATCTTTGCAAGTCGCTTGGGTCTGGTAGCTCTATCTGTGTACCGCTATCACTTTGTAATGTATTAGCAGTAGCCGTCCAGATGTTTCTGTAGAACTCCTTTTTTTATGATTACAGAACTGGCTATTTTGTTGTTTTCTAAGTGTGCATGTATTGTATCTTCTTAAGCGTCCTGTTAGTATAGAAAGTTTTTGTTTTAGTGTATCTTGTATTTGTGTTATTTGTGTATTTGGTTCCTCATGTATAGCGTGTATTTTATATTGCTCTATAATTTTATTAACATGTTCTATAAGTTTTCTACTTCTAGCTCCACTTATGAATTGGGTTATTCTACCTATTTTTACACGTAAATAGAAGAAAGTAAGAAACCACGATGGCAAACGTATTTGCCATCGTGGTTTCTTATTATTGTCTGAAATCTGTGGGTTATTTGTAGTATCGAGTGATAGTCTACTTCCATTTAATTTAGCGGCTGTCTATGCTGCACAGTATATTACAGTTTGGAAATAATTAAAATCTGTGTCATTATTAATGTAGTGTGGAAGCGTTATTTTATTAAGGTAGTTAACGGTGGAAGCAAAATTTCTAGAAGTTTTTTGTTTTGGTATGTATACTCTGCGAGTTGGATCAGTACCTAAAAAATGTTGTAATGCTAGTTTAAACGTCTCATCAATCTTAGTATTGCTGTCAGGCACGTCAGTAGTAGTGTCATGTTCGAAGTCGTCGTTTAGGTCCTGTCTTTGTGTGCTTTCAAAATTGTAATTACTGGTTTGCGATATTTCTATTGGTATTGTGCTGAATCTTTCAGTGCCATTTATGTTTAATTCATCAGCCACTTCTTGTTTTAATTCATTTATCCTTTCGTCAGACACATATATATTGTTTATGATTGCTCTCAATTGATCACTAATTCTCTGTTCACTAAGATGTGCAAGTGTAGTAAATTTATTTATAAATGCTTCGTGTAACGGTTACCGATATGACGTCCTATTTGTTTCTAATTGTGTAAGTCGAAAATAGCTTATTAGTATAAATTCGTTTAAATCGTCTGTCCAGGTTAATCGTGATTGAGTTGATGATATATTATGTGTATCTGTATGGATTTCAGTGAGCGTGTCAGATCGTGGATTAAGTAGGATATTTTTAACTTCTTCTTTTATATGTGATAATTCTTGCTTAGAAAGTAAATTGCAGTTTATAATAGCCCTTTTTTGGTCGCCTACACGTTGCCTGCTTGCTTGCATTTCAGGGTAATTATTTGTAAATAAGGTGTGAAGTTGAGTGAGGTAAGCTTTTTTCTTAGATTCCAATTCAGTTATGATTAAATAATGACGCATGATAAAAGTATTCATATCCTTAGTCCACGTTTTACGTGTGCGTCGTGTACTAAGAGCGGGTGCAGTATTCTCGGCTGTAGAAGCCTCCTGCACAACATCTCCGGTACGGGTTGGCGACAATGAAGAATTAGATGAAGTAGATGACCTTGTGTGGTAGATAGCGAGGTAAGATGGAGGTGACGATGGTGGCGATGCAAATAATGATGATGGTGCAGATGAAATTGGTGAATTAATATGATACATCCGTTCTGCAGCAGTTTGAGACTGGGCAGCTTGGTGCGACTCGTGTCGCCGTGTACCAACCAGCCGTGTAGTGTGCACATAATATGATTTTTTTAAATTAAACTTCTTTATACCAAATTTTAAAGCTTATTTACTATTTAGCGTTACACAACTTTAGCTTTGCCCAATGCCCATAAACTATTTAGTATTTATTATTGGTAGATTGTTGTTACTTGTTTCTGATATTTATGAGTATGTTGGTAGGTGAGTTATTTAATAACATGTATAACAATCGAAAGAACGGAAAATATTAACTCAACATGGTACCACATCTTATAGAAATACATATGAGCAAGCGATAGCGCGATTTAGGCGACTCTTGGCGCCATCTGTTCCAGTTTTTGGAACTAACTTAATTTGAACAAATTTACGCATAAACACCCCCTTACAACCCCTTTTTCCAGTAAGAAGTAGCCTATGTCCTTTCTCAGGCTTTAGACTATCTGTGTACAAAATTTCATTACAATCGGTTCAGTAGTTTTGGCGTGAAAGCGAGACAGACAGACAGACAGACAGACAGACAGAGATACTTTCGCATTTATAATATTATATTAGTACAGATTATATAATAACCGGCTGAACTGAAACTTGACGGCTTAAGAGGGAGTTATTTGAGATTATTATACTACTACAAACTACTGTTAACTGTATACAGGCTGTAATAAAACTAAGTATAATAGCATTTTTGGGTGTGTATGGGTCTCTTAAGTAGAGTTTGCTGTGACAGTAGCAGCTGAAAGACAATTTTTTTTGTGATTTGTAAGGGCATGTGCCCCACCGCGATGATTTTTCCCATACAAATGTAAAAAAAAACTCTGTATGAGGAACGCATACACACCCTAAAGTGTTGTTTTATTACAATTTACACCTTGTAGAATTACATTGCATTATGATACCAATTACTACTTACATACTTGACAAATTAATATTATTATGATTTGCTGTCTGTTAGCTCTTCTCTCTTAAACCATTGATATAATATAGACATAAGACAAGAGCAGCAACAATAAACGACAACTTAAGTGAAGACATGAGTGGAAGAAGCAGGTAACAGTTTAAAATTGCCTTTTTTCACAAATGTAGGCTTTAGAGCTTGGATAATAATTTGAAAAAAAAAAATGGATTGTATCACTAGATATGTTTATTCCTTATATTCCAAGATATTATAATATTATATACCTGTGTCCTTTATCTTTAACACAAAAAATGAACGAAAATTTGCCCTTTACCCTATAACATGACGTGACAATCTTCTCAATGTTGTGTATGAAATATTAAATCCAAACTTCACCACGTGTTAGCGCCGAGTCACGTGCTAGTCGTGAACACCTCTGTGGATATTTTCCGATGTTTTCCCTCTCCGAGTCAAGTGCACTGCGGTCGTGGGAGGGAAATTTCTTTATAGAGGGAAAGACCCGTAACTTTCCTGTACAACTATAAGTATTTTATGTATTACAATCTCATTTCGGTACCAACTGTTCTAACACGTAGTAAGCACATAGGGTTGCAACAATAATTCATATTGCAAAGTTGCGAGGTAATCAACGTATGAGATGCAAGATCTTCATATTATTTAAAAAACGCAGCAGACATCGCAAGTGGTAATTAAAGGTAAATATGTCAATTCAATGTGTCACGCTATTGGTGTCACGTATCTTATAGCGTTTTCGGCATGGAAACTGCCCCGGGTCAGACTCAGGGCAGGCCGAATGGATACGAAAATAGCTGAAGTTTAAATTATTTATCAGCTACATAAAAACGCCGCAAACCGGCCGGTCCGCAACAACGGCGCAGAAAACATTGTTCTTGTTTTCTTTTATAATGATTTATAATCTACAGAATCTACTAAAACGCTCAATTAAGACTAATTGAGTGGATCCGGATTGATAAATACCGGTTTGGTATCTTAAGCGTTGTTTCGCGAAGCACCTTGTTGAGGGGATGGGTACCTTCTCGAAAAACGATAATCACTCCTGAGTCGCGAGGTATCGTAAAATACGATAAATGAAAATTTCCATTTTGAAATTATTAATGAGTTAAGACGGAGAGTTTATGAAGAATTCAAATCCTTAGAAGGTTCAGAAGCTGTAAACGTCCCTCGTGAATATTACATTGAAATTACGCGACATCGTCAGTATGATAATGTAAATCAGTCCGTATTGATCCCGGTTAGCGCCGGGATCAAAGTACTTTAAACAGCGAACAAAATCTAAGCATAAAACTACACTCTGAAGACTGGTTTAAAGTTGATCTCGATTAAGCTCTCGAAGAAGCTTCTTTGATATAACAGGGATATTTTTATTATATCTACTTATTTTTTTCATTATATTTAAAATATTGTTAGCGCTATGTATTTATACATAGTATTATTAATATTTAAATAAAAAAAGTCGCTTCTTGTTGTCTGTACAACAGAATTGCTACGCGGTTTTTCTTTAATAGAGTGATTCAAGAAGGTCAGGTGCTGGTCGGACTTCGGTGGATTTTTCCGATGTTTGTATAATTTAGTTTAAATTCAAGGTAATTTTGTATAGTAAATATTATAGCCGTTTAACGTATATGGCTAACTACTACGAACTACGGGTCAGTTGGTAGAGAGATGTTTCAATTTATTTTATAATCGTCTATGAAACTCCTAAAACAATAAATGTGAATTACGTAATTCCCGGATGGGAATATAGTAAATTAATTATTGTCGGATCACGAGGAGGTACGGGCACATAAAATTACATTTTTATTAAGCACACACCTGTACATCCAATGACTATAAAACGTTACGGTTATTGCCGTGGCTAATAATATCGGGATAGATGAAATAAAACAGGGATACACCCGCCCGAAAACTCGCTACAATAAATACTACACTTCGCGACAGAAGGTTATATTTTTTACGAGATTTTCGTTTCCTATTCGTTTACTATCCCTTTAATTGGACGCTGGTAAGAATTCGTGTACTGACCCATAAAAATACGTGTTGAGTTATGAATGCAGTTATGTTCTTTAGACAATTTAGGACAAGTCTGCATTCAAATGTTTAACAGCGACCAATTAGCATACGCCGATTGGCAGTTAAAGAGATGTAGATAGATAAATAATATTATGATCTTAGAAATTGGAATTTACAATATTAAAATGCATGTTTAACGGACGGTTTTGTGTCGGTGTTTGAAAATAAAGTAGGTAAGAATGAGATTCTCGTTCGTTTGCTTTGTTTCTTAACAAGGGTTAATGAATGCGGGTTTATAGACATGGCAGTAAAAACTAATTAATTTGTGTATTATATCCCACACCTCAGATTTCGTTAAAGCTTAACACAAGCGTGATTGAACATGAATTCTATGAGATTAAATTGTCAACGTGCGGCACGTGCCGACTGGACGTCAAAAAAGAGTGCTGCTGACACGTCTCTTTTTATCACGCAGTGTTACTGATAGTGACATCTCTCTTGCTGAGGCCTGTGTTTCTCTATTCCACTAGGTATATTAACTTTATGGTTTGCATAACATAAAAACAGTATAATGTGAACTAAAATTTATGTATACTTAGTACTTTATTACGCATAATAAAATTAATATGATTTATTAATCGCTCTTCGCCAATACGAGTAAAGCATCATACTGGATGTTTTCAGAACTAAAATAGCTTCAATGATCGTTTTCACGTATCAATCGATGATTAATATCTAGTTGATATCGATATTATTTTTTGATAATACATCATTCAGATAAAAATATACATTTACTAAAAACATTGTTAATACGAGTATGTGGTAGTTTCTTTCTGACCTCTTAACTCTTAAGCCGCTGTATCGATTTAGATGAAATTTTCTATGAACATACTTTTACTCACGGAAAAAGACATGAAATAGTTTTTTTGCGGAAAATTTTACGATTCGCGCGCGACAAACAAATTCTAATGCAGAGAAGTCGACCCTGGAATTTTATATACGACTAGATGACGCCCGCAACTCCGTTGCGCTAAAAATTCGTTTCTAGCGCGGGAACCGTACATTTTTCCGGGATAAAAAGTATCCTATGTTCTTTCCCGGGACTCAAAGTATCTCCATACCAAATTTCAGCAAAATCGGTTCAACGATTGGGCGTGAAGAGTTAACAGACAGACAAACACACTTTGGCATTTATAATATTAGTATGGAAGTATGGATGTCACACACACTTGCAGTATTTAAGAACGAAGTGACGGAATGCACGGTCACGTCCGTGTCACGACGTGAAACATTTTGTTCTCAATGTGTGTTACTTGAGCTGTGATTAGTGTTGCCAACCCCAGAGAAACTAAAAGTCGCATTTTTATTCTATGAAAAACTGTAAAAAATTACAGTACAGACTACAGTACTAAAACAACTTTTTATATTATTTTCTCACAAACGTAAACTACACATTTAAAACAAAAATCAAAGCAAAAACTTTTCTACTTTAATATTAAATTTCTACATCTGATTCGAATTTCTTCTTCAAATCTTAATTAATTATGTTAATCTTCTTCATATTGTGGTTTTCCGTGGCTAAATTATAATAGCAATCGGTTATTTCCAACTCAAAAAAAAAAAAATAGTACGACCTATTGAAAAACCAGTAGATAAAACAAAAAACGGGGACCCGAAGTAGTAAGTAGTAAGTAGTCTTAGTACGGAGCCCTAGAACAATTTTTTTTTATTATTATCAAGAAAAATTTTTCGTGAGTAGCTTTCTTTTCATAAACGAACAATATTTTTATCTGCGAAAAATCTTGAAAGTGGTAGCTAACAGAAATAGAAAGGATTTCATACTTTGACTTGATGGTCCTAAAATATGGATTGTTCTATTTGTAGGACAAGATTACTCTTAAATTACATAACTATTAACCTATCAATATACAAAAAATCTGCTTGTTAGGGTCCCGTTTTAGGGGTCAGTAGTCAACCAAGTTTTGTTGATTACAGAACCCTATAATCAACAAAACTTGGTTGACTAAGGAACAGGAACTACTGGTCTGATTTGAAAAATGCTTTCGGTGTTAGATAGCCCATTTATCGAGGAAGGCTATATTTTATCACGCTAAGACTAATAGGAGTGAAGAAATAGAGGAAAATGTCGAAAAAACGGGGGAAATTATTTGAAAGAGCTTATGTCACGAATTACTGGAGCAATTTTTCTGTTAGTTGGCACAGATACGAAGTAGACCACCTGAAGGATCATAGGCTACTTTTTGTGGACTAATTTGTCTATGAAGGGTGGTCAATAATTCAGGTTTATTCACCAACTGAAGCAAACAAAAAAGAAGAGAACGGAAAAATAGATAACTTTTATCAACAATTACAGAAAACTGTTGACACCGTCCACAAAAATATTATATTAATAAGAGATTTTAATGGACAAGTTGGGAAAAGTAACAAAGATGAAGTGTATACAGTAGGAAAATACGGATTTGGCGGCAGAAGCAAAAACGGAGAAAGGTTCCCATATTGAACGTTACAAATGAAAAGGAGATAAGACTGAAGCTGAAAGACTCTCTGGATAGACAAGGAATAAACGAAAGGGGTAGACCAATTCAAGAGGATTACAGCATATTTATGGATGTACTCAAAACTATATCCCAAAAAGCACATTCAAACCGTATAGATACATTATCTACCGAAACACTCACTCTACTAAAAGAAAGGAAAATACTTTTACATAAACAGAAAGACAAAAATATTCGCAGAGAGATTGCAGAAATAAGCAAGAAAATCAATAAAAATATAAAAAACGATAGGAAAAAAAGAAGAACAAACACACTTAAATTATATTATATAGCAAAAACCGGAGGGTGAAGAAAGCCTTTAAAAAATTAGAAACTAAAAAGAATTGGATGACAAGTATGAAGAATAAACATGGAGCATATACAAATAGTAGACACCAAATGTTAAGCATTGCTACAGATTTATATAAAGAACTGTACAAAAGCAAAACTGATACAGAAAACGAAAATTATAGTGATATTTATGATGTTGATGCTGCGGAACTGGAACCTGTACCACCTATAATAAAAGAAGAAACAGAAAGAGCTATAATGTCTCAAAAGTTGGGAAAAGCTCCCGGCCTAGACGGAATCACTAATGAGCTTCTTAGAATATCAATGCCAGTCATTACGTCCACACTAACTGAGCTGTTTAATGAAATTGTTGAAAGAGAAATAATCTACTTTCGCTCTATAACGGTACGGAACCCTTCGTGCGCGAGTTCGACTCGCACTTGGCCGATTTTTTCGTATTGCTGACAGTAAAACCTTTCATTTGATACCCATATCATGGGGGTGCATTTCAAATAGCCTCTTGGGGAGACCGCCATATTGGATTTGTAATGATGACGTTTCTTAGTTAGTCATGTATTGTAATCACTAATCAGAACTCTGAGCGTGTGCATCATTTCATCCTTATCGAAGATCGGGAAATGGACAAATTAAGATTCCAAGATTTTCGTACATAGGGTGAACAGCGAACACTGAACAAAACAATTTTATTAAATATTGTGTTTTTGTGCTTTGCCCAATGACTAGTACTGTCCAATCACTAGTCGTTTTACCCTATATGGTAAGTTACAAGTGAAGCTATTAATATAAACGTGTTAAAAAGGGTTGGTAATGGCAACACTGACTGTGATTTTATGTGGCCCGTGACCCGCGGCACATTCTGCGACATCTTCTAGAATCTAGATCAAATAACATTCCCGTCACAAATGGTTTATAGCATTATATTTTATACCCTCATAAAAATGTACTGGAATTTTTCATAGCACACAGTTTATAATAAATAATAAAATTGTGCCATCCATCTGTAGTTGATAATATTTTATTGTCCTTAAACATAATTAAAATCGTCTCAAGAATTCTTCACCAAATAAAATTTTGTTCAGACGTTGATATAGACTAACATATTATTTCTACTAATTAGGCAGTTCTGGAAATAGTACATACATACGAGCCGAATTGCTAACCTCCTTTTTTGAAGGCGGTTAAAAATGGTTTAAATTTATACTTTTTTTAAATGAAATAAGGAGGCAAACGACCAAACGGGTCACCTGATGGAAAGCAACTTCCGTCGCCCATGGACACTCGCAGCATCAGGAGAGCTGCAGGTGCGTTGCCGACCTTTTAAGAGGGAATAGGGTAATAGGGGAGGGTAGGGATGGGAAGGGAAGAGAATAGGGTAGGGAAGGGATAGGAGATTGGGCCTCCGGTAAACTCACTCACTCGGCGAAACACAGCGCAAGCGCTGTTTCACGCCGGTTTTCTGTGAGAACGTGGTATTTCTCCGGTCGAGCCGGCCCATTCTTGCCGAAGCATAGCTCTCCCACGTATGAACTACTGAATTTACTACTAGTATTGAATTGTGAAAATTATACGTTCAGTTCAGTTTCGTATTAGCGCTGATCAGCAGTCGCGTTTAACTCGAATAAGGGTATTGAGTTGCAACTTGTAGTTAGCGCGAGCTCATTACCGCTACTACCTCAAAGCAAAGATCAGTTCCGCGTTGTACATCACCGTATACAAGCTAGATACTATAATAATATCATTGTACTCGTGAATTTGAAATAATAGGAGATAAAACTTAGGGCCGCGTTACACCGGAATGGCAGCGGCGAGGCGAGCACTTTCAGTGTCATATTATGATTTTAAACTTTATCTTCATTATTGTAATACATAGTATCGCCTGAGAAATCGCGGCCACGAGCGGCCACCGGCGGCCGCAGATTTCTCAAGCGATACTATGTATTACAGTAATGAAGATAAAGTTTAAAATCATATGACACTGAAAGTGCTCGCCTCGCCGCTGTCATTCCGGTGTAGCGCGGCCCTTACACATAGCGAACGAAAATAATCGGCCAAGGGCGAGTCTGACTCGCGCACGAAGAGTTCCGTACCGGTATAAAGCGAAAGTGGGCAAAAAATTGTGCTTCTTGTACGGGAGCCCCCCTTAAATATTTCATAATATTTGTTGGTGGTGGTTGGTATGTGGTTTTGGTCTTTGGATTATGATGGAGGATCGATTCACGGAGCCCTTCTTGCCTTTCCACGGCGCACACTTTGGGAACCCCTGATCTAGGGGGTTAATAAATTCTAACAAACACGATTATGTAAGAACAAAAACATGAACGGTGCGTATTCTTAGACAGTTTCATATTTGAAAATATCCGGTGTAATGTAACAAGTGCTCCCCCTCCCCCTCTCCCCTTCTCAGTAGTTCACAGACATACGACTCGAACCGTATTCTAACACTTAGGCACGAACACTCACGACGCGCTGCTCACAAACTTCTTAAAGAACAATACAATGGAATCTACGATCTTCATAGGGAAAAGCCAATGACATTTAAACTGATGTTGTGAATGTGGAAGTTTTTCTATCTGTTAACTTATAAGAGTTAATTACTTAATTAAATTAATACCTTTGAACCGATTCAAATAAAATTTAGTTTAGGGATACATTGAGTTAGAAATTATTCTATGTCCTTTCCCGGGGGCCATATACAAGGTGTAACAAAACTAAGTGATAATACTTTAGGGTGTGTACGTGTTCCTTGTAGAGTTCACTGTGAAAGTAGCAGCGCTGAAAGACAATTTTTTTTCATTTTTGTATGGGGAAAGTGAAGTGGGTGCTTGCCCATAAAAATTGAAAAAATTTGGTCTTTTAGCGCTGCTACTTTCACGCTGAACTCTCTACAGGATTTTTATTGTTGCACCTTGTATATTTTTTATTGTAACAAATGTAACCTACAGTTACCACGTCAGAAACTAAGATCTCACACGAAAGAAATTACGAACATTATTACAATATTATTTGTAAAAATGTTTAAAAGTTTCTATACCTACTCATTTATTAGTCACTTTTTGGGAACAATACATTAATTAGGGTTCCGTACCCAAATGGTAAAAACGAGTACCTAATACTAAGACTTTGTTGTCTGTCCGTCCGTCTGTCCGTCCGTCTGTCTGTCTCCAGGCTGTAACTCAAGAACGGTAATAGCTAGAGAATTGAAATTTTCCCAGATTTTGTACTATATCTGTTGCCGCAATAACAAATACTAAAAACAAAATAAAATTAATATTTAATATTAATAATATTATTATTAATTAATTAAAATTAATATCCCATACAACAAACGTAATTTTTTGGTCTTTTTTACTCTATATCAATAATGGCAACAGATAGACCGTATTTACTTAAATTTTTCTCAAAGTATGTAGTTATATGATTTGTGTACTATAACTATAATATTTAATAATAATATTAAAATAAAATAAAAAATTAATCCCATACAAAAACACAATTTTTGCCTAATTTTGCTTTACAATGGTACGGAACCCTTCGTGAGCGAGTCTGACTCGCACTTGGCTGATTATTTTTACTTTCAAGTATTAAAGACCGCGGGTAGACGCGCCGACTTTGATAGAATTATTCTGTAACAAAAAAAGGAACGTTTCTTCATTCCTTTTTTAAATTAATTTAAATAGCTCCACAGAAATGTAAAATTTTCTTTTCGAATAACAACTCTTACAGCAAGTCGGAGACACAAAGACAGGAGAATGATAGAATTTGCCACTCCACTGCCACTCTGTAAATGGAGGAAGGACTTATTAAAGTTTTTATTACTTCCTCGGACTTTGTATGACAGTGTGCTGTAATGGTATTGCCCACTGCAAGTTTTACATTTCAACAATGACGGTAACTAAGTTAACTTCCATTCCTTTTCACTTAGAGTTGGGTATTAAATGTTTCATTGATGTTCATTGCAAAAATTACTTGTTACATATTAAAAGGAGGTGTGAAATAGTAGTTTCTTTGGAGGACCCTTTACAATTTGGCAACATTCATTATGTTTGTGGCCAGGAGCAAAATAAATACACACTATGTAGAGCTGTACTCGATGTTTACGATGATAATTCTTATCTAATTTATTTAACCATTCATTTCAGACATCTGAAATAAATGGTTCTATGGCGTATATTCTGTGGCGTTGTAACTGATGCATTGTTTTTGAGGTTTTATGATAAAATTGAACATATTTACTAGCGCTTTGATGAGCTAACCTATAACCAGTAGACGTTCCGCGCGGCTTCGCCCGCGTAAATTAGATATTTCACAGACAAATTATTAGTCCATAAAAAAAACCTATGATCCTTCACGTGGTCTACTTCTTATCTGTGCCAAATAACATAAAATTGCTCCAGTACTTCGTGAGATAAGCTCTTTCAAATAATCTTTATTAAAATTATTATTATTTTTAACAAAAAATTAAAACCGACTTCCAAGGTGAAAACAATAATAATAAGAACTAAAATGTATTAAATAACTCTTACTCTATAATAGTGCCTTTTTCAGAATTCGTCTAAATCTCAACTATTTCTGTATATACTACAGTCTTCATTATTTGAAGTCGGTACCAGCTAATTTTATCGTGAGTTCAGTCAATGTCAGAATATCTGAAGCTTTTGGGACTGGTACCGACTTCAAAGTACCATACCAGATAAAATATACCCTCCTCGATAAATGGGCTATCTAACACTGAAAGAATTTTTCAAATCGAACCAGTAGTTCCTGAGATTAGCGCGTTCAAACAAACAAACTCTTCCACTTCATAATATTATAAGTATAGATATACAATTGTGTTGAATTTATAAATTCCTGTTAAGATATGAGAAAGCAGGCAGTAGACACAGAAATGTCAGAGCTATAGGAATTAGGAGAGCTATAACTCGAAGCGAGCAAAACAGATTTCGCCTGATAAAACAGAGGATACAGCTCTATAAAATCGAAAACACGTTACGTAGGTGCGATGGTAATTGGCTATCGTATTATATACGCCCTCACAATAGCAGCCCCGTTTGATTTATCAAGTTAATAAATCATCGATGTGAGTAGGGCAGCAGTAAACCTTTTGTTCGACTGCCTTCTATTTATTGCAATAAGGGATAAGGGATAAGCTGATATTACGACTACCCTACGAACGACATTTTGTTTCCGACTCGCACCGAATGGCCGACGTTAAAGAGATGCCTGCTACTACACCTACACAACTTTATGTAATTTTATACTATACACAATTTTATACGTGGGAGAGCCATGCTTCGGCACGAATGGGCCGGCTCGACCGGATAAATACCACGTTCTCACAGTTCTCTCCCTTCCCTACCCTATTCTCTTCCCTTCCCATCCCTACCCTCCCCTATTACCCTATTCCCTCTTAAAAGGCCGGCAACGCACATGCAGCTCTTCTGATGCTGCGAGTGTCCATGGGCGACGGAAGTTGCTTTCCATCAGGTGACCCGTTTGCTCGTTTGCTCCCTTATTTCATAAAATAATAATAATAATAATAACTTAGATCCATCAAAGGCCATGTGCGTACCTTTTTCAATAGATTACTAGAAAGCGTTCAAAATGTTTTAATGAAAAAGTTATTTTTATTTATTTATTAATAATTAATATAATACCAGATGTCCCGCGCGGCTTCACCCGCGTAAATTAGGAATTTTACAGAAACAGTACATTTTCCCATAAAAAATATTTCCCCCGTTTTTCCCACATTTTCCTGAGTTTCTTCGGTCGTATTAGTCTTAGCGTGATAATATAATATAGCCTATAGTCTTACTCGATAAATGATCTATCTAACACTGAGATAAGTTTTTAAATCGGACCTGTAGTTTCTGAGATTGACGCGTTCAAGCAAACATACTCTTCAGGTTTATGATATTAGGTAGGTATAGATTTTTTTAAATTATCGCTTGACAAACTCAAGTCTCGATCTAAAAGACTATGAAATGGTATAATATGGTAGTGATGATGATGATGATGATGATGAATATAATTTGCATAGTAGCATATGCTTTCTGTTCTGAAAACAACGCCGAAACTCAAAAACTTGTATCTATAAAGAATCAGGAGTTCTCTCAGCACCTTCCGAACCACGGTATACCAGGTATATCTCGGTGCAAAATCTTACTTTTTTGTAGCATATGCTCAGAATACTTCTCACGAAACCGAAGTCACCACATGTTTCCCTATAAGTTTTGAGGAGATCCCTCGATGACTTATGGATCCTTCATCAGATCACCACTTTTATGAATATAATACCAAATTGGAATGATTCCCTATATACCAAAAGAAAAATTTTGAAAATCGGTTAACAAACGGTGGAGTAATCGTTGAATATAAGAAAACGAACATAACACCTCCCCCATTTTGAAAGTCGGTTAAAATTGTAGCCTATGTGTTATTCTGATGTATAAGATATATTATTGTAAAGTTTCATTAAAATCCGTTCAGTAGTTTTTGCGTGAAAGAGTAACAAACATCCATAGATCCACACATCCATACATCCAAACAAACTTTCGCCTTTATAATATTAGTAGGATAATATTTTACACCGCGTCCATAACTTACAAGATCTGCTATCTAATGCTTAAAAAAAGGCAGCAGGAGACCTCGTACAGTTTATCACTGTGTGCTTTACAATTATAGTAACTAGACTTTTTTCGACTGGACAAATGTATATACAAAGTATAGCAATAGAGCGGTATTAAAAACTACTGATAATGATTTTGAGGTTCGTTGAGATGAAAGTGTGAAGTCACAGAGAGATACATCAATTTTAAACCTTTTCAATTTCAAAATTGTCTAACGCGTGATAAATTGCTTAATGCTCCATCGAGAATTCTATTCCCGGGGATATTTTATAAGGATTTAAGAAACGGGAGTTTCAGTAATATGAGTTTCAGGAAACTTGGAGGTTGAGACTCCCGGCGGTGAATCAAAACTGAATTACGCCGGCGTGCGAATAATGACGCTGAACCTTCGCGGGCTTGGCACCGGCTCTAGGTGGTCCCTCAATTTTTAAACCATGGGCCATTGTCGAAAATTGAGAGCATAATATAATGTAGGGTGTAATAATTGTGAGCATATATGGGTTTGGGTTGTGGATGTTGTTTAAAGGTATCAGTTATCACATTACACACTAGATGTTCCGCGCTACTTCACCCGCATAATTTAGAAATTTCACAGAAACCGTACATTTTTCCGCAAAAATAGCCTATATCCCTTCACGTGGTCTATTCTTCATGTGCGTCGATAAGATAAAATTGCTCCAGTTCTTCTTAAGATATTAAGCAATTTCAAATAATTTCCCCCGTTTTTTCCAACTTTTTCTCTGTTTCTGCGCATGTTAATGCTCGGTTCTATTCCTCTCTCAAATCTGCAACATTATATTACACGCGAATGTGCGAATGCGAAAAATCCTAGTGAGGTTATCCCACCTTTTAATAAAAGTATGAAAGAGATGTTATGAAATGATGATGCGAGAAGTTCTCCTCTCGAAAATACCGGTAAGATGTTGTTTTGAGAGCAAATGTAACTACAATTTTTCCGACTGTTGGAGGTTTCTAAGGTTTCTAAGTTTCGCGTGATATAATTTGAGAACCTCTGGACTGTAAAAAGAAAATAAAAGTACCGGTAGGCTGCAACATTTTAGAATTTATGTTTTTTTTTAAACTTATAATATTTAAAATATTATCAAGTTAATAACTCCTTATTATATTATGTTCACTTATAATACCACAAGAGCTTCAAAATTATCGGATATTTCCCGATAGGTTCGTTTCAGGTTAAAAAATCACGAGCGCGAAGCGCGAGTGATTTTTCCTGAAAAACTTGATGACTTTATTTGTTTGCAGGGAACCTTGAGGGAAAAGCCAGATAATTTTGAAGCTCGTGTGGTATTCGGGGGATTATTTTTCCGTCCCAAATGTCGGCCAATATAATTGCACCATGAGACACAATTGAATTCAACCTGTCAGTTTGACGTGTTTGTCTTTTATATATAGCAACTACCAGAGAAAATTTTCAAAAAATTATCAGTATAATACCATGTAGGTTGTACCACGTGACGTCGAATGGTGCAATTCTATTGGTCGATATTTGGGTCGGAAAAATAATCAGCATAATTTTAGGCAAAATAAATTCTTGGCATTTCTTATAATATAATGATATGATATTTTTCTTAATTTAGCCACAAAATACCAATTTCCTAAAACATCTGAATAATAATTATACTTGACGTTCTACTTTTTAAAATTACTTAACCTTAAACTAGTAATTTTTATATAAACCAAGTTTTAAATTGTTAAAAAAGCCTTTTTCATATTCGCGACCGAGCCGGGTGAGGCCGCCCGAAACCGCGCAGTAAAACTGTGCCATGAAATACCGACTGCATTTTTGTTTACAATAGCTTATACATACTTACTTTAAACGGGAAACAAAATATTCGGCATATTTTTCAGTAAAGTACTCGAAAATATTTCAAGTACAAAATATTTTCGCCCAGTTTAACATTTAACGGTTTCCGATGATAAGTGAACCTTCTCACACGGGATTTTGCAAATTGTTGGAACAAATTATGTACCTAGGTACTTAAATAAAATAGAGTACCTATTTTAGCTTTCTTTTCGTGAAAAAAAAAAACAATTATTTTGAACTAAACCGGCTAATTTTTAAGATACTATTTCATGTTCCTATTCTAACCAAATTATGCCCTAATAACATAAATTATTGCTCCATTTTTAGAGTTCCGTAGTCAACAAGGAACCCTTATAGTTTCGGTCTGTCCGTCCGTCTGTCCATCTGTCTGTCCGCGGTTTTTCTCAGAGACTAT